>NC_044032.1:471413024-472027102 GCF_901765095.1 Microcaecilia unicolor
CAACAACAAAAAAAACAGGGTCAATATTCAATTTTGTTCAGGATATATTACAAGTTAGTAGAGAAGTAGTAGGAATAAATCAGGGCTGCAGTTGAGTGGAGTTTCTGGAGAAATGCAAGTTGCTGTCTTTGCTTGAGACAGGTTTGGAATGTGAGCCCCTAAGAGTTGAATCAAAGGATTATGGGTATTTGTGATACCCTCCCCCTACCAAAGATGTAGACCGAGTATCCACCAACCATATGCTATCTATCTGCCACCTAACCACAGGTATAGACTGAGTATACACTAGTTACCCACCACCACAATCTGCTATAGACCAGCTTGTTCAACCAAAACACAGTCCACAATAATCCTCAGTAATCCAACATTAAGCCCAAACTCAGTAGCCCTCAGGCTGGGTCCTTAATCTCCAATCCCTCTGCTTTCCTCTGTGATTGGGTCTTGTCCAGAGCCCCCCTTCTTTAGTTAAATTGAGTCTAGGACCCTCAACAATCCAACCATCGTCTGACTCCGTACAGTCCGGTGGTACACTGATATCCCCTCCATTCCCCTTCATGGGTTTAACAAGGTTCCTTTCCCCTTTCCTCTGGTCTTTGACAAGCAAAATCCTCAATTCATCTGCCTATGCAAATCAGATGTTAGGAGAGGGGTGTAGACCCCAGGTGATTACAGGGACACAAGGGAACTCCCGTAATGTTACAATATATAGGGGTGAGAGGGGAGCAGAACACAGGAGATTACAGGGACACAAGGGAGGTCCTCTGATGTCACGGGGGGGGGGGGGAGGGAAGCCCAGGAGGTGACAGGGACACAGGGGAGATCTTCTAGTGTTGGGGAGTAGGGGAGGAAAGCCTGAGAGTTTATAGGGACACAGGACAACCTTTCTAGTGTTACAATACAGGGGAGAGAGGAGAAGAACCCAGGAGGTTACAGGGACCCAGGGAGCTCCTCTAATGTTACAGGATAGTGGGGGAGGGGAGCAGAGCAAAGGAGGTTACAAGACACAGGGGAGTTCCTCTGGTGTTACAGTACAGGAAGGAGAGGGGAACAGAGCACAGATTACAGGGATACAGGGGAACCTCTCTAGCGTTACACCATAGGGGTGAGAGGGGAGCAGAGCCTAGGAGGTGACAGGGTCATAGGGAAAGTGGATTAGGAACTAGTTGAGCGGAAGGCGAACCGAAGGCATTAGTAAATGGATCTCATTCTCAGGAAGAGGATGTTACCAGTGGTCTGCTGCAAAGTTTGGTTCCTGGGCCAGTTCTTCTTAACATTTTTGTAAGCGACATTCCTGAAGGGATGTCTGGTAAGGTTTGCCTCTTTGCAGAGGATACCCACATCTGAAATAGGGCAGAAGAATGAGGAGGAACCTAGCAAAGCTTGAAAAATGTTCCAGAATTTGGCAGCTAAGATTTAATGCCTAAAAAATGTAGGGTCCATGCATTTGGGCTGCAAAAACCCGAGGGAACAGTACAGTTTAGGAGGTGACGAAGTTTTGTGCATAAAAGAGAAGTGGGACTTTGCATGTGATCATATGTGATGACCTTAAGGTGCCAAATGGGTAGAAAAGGGTGACGGCGAAATCTAGGAAGGATGCCTGGGGGTGCATAGGGGAGGAATGGCCAGTAGGAAAAAGGAGGTGATGATGCCCTTGTATAAGACTCTGGTGAGACCTCATTTAGAGTATTGTGTACGATTCTGGAGACGACACTTTTAAAAAGATATAAATAGGATGGAGTCGGTCAGAGGGTGGCTACTAAAATGGTCAGTGTAGTAAATTTAAAACAAATCGGAGAAAATGTTTCTTCACCCAATGCGTAATTAATCTCTGGAATTCGTTGCCGGAGAATGTGGTGAAGGCGGTTAGCTTGGCAGAGTTTTAAAAGGAGTTAGACGGTTTACTAAAGGACAAGTCCATAAACCACTACTAAATGGACTTGGGAAAAACCCACAATTCCAGGAATAACATGTATAGAATGTTTGTATGTTTGGGAAGCTTGCCAGGTGCCCTTGGCCTGGATTGGCTGCTGTCGTGGACAGGATGCTGGGCTCGATGGACCCTTGGTCTTTTCCCAGTGTGGCATTACTTGTGTACTTGTGTACTTGTACTAGATCTAGGTATTTGTCTTTTGCTCCTAACACTCAGGGATAGATTCTGGATGGGTTAGTCTCCCCCATCACCTCCCATGTAGCCTTCCCTGACTAGCTACAACTGCCCCAATCAGGATCCCAATAGTCCTCACCTAAAGTGTGTGAGTGGTCCATGGGACTAACCTCATATCCAAGTGGTTCTTTTATAATATCTCATTTTGGTGCATTCTCTGGGTTTCTACTTACCTATGATTGGATATACACCCCTGTCACAGTATTGAATTTGAGTATGGTTATATATTCCCTTATACTATTGTTTGAGAATTAACTTAAGTTAAGTGCTATGTAACAAGATCAGGTGGTGCCTTGGATCAAAAATAGCTGATATCACTGCAGGAGTTTTGCATGACCAAGAAGGAGATTTCATGCTCACATTTTGACTAGGATGTTACCATCAAGTTGCTCTGTTTTGGATTTATAGAATTACTATTTTGGCTAAAATGGGAGCAATAATTTTATTGTACAATTATATTATCATTATTGTTTTGTTATATGAAAGTGTGTTAATAAAGCTGAGACCCTATTTTGTCAGAGATTTGTATTTGTTTTCGGGAAAGTGGTACCAGTGAATGCACTTCATTCAAAGAAGCCCCAGATTTACACTGGAGCAGGATAACATTGGCTGACCATCACAAGTTCTACCCTGTGTTTACAATTTGTTAGCAGGGGATGAGGCACTTGTAAAATGACCTCTCATGGCATCCTCGTGGTACACAATTACTATTTCCTTAAAATTTTTCTGATATTACCACTCTGGTAAATAAGCCTTGAATCCTTTCCCATTGTGGACTTCTAGGTGATTTAACCTGTTTAAGTTTCCTTAATCTTTATTTTATTATGCATGTATAATTTTATTTTGGTAATTTCTTCAATGGCTGTCAATGGGAGTATAAGGAGGAACAGTGCTATGGCAGGAAGGCAGTTTCTCTACCTGACCTCCCTTATTTTGAGAAGGTTGAAGGTCATTTAGTGGGGGGGGGGTGATAGTTTGTCACAGCTTTGTGGGTTTGTAAGATAAGTCCATTAGAGTTACAGCTGAAGGAGTATGGGCATTGAATTGAGTATGGTTTATGTTCTCCTTGTGCTACAATTTGAGAAATAGCTTGAGTGTCATATTAGAAAATCAGGGAAACCATTGGACCAAAGTGCCTGGTATCACTGCAGGAGTTTTGGATGGCCAAGAAGGATATTTCATGCTCACATTTTGACTAGTCCACCTCCGGATATACAAACAAAAGAATGCCCCAGTCTTTGGTAAAGAATCAAATGTGCTTCACTATAACCAAAACTACTGATACCTAGACAAAATAGCTGGCAATTACTCAAGCCCACACTACTAAAACATACACAAATATATTTGTTTTTTTTTTCTTTTTTCAACTTTCAAAATTTTTTTGTGTAAGAGTACCCTCAATAAATCCACTGTTTTCAGGCAACCAGATGTCTATTGCCCAGTGGCATTGCACTTCTTTTATCGGGCTACTCTTTTTTTCTTTTTTGTGAGTGTGCTATTCATATCTTGTAGTGATACAATTGTTGTAATGTTTTAAATTAACCTAATCAGTCAATCAATCAAAAATGTGAACTTATCTTTGTCGTTTTGTCAGCATTCTCACTGAGTCCTTACTTCACTGACTCAAAGAATAAGAACAACTGTTAGTCTTTGACTGCCTTCCCCTAGAAGCGTCCAGGGTCTTTGTGGCCGATGTTTGTTTAGAGGTATCTGTGCACTGTAGACCCCACACGCTCAGTGATCCAGAATGGTTTCAAAACCGAGTGGTGGAAAAAGAGAGAAGAGAAACTGGGTGAATTTAGGTGTGGTGCAGAAACTTGAGTTAATCAAGAAGTTGGAAAATGGAATTTCAATAGCTCAACTTTGTGCAGAATATGGCGTCCAGAAACAAAACAAAGGGGATGGGACTTGGTATACCGCCTTTCTCTGGGTACAATCAAAGTGGTTTACATATTATATACAGGTACCTATTTTGTACCTGGGGCAATGGAGGTTTAACTGACTTGTCCAGAGTCATAGGGAGTTATAGTGGGAACTAAACCCAGTTACCAGCTGCAATAACCACTGAGCTACTCCTCTACTCTTTTGGATATTAAAAAATCAAAACTGAAACTGACTTTGCTCTTAAGTATAGTGTCGAAGGCACAAGTCGTGTAAGAGCTAGAAAACATATGAACGTAGTGAGAGATAAACATAGAACATCAACTTCAAGCAAGTGATGGATGGTTGTAGCGATTTCAGAATCATCACATTACAAAACAGTCTTGCACATGGAGAGAGGCTATGCTGACACAGAAGCAGTTGAGTCTTTCTGGATGCAGCTGAATGATTTAATTACAAAAGGAAGAGCTGCAACTATACACTGTAGATGAGATGGAGTTATTCTAGTGAGGTCATCACGTCCATATCCAGTATTTATAAGTCCCTTTACAAGATGGAAGGAGTGAAGAATTGGATGTTGGTGAAGCAAAGATGGGAACAGGATTTGGGGCACACACTAGGTCAATGGGATTTGGTTAGCAACTCTTCCAGAGTTGATCACTAATGCGGGGTATAGGAAATGCTGCTTTCAAGTCCTCCATAGGGCATACTATCGTCCAATTGTTTAAGGCTCAGATAATACAGTCAGCGATTTGTGGCAAATGACATCAAGCCAATAACACCTACTTTCACTCCTTTTGGGCCTATGCTGTAATCCAGCAGTTTTGGAGGCTGTTATTTTGGTGTATAGGATTGAGGGGTTGCCAACAGTTGGTCTTGGACAAACCTGGCTCTTTAGGGGAAAAAGTAAGTGGGGGGCATTATTGTTTCAGAAAATGTATCTCTTAGCAAGGAAGTATATTTTGCTGTCATGGACTTCAGAGGATCCTACTGCATACTGGATGTGGTGTAAACAACTCCATCAACATGAAATGAGATTGAAGGGGGGCAGACTCAAGAAAAATGTCAGGAAGTATTTTTTCACGAAGAGAGTGGTGGATGCTTGGAATGCCCTCCCGCGGGAGGTGGTGGAGATGAAAACGGTAACGGAATTCAAACATGCGTGGGATAAACATAAAGGAATCCTGTTCAGAAAAAATGGATCCTCAGGAGCTTAGCCAAGATTGGATAACAGAGCCAGTAGTGGGAGGCGGGGCTGGTGGTTGGGAGGCGGGGATAGTGACGGGCAGACTTATACGGTCTGTGCCAGAGCCAATGGTGGGAGGCGGGGATAGTGCTGGGCAGACTTGTACAGTCTGTGCCCTGAAAAAGACAGGTACAAATCAAGGTAAGGTATACACAAAAAGTGGCACATTTCTTGGGCAGACTGGATGGCCCGTGCAGGTCTTTTTCTTCCGTCATCTACTATGTTACTAACTGCTCACCTGGGAGGCCCAGGATTCCCATGGGTTGTTTAAATGTAAGACCCGCTTCTTGAAGAATTGGACTCCTTACCTACAGTTGCTGCAACAGAAGGGAAGAAGTTTGATTCCGAACATGTTGTGATTAGTTCTCAGTTGTGCATCCTGTCTTCATATATAAGTACGTTTTTGGGGTGCTCTAGCACTTGATCTCAGTTGAGGTGTGTCTCTTTTCATCTTTTTTAAGGGGGGTGGTTGTTATCTGGGGGGTGGGGGGGATAAGAGTCCAGGCCTCCTTGGATGATGGTTCTCTATGTTTTGTTTCTGGATACTGCTGCTAGGGGTCAGGGGGCTATTGGTTTCGTGAGGGGGTATGGGATGGAAGGATTCAGTATTGCGCATCATTGACAGGGATTGTTATGCCTTCATGTACTAGTTTTTCTCCTTGTACTGGTTTTTCTCCCCTTTTGGGGAGTGTATTGTTTGTTTGTACCTCAATAAAAATCATTTTAAGATAATTATGAAGACCAAATGTCTGGTAGAAAGATAAGTATGAAGAGCATATCCGAACTGTTATGTACAAGTGCTGATGGTACTGAACCTCAAGATTGTTGTGGTTGGGAAATCCACTCAGTCTTGCATTTTCAAAGACTGTATGCATGAGTTCCCAGTTCATTATTTTTATTCAAAAGGGCATGGTTTACCTCACAAATGTTTGCAGAGTGGTTTTTCAGTCACTTGCCCCAAGGTTTACTGTTACCAAATGGAGGATTTAAAGAAGAATATACAAAATGTAAAGGCCACCCTACTCCTAGATAATGCACCTGCCCATCCTCATGCAGATAAATTAGTAAATCAAGATGGCAATATCTGTGCCCTTTTTCTACCCCCTAACACAGCTTCATTGATCCAACCCGTGGATCAAGATGTTATATCATATAAGCACCTATATCAGTGAAAATACCTTCAAGAAGTGGTTGTTGTGCTGGAGGAGGAGGAGGACATATTGCATGATACTAGATGTCAAAAAACGCTTCAGAACATTAGAAATTACAATATAAAGTCAGCAATTCACAACCTTGTAGCTTTATGGAAGGCTGTGAAAGTCACATCTTTAGCAAACTGCTAGAAAAAGTTATTAATTGACACAGATCATGAATATGACTTTGAAGAGTTTAAGGCAAGTTATTTTCATCGTAGGCTATGGCAGGAAGGGGAATGATGCAACTTTAGATCATATTCAAGATTAGTTGGATGAAAGTGAAGCAGATCCAGGTTACAAGATATTCTTGACTGAGGAGATAGCACAGGAAGTATATGCAGGAGACAGAGGAAGAGGATTCAGATGAAGACACAGGTGAACCAGGGATGAAACCCAAGATGTTGCATACTCGTGAATGTATTGATACTGTCATCACTTACGAATCTGAGGTTAAGCCTTGTTATGAATGCTGATATGTTCTTTCATCCAGTAACGCCTGAAGGTACAGTGTCAAGGAAGCATGAAGACAAATAGCTCATCTAGCTCAGAATAAGGTAAAAAATAGCATTTTTACATCTAACATATTTATTTTATGTTCTAAAATACATCTACAGTATAAACAAAAGTATTAGGTTTTTTATGATTTTTTTGTATTTATTTTTTTATTAGGATTTCCCCCTTAAGCAACAGACAATCAGTAATTACAGATACACTCTATCCTCAGAATTAATCAATTAAATCGATGGTTGACTGTATTATCATTGTTGTTCTGTTATACGAAAGTGTGTTAATAAAGCTGCAGAATTTTTATGTGAAAGATGATGATTTTTTGGGGGGGGGAAGGGTAGTGACTGTGAATGCCCCATGTTAATGTTTTAATGTGTGCTTTAATGTTTTAATATGCACTGATCAACTTAATAAACATTAATTTGTAGGTTAGTGCATGTTAAATCAATTTAGCATGCATTAATATTTTAAAGCACATTAATGAACTGAATGCACACTAACAAAAACACATCCTTGTAAAATATTACATGTTATCAGGGTATTAGTTTTCATTCCAGTTCATGTTACTTCTATACCAAATGCAGAACAAAGGAGCAGTGAAAACTAAAGAGGAACAATGACACTGGAAATGTCCCAGCATAGTTGATTTTATATCCATTTGAACATTTCTCTATGATGTGACCAATCTTTCTGCCAACCTGGCATTTTGCCTTTTAAAAACAAGCATCATTACATGTGTCTCCTATTCTCTTTCAAGGTATAGCATATCACTTTATATATGAACAGACAGGCATAAATTTTGTCTTTAGTCACAGTGCTCTGAAAAGAGGAGTTTGGTTTTTGACAATAGAAAGAGACCTCGGGTGATCTTCACTTATAAAACAAATGGCAAAAATATACTCATGAAGCAAATAGGTGGGAAAATGCAATAGGGATAGAAGTGCAATAAATAAATTTCCATTCAGCATTATACTGAATAGCACACTATCACATACTGGGGAAACAAATATTTAAGCAATGATAATGGTTTTAGTCAAAACTGTTTAACTATAGGGGTGGAATTCTATATACGGTGCCACATTTTCAGCACACACACACACACACACACACACACACACACAAGCTTTCTAACGGATGCTAGGCACCAAAACAGGGAAGAAATGGCAGTTCTGTACAAAAACACACATTCATAGAATAGCATGTAAGTGTTATGCATGGATCTGCAAAGAGGGTGTGGCCATAAGTAGGGTATGGATGGGCCAGAGGCATTCCCTTAAAATGCATGAAGTGTTACAGAATTTGGGGGATCCATATCCAACTTGTATGCCAGGATTTACACTTGATTTCAATTGGTGTAACTCCTCCCACCTAAAATTCTCCCACAAATGTAAATGAGTGCATGTATCAAAGGCTATGGGAAAAATATGCTAAGATATAGATGATACAAAGAGATCTGTGGTACTTAGGATAGATTCTACAAGCAGTTACATAAGACTTAGTCTAAGAATATTTTCTCTGAAGTAAAATTCATATTTTAAAACAGTGATTCTCAAGTCTGTTTTGGGAGACCTCCAACTAGCCAGGTTTTCAGGATATTCATAATGAATACACACCAGATAAATCTGCATGCATGGAGGTAATACATGCAGCTTTATCTAATAGATATTCATTGTGGGTACCCTCATGGCCTGAGTAGCTAGGAGTCTTCCAGGATAGGTTTAGGAATGGTTGTTTGAGATCAGAAGCAATAATAAGAATATTTGAAAGTGATCAATAGAGAGACTTACAAACAACCCTCTCTCTCTCTCTCTCTCTCTCTCTCTCTCTCTCTCTCTCTCTCTCCGTAGAATTAGATAACTTTTAAATTCATGATAAAAACCCATAAACAATATTTAGTAGGCAGTCTGTACATACAGCTAAGCAAATGATTTATGTGCTCATCTTTATGTCACTTTTCAGCCACAGTATCCACTTCAGTAGAATTGCTGAATACACAACCATAAATCTAAATGGATTAGTTATATATTTAGAGTATGCCAACTATTTATGTAGTCATACTTAAATGCTAAATTTAACCAGATAACAGTTGCATATTGTTGCTATAAACCATGCCTTTAGAATGTTTATGACTCCTCCCTTTTCTTTCCATATAACCCTTCCATTTGTCCCACATTCTGATTACTGTTAGTGGATTGATGATAGAGCAGCTAGCTGAGAACTAGGGAAGCCAGGGTTCAAATAATGCTGATGCTCTTTGTGACCTTGGGTTGATGACTCTTGTTACCTTGACCAAATCAATTCATCCTTCATTGCCTGAGCTACAAATTTAAGACCTGATTTACCAATGTGTCTTTGTACCACCATTTCACATTATATGTCTAGGTAGGACTTAGAATGTCTACATTGGGATATGGCATAACATGGCTACAGAGTAGAGGAGTAGCCTAATGGCTTATTCAGTAGCCTGGAAACCAGGGGAAAGGGGCAATTCACTTAACACTCCTTCGCCCCAGCTACAAAGCAATTATCTTTAATATGAAGACCACTTTGATTGTAACCACAAACTCAGACACTTTTGTAAAATACATATGAAAATACTGGGATACACTTATATTTCCTTATATAAGAAGATGGAATGCAAAGGCTTAGCTGCAAAAGTTAGAACTTTAAATCAGACATGGACATTGCTTAAAAATACCATCTTGAAAGCCCAGACCACATATATTCCATATATAAATAAAGGTGGAAAGAAGAGTAAACTGCAGGCAGTATGGAAATCGGAACAACAACTGAGGTGATTTGCAGATGACACATAGAGGGGCATTTTCAAAAGGTTGTCCAAGTCTGAATTTGGACGTCTGCATGGAGACGTCCAAAATCAGATAGGTATAATCGAAAAATAGTATGGACGTCCTTAGACATTCCAAAATCGCAGCGTAAAACATCCAAATCAGAGACGTCCAAAGTGTAAAAAAAAGGACGTGCTTCTCACTGAACTGATGGACGTCCATCTTACAGAACCGCAAAAGGATGTTCCCAACAATTGTCATATGAACGTCCTTTTGTGGTTCTACAAGAAACATGCCCTTGTTACTATGCTTTGGACGTCGATTCTGTAAGATGGACATCCTTGACGTCTTTCGGCAGTTCTGCAAGAAACACATCCTTTTTACTGTACTTTGCACTATGAATGTTATTTATATTTCCCGTACCTGGATGTTCCGCAACTACATGCACTGTACTTGCAGAACATCCAGGTACTAGAAATATAAGGAACATTCATAATTTATTGTATAAACGAAGAGGTTCACACACTTGATAATGATCCATTTAAGGAAGGCTCTGCACGTGTGAACATGTAATTAGCCATATAAGGCCCTGCACGTGTGACGACGGTCCAAGCATGTGATGGACGTCCATGTGTGATCGTCATCCACATGCCAACCGACCATATATGACCCAGGATGTCCACATGCTGGCCAGGACGTCCACGTGCTCACCCGTCCATATATGGGATGGATGTCCATATATGGAGCTGTGCATGTAATGACGTCCATCACGCATGGACGTCCATATAAGGTGATGCACGTTTTACAATGTTTATTCGCTGAAAAAAGAAGAGAACCAAATTTCAGTGATGCAGAAAGCATGTGCCTAGTGCACCTTTGCCTGAGGCACAGAAGGTGCCTATTAATGCACCACCACCACCTGCCATCGAGGACCATCTCTATTAGAGAATGGACTCTAATAAGGCACACTCTGGACAGGTAACTGTTTGGAAATGCCACCCCCCCCCCAGCACTGGGCATGGGCTATCAGGTCCCCCTCCTGTAGCAACACATATAAGAGCTCCCTCAGCAATGTAAGCATTAACTGTAGTCTGCATTCAAGGGTAATCAGTGATATGTGCACATGCACATTCATTAATGGAACCAATGTACTAGAAAGGAAAACCATTCCCACATCCCTACAATACTGCACACAAATGGTACACTCTGTCCTCATGCCCACCTCAATGACATCACTTGTACCAATGTAATGTCCCCCCCCCCCCCCCCCAATCAGTGTTGTGTGTCTCTCCAATTTGGCTTCCAAATGAATTTGTGTGATGAAGACAAGAAGGGCCATCCCCTGACTCCTGGTGTACAAACTTGTATCTTGCAGACATTTTGGCATACAGAAGGACCTAGAGTCCCTGAGGTGCAGGTTCAGGAGAATCAGGAGGGAGAGCCCTGAAATAATCAGAACAGTGCGACGGCGCTTCAGGGCTCGATGTATTATAAACAGGGCACCTGTAGTCACTTGTAAATGTATTTATTTAATAATGCAAATGTCGTGTACAATATCAGTTTCCATGTGGTTAATAGGCAAATAAGTAAGTCATAACACCTCTGTCCCAGATCAAGGCCTGAGGTTGCAGCTACCCTCCCATGAGTGTGGCTGCAACTTCCTACTAACCTCCTCTGAGATGAATGAGATGACATGCTTCACTTCTGTATCCCACTTTCTGGGGTGGATACGATTTCATGATATTCCTGCCTGAGGTCCTACTCTTAGTGGATGTCATAGCATGATATTAAAGTAAGTACATAAGTAATGCCACACTAGGAAAAGACCAAGGGTCCATTGAGCCCAGCATCCTGTCCACGACAGCGGCCAATCTAGGCCAAGGGTACCTGGCAAGCTTCCCAAACATACAAATATTCTATACATGTTATTCCTGGAATTGTGGATTTTTCCCAAGTCCATTTAGTAGTGGTTTATGGACTTGTCCTTTAGGAAACCGTCTAACCCCTTTTTAAACTCTGTCAAGCTTCCCCCCCCCCAAAAAAAAAAAAAAAAAACTGGCCAGCCAACCATAGTCACAATTCAAAATGCAAACATGCTGCTGAGGAATGAGTGTGTCCTGCCAACACATCCTGTGTACTCTGTTTCAGACCAGCTTCCAGGGTTCCCTGTCATGTCATCTCATGCACCTCACACCCCTGGCGTATAGCCCAAGGTTCACCAACCACTGACCATACCTTTCCCCATCCCCGCCTCATGCCAGCCAGCTCCTGCACTATGCAAGCCATGCTGGATGTGCTGATCTCAAGAACAATCCTTTTACATACACAGGGTGGCAGCAGCAGGAGGAGGAGGCAGTGGCCGCAGCACCAATGGCAGAGGTGGAGGAGGAGGCTGTGCAGCAGAAGCAGGAGGAGGAGGAGGTTGTGGAAGGTAGGGAATGGGAGCTGCTGCCCGACCAATGGGCAGATATGCCTCCTCTGGAGGGGGAGGAGGAGCAGCAGCAGCAGGAGCAGAACCCACCCTCCCCAGCAACACCATCACTACCACCAGCCCCATCAGCACCACAGGACAACAGTGCCGCAGTACTGCAACTCCTGCAGCAACTGGTTGTTGTAGTCAACCAGTTGCTGCTGGAGGTGGCAGCACTGCGGCACTCTGTAGAGCAGCGGAAGGACACCCACAGCCGTCTCATGCTGGTGCTCACTGAAATTGTAAGAAGGGTCATGGAGGGACAGGAGAGACCTCATTGATGGGTGGAAAAAAAGTTGTTGTAAATAGTTAATTTTGTTTATATATAATACAAAGTTACACTTATTCACCTACCAAGGTCTGTGTCTGTATTTTGTGCACAACATATCCGGTATAATCATATTCTGGGGTTGATGTGAGAGCAGTCAGCAATCAGGGTTGCATGACAGGTCAACTGTGACAGAGAAACGTTGGTACATATGTGTCATAAGTGTGGCCATATAGAAGTCCATCTGTTCCTTCCAAACTGCATGGCTGTATGGTAAAGGGGGGGAGGCTGGGTGGGCATGCCCATCCAGCCTCTCCTCCCTTACCATAGTGCCCCACAGCACAGAGTTGTGTAAATAATAGGTATATTGTCTAGCACTAGTGATCTGCCAAGTACATGTATTGCAAGTACAAGTATATGTAGTGTCTAGACTGTGTTTGCTCTCTGATCAGCAGACACCCTTACCCACAATCAAACCACATTGGTGAGGGCCAGGAAGGAGCTACAAACAGCGGGGTCATCTCTTCACATTGAATACATCAGCAATTGTATATAGTGCTGAGGAGAAAAGGGAAAACAACAGTAAAAGTATTAGATGCAACCAATTAAGGAATAATGCCCCAGATGATAAAGTGCTACATTTTTAAAGCTACATAAAGTATTGTGTTGGGTAAGGGGTAGGGGCAATGCATAATTGCCCCCCTCAGTTTCTTCTTTTTAGTTCTTTCCAGAAATAAGCACTTTGCAGAAATTTTGTGGGCCTGGGAGGAGTTGCAAAAGACAACATGGAAGATTTGTATTCCTACGAAACCACAATAAAGACACACCTTCTTTGAATCTGTGATTTCCAGGGCATTACCATATATAAATAGCAGCATTCTTAAAATTGTTGTTTACAATTACATGTCATCTACACTGGTAAATGATGCTATTTATAGCTGTAGATGCCATGGAAGACTTATAAAGTGACTCTCCACTATATGTTAACAAGCATCAATGTACATTAATGAATATTAGTACAAGTCAATGAACATTAATTAATGCAATCCCCATTACTACTACTACTACTTAACATTTCTAAAGCGCTACTAGGGTTACGTAGCACTGTACAATTTAACATAGAGGGACAGTCCCTGCTCAAGGAGCTTACAATCTAAAAGACAAGTGAACAGTCAGTCCGAAAGGGGCAGTCAAATTGGGGCAGTCTGGATTTACTGAACGGTAAGAGTTAGGTGCCGAACGCAGCATTGAAGAGGTGGGCTTGAAGATGGGCAGGGAGGGGGCTTGGCATAAGGGCTCAGGAAGGTTGCTCCAAGCATAGGGTGAGGCGAGGCAGAATGAGCGGAGCCTGGAGTTGGTGGTGGTGGAGAAGGGTACTGAGAGGAGGGATTTGTCCTGTGAACTGAGGTTTCGGGTGGGAACGTAAGGGGAGATGAGGTTAGAAAGGTAGTGAGGGGCGGCAGACTGAGTGCATTTGTAGGTAAGAAGAGAAGCTTGAATTGAATGCGGTATCTGATAGGAAGCCAGTGAAGTGACCTGAGGAGAGGGGTGATATGAGTATATCGGTTCTGGCGGAATATAAGACGTGCAGCAGAGTTCTGAAGAGATTGAAGGGGGGATAGATGGCTAAGTGGGAGGCCGGTGAGGAGTAAGTTGCAGTAGTCAAGGCGAGAGGTAATGAGAGCATGGACGAGAGTTCGGGTGGTGTGTTCAGAGAGGAAAAGGCGAATTTTGCTGATGTTAAAGAGGAAGAAGCGACAGGTCATGGCTATCTGCTGGATATGCGCAGAGAAGGAGAGGGAGGAGTCAAAGATGACTCCAAGGTTGCGGGCAGATGAGACGGGGAGGATGAGGGTGTTATCAACTGAGATAGAAAGTGGAGGAAGAGGAGAAGTGGGTTTTGGTGGAAAGACGATGAGCTCGGTCTTGGACATGTTCAGTTTCAGGTGGCGATTGGACATCCAGGCAGCAATGTCGGATAAGCAGGCTGATACCTTTGCCTGGGTCTCCGCGGTGATGTCTGGTGTGGAGGGATACAGCTGGGTGTCATCAGCATAGAGATGATACTGTAAACCATGAGATGAGATCAGGGAGCCCAGGGAAGAGGTGTAGATTGAGAAGAGAAGGGGGTCCAAGGACAGATCCCTGGGGAACACCGACAGATAGCGGGATGGGGGTTGAGGAAGATCCATGAGAGTGAACCCTGAAGGTGCGGTGGGAGAGATAGGAGGAGAACCAGGAGAGGACAGAGCCCTGGAACCCAAATGAGGACAGTGTGGCAAGGAGTAAGTCATGATTGACAGTGTCAAAGGCGGCGGATAGATCGAGGAGGATGAGGATGGAGTAGTGGCCTCTGGATTTGGCCAGGAACAGGTCATTACAGACTTTAGAGAGTGCTGTTTCTGTCGAGTGTATAGGGCGAAAACCGGATTGCAGTGGATCGAGGATGGCATGAGAGGAGAGAAAATCAAGGCAGCGGCTGTGAACACCACGCTCAAGTATTTTGGAGAGGAAGGGTAGGAGGGAGATGGGGCAGTAGTTGGAGGGACAGGTAGGGTCAAGTGAAGGTTTTTTGAGGAGAGGTGTGACTACGGCGTGCTTGAAGGTGTCAGGGAAAGTTGCAGTGGAGAGAGAGAGGTTGAAGATATGACAGATGGAGGGGGTGACAGTATGAGAGATGATTAATGCCATTAATGCCAATGGTGCTTTTATAGCAAAGCACATAGCACAAATGAATACACATTGATGTGCATCAATGTATAAAAGTAAATCAGGCCCTTAGATTGTAAGTCCTCTATAAAAAGGAAAATGCCTACTGTACTTGGTTGTAGCAAACCTTGAGCTACCTATGAAATGGCACGAACTAAATCAAAATATAACCATTACAGCAGCTGCGTTATTTCACTATATATATGTTTGTTTAATCCATTTCAGAAACTCAGTGTCAGTTGCATATTGTCTCAAATGGGTTAATCTTGTAAATGTGATTATTGGGATGATCCTGACTCCAATGTAAGAACATGTTCAAGATGGACTCGGTCTCTCAGATTTACCGCTATTGCTTTTCTCATTGTTTGCATTGTACCAGTCAGCCTTATTTTGGAGTTATTAAGGTGTAATACATACAGGCAACATATCAAGATGCCCTTGGAAATTATTTTTAATCAGGCTGGTGGTAGCTAACACAGTTTACATTTCTGCATCTTTCCAGATTTTCTTGTTGTCTGATTGTATTTGTTGGTAGCTAATGCAATACAGAATAGTCGCTTTGAACTGACACTTCTATTAATAATTCTGCTGTTGTACTTTTATCCTTTATTGCGATGTCCAGTGTTCTTTGATCAAACTTTTCATCTGTGGTAAACAGGACTGTTCCAGGTGATCAAAACTCCTTATTTTTCACAGATCTGTCAGGGTCATGAGCCCAATGTTTTCCTAACAAAACAAAGTTATAGTATTTACATAGCTTTGAGTAGATGAGATATACTCTCTTACCTTATTATGCCTTTCTGTGTAAGTTTTCAGAGATCAGCACCTCACAACCAGAGGTGATCTCAGTTCAGTACAAACAAGAAAATACAGATTTTGCAGTACTGAACTGAGATAACTTCTGGTTGTGAGGTGCTGATCTCTGAAAATCTAAGAAATATTTTCTTCAGTCAATGTGTAATTAAGCTCTGGAATTCATTGCCAGACAATGTGGTAAAAAAAAAAACCCAAAAAAGAACATTAGTTGATGGGTAGGCATTGAGCATAATGCCACCACGTTAGTTATTTTATAAACTCTATTCTTGTTTTGGACATCTCAAAACTGACATTTAGACACCTATAGTGCATGGACGCCAAATCCCAAATATATAAAGCTAGGATATAGAGTTTAACACTGCAGTATGTACATATGCCAAGGTGGCATGGGCTGGGCATATATTGGGTGGGATTAAGGAACGGTCAAAGTATAGATGTCCAACTCTGATCTTGAAAGGAGAAGGGATATCCACATCTAAAAACAGCATAAGCGTTGCAATATTAGGACTAAAATGTTCATGAAGCCCAGTATCCTGTTTCAAACAGTAGCCAATCCAAATCACAAGTACCTGGGCAAGATCCCAAAAGAGTAAAACAGATTATATGCTGCTTTCCCCAGAAATATGCAGTGGATTTTCCCAAGTCCAACTTAATAATAGCTTATCAACTTTTAGGAAACTATCCAAACATTTTTTAAACCCTACTAAGCTAACTGCTTTTACCATATTCACTGACAACAAATTCCAGAGTTTAATTACAATGGTGACTGAAGAAATATTTTCTCCGATTTGTTTTCAATTTACTATTTAGCAGAATCATTGCATGCCCCCTAGTCCTAGCATTTTGGAAAGAATAAACAAGTGATTCACATCTACCCATTCTACTCCACTCAGTATTTTATATACCTCAATCATATCTTCCCTCAGCCATCTCTTCAACAAGCTAAAGAGCCCTAGCCACCTTAGCCTTTCCTTAAAGAGAAATCGTCCCATTCCCTTTATCATTTTTGTCATTCTTATCTGTACCTTTCCTAATTCTGTCATACCTTTTTTGAGATTTGGGGACCAGAATTGCTCACAATATTTGGGATGTGGTTGCACCATGGAGCAATACAAAGGCATTATAACATTGTCAGTTTTGTTCTCCATTCCTTACCTAATAATTCCTAACATTCTATTGGCTTTCCTAGCCACCATTGCACACTGAGCAGAGGGTTTCAACATACCATTAGTGATGACACCTAGATCATTTTCCTGTGTGTTGACAACTAATGTAGAACCTTGCATCACGTAGCTATGGTTTTAGTCATAGTGGAGAGATTAAATTAGTTTTTTTTTTTGCTTTGGTTTTCACAGAGGAAGATGTGAGAGACATACCAGTGCCAGAAATGGTATTCAATGCTGATGAGTCAGAGAAACTGAAACAAATCTCTGTAAACTTAGAAGATGTAATAGAATCATTTGACAAATTGAAGAGTAGCAAATTGTCTGGACCGAAAGGAATACATCCCAGAGTAATGATAGAACTGAAAAAAAAATTGAATATGCAGAACTATTGTTAGCAATATGTAATTTATTTTTTAAATCAAGCATGGCACCAGAAGATTGGAGGGTGGCCAATGCAACCCCAATTTTTAATAAGGGTTCCAGAGGTGATCTGGGAAATTGTAGACCGGTGAGCCTAACGTTGACGTCAGGCAAAATGGTAGCAACTATTTATAAAGAACAAAATTACAAAGCATATTACTATTCTTACTGTACACCGCCTTGAGTGAATTCCTTCAAAAAGGTGGTAAATAAATCCTAATAAATAATTAAAATATACATAAGCATGGATCAATGAGACAAAGCCAACATAGATTTAGTCAAGGGAAATCGTGCTTCTCCAATCTACTGTATATTTTTGGAGGGGCGTATCAACACATGGATAAAGGTGAACCAGTCAATATTGTGTATCTGGATTTTCAAAAGGCATTTGATAAAGACCTCATGAAAGTCTCCTGAGAAAATTAGAAAGTTATGGGATAGGAGGAAATATCTTATTGTGGATTAAAAACTGGTTAAAAGATAGAAAATTGAGATCAGGGTTAATTGGCCAGTATTCTCAATGGAGAAGAGTAGAGAGTGGGGTTCCTCAGGGGTCTGTGCTGTGACCACTGCTTTTTAACAGATTTATAAATGTTCTACAGATGGGAATAACTAGTGATGCAATTCAATTTACTGATGACACAAAGTTATTCAACGTTGTCAAATTGCAAGAGGATTGTGAAAAATTGCAAGAGGACCTTACAATACTGGGAGACTGGACATCCAAATGGCAGATCACATTTAATGTGAGCAAGTGCAAAGTGATGCATGTGGGAAAGAGGGACCCAAACTACAACTATGTGATTCAAGGTTCCACATTAGGAATCGCTGACCAGGAAAAGGATCTAGGTGTCATGGTTGATAATACGTTGAAACTCTCTGCTTAGTGTGCAGTGGTGGCTAAGAAAGCAAATGCAATGTTAGCAATTATTAAGAAATGAATAGAAAGCAAAAATAAGAATGTATAAATGCCTTTGTGTCACTCCTTTCTGCAACTGCACCTCAAATACTGTGTGCAATTCTGGTCACCGCATCTCAAAAAAAATGTAGCAGAATTAGAAAAGGTACAGAGAAGGGCAATGGAAATAATAAATGGGATGTGATAACTTCACTATGAGAACAGGCTAAAGCAGCTCGGAGTAGAGATATCTGAGGTGAGATATTAAGATATAATAAAAGTTCTACAAAATACTGAGTGGAGTGAAAAGGGGAGGACTGAATCATTTGTTTGCTACTTTCCAAAATACTAGGACTAGGGGACATGCAATGAAGCTACTAAGTAGTGATTTTAAAATAAACAAGAGAAATATTTTTGTAGTCAACATGCAATTAAACTCTGAAATTCATTGCCAGAGAATGTGGTAAAAGCAGATGGCTTAGCAGATTTTATAAATGGTTTGGTTAATTTCCTAGATGGACTTGGGAAAATCCACTCCTTCTTTGTAGGATAAGCAACATAAAATCTGTTTTACTGTTCTTGGATCTTGCCAGGTACTTGTAACCTGGATTGACCACTGCTGGAAACAGGGAAACAGGATACTAGGATTGATGTACCTTTGGTCTGTCCTGGTATGGCAATGCTTATGTTCTTACCCAGTGCTTTTTATATAGGAAAAATAGTGCCAGCACTCATTATGGGTAACCTTAGAGGTTGGGTTACTATCTGTGATCACACCCCTACATTAGCCACACCCTTTTACTAGCCATGGCACATATAAACAGGCATCATTGAAAATATTGCACCAGTATAGAAGAAAAATAAATTGTGATTTTTTTTCATTATAAATAGTTTCTATAAACTGATACAGCTCCAGTAAACCCAAAATGACAGAAACAATTAGCACACATGAATTAGAACACTCTTGCCAAATCTGAAACACAATCTAGCTTATTTCCAAAAGGGAAGGATGCCCATCTTCCAACACAAATCGGGAGATGGGCTTCCTTCTCTCAGGGTCACCCAAATCGGCATAATTGAAAGCTGATTTTGGGCGTCCCCAACTGCTTCCCGTTGCGGGGATGACCAAAGTTCCCGGGGGTGTGTCGGAGGCGTAGCAAAGGAGGGACTGGGGTGTGCCTAACAGAGGGGCGTCCTCAAGCGATAATGGTCCTTTTTTTTTACGAGCAAGCCACAAAAATGTGCCCTAAATGACCAAATGGCCAATGGAGGGAATCGGGGATGACCTCCTCCAACTCCCCCAGTGGTTACTAACCACCTCCCACCCTGAAAAAAACAACTATAAAAACTTTTGTCTTTTTTTTTTTAGAGTATGGGTGAAGGACCTCCTTCGCTATGCCTGGCAGTTGAGGACGTCCTTCACTATTAATCTTTAGAATAACTGGATCAAAATACATTGCAAGCAACAGCATAATCTGTGCAGTGAGAGAGGTTGAGCAATTCTAAAATTATTACCCCTGGCAGTATGATTTAGTCAATTGGTTCCTGATGAAGCCCTTTTTTAAGGGTGAAACGAATTGGGCCCCGTTGAAAAAGTAAAAATCAGCAGATGCAGTGCGGGGGAGTTAACTCAGCATTGATCAAGCTAAGTAAAATACAGATTATGCTGTTGCTTGCTTTCCCTTTGACACACTCAGCTTGTTTCTCCTTCCCTCACAAACAGCAGCAGCCATCCCAATCCCAACTCCCCCCCCCCCCCCCCAAAGTACCTCTTCACTGGCCTAACAAAGTGTAGGTCTCCTGGGTCTAATTTCAAAGCCCTGGTGGTCCAATGGTGAGGTTAGGGCAGGAGCAATCCCCATTCTCTCCTGCCCATGCAGGCTCTGCTTTCAAAACAGCTACCCCAACTTCTTGTGGCCACTAGAGTTTGGCAATTACTCCATAATAACTGAAAATGTTTACAACATTTTAGTTAAAGGGCTCCTTGGTTGCAAATTCTGATTTATCAGCCTTTGTAAAAATGATTTCAATGAGGTCTTGTTTTTGGAGTGGATATGACCCGTGAACATGCACTGAACTGATTTTTTTCTGATCCAATATTTTCTAAGACGTTAATGCATTTTTTCTACAGATACCAAAGATTCTTTCTTTTAGTGTATCAGCCAAAGCAAAATGTACATCTCTAAGACTGTTTTTTTTTTTTTTAAATAGAGAACTTGAAAACAAGGATTGTATAAGTGCCATCAACATCTATTCAAACATGAATTCCTTCCTTTTAATCAATCTGGTAATTAAACTATTAAGGAAAATTATTGCTGAATAAAACCTTACAGAATTGAAGAAGATTTCTTAAAGCTAAATTTCCCTGTTCTGAAATAGAGAATAAAATGGGGACTGGAAGCCATAGAGGGGCATAATCGAACGAAAACGTCTATCTCCATGGGCGTTTATCTCCGAGAACGGGTCCGTGAAGGGGCGGACCGAATCGTATTTTCGAAAAAAATAGACATCCATGTTTTATTCGACAATTTGTGAGCTGGGCGTTTTTGCTTTTCAGCGATAATGGAAAATGAAAGTGCCAGGCTCAAAAACGAATAAATCTAAAGCATTTGTTCGTGGGAGGGGCCAGGATTCGTAGTGCACTGGTCCCCTCACATGCCACGACACCAACCGGGCACCCTAGGGGGCACTTAAAAAAAAAAAAAAAGGTAAAAGAGCTCCCAGGTGCATAGCACCCTTCCCTTGTGTGTTGAGCCCCCCCAAATCCCCCTCAAAACCCACTGCCCACAAGTCTACACCATTAGTATAGCCCTAAGGAGTGAAGGGGGGCACCTACATGTGGGTACAGTGAGTTTGGGGGGTTGGACGACTAAGCATTAAGTAGCACAATTGTAACAGGTAGGGGGGGATGGGCCTGGGTCCACCTGCCTGAAGTCCACTGTACCCCCTAACAACTGCTCCAGGGACCTGCATACTGCTGCCAGGGAGGTGGGTATGACATTTGAGGGTGAAAATAAAAAGTTGTGAAACACATTGGGAGGGGGTTAGTGACCACTGGGGGAGTCAAGGGAGGTCATCCCCGATTCCCTCTGGTGGTAATCTGGTCATTTAGGGCACTTTTGGGGGCCTTATTCGTGAAAAAACAGGGTCCAGGAAAAGTGCCCTAAATTCTAGCTACAAACGCATACTTTTTTTCCATTATCGGCGAAAGGTGCCCATCTCTGTTCGGGTGATAACCATGCCGCAGTCCCGCCTTCACCACGCCTCCGACACACCCCGGTCAACTTTGTATGCTTCCGCGATGGAGTGCAGTTGAAAACGTCCAAGTTCGGCTTTCGATTATACCGTGTTATTCGTTTTTGTGAGATAAACGTCCATCTCCCGATTTAGGTCGGAACTTGGGCATTTTTCTCGTTCGATTATAAGCAGGATGGTAAACAGCAGCAAATCCATAGTAACAGTACAGCTTGCAGAAGAATTACCACCGATGTGGAAACTAAATTTTTTACCTCCATTTGGGAATGGTAAAAAGGCTTGTTCCTGCAATAAAATAATAATGATTAAAAAACCCTCTCATTTACCACTGATTAGCACAAGTCCGCACTCCAGAGAATTTTACCCCTTCTTCCTCCACAATAAAAATCATGCAACGGGAAAATTTTAAGCTTGCCTATCTCACACTCATTACATAGCATAGCTTGAGAGGGGCGAGGGGGGCATTGTCCCCTCCCAAATGATCATTGCTCTTACCTGGCAGTGGACCAGCATCAAGATTAATTTGGGAAGCAGCTGCGTCAGAAGAAGGTTTGCAGGTTGCAGGAGGATCACAGCGCCTTGCCTTTGCTTTTCTACTTTCAATAGTTTTCAGTTTGTGCTCCTCCCCTCCCACCGAGTATTGCCCAATCACATGAAGCATAGCATGTGGAGCATAGAGAGGATTAAAACATTTAATGTACCACCCTCAGGTGATGACATCATGGGAAGAGTGACCTTGCTAAAATTGTGTGCCACTGCTGCTACACAGATAAATAGCATGCCATGAGCAGGCACCATTGTGGGTTATTATTGTGGTGAGTGGTGTGCAAATACTATTGTGAGGACTGGCGAGTGGTGGTGACTTTTGGACCAAAGAAAATAATTAAAAGGATACTTTAGCATCAGAGGAAGTAAGGCACAAGCACCGGTGCCCTCCCGTGAGCCCCAAACACAACTTTCCCTGCTCATGGGACCCACTGACCACTGCCTTCCCTTCCTATCGCCTCTTTCTTTCTCCTCTCATTCAGTCTCTAGCATTGCTCGCTCTTTCTCTCCCACGTCTCCCATTCACCATTTCCCTGGCCTTGTATCCTGTTCCTCTACTCACCCTGCGTTGACTCTGTTCTCTCTCTCCCTCCCACTTATTGCCCCATGCCCCTGTTCCATCTGTCTCCAGTTCACTCCTCTGTGCCATCCAGTCACAGAGCATTATGGCACCTGTCATACCCCCACCACAGCAGCAGGCCTTTTGGCTTTTGATCCCTCCATGACTGGTGTAGCCATGAGTTGACAGAGGCCCACCCACGTTAGGTTCAGCTCAGGCCCACCCAAATGCTGCAAGGAAATTTTGAAAGAGTTTGGGGCTTACCATCAGAGCAATTGATGTAAATTGGATGCGTGTAGATGCTTTAGTTTTCTTTAATTGGTGCATTCTTCTGGAGCCCTAATTTACAGGATGGTTTCATTCTATGTATTTTTTGGTCCCTCTTTTCCTCTCACGGTCTCATATTTTCACACATTTTTCACATTTTTATATGCGCTTCCTTTTCATTACATATTATTTAAAATTTGCTATTCTGTATTATTTATATGTATTACTTTTGCTCTCTATTTTCTATTCTAATAAGGACACACCTGATGAAGGCACATTTTTGCCGAAACACTGCCTATGTTGGGTTCTAATGTAAAGCACTTCCTGTACATTGCACTTAAAGATAGCTTTTTGATTGTCTCAGTTTGGCAGTTATTTCCCTTTGTTTCTAAATGAGTATAGAATGGATTTGGATAGCATATAACTGGATAAGCCTAACAGCAGTTCCAGCAAAGATCACTTTTTTCATGCTTGGACCAAAGAAGAAAATATATTTATATCTCATATAAAACTTTGAAAAGATAACAGAAGAGCTCATAAAACTTTTTTTTGAAAAACTTCTATAAGACAATATATCTGGTCATTGAAAATATAACATACGTATGAAATTGCCTTTGCTAATAGCATCACACACGATAATACTTTTCTGACAGTGATTTTTTTTTGTCCTTGCAAAATCTTGAACACTTTATTATTTGGGATTGAATGAAACAGATCTGCTTGAGGTTCATTAGCTTTCATCAAATGTCACTTAACAATAATCACACATCCCTTAGCAATTACTACGCTCAGCGCTCTGATAGTGAAGAATAATATTTTAGTCCTAGAAAATATCTTAATGGTAATTGGTCAAAAACCCATTATTGCTGTTATTTCATAATAGGTAGCAGACTTTTTAACATCTTAGAAAATTGATCAAACACTTCTCTCATTCTGACAGATTGCTGTAGACCCTGCTTTTTTCAGAAATAGTTGCAATGCTAACCCTTGGCAGTAGGGGGAGGCGATTTCACTAGTTGGTCACCTGATTCACATTTTTAAAAATCAGGAAAATAATTGAAAGTAAGAACATGGGTAAATTTCACAATATAACAAAAGAGAGGGAACAAAGTACAAACTAAAGTCCAAACAAAAAAAACAGCACCACGGGCCTTTAAAAATGGAACACAGTTCTTTAATGTCAAGGCTCATTCATTAAAGAACTGTGTTCCATTTTTAAAGGCCCGTGGTGCTGTTTTTTTTGTTTAAATTTCACAATATAACATAAGCATATAGAGAATAATTTTATAATAGGTCACACAGAATCAGAAAGGCATAATAGGCAGTTATTTTTGGAGCTATTCTATAAAGACAGCATAGGCACTTTTGTGTCCTTTAAAATGATCTCACAATGCAGCAGAAATCTCGCCTAAAATATACCCGAATACATTTACTTCCAGATTTTATATCTATAGTGCCCAGATTTGGGTGTGCTGCTGAGATGTACGCACATCTTAATTGGCTAATGAGTTCTTAAATATCATATTAGAACTGTAACATTTTAATTAATGGATATTAAGAACTGTGACTATTTCTTGTAACACTAAAACATAGAACTAACTATACATAACAATGCAATGGAATACAGATACTAAATCAAATATACACAATACTCCCTGCTTCCATGAACATGGGGTAAAGACACTCCCTGCCTGGTAGTAGTAGATACCACTATTTAAATCCTCAAGCTATAAACATTATAAGCAAACAAAAGTCCATTATATCTGGATCTTAAAAATGTCTCTGATTCACTGTTACGAGATGAAAAGCTGAAACTCTCAAAGGAAATAAGGGAGATTAACTCAGGGTAAATAAAAGACGAATGACTTGGGGAGATGGTGAAAAATCTTGATGGAATTACAGTAGATTAAGGAAGAATCAGCCCCTAGAATAGATGCTGATCATAAAGGAATGCTAAGAAAATTGGGAATCTCTCACACAGCCCCCAGGGACAGAGAGGAAGGGTGGCCTTAGCTCAGAACTAAGATTTAATAAGGAAAGCTCACAAGGGGCCAATCACAAGTTAGTTCATACTATTGGGAAAAACAGCTCTACAACACTGACCTAAATATAACAATGCAATCGAATACAGATAATACTCACATCAAATATATACAGCACACTCTGCCTCAATGAACATGAGGGCAGAGCACCTAATATTCTATAAATTGTGAATTTAAGTGGGATACATGTCCATACTCCATACTCCCATGCTCTGCCCATGTGTGCACCCCTTACAGTTTTCTGTTTTAGCACTTACATGATATCTTATAGAAAGAGCATGTGCTGATTTTCTGTGCACTATAGTTGCCTTTCACTTCTGTCTGCAAAAAAATGTTTCATACACAGAGATGATTTAGAAAATTACTTTTATAAAGTGTTCCCAATTCCTAATGCTATTTAAAATGGTTAATACCCATTTCCTATTCTCTTATTCCACAGCACTCATGATTATATGAACCATATTCCCCTCTAAAGTTATTCATATATACTAGCATCAATAACCAAACTTGCATCTGTTATTCAAATCCATTTAGCTACTATGCTTATGCCAGATTGCTTAGATTAAGTGCCAGAAAAACACTGTACACTCTAGTCACACTGCTGAAATCTATGCAATATATCATTTCATGGAGGCACTATAGTTTAATGCAGGTGTTAATTTATAGGCCTTACTGTATGAGAACTAGAGGGCAGAGCTCAAAGTATTTTCTCTGAGGCTTTATTTACTAAATATTTTCTTATAAAAACAAAATGGGGGGGGGGGGGGTGAGTCTTAAGTCAGGTCCCAAAATGTTGATGGTTGCAAAATAAAGTATTATACATTCTACAGTAAAGCAATTCTTAATGGGCAATTCTGAATGCATGGTTTGCCTTTTTCCAGTTTCTGGTCCAGTGCTTTTGTCATTAAGACTTGATCACTTAATTCGTAAAATGATAAAATCCAGCATGAAAGAGAACAACAGTACTTTGGCCATTAATGTTCATGTTTCCATTTGCTAACTAATGTCTGGCACTTAAATTTGTCTCAATTAAGGAGAAGCTCACACTGAAATAAGGAATGCATTTCTTTCCTTCATCCATTAATCACATTCTCATTAACAAGACTATTTTAAGAAGGTTTTTAGTGAGCACATTAATGGTTTATTTTGACCATGGTCATTAAAAAGAGTTGGTGCATGCCAAAGAGATTCCAGTTGTAGACAGTAAATTAGAACCAGAGGTATGTGATGTTATGAATTAGTGCATGATGATAGGTTAATCTTATAATTGTGTACATATGTAACAAGTTGTTGCATTGATTATTCTTTGTAGGCTAAACTAGATTTTTCACAGTGAAAGTAAGCATATTTCACTTAAATTGCAATACATTTACATTGAAATCTGGTCTTTGGGGCACACAAATTTTCTGGGTTTGTTTAGGCATATATGCTTGAATTTTCAAAGGTATGTGTGTTAATGCAAATCCTCACCCAATCCTGCCCTCTGGGGCACCTCTTTATACAACAAGTAGACTTAAACTCCCGAATTCTATAAAGTTGGACATCATTTCTGACTAGCAGTAACATTTTGGTGCACAAGTGAAAGAATAGTGCTAGTTGTAAGCCTAACTTAATTGTTAAATTAGGTGGTAATTGGCATTAAATACCAATAATAGCCCTTAAGTAGCATAAATTGGTGCTAATTGGCTCTAATTTGTAGTTACACACAAAACTGCACTTAGGCGCTATTCTATAAACATACCGCCCAATATTTAGCTGGCGTTTGACTATCCGCCACTGGCGGTCAAGCCGGATATTCAGTGTTGGGCCATTTTCGGAGACCTGCATTAAATATCTGGGTTTATCAAAGCGGCTACCATATGACCTGTTAAATGATATTCAGACTTAACCAGCTATGGCTTAGCAGGTAAAGATAGGCCTGCTTTTATATGCAGCCTTATTTGCTCGCTAAACCTGGCTAGTTATGTTGTGCTTGAAGCTGCTGCTGTGCCCCTATCTCCTGCTCCATGACCTACCTCAGTCCAGC
Source organism: Microcaecilia unicolor (assembly GCF_901765095.1). NCBI lineage: Eukaryota > Metazoa > Chordata > Amphibia > Gymnophiona > Siphonopidae > Microcaecilia > Microcaecilia unicolor. Next base: position 471,440,250 of record NC_044032.1, read on the forward strand.
CATCTCCTGCAGCAACTAGGTCTGCAAGGCAACCACTTGCTGCAGGAATTGCTGTTGGGGGTCTGCCTCAGTGGGCCACCCAGCTGTGTCCTGCTACGGTGGGAGGGGGAGAGGTGCTGCTGTTCCTTCTTCTCTTCCTCTTCATCCTCTTTTAGAGGGGGCATGCCCTCCCAGAGGTCTTCCCCCCCTCTTCAGCCTCCACCTTGAGGGGGATTGTGTTTGGCACCTCCCATTCCCCCCCCCCCTCTCAGGCATATTTGATATTGGCCTCTGCCTCAGCGAGAGCAGCTGGCTCATCCTGGGCTATCAGCTGGTCCTCTCAACTGCTGGCTAGTCCTGGGCTGCTGGCTGGTCCGGGGCTTCCAGCTGGTCCTGAGCTGGAGGGTGCCCTGCATGTATAAAAGGTTTGCACTTTAGATCAGCACATCTTACATGGCTTGCATAATGGTGCAGCTAGCTTTCATGAGGCAGGGTCAGAGACAGGTGTGGACAGTAGTGGTTTCCTGGGGGAATATGTCTTTGGTATGGCATCAATGAGATGACATAACAGGGGAACCTGGAGAGTGGTCTGGCAATGGGCATGCAGGATGTGTTTGTAGTGTCCAGGTCTTTGTCAGCTGCTTGTTTGGTGTAGGGGTTAGGGCTGTGGTACCTGACTACAAGGGTTGTGGGTTTAATTCCTGCTCTGGGGATTTTTGGTAACATTTTTTTCTTTTTATTTCCCCTGCTATAGAGGCTGGAATGAGCTAGGTAGGTGGGTGTACCACAAGGAGCCCTTTGGTTTTCGTGGCTGATGGAGGGTAAGCAAGGGGGTTCCCCCTTACCCTGTTCCTTTCCATGTAATTTGATGGTTGAGGGCACACTTTCAGGAGGGTATCAGCAACCTCAGCCCTTGATCTGGGACAGAGGTGTTATAGGGGTGCTCTGTTTGTCAGGGCCGGTCTTAGGCAGAGGCGACCAAGGCGGCCGCATAGGGCCCCGCGCTTAGGGACCCCGCGCAACGTGCCTCAACTCTGCCTCACTCTGACCGACCCCCGCTCGGATGACCGCATCATGATCCCGCTCTGCTGCTGCTACTGAGCCCGCCGTCAGCAGACTCCCGCCTCCCCGGACCCCGACAGTTGCACCGATGGCCCCGACAGAGAGTTGCAGTGCCAGCGCAACAGCCCTGGCTCCCGACAGAGAGTTGCAGCGACAGCTCACCCCAGCGTTTCACTTCCCGCTCAATGTCCCGCCTTCTGAAGAGGTATTTCCTGTTTGGCGGGTGGGAGTCACTGAGCGGGAAAGCTGCCTGGAGCCTGGTCAGAGGTGAGCCGGTGTGTGAGTGAGTGCGACTTAAAAATAAAGACAGTCAAGTGGAGCTCGAGCTGGAGCAAATTTGTGCACTGCCATCCAAAGGCAAGCCAGGTATGATGATAGCTTTTCTTATAAGGAAGAAGGAAGTTTCAAACCCCTTTTGTGCCATTTTAAAGGTAAATACTATTGCAGTAGTCTATTATTCTCCCATCAGTGATTAAGTCAAAATTCAGTGTTTTATGAACAGGGCCGGTCTTAGCAAGTGTGGGGCCCTGAATTTTGACTTAATCACTGTTGGGAGAATAATAGACTACTGCAATAGTATTTACCTTTAAAATTGCACAAAAGGGGTTTGAAACTTCCTTCTTCCTTATAAGAAAAGCTATCATCATACCTGGCTTGCCTTTGAATGGCAGTGGTACAAACTTGCTCCAGCTCGAGCTCCACTTGACTGTCTTTATATATTTTTAAGTCGCACTCACTCACACACCGGCTCACCTCCGACCAGGCTCCAGGCAGCTTTCCCGCTCAGTGACTCCCGCCCGCCAAACAGGAAATACCTCATCAGAAGGTGGGACATTGAGCGGGAAGTGAAACGCTGGGGTGAGCCATCGCTGCAACTCTCTGTCGGGAGCCGGGGCCGTTGCGCTGGCGCTGCAACTCTCTGTCGGGGCCATCGGTGCAACTGTCGGGGTCCGGGGAGGCGGGAGGCTGCTGACGGTGGGCTCAGCAGGGGGGTGGGAACCTTGCTGCAACGTGGCGGGAGCAGAGCAGCAGCGGCCGAGCGGGATCATGATGCGGTCATCCGAGCGGGGGTCGGTCGGAGTGAGGCAGAGTTGAGGCGCGTCGTGCGGGGGCCCCCCTAAGCGCGGGGCTCTATGCGGCCGCCTTGGTCGCCTCTGCCTAAGACCGGCCCTGTTTATGAAGGGCAGTGACAGGAAAAGATCAAGAGGTTAGCTAAAGTGGTACGTGTATATGAGGGGTGGGGACAGGGGCAAGTGGAGAGGGCTAGTAGTGCCAGACTTTACTGTTAATTTGCCCAAAGTTATTGAAAACCTAAAGAATCCCAAGTGGGCAGACTAAAAATTGTTCATCTAAGGGTACTTATCTTGCTAAGCTGGCCAGATCATGTGTATTTAGGAGAATTTGAGTTTCCAAAGCAAATAGCATTGTAGCCTCAAGAAAGAGGGGCAATTCTCTAAGCATGTTCAGCTTAGGAGAGGAAAAGAGCACATATAAAATCAATTTCCAAGGAACCTTTTTAAATTAAAAAATAGGAGAATTTTAAAGTACTGGATCTTTTCTTAGTATTTTTCCTTTATTCTCCTTTGTTATGAGAATTAGAACTACTAATTGTAGTGGATTTGAACTGAATTTCTGGGGGGGGGGGGGGGGTTCATGATAGCATTGTGCGTTTTATTTCAATCAGTTTTTTTGTACAAGTTTTACAAGTTTAGCTTCATTTGTCTTTATTTGAAATTTCATTAAAATGTCTAAAAATGGAATAATCTTATCAATGGGGTGGAGCTAGGGTGGGGGTGGAGCTATGGTGGGGGCTAGGATGGGGCCCCACCAAATTGGTCTGCACAGGGCCCCGCACTTGCTAAGACCGGCCCTGCTGTTTGTGATACTTACCTGGGGACTGGAGGTGTTTCCGCAAGCACTGGATCAGTGCTGGGTTGTCCCTCTAGGGACTCCAGCTCCCTATGGATGCCATACCACCTGCAAAACGCAAGTTTGTAGACCACGATTCAGGTGATGAGGTTTTTGTCTTAACATACATTATTATTTTTGAAGCCACATTGTGCAATACTGCTCACATAGGCTGTGACAGACGGCAAAAGGCAAGTGGTCGTGGGGATGCCTTTCACAAACACAGGTGATATGTGAACTGAGAGTGGCATGGTGGCTTTTCTTTGCTGCAAGTGCAGTATTACAGGGATGTGGAGATGGGCAGCAGGGTAAAGCTGGTATTTTTTAGGCATCTGCATGTAGTTTAGGGAGCTGCTGCCAATGTTTCCATCACTGTGTTGGTGGGGCTAGGGAAGGGGGAAGGAGTGCAGGTCGGTGTGGTCCCTCATTATAGCTCTGCATGGGTGGTAGAGGGGGTGGCCCCAATAATTTCTGGGCATTGGATGCGGTATAAATTCATATTTCAGCAATAAATGTTTGTTTTTTTCCATTCTATATTTATGGATGTGCACATTTACAACCATGATTACTCTTGAATGAGGAACTACAGTAAGACATAGGATTGGTGAGGGAGCAATTATATATAATCTGTACTGCAACAGGAAAGGGGCCTCAGTGCCTGTACCCTGCCCATGTCTAGTGCTTGTACATAAATGGTGCTGTGATCTGGTGGGGAGGGGGGGCCAATGCCGGACACTTACCTTCCCAGGGTGTTTCTCATGTGTCTCCAGGCTCTTACGGAAGCATTTCTAAGGGACATGTTGTGCTGTCTTTTGAAAAGATTCCTCCTCTGCCTTTGGCACAGTAGGACCAGGAGCTTGGTCTCCTTAGGTAGTAGTTTGGCTCTCGCCTGAGAGACATCCTTGTAGAGCAATGGATATTTCTCCATATGCAAAACTATAAAAGGATATGTTGCACACGGAAAGGATGTCCTGCCATGGCCACACATGTTTTGTGGACATGGGGACATCTAGTGACAATGGACATTCTATGCTGTGTATTTTCGAGTGGCAGGGACGTTTTTTTGCTGCTGTTTAGAGACATATTATTTCCATACATCTGTTTTCCATATTTTAGTACCTAGGGAAACATTAATATCATTTTTTTATTATGGTCCCTCAATTTTGGACATTTTGCAATAAATGTCTGTGACGTGATTTAGACATCGTATTGAAAATGCCCCTCAATGTGCACTTGGCAGTATTCTATACTGCCTAACTACAAGTGTAGTGTACACATTTTTAGGGCAAGGATGACATCTCTCTCTGAGTTAGGTGCACAGTTTATAACATACTACAAACTGCATGTGTCACTTGGCAGACCTAGATGTGCCAACTTATACCTAAGAGGACATGCCTACATATGGGTGCATCAACGTCGATGTTATGCTAGTATTCTATAATGAAATTGTAGTACCAAATTTCTGTTATAGAATTGGGTCTAAGTACATGGCATTGGGGTGCCTAGACTGAGACACTACTTTTCAGCATTGCCCTTCATAAGCATATTTTGATGCATGCTTGGGTTTGTATGATTTTATGCAATGTATATGGTTTTATGTTATGTAGAAAATAAAAGTAATTTAGACATAGTTAGTTTATATTTATATCTATGTTTACTATTTATTATATTCCATGTTTATGTTTTCATGTATTTATATGTTTTAAGTCATTTATTTGATTACTATTTATTGTATCATCAAAGTACCTGTGTTTCTTGTTTGTAAGAATAGCACAATTAGACCTCTGAAATCACTGCTTCATAGTCTATTACTCTATACATAGTAACATAGTAGATGATGGCAGAAAAAGACCTGCACGGTCCACTCAGACTGCCCAACAAGATAAACTCACATGTGTCATTTTTTGTGTATACCTTACCTTGATTTGTACCTGTCTTTTTCAGGGCACAGACCGTATAAGTCTGCCCAGCACTATGCTCGCCTCCCAATCACCCGCCCTGCTTCCCACCACCGGCTCTGGCACAGACCGTATAAGTCTGCCCAGCACTATCCCAACCTCCCAACCACCAGCCCTGCCTCCCACCGCCGGCTAAGCTTCTGGGGATACAACAGTCTACTCTCTCTCTCTCTCTCTCTCTCTCTCTCCATATAAATTGATCCATCTATTTATTGATTGATAGAGACAGAGATACAAAGAGATATAGATATATAAGACAAAGGCAGATGTGTGTATGTGTGTGGGGGGGGAGGGTATCTTTTCTTCTGCTATTTATTGTACTTTTATCTAGAAAATATAGCCATGTCATTTAATGGTGCTAATGCTGGGTGCTAATCTTTTTTGGGGGATGTAGGGGCCCTTTTAGAAAATTGTGGAAAGTTTTCCATTTGTTTACTTTAAAGTAAAATTTTATGTGTGATTACTTCAAAGTCTGTGCATTTACTACACAGAGCAGAGAGTTACTGCCAAGGCATTATATGTCATGCTTGCAGGCTAAGACAAGAAATACATATATAAATAACATCAAGCTGAGGGAGTGCCCCACCCAAACACACACATATTTCCCCAATATCCCAATGATATCTAAACTTCCACCCACTTCCATGTTAGGAGTTACGAACCAAGAAAGGGATCTGGGTTTCGGCGTCGATAATACACTGAAACCTTCTGCTCAGTGTGCTGCTGCGGCTCGGAAAGCGAATAGAATGTTGGGTATTATTAGGAAAGGTATGGAAAACAGGTGTGAGGATGTTATAATGCATTGTATCGCTCCATGGTGCGACCGCACCTTGAATATTGTGTTCAATTCTGGTCGCCGCATCTCAAGAAAGATATAGTGGAACTGGAAAAGGTGCAGCAAAGGGCAACTAAAATGATAGCGGGGATGGAACGACTTCCCTATGAAGAAAGACTAAGGAGGCTAGGGCTTTTCAGCTTGGAGAAGAGACGGCTGAGGGGAGACATGATAGAGGTATATAAAATAATGAGTGGAATGGAACAGGTGGATGTGAAGCGTCTGTTCACACTTTCCAAAAATACTAGGACTAGGGGGCATGCGATGAAACTACAGTGTAGTAAATTTAAAACAAATCGGAGAAAAAATTTCTTCACCCAACGCATAATTAAACTCTGGAATTCATTGCCGGAGAACGTGGTGAAGGCGGTTAGCTTGGCAGAGTTTAAAAAGGGGTTAGACGGTTTCCTAAAGGACAAGTCCATAAACCGCTACTAAATGGACTTGGGAAAAATCCACAATTCCAGGAATAACATGTATAGAATGTTTGTACATTTGGGAAGCTTGCCAGGTGCCCTTGGCCTGGATTGGCCGCTGTCATGGGTAGGATGCTGGGCTCGATGGACCCTTGGTCTTTTCCCAGTGTGGCATTACTTATGTACTTATGTACTTATCCCCCACAGGTTGGAGCCCCTCCCAATCCAGTCTTCCTTCCCAATCACCCAACAGACCAATCACATCTTCCAACCTCTCCTGACAGAAATCCTGTGGCCTACTGAAATTATGCCCCCTAATGGAAAATCCACCCCCTCCAGGACTTACCCAGGAGTGAACATTGGTGGGACAGCGGTCCCAGGCAGCAGTAATTCTCCTCCATTGTTGCAATAGTTGGAGCTCTCCTCTAAAATGTTGCCTGCCACCAAACTGCCTCACCAATGATGATTCCTAGATAATTCCCATGAAGGGATAGTAGGACTTGGAAGTTTCTTTCAGGGTGGGGTTTTAGTCAGGAGAAGTTGCTAGATGTTACTGAGGTGGGTTTGATTGGATGTTGGTTTTTTTTTTTTTTTGGAATATTACTGGCGGGGGTCTTTTGAGTAATTGTGAGTTGGGAAACATCATGGGAGTGTCTGTTGGGTGATTGGGGTATTGGGAATGTCACTGTGGTCTGTTGGGTGATTGGGAGCTGGGGATAAAATGGGGGGGGGGTCTGTTAAGCGATCAGGGCATTGGAGCCGACTCTGTGGGTGCTGTGGGTGCTTGAGCACCCCCAATATTGAGAAAATTCCTTGTATGTGTCCAAGGAGGGGGTTATTTTAATTGGACTTAGCACCCCCAATAATTTTGAAAAGTTGGCTCCTATGGATCAGGGACTTGGGGTGATAACGGATGTTAGGGGGTTGGGGGCCACAACTTGTTGCCATTTTGTTTGTGACTGTTCTACCAGACTACTAGAAGTGCAGCGACACATACCACCTCCTCCTAAATTAGCAGTAATTTCAGCAGATGTGAGATCTAACCACTCCTCTGCCCAACTATGTCACGCTTCTCTCCCACCTACACACATGTTAAGCAACTCATGCAGGATTTTTACCGTGAATGCTGCCTTTTAAGCATAGGAGACAGCAGTGTGAGCTTAGTAAAAGGGCCCCTGAATGTGTATTAATAAACATGTATTCCCATAGTACAGGTTAGCACAGAATAGGGCTCTTTTACAAAGCAGTGGTAAGTGCAATGCGGGCTTACCGCTCACTAAAAAGGAAGTACCACCAGGCTACTGCAGCAGCCCGGCGGTAGTTTCTACCCCCAGTGTATCGTCATATCCAGTGCTACAAAAGTATATATTTTTTTGTTGTGTCAGTGTGTACCCGGCAATAATCAGGCAGTCCCGCGTGCTGCCCGTTTACTACCAGGTTAACGTGGGAACCCCTACCGCCACCTCAATAGGTGGCAGCAAGGGCTCCCCCCGAAATTTTTGCGGCAAGTGCTTCACTTGTTGCATGGCCATTTCTTTAAAAAAAGGAAAAAACTACCTCTTACCTGCTGCAGTAAAAGGGGGCCTCAGAGCGCATCAAAAATATGCACCGACACCAGCGTCAGCACCCTTTTGCCGCAGCTTGGTAAAAGGGTCCCAATGTTCTTAGGAGTTCTATTTCAAGGTTATTGCCTAATTAGCTCTGTCCCCAAACACTTGTTAATACTCAGCTGACCCATCTAATTGCCTATAAACAAATCTTATAAGCAGAACCCTAGCTGTATATTCCGCCTGAACCGATATACTCATATCACCCCTCTTCTCAGGTCACTTCACTGGCTTCCAATCAGATACCGCATACAGTTCAAGCTTCTCCTTCTTACCTACAAATGCACTCAGTCTGCAGCCCCTCATTACCTCCCTACCCTCATTTCCCCTTACGTTCCCGCCCGTAACCTCTGCTCACAGGACAAATCCCTCCTCTCAGTACCCTTCTCCACCACCGCCAACTCCAGGCTCCGCTCATTCTGCCTCGCCTCACCCTATGCTTGGAATCAACTTCCTGAGCCCTTACGCCAAGCCCCCTCCCTACCCATCTTCAAATCCTTGCTCAAAGCCCACCTCTTCAATGTTGCTTTCGGCACCTAACCTTTATACCTTTCAGGAAATCTAGACTGCCCCTATTTGACTGACTGTACATTTGTCCTTTAGATTGTAAGCTCCTTTGAGCAGGGACTGTCCTTCTATGTTAAATTGTACAGCGCTGCGTAACCCTAGTAGCGCTTTAAAAATGTCAAGTAGTAGTAGTAGTGTATAGCCTCAAGAAAAACTAATAGAATATGATAGTTTGATATAATAATAATACAGGAAAAATAATCACTTTCCAATGGGCAATTTTGGACACAGTAGCAATATATGTAACCCGGGTCTCACCAGCATCCTGGGCATCGACTATCTTTTAGGGTTGGGCACCCTTGACCTGGGTCACAAAAGTCAACAGTTTTCTGCAGCTGAGAGGACCCTTACACACACTGAACTGGGCACAGGCCAGGGCAGTAAGGTTTTGAGCTCGGGCTTTGTTTCTCTGTACTCTGTGATTTCTCCTTCAGTGGTCTGGGAGTAAATAGGTTCTCACTCTCATGTAAAGAAAAGACTACAGTCCAGAGAGTTATGCAAAATAGCCAACTTTACTGAAGATTCTGCAACAGGCAGTTCAAATCTTCTCTGAAATAGTTCATTTATAATCCAATTTGATAACAGATGCAAACTATAAAAAGAGCAAACTTAGAGATGTGGTGTATCTTCTCCAAATGCAATTTATAATCCTACAGTATGTACAAATTTACAGCTCCTCCTGTCCATACTCAGCCCTTCTGGGTGTAATAATGTAAGGCTGTGCATATAGCACTTGAGCTACAAAGAGGATATTCATGTGAATCTCCCTGTCTGTCCACACTCCTCTCCTCCAAAGGAGTACCTTTCCAGGCTACCACCTTTTGCTCCAAACAGCTCTCCACTGTTCCTGCTTCCAAGCTGGGGTCCTCTTATTTCCCACCTGGAGCATTCCTCCTTCTCCCGGTTAATGCTGGAATTAGCAGAAACCACCTCTTTGGTCAGCCTTAGTTTCTAGAACCCATCCAGGACTCCCCCTCTCCTCCAAGCGTCTCGCTGGGGGTACAAGCAACCAAAGAACTCATGAACTCCCCATCAATGACATTTATTACCTACTAAAACTTCCATGTTATTCAATTATCAGGGACATATCCCTCTTCAACTTACCCAGTAACCCACCCCTTGGGCTCGATCCTTGACCACCCACTACCTCAGAACAATCTCCTCAGTAACTCTGGAGAGTTATCTCATGTTCTTTAGTATTCCCCATTATAATGGGGGATGACTAGTTGTCATTCATGTTGTACTTTAATTTTAAAACATGTGCTCACTGATTCTTTCCTTCATGGGTGTTGGATTTGTCTATTTAATAAAAGTGTTTTGTTTATCTCTTCTTTGCATGTAGCAAGAACAGCTTAAAAGACGAAAATGTATTTCATAGCCTCAGATTTTCTTCAAGGTCATTCTTTTCCAGTTTCAGACTTTTCATCTATACTGCTATACAAAACTGAATACTTCATGGAAACAAAACATGTGCAAGATTTGTTTCAGCTGTCATTATGATAATGTATGTTATTACATTGCAATAATAATGCCAACAGAAATATTGTGACATTCTTGAATGTAAAATATATACCACTGCAGTCCTCTCTAACATCTCCCTGGAAGACCTTTCATGCTGGTGCAAGCACAACTCAATAATGATGGAAAACACTGCAAGTTCCACAGTGGCCATGTTCTAAGAACTTTCCCTACAGACGGGAAATAGAAAAAAAAGCATTAAGTACATTATATAATAGTAGAACTGATACACAAAAGTCTTGAAATACACTTTAAAATAATCATACTTGGTTTGCCTTAGAAGAAATACAGACATATTGATCTTTCTTATTGCTTCTTTTCAAGGTGGGAGGAAAGTTTTACAGTCCAAAACAGAACATCTATGTCAGCAGAAATGGGCAGAGTCATCCCTGAAGCAGGATAACATGTTGTTTATGTTTTCATATCAATAAAACTTCTCAAATAAAAATCCACTGTTAACTATGAGCATTCCTTTTCTCTTTGTCTTACAACCTCTGGCTCTGTTATTTAAAAATAATTAACTAAAAATAAAACTTTTCATTTTTATAGTTATTTTATTTTAAATGAACACTTTTTCTTTACAAGCAACATGAAAAACAATTACTAAAACAAACAAACAAAAAACCTTCCTTTGATGCTGAAGAGAAGAGGAAAACAGAGGACTTTCCCTCCTGCTGATCCTATTACTTTGTCTTCCCATCAGATGGTAATTATATTTTTTACCATCCCTATAGTTTCAGGCATTTCCACTGCTGGGCTTGAGGAAGAGCCCAGCTTGGACGGCGATGTTTAGCTGAGTCCGGAAGGACCTTCTCCACCTCCTTGTCTGGGATCTCTGTTGGTGTCTATGGAGCATGTTATAGAGGGCCCAGGGGTAGTAACCAGTGAACCACAGCCAGACCTTTAGACTGCCCTGGAAGTTTCTTTGTCATCTGTGTTGGCATTGGCAGATGTGCGGCAGTCAGGAGGTGATCTGTAGCCAGAGAGTCCCGCAGTGTTGAGAATGTGGAGCAAGAGAGTCCAGGTTTGTCCAGCCCCAAAGCCATTTGAGAACCAGCTATAGAACTCCCTCTCAAGCCACTGGTAAGACTGATGACAGTAACTATGGAGGTGTTGTGGTCTTCTAAACTGCTTGACTAAGCTGCAAAGCCTTGAGACTCTAATACAGCAGCATTCTTCCAGATTGGAAAAAAAATGTAGAAATCTTCTTTAGAGGTTAAGAATATGCTGGCACAATAGGCTGGGGGACAAATCTTTATTATTGAGAACTTAGAAAATCACAATAAGAGTTATAATTTGAGGTTTCTTAATTATCTAAGTTGGTGGGACCCCAAGATCTCTTTAAGAACTTTTTTTTACAACCCATAGATGCCCGGTATAAGAGGCTTGGACAGGCTAAGTCTCCCCTGCTGTGCTCTGAGAGGTTTAAATTGTTGATTTACCTCCATCCTCACAGCAGGAGCTGCAGTGAAAGCCCTCCAGCCTTGTGTAACCAGTTGTAGAAATTGGTTTATGGTTTGTTTACCTTACTGCTGGGAGAGCAGGGGGAGGGGGCGGGGTTGGCTGGGTTGCCAGGGAGATATTTAATGAGGATGACTTCCTAACCTGCACTGAGAACAGATAGCAGCAGAATCGGACAACCAGACAACAAAGGTAGAAAAGATCATTTTATTTTCATTATAGTGTTTGGAATATGTCCACTTTGAGAATCAGGTGCTCAACATTAAAAGTTTATATTTATTTACTTATTTATGGCATTTTATCCCACATTAAACATGAATTAGGGTGTTTTGTGGCTCTACATGAGAATTGTGATGATATGATCCCTTGTTTCATATTGTTGACAGTCTGCATTTTCCGTATGGGTGGTATATTGGTGTATTAGGTTCTGCCCAGTGTAATATTTATGGTACAGTAAGGTTCTGAGTGTGTTTTTGCACAAAGTTGTGCATAGTGTTTTGCAGTGGAGCGATTGTGCTTAGAATGTGCTTTGAGCAACCACTTTATTCTTTGACATATGATACATATCTAATATCTAAATTTAATAAAAGGTATTAATTGTGACTTTTATTTTTATTTATTTATTTTTTCTGTGTGTTATCAGACAACTATGGATTTAAGCTCCACCCCTGGCCCCACCCCTACCCCACCCCCTTTAGCCTCCCCAAACAGTTGTGCCACCGACTGCCTATGATAGTGCCATCCTCTAATATTCCTCCTATTCAGAAAATATATTTTGTAACATCTTCAGATTTGGCAACTAAGACTGACAGGAAAAACTTGAACTTATCTGAATTTTTGGAATCATCAGAAGTGGAAGTTTCTGGAAGAGCAACTTTGCTAGTTTTTTTTTTTCTACAAGATAAGAAAATAGTATTGAGACTTTATTACAGGCTTAAGACTATTTCTTTTTTAGGTGATAAAGTGCTTATTTTTCCAGATGTCTCAAGATGGACACAGCTTAGGAGGAAGAGATTTTTATTTTATAGGCAAGTTACTGTATCATTAGAAGCTGTTTTTCAATTATGTTTCCCATGTAAATGTTTTTGTTACCTATCAGGGGAAAAGATCTTCTATGAACCAGCTCTACTGTTTTTTCTTAGAGGGCAAGTGTGGTTCTGTATCATTTTCTAGTACTTCCTAGTGATTTAACCCAGCTGTAATTATTTCAGTCTATTTATAACACCACTCACATCCAGACTTCTTTTTGTACTCCAACCATCTTGAAACTTTATTCTTAGAAAATATTTGTCATCTTTCATGAGGATTCTTTAAAATACATGTGGCATGTTTCGCAATTCGCTGCCTCAGGGTGTGGTCCGACATTCAACTAAAGTGTAGCAATACTTATACACTCATGTACTTAAACATCCAGCAGTGAGCATGCTGTCAACTCTAGGTCCAACATAGAGACATTTACTACTGTTGAATACGGACACTCCTTCTCCCCTAACAGTGGGATTAGATTCTAGTGCCTTTTTAAGTTCAGGGGAAAGGCATACCCCTGAGCCACCTATTTTTCCCATCTATGCCCTTCTAAGTGTTTATTCAAAGTAGTTTTTTCCCTGGGGTGGGGGGGTAGCTTTATAGCAGTCTATCCCACGTTTGTGTCATTTATTGGTCAGTTGCAAGCAGTTCAATTCCTAAAGATGCTCCAGAGGTGGATGTTGAAGCCTCACAAATTTCCTTGTTTGATATTTGGAAATTTGTAAATGGTTTGAAGCAATATAGTAAGTTACAGTACAAGAGCTCTGTGGTTTTTCTCAATGGGTTGTTTCTAATTTGGAAGAAATAGACCAAATGTTACAATTAGATGTTTCTTTTAAGAAGGTTCATTCCCAAATCAGTTCCTTTCAGCAGGGTGGGACATCTGGGATAGACAGGTTGAAATGTTGGAAAATTGGGTTAGATCTTCCAACTTGAAAATTTTTAATTTCCCAGTGTGTCCCTTTATTATCCACAGAGATTCTATTTAGAAACATATTTCAAGGAAGTGTTAGTTTTGAGTAATGCCAATGCTATTGCTATCACAAACTCTTATTATTTACCTAAGAAAGTTCTGAGGGTAGGTCAGGATGAAGTTGGCCCAGAGTTATTATCTTTTAAGGGTAATGATATATCTGATTTAACTGCTTTCCTAGAAACTACCCAGGATAATTTCTCTGTGCGGTCCACTCTTCTAGTCTCTTTTTCCTCAGATACTGATAATGGTTTGGTTTTGAAAAATTATTTTAGGTAAAAAGATCTTCCCCCCGATATTCAAAACCATTTAACCAGCACCTGGCCAGTTAAATGGCATTTAACCGGCTATCTGGCGATATTTAGAAGCAGATAGCTGGCTTTCTCCCACTGAATATTCCTGGTTAGCAGCTAACAGATAATCAGCTATATCGCATGAAAACTGAAATCATAACCGGCTATTGTAAGTGGCAACATTGGTTGCATAAATACCTGGAATATATTTGGCTGATTTAAACATAACTGGCTATTTCTGAATATTAACTTAGCTGGTTAAGTTTAATCCAGCCAAATATAAACCAGATATTCAGTGTCAGTCACCGGAAACAGCCCAGCATTGAATATCTGGGCTGACCACTGACCGCAGGAGTTAACTGGTCTATCGGCCCCCCTTCTGTTTTGTGGAGAAATAATATAGATTTTCACAGATCTTTCCAGAGCTACACAGGCTAGATGAAAGCAATTTCTTGAATTTAAATCAGGAGTTTTAGCTCTGGGGTTTTTACACAGTAGTTGTATGGAACATTTTTAAAACAACTCACCAGACGCTGGGTGCAAGGTTTACTCTTCTTGCACAATACTTTCTCTGAAGATTCATATTTAGAGAAGACTCAGCAGTTGACTCCTGATGAAGACTGTTTAGTGAAACACAGCCTGTGTTGTGTTCACTTGTCTGGGACTTGTTTATGCTGGACACAATAAAAGCAAAGTGTTTTGCAACAGTATCATCTTGATGCTTCAGTCTCTTCCACTCCTTTGACTGTTTCAGTTGGATTTTTTTGTGGAATCCTTTGGTTTTCTTTTTTGCTTCGGATACTAGCAAAGGGCAATACTACCTCACCTTTCTACAGAAACATGAGGAAGCAGTCCTACGCATCAAATATTGGCTTGACTAAAGTATAGGAAAGGGACAGAGAGATAGAAGAGGATGGTATCTCTTGGGAAGAAGTTTGGAGCAATGTTAATAGACCTTCCAAATGTTCTAGTCTTTTTCACAGTGTAGAGCAGTGTGGTCATCCATGCAAATATGAAAAGCGGGCTTACGGGATTCAAGCACTTGTTGTCATGGTCTTAAAATGCAAGGGGGTCCTTTTACAAAGCTTACTGTGGGGTGTGCTCAGGTGTCTCATGGTAATTTTTGTATGTGCATGCTCTGCCCACATACTAAACATAGTAACATAGTATATGACGGCAGATAAAGACCTATATGGTCCATCCAGTCTGCCCAACAAGATAAACTCGTATGTGCTACTTTATATGTAAAAAGAGTGCAAAAAGAGACAGATGTAAATTCTCAAACTGGACATATTCCAAACACTAAAATGAAAATAAAATGATTTTTCTACCGTTGTTGTCTGGTGATTTTGCTTTTCTGATCTTGTAGGTCCCAGTCTCTGATTCTGCTGCTCTCTGTCTGTTCCTTTAACTCCGTTTCCATGGCTTCCTTTCCATTTATTTCTTTGCTATCCTCTTTTCTTCTTCATTTCTTGCCCTACATCCATAGGTAAAAGCTGGGTCCTCCGTGGACTTGACAGGAGGAGGTATAGAGTGGATCCAGCTTTTGCCTATTTTATTCATCCATGTGCAGATTTTCTCCTCTTTTCCCTTTCCCTCATCGCGTCAGTATGCATCTCCTTCCTCTTTCCATCCAGCATTTCTCCTCTCTCTTCCCCTCCATCCATGTTCATCTCACTTCCTCTCTCTTCCATCCCCTCCATTTATCCATGTCCAGCATTTCAACTCTCTCCCCTCCCTTCCATCTGTGTCCAGAATTTCTCCTCTCTCCCCTAAATCCATGTGCATCTCCTCCTGTCTTCCCTCCCCTCCATCCATGTCCAGCATTTCTCTTGTCCCCTCCACTCCATCCATATGCATCTACTTCCTCTGTCTTCCCTCCCCTCCATCCATGTCCAGTATGTCTCCTCTCTCCCTTCCCCTCCAACCATGTGCATCTCCTTCCTCTGTCTTTCCTTCCCTTCAATATTTCTCCTCTCTTCCCTGTCCTCCACTCTATCCATGTCCAGCATTACTCCTCTCCCCCCTCCATCCATGTGCATCTCCTTCCTGTCTTCCCTCTCCTCCATTCATGTCCAGCATTTCTCCTGCCCTTCCCTCCATCCATCCATGTCCAGCAACTCTGCTCTCTCCCCTGCCCTCCCTTCCCATCCATGTCCAGCGATTCTTCTCTGCCCTCCATAGGCAGTCAGTGGCCCAACTGTTTGGGGAGGCTAAAGGGGGCGGGGTTAGGGGTGGGCAAGGGGTGGAGCTTAAATCCATAATTGTCTGATAACACACAGAAAAAATAAATAAATAAAAATAAAAGTCACAATTAATACCTTTTATTAAATTTAGATATTAGATATGTATCATATGTCAAAGAATAAAGTGGTTGCTCAAAGCATATACTAACCACAATCGCTCAACTGCTAAACACTATGCACAACTTTGTGCAAAAACACACTCAGTACCTTACTCTACCATAAATATTACACTGGACAGAACCTAATACACCAATATACCACCCATACGGAAAATGCAGACCGTCAACAATATGAAATAATTCTCATGTAGAGCCACAAAACACCCTAATTCATGTTTAATGTGGGATAAAATGCCATAAATAAGTAAATAAATATAAACTTTTAATGTTGAGCACCTGATTCTCAAAATGGACATATTCCAAACACTATAATGAAAATAAAATGATCTTTTCTACCTTTGTTGTCTGATGACTTTGTTTTTCTGATCGTGCTGGCCCAGTATCCGATTCTGCTGCTATCTGTCCTCTTAACTCCGTTTCCAGGGCTTCCTTTCCATTTATTTCTTTACTTTCCGCCTTTCTTCTTCATTTCTTGCCTTACATCCGTAAGTAAAAGCTGGGTCCTCTGCAGACTTGACTGTCCAGTGGATCCAGCTTCTGCCTATTTTCTTCATCGATATGCAGGTTTTCTCCCTTTTCCCTCATCTCATTTCCTTCCTCTCTCTTCCCTTCCCTCCATCCATGTCCAGCATTTTTTCTCTCTCCCTTCCCCTCCATCCATGTGCATCTCCTTCCTCTGTCTTCCCTCCCCTCCATGCATGTCCAGAATTTCTCCCCTTCATCCATGTGCATCTCCTTCCTGTCTTCCCTTCCCTCCCCTTCCCTCCATTCATGTCCAACAATTCTGCTCCCCTCCATCCATGTCCAGCAACCCTCCTCTCTCCCCTTCCCTCCATCATCCATGTCCAGCAACCCTCTTCTCTCCCCTACCCTCCATCCATCCATGTCCAACAACCCTCTTCTCTCCCCTGCCCTCCATCCACCCACGTCCAGCAACCCTCCTCTTTTCCCTGCCCTCCCCTCCATCCACCCATGTCCAGCAACCCTCCTCTCCCCTCTAGCCACCCACCCATGTCCAGCAACTCTACTCTCCCCTCCATCCACCTATGTCCAGCAAATCTCCTCGCCCCTGACTTTCCCTCCATCCATGTCCAGCAACCCTCCTCTCTCTCCTGCCATCCCCTCTATCCACCCATGTCCAGCAAACCTCCTCTCCCCTGCCCTCCATTCTGTCCCCTTTCCCGCTCCATCCATACCCAGTGCGATTCTCCTCTCCCCTGCCTCCATTCATCTGGGCCAGTGGCGCCATGGGTCTCCCCTTCCCTCCCCTTACTTCCTATCTGCCCCGTGCCGCCCTTTAAAGCTTTAATTTACCTCGTCCCAGTGGCGGCCTCGTCATTTCAGCCCGTCCTGCCCGTCTTTAGTCTTCTCTCCCTTCGTCGTGACATGAGTTTGTTCCGCAGAGTCCCGCCTTCTGACATCATTTCCTCAATGCGGGACTCTGAGGGAACGAACTCACTTCCTTCGTGAGTTCATTCCCTCAGTCCCGCCTTCAAGGAAATGATGTCAGAAGGCGGGACTCTGCGGAACGAACACGTCACGAAGGGAGAGAAGACTAGAGATGGACAGGGCGGGCTGAAATGACGCGGCCGTCACTGGGACGAGGAAAATTAAAGATTTAAAGGGCGGCACGGGGCAGATAGGAAGGAAGCGGAAGGGGAGGGGAGACTTACGGTGCTGCTCGCCCGCCCAGAAATTCGGGCAAACGGGCGGGCGGCCAAAACCCCTCGGGCGCCGGTTGGGGAGGCTTAGCCTCCCCAAGCCTCTTAAACCGGGCGCCTATGCTGCCCTCCCCGCCCACCTATGTACAGCGATTCTCCTTTCCCCCATTCTCCCCTCCCAACCATATCCAGCAATTCTCCTCTGCCCTCCCCCCCACCTATATCCAGTGATTTCTCCTCTCCCCCCTGCCCTGCCCTCCCCTCCCATAAATGTCCAGTGATTCTCCTCTGTCCTCCCCTCCATGCCCAGCAATTCTCCTTTGCCCCCATCCTCCACTCCAAGTCCAGTAACTCACCCCAGCCTCCACCTGTCCCCGTCGAGTTCCAGTACCAACCCTAGCCCTACCTGCCCGCCCTTAGCTCCCTGACAGCCCTGCTTTCTGCTCCTGCCACCCCACGATGCATTTACATTTTTGATTTTTTTTTATCTGAAGTTGAAGTGCCGGCGGCGGTGTTAGTGAAAGGACCAGGCTCACTTCCTCCAGCCTTCCTTTCCTCTTGTTCCCCCTCAATGTCCCACCCACGCACAAACACGGGACACTGAGAGGAGTAGGTGAGCCTGGTCTTTCACTAACACTGCCGCCAACGCTGCGACTTCAGGTTAAAAAAAAAAAAAAAAGATTTAAACGTGTTGTGGAGCAGCGGGAATAGAAAGCAGGGCTGTCGGGGAGCTAAGGGCATCAGGTGAGCTGGCCCTAGGTGCGTACTGGCAAAAAAAAAAGCACTGCCCCTGTTTCTCCTTTCCATCAGGATATACATGTTTAGGTCAGCACTTGGGGCGTGTCTGGGAGAGTGGGCGTGTTCTGCACTAATCAGCGCAGCTACATTGTCGCGCATTAACTGATTAGCGCGTGATTAGCACATGAGCCCTTACCGCTTACATATTTAGCCTGTGGTCATTAATAGTAGAAATGGAAAACTTGGCCATTTTATCCTGAGGTAAAAATGGCCTTTGCATGCAGGAATAACTCACATATGGATGTACAAGGCCACTTCTTACCACAGTTTGATAAAAGGACCCCAAAATGATTGAACACATGCAATATATTAATGTCCTAGAATTAAGGTATTTTGGGAAGAAATGCTGCAAATTCTACAAGAGTTAACTCTGGAAATAGTGATGTGTAGATTGATTGCTCCGAAAAGCATGTTAGAGAAAACACATCAGCAGCTGTCAGATTTATTGATAGCTTTATCTCTACAAATGATCTTAGCTAACTGGAAAAAAAAGCTGACATGTTAAATAAGACTTTCTTGTGGCATTTGATATGCATTGCTTTTATCTACTGTAAACACCAACAGCCATTTTAAAGTTCTGCAGACATGGAAATCAATGGAGACATACTTGGATGTGAGGTACAATAGGTGACTGCTTAGAAATGTAGAACCCAGTGCTTAAACTGATTTCACTGAGCACGAGAGACTCTTGCCTGGTTAAACTACACTGAACAGGTCAGGAGGGGATATTCAGTGAACAGGTCAGGAGGGGATATTCAGTGGCACTTAACCAGGCAGTGCTGCTGAATATCCCCTCTGACCACTGCAACATTCTCTGGGCAGTGGGGTCTTTGCAGAGCTGGGGGTTATGTGGCAACAGTGATATTCACTGCCAGTGCCCCTGTAGCTATCTAGGCAGACAGGATCACACAATAGCAGTCCCATCTTTGCCCAGTTATTTATGTGCATACACTGTTGAATATATTTGCCATTTCTGTATAAATTCCAGCTACCACCACTGAAATGGATATTCGGTGCCTGTGTTCAGACATGGTTTGGCACCGAGAGGTCCTTTTACTAAGGTGCGCTGAAAAATAGCCTACACTGGCGTGGATGCGTGTATTGGACGCGCGCAGGTCCTTTTCTTAGTGCACCTGCAACAAAGGCCTCTTTTTTGGCCGCAAATAGACGAGCAGCAAAATAAAAATTGGCGCATGTCCATTTTGGGCCTGACACCTTACCATCATCCATTGACTTAGTGGTAAGGTCTCACACGTTAACCAGGCGGTAATGGTCTACGCATGTAGAATGACGATTACCACCCGGTTTCTGCCGCGTGGCAGAAAATAAAAATTATTTTCCAGCACATGTAGTGGACACACGTAAAAATCAAAATTACTGCCCGGTAGCCGGGCGGTAACTCCGAATTGACACACATTGGGCATTCTTAGGTGCCTACGAGGCTGAGTGAAAGGGCCCGTGAATATTCAGATCTATATTAGTCTGTGGCAGTCAGCATTTATAGCAATGCTGGCTGCTGCCAGTTTAATATTGAACTAGTGATGACTGTAAATTATCCTAGATTTAACTTGTGTACAGTGTATGTGCCTCCCTGCCTTAACAGCACAGTTGGGTTTATTGTTACTGTATACAATATCTATTTGATGTTTTGGAAATTAATAAAAAATGTGAACTTAAAAGAAAGAACCTGCTTTTCAAGGCCTTCAGACAAAACCCTCTTTTTACAAAGCCATGCTAGCAGCTGCAGCACCGGCAGCCGCTAGCACACCTTTGTAGAAGGGAGAGGGGAAGTAGTTAGAGTATCTAAATGTAAGCTAGCTCTTTATACACCATATACATATCTTATTCAACTATACATACAATTTGCTTCAGTCAAGTCACATACCTACTTATCCCAATTCCTTTCTCTAGTCCAAACCATCTTGTCTGTCTATTAAGATGTTATAGTGTTTTTCGCTGACTCTTTAGATGGATGTACCATGCCACCTATTATGCCATATCATTTATATCTTACTGATATTTATCCTAATTGTGCTATATGAATATTCTATGGTGCTGTTCTAATGTTCATATTTTCTGACATTGTATCATTTTATTGTTATTACTAGGATTTAATTTGCCTATCTCCTAGTTTGCCTCATTGCTTTGTTTTAAGCGGACATTTGGCCATTTTACTATTGCTATACAGTTAACACAATGCAAGTTGTTTATATGAAGCAAATAAATCCTAATAAATAAATAAATAAATAAGATCAAGAGTATAAACATCAAATATTAGGGTTACATTTATAAAAATTGTACTTTCTGCTGTCTCCATCTTTAATCAGGGCAATTTCTATTCTTTCATCATGCAATTGCTATGGCTTTTCCCGATTCACTTCTTCATTTCCTGCTGAAGTCTAAGAAATGAAATTATTGTGAAAACATTATGTTCCGAGTTTGACTGTGTCAATCCCAAAATAGCAGGGTATATCAGAATAAATACTGCATATCACATTTCTCATTTAAAAATATACATTTCTTTTTTTCTATGATGATAAAATTATGAATTTTTTCCTTTTACACCTTTAAGAGGTTCTTCTTCCACATGACAACATAAGCCATGTTTCAGCCATAAGGCCTGCCTCAGGGTCTACAAATAAAAATATACATATGCATAAGCAAATCACTTAAATACATAACAAATATGGGTCCTGATTTCTAAGCCACGCCAACGGCATGCTAACGTTTTAGCGTGTGCTAAAAATTAGCACACACTAACAATAGAAGCACCCATGACATTCCAATGGGTGTCACTAGTGTTAATGTATGCTAATTTGTAGCATGTGCTAAAACATGTAAACAGGGTCCTATGGGCCCTGTTTACTAAGGTGCGCTAGAGTTTTTATTGTGTGCTAAAAATTAGTACATGCTAAATACTAGAGCCACCCATATATTTCCATGGGTGTCTCTAGCATTTAGTTCATGCTAATCATTAGTGCTAGCAAGCCTTCAGCGTGGCTTAGTAAACAAGGCCTATAATGTAAAACAATGAAAAATTTATAGGAACATCTAGATCATAGAATACCCAAAGCGTAAATAAATAATCCCAATATAAACCTTAAATCTTATAAGGAACTTAAACAATTTGAGTAAAATATATAAATAAAAATAAAAAATGAGAAATAAGAACAGCTAAAATGAAAAACTAACATTTACAAATCGTAAATAAAACATGCTTACATACCAACACCAAGGGCCCTGTTTACTAAGCCTCATTATAAGCACGTTAGCATTTTTAATGCATGTTAACCATGTACATGCCTACCAATATCCCTATATGCGCCTACACAGTTATCACGCGCACTAGTTGTAGGTGCGTTAAAAATGTTAATGCGCCTTAGTAAACAAGACCCTAAACGTCTCACTTGTTCTAAATATTCTTGCAAGAAATGTATAATTACTGCACTGAAAGGAGAAACTGACAAAACTGATCATTGATGGAATATAATAAAAGAATGATCATGAAAAGTGTGAAAAATAACCATCATACATAGTCCAATAAAACAATAAGGAAACTGAACCCACAATATCAGCATCATGATGGTAAAAAGTGCCTAATTATAATGTGCAAATTAAAGAAATACCATGCATGATTAATGATAAAAACAAAGAAACTGGACCCGCAATATCAACATCAGGATAGTAAAAAGTGCCTAGTGTAATGTGCCTAAATATGACATAAAAGTATCGTGTGTTATCTGATAATATAAAAAAGGAACTGTGTCCAAGCAGAATAGTGAAGAAAAGGTATGCATGTGTAGGAGTAGCCTAGTGGTTACGGTGGTGGACTTTGGTCCTGAGGAACTGAGTTTGATTCCCGGCACAGGCAGCTCCTTGTGACTCTGGGCAAGTCACTTAATCCTCCATTGCCTGCCGCATTGAGCCTGTCATAAGTGGGAAAGTGTGGGGTACAAATGTAACAAAAAGTAAATAAATATATGTAGAAAAGCCAAAATCAATCTAAAAAAGTGTATTTATAAAGTGCTTTTAAAAGTGAACGCATACACATGCTATAATTGTACAAAATCAAGATCGCTATCAGGTGCATTGTGTTTTATACATGATGCGTTATGCTTGGAAAAAGGTATTTTTTTATATTACATACCCGAAATAGCACACTAAATGCAATCTACCTGAAATATTAGCACAAACAAAGGGCCTCTTTCACCAAGCTGCAGCAAAACGGGACCAGCGCTTGTGCCGGCATATGTTTTACATATGCACCGAGGCCCCCTTTTACCACAGCTGGCAAAAGGGAAGTCTCATCTTCCTACAGGAAATGGTCTAGTGTCAAGTAAAGCACTTGCCGTGCAGTCATTTCAGGGGGGGGGGGGGGGAGAGCCCTTACCGCCACCCATTGAGGTGGTGGTAAGGGCTAGTACTGCCAGACTTCTGCAGTAGACAGCTGTACAGGAGCAGTAAGTTTACCGATGCTTAGTAAAAGGAGCCCATAATGATTAGACCATTCCAACTGAAACATAGGAAGGCCGACTACAACATACAGAAATCCTGAAAATCCCAAAGCGCCGCTTACCTTCTTGTAGCGCTGATGACCAGCTCGGTATCAAGCAGAAAAAACAACTGCAAACTGATGGTGACATATTATAGTCTGAATGACGTCACTCTTCGTGCCGAAATTAAAAAAAAAAATAAAAATGTACTCTTCAATGTATGAATCTCTGAATAAATGTCAATGTATACCACCAAAAAAAATAAAAACTAATAAAAAAAAACTCATATTAAATGAATGGATGTTGAAAAGTAGATTGTCAAGGTAGATGACAGATGGTCATTTCACAGAAAGTATTAGCCTTGTAGATGATGGCAGGAAAACTACCATCTAGAACAAAGTGAGTGATGAAAAAAGGATGGGAGTATAGATGAAAGAACAGTGTATATCTATAGAAAAATCTCATAATGTAATGACAAAAATATATCAAAAATGTAAAAATGAATATCTTTAAAGCAAAAACATTAAGGGCCCTGTTTACTAAGGTGCAATAGCATTTTTAGTGCATGCACAAAATTAGTGCACAATAACTGTGCAGGCACCCACAGGAATATTGTGGGTGCCTACACAGTTAGTGTGCGCTAATAGTGCACACTAAAAATGCTAGTGCGCCTCTATCGTGGCTTAGTAAGCAGGTGTGGATATATAAGCACATATGCAAACATAATGAATATATGCATTTATGCAATTCTATTGTAAAACATACAATAACATAATTGTAAATAACAATAATGAAATATAACATCGATTATTAGCTGATAAAAATACTAATAAAAAGAATATAAAATGGGGCTGAGGCAAAGATGGAAACTTTTCTTTTTCTCTACACAGGAAGGGAAGGGGCAGCAGGAATACCCAGAAGGCAAAAGGGCAGAGGTGAAGGCCAATGAGAAAAGAGACATGTGTCAGGGGACTGAAGCAGGCCTAGGCAGGTCTCTGCCAGAGAAAAGGGAAAGGGGTAATCTATGAAATTTAGAATTGAACTAGCAGAAAGTAACTGCAGTTTACATGCTAGAACAACAAATACAAAACACTGCAATACATACACACTGTGAAGGCAGGAAACTGACCCGTTCAATTCAGAAGCAATAAAAGGTAACAGTTTAAGCTTCTAAGCTGGTATATTTATCTGACCAATTAGTGAGTATTTTCCAGCGGTATATAATCCTATCTGTCAACTCTAGTAATACATCACAGTCCTGCCGTCTCTTTAGGATTCTTGAGCTATCAACTTAATCACATATAAGAATTGGTGTAGAGGTTTTAGTCCCATCCTATAAGTGGATTTCATTGATTGATCATATCACAGATAGCTGCACAGGCTAGTACAAATGTAGAGCACAGTTTTCATAGCACTTAGTTTGACCCAGGAAAGTTGATACAAGTTGTTAGCTTTGCAGAAAACACAGAAATAATTTCCCTCTGAATCATTTAAGTTTCTTCAGCAATCTTTAAAGAGAATTAACTGCAAATCCTTACCCTTCTTCTACAGCAAGACTATATCTGGGTCTGGCCGAGTCCTTCAAATAGTTATAGTAGCTACAGATCATGCTCTTGTAGTAGTAGCTCTTAGAATTTACTGTCCCATCCAGAAATCAGAAAACCAATCACCTAGTTGTTCCTGCCTCCTCCCAGGAGTAGTATAAATCACCACATGTCTGAGAGTTTCAGGCTAAACCATTTTCTAGATTTTATGAAAAATAAAAGTTCAATATAAGAATCTGCCACATCTACACAATTATATACATAGGACATCTGTAGATCAATGACTATAACTGGTGTGCACATGCTCTGTAGCACTATTCACGGCCTTCAGACTCCTCTGTTTCCATAGGAGCAAGAAAGGCTGAAAAACTTTCTTACCACAGAATCACTACAGGAAATTGAAATACAAGCCTAATCATAGATGTAAGTAGAGATAATTATTTGATGCCTTGAAGAGCCTTCAACAATGCACTCCCTGGGACATCTCAAGGCTCTACCCTCTCCACAGAGCAGTTCAAACCTCTGCCTCCCCCCACCACCACCACCACACACACACACACACACACACAGGATGACTAATTACAAGGAGTGGAGGGTATAGGAAATTATTAGAAGAGCTGAGGCAGACAGAGAGGTACACAGAGGAGACTTACAGGGACTTTGTAGAGAAGTCCCACCTCCAGTCTGGCAGCCCCTGTGCTGCCTTGGAGGAAGGAGGACTCCTAGAAGGAGAGCAGCACTCTGGTGAAGTAGGAAGGACCTGCCCACCAGTGGATGCACAATCTTCTCACATCAAGGATGTGTCTCCAAGAACTTATGTCCAGGCGGGAAGTGTTAGGACAGATGTTGTAGTTTATTTATTTATTTATTACATTTGTACCCCGCGCTTTCCCACACAATGCAGGCTCAAAGCGGCTTACATAGTAATTTGAAATACAAAGTTAAGAATAAAAGTTTCAATAAAACAGTAGTAAAACAACGTAAAGTCGGGCTTAGCAGTGTATGATAAGTTGAGCTAGATAATATATGATTAGGATAAAAGAAGGTAGACAGGATAGGATAGTGTAATTTGGGAGAAAAGGGGTAAGGAAGGATAAAATTAAGGAGAGATGGAAAGAGAAGGATGGGAGGTTGGTATTTAAGTCAGAACAGAATTGGGAATGGAGGTTGGCGAGATTAGGTTGGGGCATTAGGATAGGCTTGCTTAAAGAGATGAGCTTTCAGCATTTTTCTAAAGGGCAAGAAGTCGTTTATTAATCAGATTGGTCTGGGTAGAGCATTGGTGATTCAATCATTAGACATGTAGATAGCTGGATGGCTAGTGGATGCAAGGATTGCCTGGTAACTTGCTTGCCTAGTGCGATGGTGGCGGATCTCACGTGTCACCTAGACAGGATCTTAGATAGTGCTGGGGAGAAGACAGCTGTTTTGGTACATGTGGGTACTAATGACATAGGAAAATGATGGAGGGAGGGAGGGAGGTTGTGGAAGCCAAATTTAGACTCTTAGGTAGAAAACTGAAGTCCGGATCCTCTAGGGTAGCATTTTCAGAAATGCTCCCGGTTCCACATGCATGACCCAAAAAGCAGGCAGTGATCCAAAGTCTCAATATGAGGCTGAAATGATGGTGCAGGGATGAAGGATTTAGATTTGTTTGGAACTGGGCAACATTCTGGGAAATTTGGAGACTGTTCCGAAAGGATGGACTCCACCTTAACCGAGATGGAACCAGGCTGCTAGCACTAACTTTTAAAAAGAAGAGTATCTTTTAAACTAAAATTGGGGGAGGGGAGAACAAACAGTTGCCCAAGAGTGCATGGTTCAAACTGGAGTATCCTTGAAGGATACTATTGAAACAGGACATTGAGGAAATCCCAGTATAAAAGTTTCAACAATGCTGAAAGTAAGCCAGGTGTGCTTAATGAGAGAGCAGAATAAAGAATGCACATTATCCTTGTCAACTTCTGAGCAGCTTGTTGATCCAAGGAAAAAACACAATTTGACGTTCCTGTATACAAATGCTAGGAGCCTAAAAAATAAGATGAAGAGTTGGATTATATAGCACTAAATGTTGAGGTAGATATAATAGGCATCTCAGAGATTTAGTGGAAAGAGAACAATCACTGGGACACTGTCAGGCTTATTTTCAAAAGAGAAGGGCGCCCATCTTTCGACACAAATCGGGAGATGGGAGTCCTTCTCCCAGGGTCGCCAAATCGACATAATCGAAAGCCTATTTTGGGTGCCCTCAACTGCTTTCCGTTGCGGGGATGACCAAAGTTCCCAGGGGCATGTTGGAAGCATAGCAAAGGTGGGACTAGGGCGTGCTTAACACATGGGTGTCCTTGGCCGATAATGGAAAAAGGAAGGGCGTCCCTGACGAGCACTTGGCTGACTTTACTTGGTCCATTTTTTCTTGCTACCAAGCCTCAAAACGGTGCCTGGACTGACCAGATGACCACTGGAGGGAATCGGGGATGGCCTCCCCTTACTCCCCCAGTGGTCACTAACCCCCTCCCACCCTAAAAAGAAAACTTTAAAAATATTTTTTGCCAGCCTCAAATGTCATACCCAGCTCCCTGACAACAGTATGCAGGTCCCTGGAGCAGTTTTAGTGGGTGCAGTGCACTTCAGGCAGGCGGACCCAGGCCCATCCCCCCCATACCTGTTACACATTGTGGTGGTAAATGTGAGCCCTTCAAAACCTACCAGAAACCCACTATACCCACATGTAGGTGCCCCCCTTCACCCCTTAGGGCTATGGTAGTGGTGTACAGTTGTGGTTAGTGGGGTTTGGGGGGCTCAGCACACAAGGTAAGGGAGCTTTGTACCTGGAGCAATTTCTGAAGTCTACTGCAGTGCCCCCTAGGTTGCCCGGTTGGTGTCCTGGCAAGTGAGGGGGACCAGTACACTTTGAATACTGGCTCCTCCCACAACCAAATGGCTTGGATTTGGTTGTTTCTGAGATGGGCGTCCTCGGTTTCCATTATCACTGAAAACTGGGGACAACCATCTCTAAGGACGACTATCTCTAAGGTCGACCTAATGTTGAGATTTGGGCGTCCCCGACCGTATTATCAAAATGAAAGATGGCCACCCATCTTGTTTTGATAATACGGGTTTCCCCGCCCCTTCGCCGGGATGTCCTGCGAGGACGTCCTCAGGAAAACTTGGGCAACCCGTTCGATTATGCCCCTCTGTGTTAACAGGGTACAAATTGTAGCGCAATGATAGAAAGGATCAAATTGGAGGAAGAATTGTGCTATACATTAATTACTCAAACAAAATAAACATTCAACATGAAACAGCAGCGTGGAATCACTATGGACAGAAATTCCATGTGTGAAGGGAAGGAGTATTCTTGTGGGACTGTGCTACCATCTGCCGGGACAGAACAAACAGACAGATGAAGAAATGTTTACAGAAATTAGGAAAGCTGGCAAATTGGGCAACACTATAATAATGGGTGATTTCAATTACCACAATATTGACTGGAAAAATATTACATCAGGGAGTGCCAGGGAGATAACATTTCTAGATATAATAGACTGCTTCTTAGATCAAATGTCCAGGAACCGACAAGAAGGTGAGTCATTTTGGATCTGGTCCATGGTGGCATGCTGGGCATAGTGCGAGAGGTGGTGGGTCCCCGGGAAACAGTGATCATAATATGATCAAGTTTAAGCTACTATCTGGGATGAACCCACAAAGGAAATCTACTGTAACTGCATTTAATTTTTGAAAGGGTGACTATAATAAAATGAGGAAAATAGTTAAAAAGAAGCTAAAAGGATCGGCTGCAAAGGTTAGGACACTAACAGGCTCATTTTCAAAAGAGATAAGAGGTCCAAAAAGTGACATAAATCGGCATTTGGGCGTCCATGTCACAGAAACGTCCAAATCGGTATAATCGAAACTGTATTTTGGATGTCTTTCTCAGAAGTCCGTCGGAAGGACGTCCAAATCTCAAGGGGGCATATTGGGGGGGGGGGGGGGGGGTTCAAGGCGGGACTTGGGCGTTCCTAAGACTTGGACATCTTTGAGCCACAAAGCAAAAATGTCCAGCACTAAAACTTGGACATTTTGAGCTAGACCTGTTTTTCTTATGAAAAAGGCACAAAAAGGTGCCCCAAATGACCAGATGAGCACTGGAGGGAATCAGGGATGACCTCCCCTTACTCCCCCAGTGGTCACTAACCCCCTCCTACCCCCCCAAAAAATTGTTGAAGAACATTACTTACCAGCCTCTATGTAAGCCTCAGATGCCATACTAAAGTCCATGATAGCAGCATGCAGGTCCCTGGAGTAGTTTAGTGCACTTCAGACAGGTGGACCCAGGCCCATCCCCCTACTAACTGTTACACTTGTGCAGGAAACAGCAAGCCATCCAAAACCCACCAGAAACTCACTGTACCCACATATAGGTGCCCCCTTCACTCGTAAGGGCTATGATAGTGGTGTACAGTTGGAGGTAGTGGGTTTTTTTTTTTTTGGGGGGGGGGACTCAGCACACAAGGTAAGGGAGCTGTGTACCTGGGAGCATTTTATTAAGTCCACTGCAGTGCCTCGTAGGGTGCCCGATTGCTGTCCTGGCATGTCAGGGGGGACCAGTCTACTAAATACTGGCTCCTCCCACTTCCCAATGGTTTGACTTTGGACGTTTTAGACTTGGATGTCTTTTTTTCAAAAATGGCCACAAATCAAAGACATCCAAATCGTAAAAGTAAACATGTGGAAAAAGTAATCGTGATTCATGTCATCCATTCCACTCCAATCATTATTTTATAGACCTCTATCATATCTCCTCTCCCTTTCAGTTGCCAGATTGTTTTGGGTGTTGTGCTCAGTCTTGCAGTCACTTCCCTGCAGCCAGGGGGCATGTAGGTAAAGGTCAGGATCCCATCAGGCCCAGAACTGCATCCTATCAGTGAGAGGGTTGGAGAGATGCAGCCAGATTGGAACAGTAATGTTACCCGATTCCAAGAGAGAGATTTATGCCTAGTCCTGGATTTTTGCCAACCTCATTTTGATGCATTATGGGATGAGCAGTGCTGATCTCAATTATGGTGATAAGGACATGGTACTAAAATGTGTTGGAGCCTGAATAGCACTTCACATCCCATATCAGTGTAGTTTGGGGTGACCAGAGATGTTGCATATTTAGCTTAATAATTAATTACAAAAACCAGAGTGTAATATAAAGGAGACAAAACAGTGAAAGGATTGACCCAGAAAACTAGTGCAAAAGTATATATGAAAATTTATTTTTTTAATAAAATTTTTGAAAGTGATAGGGAAGTTCTCAGAGTATAAACTCACCCAAACGAGGCTACACTGAAGTGAATTACGTCTCTAAAGGTGGACAAGTTTCTCAATCATAGAACTTCCCCATGATTTTTTACATTTTATATGAGCAAATACACACCAGTGCTCTTGCTTTATTTTTAAGTAATGATAAACTTTTCACCTCCCTCAAAATGAAAGAACTTCTAGGTCAATCCTGTCACTTACTCCATAAAACCTCATGCACACAATTTTCAAAAAGGTTGGAGATATGCTTCTTTCAAACGTTCCCAATCACATTTGTGTGCTATCTCTATATTCAATCGACCTTTCCTTTCACTAATAACTAGTATGAACAAATGTAATAGGTCTAGGCACTTAACGTAATGTAGTCGGGTGTGCCCCACCCCAATGAGATTCAGTTCGTATTCTTAGGTAGTTGCTTTTTTAAGTTGAACTCCAGTGCTGTATTTTTCACTGTGGAGCGAGTCCCGTTGTTTCTGTGTCTCAGCATTCCAACATTCCCACGCTTTAATATGTTGCCTTCATTAGTAAAATCATAACGAGTCTGACTCTGCAGGGTTTTGAAAGACTTCCTCAGGAACTCAAGATATGATTAATTTTCACTAACAAATAGAAAAGAAAAGTGCCCCTACTCTGTTGGTGTACCGCTCAAATCAAGCAAAGGTTTTTAAATGTTCCCTGGCAGGAAATTATATCATCACACGCTTCCTCTAAAGCAATTGAATTAATTCGCAAGGAGATATACAAACATCAAACCAATAACTGATTACTTTTTTGGAGATTTATTAGAGATTCAAATGACGGTGTTTCATTCAATGAAATCATTGAGTCCATTAGGAACTATCGTTTCCAATTCAAAGATCCAGAATTGTTATTTCCTATTTAAGACTTGATTCATATCTCCGCCCCTGATGGAACATACTACTTGATCTATAATAAGCCATTTTAATTGCATAAATTGGTGATTGTGTTCAACGCAAAGCATTACTAAAGGGGCTGTTTGTACCTGTTTATGAAGTCTGCTTTTCTGTTCTATTAAATGGATCTTAATCTGTCTTTTTGTACGCCCACATACCATTTCTGGCTAACATTCTATTGTATTCTGTCATTCCACTGTAAACTGTTGATTTAAAGACTGAGTGGAGGAGAGCTGCTGGTGGGAGGCGGGGCTGGTGGTTGGGAGGTGGGGATAGTGTTGGGCAGACTTATACGGTCTGTGCCAGAGCTGGTGGTGGGAAGCGGGACTGGTGGTTGGGAGGTGGGGATAGTGCTGGGCAGACTTATACAGTCTGTGCCAGAGCCGGTGGTGGGAGGCGGGATTTGTGGTTGGGAGGCGGGGATAGTGCTAGGCAGACTTATATGGTCTGTGCCAGAGCTGGTGGTGGGAGGCGGGGCTGGTGGTTGGGAGGCAGGGATTGTGCTGGACAGACTTATACGGTCTGTGCCCTGAAGAGGACAGGTACAAATCAAGGTAGGGTATACACAAAAAGTAGCACATATGAGTTTATCTTGTTGGGCAGACTGGATGGACCATGCAGGTCTTTCTCTGCCATCATCTACTATGTTACTATGTTAAAGCATTAGGTTTTGATCCTGGTGACCAGGGTTTGATTTCCACTGCAGCTTCTTGAGACCTTGATCAATTCACTTAACACTCCATTGACCCAGGTACAAAAACTTAGCAGTGAGGACCCTGAAGTACAGGCTAGACCAGAATCAAGTATTCTCTAAAGGCAGGTTAGAAGCAAGGAATATGGCTATGCCCCTCCTGATAGAAAATGTGGGGAAAGACCCAGCCTGAAACAGAGGGGCCCAAATGGGACCCCAAGAAGGTATCATTTAAGGAGGCTTTCCCTGAAATGTTTTGGAACCATGGAAGTTGTTAACCTTTTCTTTATTGTATTATGCTATGTTGGTTGTGACTTTTTGCATTGTTGCCTAAAAGTATGGAAATGTTTGGGACTCAAATAAAAGAGAAAACATGGACTGGATCTGTTGGTGGCCTTGACTTGGAGTTATAGAAATTACTAAGCTGAGAGTACGAGCAGCTGCCCGGTCGCCTGAGGAGCATGGTGGTCTAAAGGCTAAAGGGATCATCACAATACATAATCTATCACGCTTGGTAGGCCTGTTAAAAGTGAGTCTTCACAGACAGACCCTCTGACCACCCACAAGGGTGGGCACATTGGGCTAGGTCATCATACCTTCAAGTCACCTGGTACATCAGGGTTCTTGGATGACCCATGATTCAGAACAAACATCCAAACTGCACCTTACTATGTTCTAGTATACCAGCATATATCAATAATGCTAAATTCTTAATTATCTTACAAAAAAATAAAGTTCAGGCCTGATCTGAACAGCTATATAGCAAAACCTAATTTTGACCTAAATTTCCTATAGTCTGTAGCTCAAAGCCATCTCAAACCTAAATGTAACAGCCTCATCTTTACTGGAGACATTTTAATGTTTTGAGTTCAGCAGGACTTTCTGCATCAAAATAAACCAGACATTTAGCAATATATTGTAGCTCAAATTGGAGCTTTTTATTCAAAGTCTTATAGCATGGTGCCGTGAAGAACTTATTTGCTAGAAAATGAACAGAGCAGAAATGTATTTATGTAATTTATCTTAGCTTGAGCAAAACTATTTCTGCTCTCCAGAAGCCATTACTAGATAGCCTGTCAAACTTGCATTCTGAAAGAGTATTTACTAACTCCTTATAGCTCTATTGAAATCCCAGATGGGACCCAATGAACTGCAAAGAAAATGGCCCATGCAAAGTGTATGTACTGAAATTAAAGAGGTTCTTTTCTCTGTGTACCATTATACTTTCTATGTTCCTAAACTCAATATAATGTTTCTATTAGTCTAATTTGGTAGTTAATAAAAAAAAAAAAACTTTTTGATAAGGAGCTATGAAGAGCCCATTCTCTACTAAATAAGAAAGCTTTTTATTTCTACTTCAAAAGTCCTTATTGTTAGGTATTAAAGAAGTCTTACATTAGTCGAGAAAGTCTGCTTAGCAAGTAATGCTTGTGATGTGTTTATAATAGTTTGCCAGACTGTGAGCTGAAATTCAAAGTTGTTTCCTCTGTTATTTTCTTTTCGTTTATCAATGCTTGTGTCTGAGGAAACTAACATCTCATATTGTTAAAAAAAAAAGTTTTGAAAGAGTTTGCAGATATGAAGGGCTTGATTTATTAAGTTGTTTTCCCATTGACACTGAAGGGAGAGGGGGCGTGGTGCATGGTAAACAGGGCCCTTGATGTTGACTAGCTTCTACTGTTTTGGTGCTTACAAAGGCAAATATCACTAGATTTTTTTTTAACTGAAACATAACTGTCATATAGAGGGGCCATGGAAGAGTGGAACCATCTGAGATACTCTATTAATTACTACCGCTAATAATTATTTCTATTGCCCTACTAAATGTACACCGCACTGTACAGAAACCAATGAGACAGGCCCTGCTAAATAGAGCTTACAATCTATTCAAAACAGACAAACAGGACAAATAAGGAATTAGAGCACTTTTCCACCATAATTCCATTCACTTCACCTATGTCCTGGTTTATTAGGGATTATTTAACAATGTACATACTATTTTAATCATTTCTTCAAGCCTTCAGGCCCAAATATGTTTACTTCTGCTTAAGATAGGGTTATTCTGGAAGGCCCTTTATTAATCTGTTTGCTTTGGGTCCCCTTTTGGTCTACATTTCTTATTTAGGGGCCATTTTACAAAGCTGTGGTAAACATTAACATACGCTTACCACAGAAAAAATGGTATATCAGGGGTATGCTAAGGTATCCCGTGGTATTTTTTGGATATGCATGCACTACCCATGTGCTAAAATATATATATATTTTTGGCGCAGGGGTGAGTCTGGAGGGGTGGAGAGTGAGCATGTTCTGCGCTAATCTGAAAAATCTTCTGCTCAGTGTGAGATGGTGGCCAAAAAAGCAAACAGGTTGCTAGGAATTAATAGGAAAGGAATGGTGAATAAGACCAAAAATACTATAATGTCTCTGTATCGCTCAATGGTGCAACCGCACCTTGAGAATTGCGTTCAGTTCTGGTCACCGTATCTCAAAAAAGATAAAGCAGAATTAGAAAATGTTCAAAAGAGCAACCAAAATGATAAAAGGGATGGAACTCCTCTTGTATGAGGAAAAGTTAAAGAGGTTAGGGATCTTCAGCTTGGAAAAGGGATGGATGAAAGGAGATATGATTGAGGTCTACAAAATCCTGAGTGTTGTAGAATGAGTAGAAATAATTTGATTTTTTACTCATTCCAAAAGTATAAAGACTAGGAGACACTCAAGGAATTTATATGGAAATATTTTTAAAACAAATAGGAGGAAATGTTTTTTCACTCAACGAATAATTAAGCTTTGGAACTCTTTGCAAGAGATGTGGTAACAACGGTTAGCGTATCTGGGTTTAATAAAGGTTTGGACAAGTTCCTGGAGGAAAAGTCCATAGTCTACTATTGAGACAGACATGGAGAGCAACTGTTTGCCTTGGCATTTGTAGCATGGAATGTTTCTACAATTGGTTTTCTGCCAGGTACTTGTGACCTGGCTTGGTCATTGTTGGAAACAGGATACTGGGCTAGATGGACCATTGGTCTGACCCAGTATGACTACTCTTATGTTCTTATGTTAGCACAGCTAGATTGGCTTGCACTAACCGATTAGCATGTGCTTAGTATTATCACCTACATAATAGGTGGTGGTAAGTGCTCAAATGCTAATTGTTTTTAATGGCCACACACCAACAGCAAAATTATCATGTGACTATTAATACAAAAAATAGGAAGTACAGCCATTTTACCCCTGCATTAAAACTGCTTTAGAACGTGAGACCTATCAAACTTAAGTGTGCTCTAAGGCCACTTTTTACCACTGTTTGGTAAAAGAGTCTGTGAAGAAACTGTATTGTAAGCCTGTAAAGTGTATTGGATATTTTCCTTAAATATGTCTGAAGTGTATTTCTCCTGTTTGAGCAGCAGATGGTGCATGTTGATGCTTAAAGCTGTTACAAAGGACTGACTTCTCTTCCTTATAGTTGGCACACAGATAAAAGGAAGTGCATGTAGTGATATAACCAGTTTTTATTTGAAACTTGACTCTTGTGGGTTCTGATTGGCCTGGAGTTTTGAAATTACCCAACAGATGCTGGCTGTTGCTTCAGTTTCAGCCCAGGAGGAGAGAGAGATTTCTTTGCTGAAGTTTTGTGATCAGATATATGTTCTGATCTCCCCAGGTACTTTCTAGGAAGTATGCAAGTGTTTCGTTAGTGTTATAATTGATCCATATTTCAGTTATATGTTATTGTTTGCCAATTGTACTATTTTATTCCACTTTTCAATATTTATTAACAGAATAAACATAATTGTTTGTTTGCCCTGTTTGTCTGGACTGATAAAGAATCCTGGTTGTTTGTGTGTTGGGTCTGTGAGTGCTTTCTGGGAACTGTTGGTCCACTGGGAGTATGGACCCAGTAACCTAGAAATCACGGGGAATAATTTTAGAGTATGAGACTCATTCAGGGGCAGTTATGAACCAGTCGGTTTGAGGAGGGTGCTAGTGTGGAGCACAAGCATCAGATACAGGCGGACCTGAGCTGTGCTGGGGATAGACCCTCTAAGTGGCTGTGGGGTAACCCAGTTAGGTGGCTAGATGTTTTGTAACCCATTGCAATCCAGTATCAGCATGCCTAACATTTAGGAGCCTGCATTTATGCCAGCCATAGAACTGGTGTAAGTGTATATGCCTAAATGTGGCAAGGAAACATGTAATTTACAGTATTCTGTTAATCATGTTAATCATGTAAGTGGGAGACTCACCTATGTCCCACCCTTGCTCCATCTCCCTTGCAAATACATGTTGTGTAAAATTACATGAACTTTTTTGGAATAGAGCTTAGTCAGCATTCTTATATTAAGGCACATATATGCCACAAACATGTAAACACAAGTGTCAGGTTTATAGAATTACTATTTTAATTGTTACATTTGATGGACTGAAACACATTGTGGCTTTCAGTGCAATTTTTTAAATAGACATTACAGAGGTAAATGATTAAAAACTGCAGATCCAATATTCAAAGCAATTTAAGCAGGCAAAAGAGGTTCTTGCCTGTTTAA
The DNA here is from genome assembly GCF_901765095.1 of Microcaecilia unicolor. NCBI lineage: Eukaryota > Metazoa > Chordata > Amphibia > Gymnophiona > Siphonopidae > Microcaecilia > Microcaecilia unicolor. The sequence continues at coordinate 471,476,176 of NC_044032.1, forward strand.
ATTTTGCTCACCTATTTTCAAGTCATCATCTATTTTGAAAACAGAGCTCTGATGGATATTAGTGAGTGGGCATCATTCCTGCCCTTTGTCCACTAAACTACCAGGGATTTTACAGGCAGGATCGGGGGGGGGGGGGGCTAAAGGTGGTGCAAGGGGATATGGAAGGGATTAAGGTCCAGTGTAGTGGGCACTTTTATGATTGGAGTGGTCTGGGAGGAGGGTAGGGTCCTTTGGAGAGAGGATGGAAAAAAATCAGATCATCTTAGGAGGGGTCGGGAGGGGGAATTGATGCTTTTCTAGGGGAAAGGAGGAGGGATGGCAATGCTCCTCTTGGGGGAAGGAGTGGGTGGCAATGCTATTCAGGGAGAATCGGAATTATGGGGTGTCCAACCTGGCTAGCTATGTTTATGCAGATCCCAGCCAATATTCAGCTGGGACCCACATTAGTGTCTTATGCAGAACAATGTTTTTTTAAACAATGACTCATTTCATAGGGGACATTGATATATAAAATGCCATTCTATAGCCTAAGTGCTTGTATTTGCATGCACCTTGTGTGCAAAAATGGATAGAATACTCACACTTGCACACCTAAGTGGACACTTATTAATGGAGTGCTTAAATGCTATTCTACAACAGCACATGTATCTTAAATAGCATGTAAATTCAAGGGGGTTTATACATGGGTGAGATATGGGGGCTTACACATATAGGTGAGATAATGGGCAGAATTATCAGATACACAAATAAGGCTAGATTCTATATATGGTGCCTAAAAATGCCACATGGAAAAAAATATACATAGGTGTATTCTCTAAAGTAAACCTAAATTTTATAGAATAGGTTTTGTTGGATATAGAATATGCCGAGGGCCTCTCCACATGACCAAATTTAGTGGCAGCCATTCATGTCACATTTTAATTGGTGTAAATCCCGATGCCTAAATTAGATGCAGAGCAGGTGTATTCTATAACAATGCACATAGATTTTAGAAACACTCATGCACTGTCCATGGCCATGCCCTCTTTTCAACTATGCAACTTAAAATTTATGTGCACCACATTATAGAATATTTTTAGCGACTTCTGCATGCAAATCTTAATGCTAATTAGTGCTGATAATTACTTGTTAACATCCAATTGACAGTACTGATTAGCTAGTTAAGCAATTAAGTTACTCGCATTTTTATGGGATATGTTTTGATTCCCATGTGGAAATTAAGGAGCGATATATAGAATCCAGCAGGCAATTAACAGAGTAGTGTAAGTTATGTGTGTTTTTGCCACATTTACGTGGCCACAGTCATACTAAGTCTATGGCTAGTGTATCTGCAGGCATATTAATATTAGGTGCACTGATAGTGGATTATGCTAGTATTTGATAATAGAATCTGGGCATCCAGATGCAGCAGGATTCCACAGTGCCTAAATGGAGGTGCCTAGTTGTAAATTTGTCCCCATAGTTCATTTATTTATTTGGATTTTGCTCACACCTTTTTCAGTAGTAGCTACACTGGGTATTTTGGTGTCCCTGGAGGGCTCACAATCTAATTTTGTACCTGAGGCCATAGTAGCCAGCTCTGTGGGTGCTTGAGCACCCCCAATATTGAGAAAATGATTTGTATATGTTCATGAAGGGGTTATTTCCATTGGGCTTTGACTTGTATGCCTTAGTGAATGAAGGGTTAAGTTGCTTGCCCAAGATCATAAGCAACAGCAGTGGGAGTTGAACCAGGCATGTTTGGATACTAAGGGTGGTGCTCTAACCACTAGGCTATTCCTCCACTCCAGGCTAGTCCTCCACTTTTCACATGGAACAGAAGGGAATCTTATGTATAGTTTGTTTTTTTGCTATCATGTACGTTACATACAGAGGATGTTAATGCACTTAGCATAAAAATGATTTGGACAATTTCCTAAAAGAATAGTCCATAATCTATTATTAGTCATATAGATATGGGAAAGCCATTGCTCATCCATAGCTGTGAACAAGGAGAATTGGATCTATTCTTTGAGATCATGCTAAATACTTGAGACTTGGATTGGGCGTTGTCAACGATAGGATGCTAGGCTTGATGTACCTTTTGGTCTTACCCAGTATGATATTTCTTATGTTTCTACCAGTGCCATACCAGTGTGACAAAATTATGTGCAACCAATATAAGTTAATGCATACCATGCTAAGTGACATTGCACTGTGTACAAGTTTTATTGCTGGTGTATCAATGTTGGAGTCCATCAGTTTTAAGGAAAGCACAGTGAATGAAGTTACCATCAAAGAAGTTCTGTGGTTTAAAGCAGCATTTTAGAAAAAAATGTAGAAATCAGAATTTAGATATCTAGGCCAGGATGTATCAAATTCTGCCAGTGTTTTAGAACCAGATCTGCTGACATGGGGCCTGTTCTAAAATACATTGAGGAACAGACATTTATGTACAATTTACATGCAGTGGAAGCATCCATTTTAGAACCATAAGTATCTTAAACATCAACAGGGTCAAAACAGACATATAAATGTGCATGTGCCAGCATATAAACATTTATATTCTAAAATACCAACACACACAAATATGTGATGGAATATACACGTTTGTGCTTGCCAGTCTAGAAACATACAAGTGTATGCTTCCTGATACTACTACTATTTAGCATTTCTATAGCGCTACAAGGCGTACGCAGCGCTGCACAAACATAGAAGAAAGACAGTCCCTGCTCAAAGAGCTTACAATCTAATACTGTCACAGAGCCTGGCATCCCTTGACAGTTTCACTTTCAGAGGGACTAACCCCTAGGGAATTAAAAGAATGGCATCCCTTAATCTTTTCAGTGGTGCACGGCTCAAGATGAGCACACGTCTGAAACCGGTTGGGCCGCTGGACGAAAATGGTGTTAAAGGGGCGATCAAGGAGGACAAAGCCGTAGCGGAGAAATTAAATGAATTCTTTGCTTCGGTCTTCACCGAGGAGGATTTGGGGGGGACACCGGTGCCGGAAAGAATATTTGAAGCGGGGGAGTCGGAGAAACTAAACAAATTCTCTGTAACCTTGGAGGATGTAATGGGTCAGTTCAGCAAGCTGAAGAGTAGTAAATCACCGGGACCTGATGGTATTCATCCCAGAGTATTAATAGAACTAAAAAATGAACTTGCGGAGCTACTGTTAGAAATATGCAATCTGTCCCTAAAATCGAGTGTAGTACCGGAAGACTGGAGGGTAGCCAATGTTACTCCGATTTTTAAGAAGGGTTCCAGAGGAGATCCGGGAAATTATAGACCGGTGAGTCTGACGTCGGTGCCGGGCAAGATGGTGGAGGCTATTATTAAGAATAAAATTGCAGAGCATATACAAAAACATGGACTGATGAGACAAAGTCAGCACTTGATTTAGTGAAGGGAAGTCTTGCCTCACCAATCTAATGCATTTTTTGAGGGGGTAAGCAAACATGTGGACAATGGGGAGCCGGTTGATATTGTATATCTGGATTTTCAGAAGGCGTTTGACAAAGTGCCGCACGAAAGACTCCTGAAGAAATTGCAGAGCCATGGAATCGGAGGTAGGGTATTATTATGGATTAAGAACTGGTTGAAAGATAGGAAGCAGAGAGTAGGATTGCGTGGCCAGTATTCTCAGTGGAGGAGGGTAGTTAGTGGGGTCCCGCAGGGGTCTGTGCTGGGTCCGTTGCTTTTTAATGTATTTATAAATGACCTAGAGATGGGAATAACTAGTGAGGTAATTAAATTCGCCGATGACACAAAATTATTCAGGGTCGTCAAGTCGCAGGAGGAATGTGAACGATTACAGGAGGACCTTGCGAGACTGGGAGAATGGGCGTGCAAGTGGCAGATGAAGTTCAATGTTGACAAGTGCAAAGTGATGCATGTGGGTAAGAGGAACCCGAATTATAGCTACGTCTTGCAAGGTTCTGCGTTAGGAGTTACGGATCAAGAAAGGGATCTGGGTGTCGTCGTCGATGATACGCTGAAACCTTCTGCTCAGTGTGCTGCTGCGGCTAGGAAAGCGAATAGAATGTTGGGTGTTATTAGGAAGGGTATGGAGTCCAGGTGTGCGGATGTTATAATGCCGTTGTATCGCTCCATGGTGCGACCGCACCTGGAGTATTGTGTTCAGTACTGGTCTCCGTATCTCAAAAAAGATATAGTAGAATTGGAAAAGGTACAGCGAAGGGCGACGAAAATGATAGTGGGGATGGGACGACTTTCCTATGAAGAGAGGCTGAGAAGGCTAGGGCTTTTCAGCTTGGAGAAGAGACGGCTGAGGGGAGATATGATAGAAGTGTATAAAATAATGAGTGGAATGGATCGGGTGGATGTGAAGCGGACTGTTCACGCTATCCAAAAATACTAGGACTAGAGGGCATGAGTTGAAGCTACAGTGTGGTAAATTTAAACGAATCGGAGAAAATTTTTCTTCACCCAACGTGTAATTAGACTCTGGAATTCGTTGCCGGAGAACGTGGTACGGGCGGTTAGCTTGACGGAGTTTAAAAAGGGGTTAGATAGATTCCTAAAGGACAAGTCCATAGACCGCTATTAAATGGACTTGGAAAAATTCCGCATTTTTAGGTATAACTTGTCTGGAATGTTTTTTACGTTTGGGGAGCGTGCCAGGTGCCCTTGACCTGGATTGGCCACTGTCGGTGACAGCATGCTGGGCTAGATGGACCTTTGGTCTTTCCAGTATGGCACTACTTATGTACTTATGTACTTATATGATGTAAATCTCAAAATCAATTTGCTTGGACATAAATGTGCTACCCCCTATTTCAGAAAGGGAATGCACATCTATTTTTTAGTATCACCCAAATGTCCAGACCATGACCCCTTGCCAGATGCACATTTTATATATATATATATATATATATATATATATATATATATATATATATATATATATATATATATATATATATATAAGCTTTTTTAAAATCAGGGTTTAGATGCATGCAATATAGTTGTCTAAATGTCACTTTATGCATGTGAATTAGGCTTCTACATAAGCACTTTAAATCAAAATTGTATATCAAAAAGACAGCAAAGAAAAGTTGTGATTATGACTCAGTTCAATCTTATGTATTGATTTAGGTCTTTTTAGGTCTTGTGTCTCCTATACATAAGTATATATGAACAAGCAGTGCAGTTTTCAGAATTGAGAAAAGGCAGATAATAAAAAGCGATAAAACTAAGAGCCAGAATTTTACTGCTAGTACACATGTAAGTGGTTAAACATGAAATACCCCTTTCTTGCTTTCACTTGTGCCTGGAGGCATGAGTCTTGTACAATCAAGACAGGCAACATCTAGAAGAAATATTGCAGTTCTTTATACTGAGATACTCCAGCTGAATTATTTTTCCCATTTTTGAAAACAGAACAAAAACTGTATCAATCTGCTCTTGTTGATGTAAGAAGAGCATCTAGAAATTCCTTTCGAGTGTCTCTGAAAGGCACAGTGTTAACAAGTGCTCCTGCTTAGCTCTCAGTTTCTTGCATTTTCAACAGTTTTGATAAATGATGTCCTTAGAATTCACATGTTGTCTCCCTTTTTCTCTTAGAAGTTACCTTTGCTCCAAACATTAGCAAAGTTGCTTGTATAACCTTCTCACTTTACTGGCAGCAAGACACAACTTTTATACTTTTAGGGAGGCAGTGTTTGTGATATTTGGTAGGTCTATTTGATTGGAAATAATTTTATACAGAAATTGATACACTATGGTAATATGGTAAAAATAGCTATTTTCTTGTGTATCGTTAATTTTGCTAAGTTATCTTTAGCAACTTATAAGAATCAATGACGGAGGCAAGATTTGAACACAGGTCTCCTGAGGGCACCCACTTGTATGTTAGCCAAACATTTAAAAATATATCAAAAGAATAACTGACTGAAGACAAGGAAGAAGCCCCCAGTCACATGGGGGCTGTTAATAGGGGTTGAATATGATCCTTTCCAGCCCCCATCAGGGCTTATGCCAGACCATTTGGAGACAGGAATGAACAACGGGAAGAAGTCAGTTCTGTTCTGGCTCCTGAGGTGACAGTTTGCTTTTTGGAGGCTGTGAGAGCTTTGTTATAGGTTTTAAGGTTTATTATTTATATTTGTATACAGTGCTGTGCTACTACAGAGGTTACATTTTGGTTAGCAACTGTGGAAGTTGTGTGAGGGTTAAGAAGGGTCTGATGTTTTTTTTTTCATGGGGACAGTGGCATGTTGCTTCAAATCCTTAGGACAAGCAGTAGGGGTTGTTCAAGGCAGTCTAGGAAGAGTGGTGCGCTGGGGTCCTAGTACCTCCCTCCATTTTGAATCAGGGAAAGGTTTTGTTTGGGCTGATGGGTTGTTTTGAGTGGGTTTGTGAGGGTGCTCAGGGTGGATTTGGAGGTGGTGGTGGGTTTGTGGAGTGGGGGTTGAGAGTTTTGTTTTGTTCCTGAGTTATTGAGGAGAGCAAGTAACTTATGGGTTCTAAGCAAAAATTGAGGTCTGGGCAGGGAGAGTGGATATTGGAGGGTTAAGTGATGGAAAAAGGTGCAAAAAAGATCTAATCATTTATTGAAGAGGGTTCCGGTCCCAGCGGTGGGCTGCAGCAGAGGACGAGTTGTCAGGAAATTTAGGAGATGCTAAAAGATGGGAGGGCAGGTTATAAAGATTTCTGAGGGATTTTCTCACAGACTAAAATGAGGATATTATTGAAGAAGATCCTGACTAGCAGATTTATTTACTTTCTATCACACCTATTCAGAAGATTGTGGCCTCTGGTACTAATCGGTGGCAGGAGGCAGAGCATGATTCATCTGACATTCAGAATTCTGATCTTGGGGATAATTTGTTTTCTGATGCTGCTAAAGGGGGAAGTGGTATTAAAAGGTTAAAGGTAAGGATAGGAACAGTTTGTGCAAGCAGGTGAAAGATAAGAAATGTATACACAGTTTGCACTGCCTAGTAAAGTGTCTTGATTTGGAAAAGCACAATCATAGGGATATTGGGTGTGGGCCTGTGGAATTGTGAGAGTCTTTGAATTATTCTGAATCCTCAGCTAGTTCTTCTTTATCTGAATCTGAGGTGAGCTTGGGTTCTTCTGCACAATTAGGTTTGAATGGTGGGGTCTCTCAGGGATGGGCTGCTGGTTCATGTCAGCAATTAGTGAGAGTGGGCATACGTTTATTTCTTTGGTTTCACTAAGGATTCATGTTCCTTTGAAAGAGAAGTGAAAAAAAAAATGAATACAAAGTTTATGGATCTATTTTCTCTTTTAATTATGAATCAGGACTATGGTGTGGTTAAGAAAAGTGAAGCAAACAAAAATGAAGTGAAAAAGAAGAGGATCAAAGATCTTAATTTTTCCATAACTGGATTTGGGTTTTAATATTTTTGTAGGTCAAGTCTACTTTGTGTGCTTGCTAGTTAATATTCAGGAGGTAAAAGTCAGCATTTTGTTTTTAACACAGGCACAATTAGGTCCTGATATTCAGTGCCAAGCCATTTCCAGACACTGGGTGGATTGAATAGCTGAGTCTGACTGGCCAAGATATTCCTGCCAGGATTTATGTGAGATCTGGCCTATATTCAGCTGGGACCCATATATGGGTATCAGTCAGGTTTCCTCTGAACAGAATTGAAACCCCTCCATCCCAACCTTCCTGCATGGGATTGCCATCCCTCCCTCCTGACCCCTCCTGAACAGCATTGAAACTTCACCCCTCAACCCCTAAAACAGCATTAAACCTCAATCATACTCCCCCCAACCCTCAACTCCTGTAGTAGCCCCCACCAACCTCAGGTCTATCTTTAAAATCCACAGGGCTCCAAAGGCAGGGTAATGCAACTCACTCCTTACCATCATGGATCTGCCCTCAAAATGGCTGCTGCAACCTTTAGCAGCAGTCTCATGGTACTAATGAAGTACAACAAGACTACCACTAGAGATCAGAGAACCAATTTTAAGGTTGGAATCACAATGGGCAGGAACGAATAGGAATTATTCCTGCTCTTGGGACCCTATGGATTATAAGAGTAGGCCTGGATATGGGGTGGGGTTTCTAGTTGGGGTTTCAATGTTATTTGGGGGGTTAAGTGGGAGATGTTTCAATGATGTGGGGAAGCGGTCAAGAACGAGGGGGATCAGAACAGATTGGAGGGGCCTGGAAAAGGGGGGCACATCTGATTGATGACCTGGAATATATGGTTGTTATGCAGTCCTATCTTGCCACTTAGCTATACAGACACCAGCACTAACTTTGCCCCTGGGCCACCCAAGCTCTGCCCATACTTGATATCTATGGTCTCGGGGAATATTCAGCAGTACAGCCTGGTTAAATCCTGCTGGATAGCTGTGGATAGCCCATAAAATATAATTTAAGATGGCAAGAGCCTCTTCTTCCCACATAAATTGTTTTTGAATATTGACTCCCTGCTTTTTAATGTATTCTGATAATATATTGCAGGTTTATTATACCTACGGTATAACTTTGTAGGAAATATTGGCAACAGTTACGTCTGAAGCTTGGGGTTTTAGGGATATAAATATTTGGCTGAATGAGATAATCTACTCAAGCCACGGTCATTCAGGTATTTGGTCAGTCATATGCCTAGTGAGCAGTCTATTATTCTTAAAATTAATTTAATTTAATTTATTTAGTAGGATTTATTTAATGTCTTTTTGAATAAATTCACCCAACACAGTGTACTGCAATTTGGACATAGGCAATAGACAATTTTGTCAGAAAAATATTCAAACAACAGTACACATATCAGGGGGTAATTCTAAAATGTTCACCCAAAGTTAGGCGCCTATAGTTTGTGTGCTAAGGGCAAATAATTATGCACATATTGCCATTATAGAATACTAGCATACGTCCACAGTTATGTGTCCTAACTTTAGATGAGAGGTGTTTGTTTTGTTTGATTTCTATTGATAACTTTAGATGCAAACACTTACGTTAGCTCAATGGCAGGTCTACATGATGACACCTAAATGCAGTGGTTAAACACGTAACTGATGGTATTCTACAAGCTTAGGAGTAGATTCAGTAAATGGCGCCCAATTTGGGCACTGAAAAAACATATTGGTAACACTGCCTGCAATCAGTGGCATTCCTAGGGGGGCGGACACCCGGGACGGCGCCCCGCCCCCCGGGTGCAGCGCCCCCCCCCCCCGATGCAGTGTGGACCCCCCCGGCGGGAAGACCCCCCCACGAAAGAGCCCCCCGGGGCATGCCGCTGGGGGGGTGCCGCAGCGCGTGCCTGCTGCGAGTTTACTAACTTTGCTCATTCGCTGCAGCTCCCTCTGCCCCGGAACAGGAAGTAACCTGTTCCGGGGCAGAGGGAGCTGCAGCGAAAGAGAGAAGTTAGCGAACTCTCGCAGCAGGCACGCGCCGCGGCACCCCCCAGCGGCGTGCACCCGGGGCAGACCACCCCCACCGCCCCCCCTTGGTACACCGCTGCCTGCAATATCTCTTAGATACATTCTTTAGAAATCTCCTCATCACCTGAGGGGTCAGGATGCCCCCAGGACCCAGCAAGGAAATATTTGGCCCAATGTCTTGTCTCATCTGATAAAGTTTGAAACGGGCTCATTTTCAAAGCACTTAGCCTCCCAAAGTTCCATAGAAACCTATGGAACTTAGCCTCCCAAAGTGCTTTGAAAATATGCCTCTTTGAAAATGTCCCACTCAAAGATGCCCTACAGCCAAAGCCCAGCCAGTGTCCCTCGTTACAGTTGGGGAGGGTGGGCAGCTGAACTGACCAGTGTCATTCTTCCTATATGTAGCTACAGTGGAGTAGCCTAGTGGTTAATGCAGTGGATTTTGATCCTGGGGAACTGGGTTCAGTTCCCACATCAGCTCCTTGTGACCTTGAGCAAATCACTTAACTCTCCATTCCCCCAGGTATCAAAAACTTAGATTGTGAGTCTTCTAGGGACAGAGAAAGTACCTGCTTATAGTATGTACAGCACTGCATATGCCTAGTAGCACTATAAAAATTATTATTAGTAGTACAGTAACCTGCAACAATAGAAAATGATGAAGACAAAATAAAATTCAATCTGCAATAACATTTTTCAAAATATATATCATATCACCAAAGTAAACAAATTAAATTAAATATAATGTGAAGGTGATCAGTGAAAAGTGCTATAGTTAAAACACATGAACTGGCAATAATTGCAACCATCATAGCACGTGTTCACCAAATGCAGATAATACCAAACTACCTTAGAGATCAGTGTCACAGTGAAATATGCATTGTCACTGTCATGGAATGCTTAGCATCTGCTGGGTTAACCCTGCGGCAACCTGGATGGTCTGTCCCCAGCACTGCTCGGGTCTACCTGCACCTGGGCACATGCTCTGTACTAGCACTCTCCTCCCACCAACTGGGTCCCACTTGCCTCTAGGCGAGTCTCCCACTCGCAAATTATTCCCTGGTGATTTCTAGGTACTGGGTCACACTCTCAGGGATCCCACAGTTCCTAGAAAGCACCCACAGACCCAACACAAACCACCATGATTTTTAGTTCAGGACCATAGAGCCAATAAACAGGTTTATTGTCACAGTAGAGCAGTGAACGCTTGAAAAACCAGGTAAAGAAAGTACGGCAATAACAGGTAACTGAATAAGGATCAATATTAAAACTGTCTAAACACTTGTTACTACCTGGGTAGCACCTGGGGAGTTTCAGTCTATGGTGTAGAACTGGGCCAAGTTGTTCTGGAGGGCCTGGGCGATAGTGGGAAAGGTAATATAGTGTGAGGTGTGGGTGAGGAAGGTATCAAGGAGCGGGTCAAGACAGTTTGAGATGGTGGGCTGGGTGAGGCTGCAATGACTGCTAGCACTGACTGAAAGTTCTGGTGGCAAGAAAAGCGAGGGATGCTGTGACCTTAGGTGGATTGACACTGGTTATTCCTGCGTGCCCTGACCTAGAGGAGGGAGTGTAGCTGATGATAGAGGTGCTGTATGGCAGTCCTATCAAAGTGGTATCTAGTAAGGCATTGCTAGTCAGTGAGGTCCAGGAAAGCTGGTCCTGGGCCTAAATACTCTGGGATAGGGGTATCTGGGGGGTTCTGGGCTTCCCCTCCAAACTCTCATCCACATCCAGCAAAGCATCAGCCACAACAGTGTTCAGCACATCCATGATTGCACCACAGGTGCAACCCCACTAAGCCCATGACAGCACTGTGCACTCCTCCCGTACTGCACACCAGTTAGATCCAGTACCAGCACATAGCATGCACTCCTCCTAAACACCAGTGCACAGGTCCTCCCATAAACAGCAGCAACACAAAGCACATTGACATGTTGAGCATGGACAAATTGAGCAACAATGAGAGACAGAAGACGATCAGGTAGGGAGTTTGAATGGGGGTGTGTATGGGTTTAGGGACAGAGAGATTTTGTAAGGAAAAGGGTAGGAATAGAGAACAAGGGATTGTTGTAGCTGGGAGGCTAGCAGGTGTAGGCAAAGACTTGAGAAGATGAAACCACAAGGAGGCAAAGCAGAAAAGTGAGGGTCAAATGGTTCAGACTGAGGCAAACAAACAAAGGTAACAGACTACTTAGCAACTGTCCACTCTGTCTTTATACACAAGCAAACAATTCCACCTCTTTACCTCTCCATCTCATTAAAATCACAAATTTGTCCAAAGACAAGTTTGGTCTTGAGCTAGTCACTTTTAAAGCAGGTCTAAATCATGATGTTTTTCTTTTTGGCACACAGAAATCATTTTGCTATCCATTATCATAAAAAAGTAACACACATTCTCACAGTCACAACATGCCTTCAAAATACCACTCTCAAAATATTTTCTTATGGTGAATATCTGACTATATGTTGTTTGTTTTTGTTTGGGGGGGGTGATTATTATTGGGTTCCTTTTATTGATGTCCTGTTTTTGTTACTATTAGTTCAGCTGTTTCCTTGTTACTTTTGTTTAGATAAATTCATTATCCTATTAGGTGTAGGTTCTCTCTGGGACCCTAATAGGTATGTATCCCTTTTAATATTTCTATAATTATTTAATATTTTATTTGACAAAGCTAGTTTTCATTTTTGTGTAGATATTATTGGGATTTTAAATGTTTAGATGTTTTATGGTTGTTCCATATGACGTTTTGCCTTGGTTACTTACCATGAACTCAGAAGTGTGAGGGCTTTTATATGTATTACAATTTTTACTGATACTAATTATTAGTGTGGGGTTTTTTTCTGAACAGCAACAGCACTGTTTTAATATGCATGTTAAATTTAATTTTGAGAAAGTATGTTATTTTATGTTTTATTAATTTATTAAATGTATGTTTTATATGTTTCACTATACAATGTTAAACCCCTAATGCAGCCTCTAGAGAGGTGAAGCATGGCCATGTCAGGTTGTGTTTTAAAGTGTGCAAAAATACAAGACTTTTAACCATTAAAGAAATGTGTTCTGCTATGTGGACTGCATTGTTTGATGTCATGACTGTGGTTGTGATCCCTCTCTGACTCACCTTACGTCCCGATGGTCAGCTGCTGTGCTGGCTACTGTTTGTAGGGTTTCTTCCTGTGTGTTTCAAGCCTCACTTTGGGTTCTGTGTATTTCCTGCCTCTGTCCTGTAGGGTTTCCACTACCTCTGTGTTTCAAGCCTCACTTTGGTGTTCAGTGTGTATTTCCTGCCTCTGTCCTGTTTATAAGGAAGTGGTGCACTTTCATTCAGTGCCTTTGCAATGCCAAATGTCTCCAGGTTAGTCCATGTGCAGTGTAGCACTTCTGCCTTGTTCTAGTCTGTGTGCCTGTGGGCACTTCTGTCTTGATTTCTTGTTGCTTTGTTCATAGCCTGTGTGCCTGTGGGCACTTCTGTCTTGATTCCTTGTTTAGGGTGTCTGTGTGCACTTCTGCTTCTGTTCTTCTCGGTCTGTTTGTGTGCTAGGTTCAGCCTTCAGCCAAAGTTCTGTTGTTTGTCTGTGTGGGCCAGCTTTGTGTCCTGCCTAGTCTGCCTTGCTTGTTCTAGTCCCCTCTACCTTAGCTTCAGCCTTAGTTCTGTTGTTTGTCTGTGTGGGTCAGCTTTATATCCTGCTTGTGTCTGCCCTGGTTGTCTTCAGCTCCAGTCCCCTTCCTGCTTGTCTCTGCCCTGTTTGCTTTCAGCCTCTGTTCCTGCCAAGCTTGTTTGAAAATCCTGAATCCTGCTTGAGTATCCTGAATCCTGGTCCTGCCAAGCTTGTTTGAAAATCCTGAATCCTGCTTGAGTATGCTGAATCCTGGTCCAGTCAAGCCAAGTCCATTCCTACATCCGCTTCCAGCCAAGCCAAGTCCATTCCATCATTTGGTTCCAGCCAAGCCAAGCCAAGTCTGTTCCTGAATCCGATTCCAGCCAAGCCAAGTGTATCCTGAATCCTGTCCAGTCCTGCTTGGGGGGTTTTGCTTCCTGCTGCCACTCGGCGACAGTAGGCCAAGGGCTCACGTTGTTCCAGAGTTCTTGACTGGTTGTTTAAAGCCTGGGACCGTGACATTTGATCTGCATAACTTTGGTTTCTTCTTCTGGATTTTCTTGCTGGTTTACTAAAGAATGATGTATTTTTCCCTGTTGAAAGATGTTTTGAGTTTTGGAGATGATTTACTATAGAAATTACTTCCTTAAGAGTCTTTCTTTACAAATGATGAGATAGAAATGGTTTAGGCTGATTATATCACATTGGGAAGAAATAATCAAATGTACCACCTTATTAAATTATTGTAGGTTTAAACATATCCCTAGAGGATTAAAAATTAATAAGGGACCAACAATGTTTACAGAAGGTGAGGATTTTATGAATAAATGGGAAGCAATTTTGAACAAATGTTCCCTGGATCTCATGCTTTTAATTACATAGACAGCTAGCAATAAGGCTAATGAAGCATAAGAAAAACTTGATAATGAATTGACACTTTTGAGGGATAGAGATCCTTGTTTTAAGATGCTGTTTGAGAATTATATCAAACAGTTGGAAGGTTTTAAGAAAGAACTCAGACAAAATATGTTAAATTTAAAAGAGATGAGAATGATCATAAGACCAGAACAGTATATCCATGGTGCAAGAGTAATAATAAACCAAGGGGCCCTTTTACTACCGTGCCCAATGCGTGTCAATTTGGAGTTACTATCGGGCTACCGTGTGGCCCTTGTGGTAATTTCATTTTTGACGTACATCTGCTACGTGTGCCGGAAAATAATTTTTCTTTTCTGGCATGCGGCAAAAACTGGTCGGTAAGATGCTTGGCAATTTTATTTTGCCGCATGTCCATTTTCAGCAAAAATTTTAAAAAGACCTTTTTTACAGGCATGCTGAAAATGGATCTGCGTGCACCCAAACACACGCGCCTACACTAGTACAGCCCATTTTTCGGTGCACCTTAGTAAAAGGGCCCCCCTAAAGAACAAAGACAAAATGGTTTTAGACAAATTAATACAACTGATAAACCTAAGGAAATACCCTTAAGAAACATTTCTGTAAATAACCCTACACAAAAGAGAAACATTAAAAGAACTAGGAATTGTTTTTTAGAAAGTATTTGATCCTTCTGCCCCATTGTGTACTACAGCCCCAAAGAGCAAAATTAACCCTCATGTTTTTTGGATGGAGGAATTATGGAGAAGGGACTTGATGACAGACAGAGTAACACAGAGGGATCAAGAGAGACCAAGGTTCGATCTGTAGGGGACAAGGGGAAGGGGCATAGGAAGAGGGAAAGTTTTTACTAGAGGGATCTTCCATCTTAAGTAGAGAGGTGTGGTAGCCGTGTTAGTCCACTCTTAAAGGTTATCAATAGAAATCAAACAAAATAAAACATGGAAAAGAAAATAAGATGATACCTTTTTTATTGGACATAACTTAATACATTTCTTGATTAGCTTTCGAAGGTTGCCCTTCTTCCTCAGCACCCAACAAACAGGACTTAATAAGGATCTGGGTTTCTAACTCACTATAAAACATAAAGCTGTATTTCTCTGTTTATTTCTCTGTTTATTACCCTCCTCTCACCTACCAACATTCTGTTAGAATATCAATGAAATGCTTTGATATCCCCATGCATACCCCCACCCTCCCACTCTGTCAGACTGTCAAAGTAATGCTTTGATGTTTCTCTCATATACTATCTGCTACCACATTTGCTTATTTCTGATCTGAGGAAGAAGGGCAACCTTCGAAAGCTAATCAAGAAATGTATTAAGTTATGTCCAAAAAAAAGGTATCATCTTATTTGTACGTGCAGCAACGTCAGACTCAGAAGAAACTTTCGGCGCCAGCTTTAGTGGAAGAAATGAAAGGACCTCGGCTTGGCTGGCGGGGGTTGGGGGTCCCCCGCCAGCTGACGGAATTCTTTTACAGGCAGCCGGCAGAGGCAGGATGACGCGGACCTCGGCTGGGGGGTTGGGGTCCCCTGCCAGCGAAGGTAGGCGACAGCAACGGGGGGAGGGTTGGCAGCGGTAGGGGGGTCCAGGGCGAAATCTGCGGGGGCCCAGGCCCCTGAGGCCCCACGCAGATACGCCCCTGGCCCTTACTATTGCCAATTTATATGTTGTGTGATTTGAAGAAAGCCTTTTACAAGAACATGAGTTCAAAGATAACATTTCTAATTGAACAAGATATATAGATGGCATTATACATACACACACACACACACATATGTGTGTCTGTCTGTCTGTCTGTGTATGTATATGTGTGTGTGTGTGTAAGGAGAGCAAGCAGGATATTTTAAGATTTTATTCATAGATTAATTAGTGTGATCCTTTGAAAAGCCACCCTCCTCCCAGCCCACCACTATTCAGAACCCCTCCCACCCGAAACATCCCCCCAACCTCAACCACCCTGGTCTAGGTAGGCTCCCTCAAACCTACCTTAGTTCCTTGTGGTCCAGTGGGGGCAATGGGGGGGCAGAAGGGACTAGGGCCTGTCTTAGGCAGGAGAGGACCAGGGGCAGTTGCACAGGGCCCCACTCTCCTAGGGGCCCTGCATCTCTGGCACATCTGTCCTCCTGTCTCGGAAAACCTCCCTGCTCTGTGCCTTAATATGCATTCACATTTCAGTAGACAGCATCAGGCAGTGGCAGCGATTTTCATATCCTGTCAGCTGCTGAGCCTCCTCGCTGCTGCGTCCCACCCCCATTTTTGATGTCACTTCCTGCTTCTGCAAGGGCAGGACACAACAGCAAGGAGGCTCTGTGCTCAACAGCTGACGGGATATGAAAATTGCTGCCGTTGTCTGCCGCTCTCTGTCGCTTTCTACTGAAATGTGGTGAATGCACATCAAGGTGAGGTGGGGTTCCGAGAGCTCTAAACCTCCTTTTAAACTCCAATAAATTTAGGCTTATGGTGGTGGGCATGGGCGGGGGGTGCAGGCAGGGCCCCACTGAACTGGTCTGCACAGGGCCCCACAATTGCTAAGACTGGCCGTGGAAGGTTTACCCACTTGCTCCTGCTCCATGTGGCTATCTGAAGAAAATGGCTGCCATGACCTCTCACAGCAGCTCAAGATTCTTTTGTAACACCTCACCAATAATCTACCCTTTATTTTATAAAAAGAAAATAATAGTAAGGTATAATTCAAACTCAGCAAAATTTTTCTTGAAACCGCTGTATGCCCTTGACAAGTCGATAGCACCTTTACTACACGGCTGTCAAGTAATTGGAGTAGGCTTTATACATTTCTGCAGATGAAAAATCACTAATGGCAAAATATTATTATAAGTTTGTAATGAGATTCTTTTTCTATATATGTTTTTATGGATGGGTCATTTTCTTTTTGACTAATATAGCTAAAATACATGAAATACTGAAACATTTAATGACTTTTCCAGTAGCACTTTAAATTTTTGCTATTGCCTCACTGATTATTTTTGTGCTCAAATGGCCACATTAGAAGTAGGTAGATCTGATGAATAGATGATTAAGATTATAGGAAAGAAAAGCCAGTGCATCATTATATAGTGTTTGAGCTTTTAGGTCTTGATAGAGTAGAATATCCAGAAAAGACAAATGTCTTTATCTTGTGTAAGAAGCTTAAGATCCATAATAGTAAAGGAAGTGCAGAATATAAAGCGGGAGATGGCAGGGGAAAAGGACCTGCTGCTTGTTACATATTTTACTGATAGCAAGAGAAATAGTCTTTTTTTATGTGGGTGGGGGAAGAGGGAGCAATTTGTGACTAGCTATCATTTCAAACACACAATCAGAGGATTGCAAAATAAGGAGAATGCTCCATTGTGATTTTGTTATGCGACCTGAACTTAATATTATTAGAATAGAACTTCTCAGGAAGAGGTAAGAAGCGAGTAGTTTTATAAGATTTTACTACTATCAATTTACCCCCCTCCTTTTACAAAGCTGTGTTACTGGCTGCCGTGCGGTAATGCCAACATAGCCCATTTACATGGCTTTGTAAAAGGGAGGGGGGGTTTACATTTGCTAGATGAATTCAATTCTCTATCCCAGTGATTTGGGGAAGAAGATTAACAACTAAGGCCAAACCCATAAGCATTTGGAATGGGGTGGGCATAGGGGTCATGGCTCTACCAAAATTGTGATCCAAAATCTGCCCATCTGCTACTGCATACTAAGGGCCCTGTTTACTAAGGTGCATTAGTGTTTTTAGCGTGCCTACACTTAATGCGCACATTAACCATGTAGGCGCCTATAGGGATATTGTAGGCAGGTAGATGGTTAACAATTGTCCTTGGTTAACGCATGTTAAAAAAGATAACACGCCTATAACACTGCTTAGTAAACAGGGCCCTAAATGTCCACCTAGGTCAGTGGCACAAGAACAGAAATGGTACATCTTATCTCCCCTTTTCTTCCTCCTGCCACTGCTGCAGCCCTCCCTCTTACAGAGGTGAGAAGCAAAGTGGATTCAGTGCCAGAGTGAGGCCTAGAAGCACAGCCCCACCTTTAATTAAAGGAAAAAAAAGAGATATTACAAGTTTTATAGATAATATTGGGGTTCAATTTTCTGATCAAATAATGGGAAATGTAGACAGATGGTAAAGTTCTAGGATACTACTTTGAGTTCAGAAAATAATGATATATTATGGCATTTTTGAGATTTTTGAGGCAATATAGGATAAAAATAGGCATCACTTTGGTGTTCAAACAAGCTATTGCAAATCAAAAAATGTAGGAAGTTAGATAATGGAGATTATCAGGTCAAATGGAACTTAAACTGGAATGGATATTGCAGGTTAAATTACATAAACAGGAGATGCTTAACCCCCAAAAAGAACAAAACTCTACTATGCAAAACAGATCACTAATCATCACAATAGCTCGAAAAAGCTTTTCAGGAAAGCTACAGACCTTTTGTCTGCCTCAAAAGTGAAAAAAGTGGGTTGGATGTATTATCTATGGCTTATTTGTTGGCCTTGCATTTTTATATGAAGTGGAAAATATTAGGAAGAAAATTCTGAAGTCCAAAATAGGTAGGCTGAATAAGATGGAAATTATTGTGAATATTGATATTCATCCTGAAAGTAGTGTTTAGGTGAGAGCAATTTTCCTTAAGGTCAGGGACTGAAAAGCTGACATCTGAAAAAGATAATGCATCAAGGGCAGGTGTGTTATGGGTAGAATTTTTAAATCTACTGAAATTAGTCTGTTAGTATTACAATTTAGCAGGAGAAAGTCGGATCTTGTCCCATGTATTGGGGACTCTCCAGAACTTTCCCACAGTTGCCCCAATCATCTGCAGCATTTCCCGTCCATGGGAACTGGCCCATCACTCCAAATTTGGCCAGTTTCTGTGCAAGTCTCACGCCTCACCCCTGACATCTCTGGGTATGTGCAGGCTAACATCATCACCTCTCTCACCGGCATGATGACATCATCCAGTAACGTGGTCCTGCACCCCCCACAGCGCTGGTGTCCTAGTTCAGGCCCAAAACACCTGATGCCCAGTACCCCAAAATAAGCCACTCTTAGCACCATCCCCTGACAGTTGACACCAGACCCAGCACAACCATTCAGCACCGTTCTAACTCCACTGCCGCCACCTCGATCCCCCGCCATGCAATCCAGATCCACCACTGCCTACTGGCAGGTAAACTTAATTTAATTTTAGCCCTAATGGTTACATTTTGGAACTATAGAATAGACCTGTTGATGAAGGAAAAACTAATACTTTGAACAATGCTTGAAATTTAATGAGTAACCAATGACGCTTCTTCTTCAAAATAGATGTCATATGATCTGATCTTGTGTACCAGTAAGTAAAGATGCTGCTGCATTTTGTACAACCTGTATAGCCTTAGACTCTGGTAGCTGACATTCACAAATGTCTGAAAGTCATAGAACCCTGTTTTCTAAGCTATGCTGTAGGTACACTAGCATTTTTAGCACGTGCCTACATGTGTCTCTAGCGTTAGCCACGGGGCCACGGGGGCCTGGGCCCCCCTAGATTTGGCCCTGGACCCCCTCCTGCCGCCAACCCGCCATCAACCCGCTGTCGCCATCTGCTACCTTTGCTGGCGGGGGACCCCAACCCACCACCAGCCGAGGTCCTCTTCTTCCTTTGTTCTGTTTCTGAGTCTGACGTCCTGCAAGTACAACGTGCAGGACGTCAGACTCCAGAAACAGAATGAAGCCCTGCAGATCGCAAGGCTTCATTCTGTTTCTGTGAGTCTGAAGGTCCTGCACGTACAATGTGCAGGACGTCAGAAAGAGAACGAAGGAAGAAGAGGACCTCGGCTGGCGGGAGTTGGGGTCCCCCGCCAGCAAAAGGTAGGCGACGGCGGGGGAGGGGGGTTGAGAGGGTCGTTGGTAGGGGGGGGGGTCAAAGTTGTTGGTGGTGGTGGCGGCAATGGCAGGGGGGCGGTGCGCCGGGGGGGGGCTAAATGTGCCCCCTCAACTCGGGCTCTGGACCCACCCTCCTGCCATAGTCTGGCTATGTCCCTGGCATTAGCACGTGCTAATTTTTAGTTTATGCTAAAAACACTAGTACATCTTAGTAAACAGGGCCCATAGTTAGATATTAGCCCCTTCAATTGCTGAGGACACATAATTGGAAAAATGAAGTTAAAATTACTTGGTCAACTTGCTTCTACATAGACAACTGGAGTCTAACATTACTCCCAAATTACAAAGAAAAGTTTCACCTTAAAATCTACTCCTTGATAAGTTAGAACAGAGGGCAAGGAAGATTCAATTGCCTACCAGCATACATAATTTTGGTCTTCAAAAGATGTAATAAGAATTTATGCTGATGCATCCAATCCGTCATCTTATCCAAATATGCAGTTAATTATGGTTTAATCTTGAGCATTCTCCATAATGGGGGAAAAAACTGAAAATCATCAGCATAAATTCTGAAAGACACACCCAAATTCTGAAACACTACACTCAAAGAGGACATATATAAATTAAAGAACAAAGCTAATAAAACTGACCCCTGAGGATCAACACGATTTATGGGAAATTTATCAGAAATAAAATCATAAATTTTAACAAAACATCTTTCTTGTAGATAAGACTCAATAGCAACAGTTCAGTACTATGATTCTGTCTCAAGCCATATGAAAATCATTTAACACATTCCTTTCTTTCAACAAAATCTTTCAATTGTTTCAACACATCTTTTTCTAAAATCTTAGCCAAGAAATATTACACCTATAACTACCTGGCACAGAGAAATCTCCTGGAAACTTTCTTCAGCAATGATTTTACAGTTACTTCATACAATCTGTTAACTTCCCATCATTCACTAATTTATTTACAATTTTTTCTAGTGATGAGGTAATCATATCCACTAAGGAACTAAATAAAATAGAAGAACATGGATCTGAAAAGGCATGAGTAGGGGAAATTTCATCAGCACTCACTGCCTGGAATTCAGACACATCAATTTAACCTCTTCTCCCCTTAAGACCTTACAAGAATGAACTTCATGTGAATATGACTTTTTACACAACCAACCACCATAAATTTGAGGAGAAAAACTTCTATCAAACTTTCAGCAATACCATTATTCAAAAAAATATACAGTTTGAAATAATTCCTTTGGCCAATTTATGGCCATTTAATTTTTTCCCCGATAGTATGAATATTTAGTTTGCTCACAGAAAGTGTTATATTTCACTCATTTCAATAAATATGAGGGGAATATCAGGTTGCCTAAAGTTAGATACCGATTGCACATGTAAGTTATACAATATTAGTACTTGCGTGTGAGACCGTTACAATTATGTGCATAACAGTTAGTTGAGTACCAAGCAGTAATCTATAACTTTAGCATGGAACTAATATAGCACATAAATGCAATGGTGTGTTCACAGGAGGAGGCATATGGTCAGGGCTAAGGTGCTATATTTAGGCGGATGAATTTGTACCTGTTATTGACATGGTGTAAGTGGGCATGCCTAAATATTGGTGCACAGATGTGCACGTACACTAGTATTCCATAACCCAGATGTCCTTATAGAATTAGCACTTAGGGCTAGATTCTATATATGATGCCAAAAAATTGATGTTGAAAAAAGCACTATTCTATAAACTGGACTTAAAATTAGGCACGGTTTATACAATACTGTTTATGCCCAGGGTCACGTGTAAATTTAGGCACCACCTTTGCACCAACAAAACCATGGTGCAAATGCCTGTGCCTAAATGTATGTGTGAAGTTCCCATATTCAATAACGTTGCATGTAACTGAAAACCGCACCCTCAATTCTCCCCAAAAATACCTATGACCCTCCCATTTCTGAGACCCCTTTTGTGGGCTGCACATATAATTTAGGCTTGGATCTTGCACCTAAATGTATGCACATATGTTCTAATTATTGGCACTAATTGCCTCATTATGGGGTCCTTTTACAAAGGCACAGAAAGGCCTACACGTGTCCAGTGCACACCAAATTAGCATTACCCCCGGCTACTGCGTGCCCTGGGCAGAAATTCTGAATTTGGCGTGCACTGAAAACACATGGTAGAAAATATGGGTTCCTCCCCAGCAGTAAACGGCAGTTGGCATGCACTGCATGCTTACCGCCTGAGTAGTGCGTGAGACCTTACTAATAAGTCAATGAGTGGCGGTAAGGTCCAAGGCCGAAAATGGATGTACGCAGGTTTTCATTTTGCCGCATGTCCATTTTCCAGCCCATTAAAGTAATCAGTTTTTCCAGACACAGTACAATAAGGGTCTGGTGCACTCCAAAAACACACACCATACTGCCGCAGGCCAGTTTGGGTTCGCCTTTGTAAAAGGGCCCCTCTCTAATTAAATTGCATGTGCAAGTTGGGTGCATGCCCAAATTTGCACACACAGTTTTTATAGCATTTGAAGGTTAATGTGATGCATCTTGTTGCTTAACTTTTGGCGACCTTTATAGAGTTACCCTATGTGTGTTTGTATAGTGCTGCACATATCTACAATATAGTACTATATTTAAGTCAATAGAGAATGTTCATGAGATATTGTATTTTTTTTTTTTTTTAAGGAAGTGATTTTGGATTTAGCTCACACCTTTCTTGATAGAGACAAATTCTTTTCTTTCCTTCTGAACTCTCATGTGAGACTTAGAATTTGGCTGAGAGATTCCAATAAGTCTTCTGCAGCTAGATAGAACTGTCATTTCCTAGACTGACAAACCAAATGGGGCAGGCTCTCCACAGAGTAGATGAACACTAAATCCCACAAAGTTATAGATACTCAAAAAGAAATGGGGAAGTGGACCAATGACTTCTATACTTTATTGTAGACTCGACACAGTACTGTGTTTCGGCCACAGGCCTGCCTCAGGAGTCTTGAATGAAGTAAAAAGAATTTGTATACTTGTACACCTTGAACGATACACCAAATGATATTACCACGAAGTGTCCAATGCTTTTACCTCCCAACTTAGGTATAGTAGAACAACAAATTGCCTCTCTCTTCAAGACAGGTGGGCTAGTGGTATGGAAGACAGGAATGCTCAAAGGGGGGGAGGGGAAGGTTTTGTTTCATTTTTATGGTTTTCAGACTTTTTCCTCATATTTGGGTATTTCTTACAGTTTCAGATAGTCATTTTACTAAATTTTTTAAGTACACAAATAAAGAGAAAACACTTTGTTGTTTGGTTGTTTTTTTTTTCACTGAGATCTCAGATACATAAGATTGGTGCCCATTATGTTCTAAACTTTCTCTGCAAGTGTTTGATTTGTTATAAGGGTATGAAACATGTCTTTTTTTTGGAGTCTCACAACTTTCTCTTTTTCCTTAGTAATAAGTTCCAGTTTAAGTTGTGTGGAATTTTTTTTTAATGTACACAAATCAATGGTATGCATGTTAAACTGATTTTGCATACATTAATTTATTTTTAATATACTAATGAACCAAATGTATACCAATGAATGCATGTCCCTGGTGAGAGGGAATGTTGAGAAGTGACTTGTGTGTGGTTGACCTGACAGAATATGGGTGTGTTTCCATCTGTGCTGCAGAAGTACCTAGATTTTACCTCCACTGTGGCTGATGGGGCCTGAATGCTGTACCCCTCAGTGGGCCCCTTTTACTAAGCCGCATAAGCATCTACGCACAACCAAAATGTATCAAAATGGACTTACCACCCGACTATTGTATGGTTCTTGTGGTAATTTCATTTTTGGTGCACATCCGCTATACGCATCTGAAAAACATTTTTTATTTTCTGGGGCACGTAGCGGACGTGCGCCAAGTGGCATCTGATGCGCGTAGGTCATTACCGCACAAATTCTTTACCGCTAGGTCTATGGCTGGCGATAAGGCCTGAGACTCAAAATGGGGGGGGAGGCCTTTTTTACAGGTGCTGAAAAATAATTCTGTGCACACCCATAACCTGCGCCTACACTATTACAGGCCACTTTTTACCTCGGCTTAGTAAAAGGACCCCAGTGTTAGCTCTGGCACCTTCTGGAAGGATACTGGAGCTTGACCATCCTAACATCTATGCCACACAGGTACCTTGATATTACCTCCTTTCCTCACATGTGCAGTGCACCTTGGCAACAAACCTCTAGAAAACAACCTGTCTTTTATTTAATTCATATGATAATAAAACACCTTGTTGTAAAGTGAAGTTGAAACATCAGCTGGAGCTTCGCTGTTAAGGAATGCTGTATAAACTACCGAGGAAAGCATTGGGGTGTGAATAAGTAGCTAAAAGAATGAAGAGAAACACTAATAAAAAGGCAGAGAAGTCTGTTCTATACGATGGAAAACATTTCTTACAAAATAAAAACTGACAAGGGATCTCCTTATAGAGTCAATAAACATGTTAAAAGAAAGTCCTGAGAGCCCAGTGTCTGTTTCAAATGTGATAGATGGTTTGAACAAGAGATTCAATCAGAAACACAAGGTAAAGTGGTAAATGAGTTCACACATTTCACCACACAAAGAAAATGTGGGGATAATAGTTCACATTCATAACTCAAATGCCGCTGCACAGTGCCAAGTCTCTTCTTTCTGTAGAGATCTGATCATAGGAGCTAGCTCTGTGGGTGCTCTGAGTGCTTAAATACCCCCCATATTGAACAAATTTGTTGACTGTGTCCAGGGAGATGTTTTTCCTTTGGGTTTAACACCCCCAATAATTGGCTGCTACAGATCTGCTAATTATTTCAGGATACAACCCTAAACCATGGTGATTTATTATTATTATTATTATTTGTTGCATTTGTATCCCATATTTTCCCACCTATTTGCAGGCTCAATGTGGCTTACATCTTACCGGTCGAGGCGATCGCCTAAACCGGTATGGAAGCAAATACAATTTGATGTTAGGGTCGGGTAAAACTAGTATATTCGGGTGCCTAGGGATCAAGGATAGGAAGTAATATGTATTTTTCCAGTACAGCTTGAAGTTTGCTGTGTTGCAGATTGGAGGCATCTAGGTCGGGAATGCTTTTCTGAATAGGTAGGTCTTTAATGATCTCCTGAAGTCTAGACGGTTGTAAATTGATTTCACAGTCTTTGGGAGTATATTCCATAGTTGTGTGCTTATGTAGAAGAACTTTGATGCATAGGTTAATTTGTATCTGAGACCTTTGCAGCTCGGGTAGTGGAGATTTAGGTAGGTGCGTGATGCTCTAGTACTGTTTCTGTCCAGAATGTCAATCAGGTCGGACATGTATCCTGGGGCTGCAGCATAGATAATCTTGTGGACCAAGGTGCAGATTTTGAAGGTGATACGTTCTTTGATAGGGAGCCAATGCAGTTTTTCTTGGAATAATACATATAGGAATAATGAATTTCTGCCACAGAAACTGTACAAAAGACATGGATAATTGAGACAATGGGAAATAAAATGGCTTGTCTTAGGTCAAACTAGCTTAAGCAGGACTGGAGCTATTGTTTTCCAGTTCCCAGCCCATTATTATTATTATTCAGATTGATATTCAAAGCAATTTAACTAGCCAAAAATGGTTCCTGGCTGGTTAAATTGTCTGTTCGGGACTAACCGCTAACTTTCAGCAGTACTTAAATAGTTGTGCCACTGAATATTAGTGGTTAGCGCCAAACTTAAGCCCAACTATTTTGGGGGCATTCCGGGGGCAGAATTGGCACTTGGCCGGTTAAGTGCCGATATTCAGCACTTAACCGGCCAAGATTACCACTTAAATAGGACTGCATAAAAGTCAGTCCTATATTTATTCGAAGGCCCATAGCAGCTTAAGTGCTAAATACCACACTTAACCGACTATGCATTAGCTGGCTCTACAAACCTGGAAGTTCAATGCCAAAGCCCATTCATGGCCCGGCATTGAATTTCCAGATTTAACACTGGCAGCAGACAGCAAAATACAGAACATTGCCAGCTGAATATTGGGCCCATTATTGTTTATTTATGCAAGTACATAATGCATGGCATGGATTGGCGGACTGGATAGGCCATATGGAGGGGCATAATCGAACGGGACACCCAGGTTTTCCTGAGGACGTCCCCGTGAAGGGGCGGGGAAATCCTTATTATCAAAACAAGATGGGCGGCCATCTTTCGTTTCGATAATGCGGTCAGGGATGCTCAAATCTCAATTAGGTCAACCTTAGAGATGTTCGTCCTTAGAGATGGTCGTCCCCAATTTTCGGCCATAATGGAAACCGAGGACGCCCATCTCAGAAACGACCAAATCCAAGCCATTTGGTCATGGGAGGAGCCAGAATTCGTAGTGCACTGGTCCCCCTCACATGCCAGAACACCAACCGGGCACCCTAGGGGACACTGCAGTGGACTTCAGAAAACGTTCCCAGGTGCATAGCTCCCTTACCTTGTGTGCTGAGCCCCCCCCAAACCCACTCCCCACAACTGTACACCACTACCATAGCCCTTAGAGATGAAGGGTACAGTGGGTTTGTGGTGGGTTTTGGAGGGCTCACATTTACCACCACAAGTATAACAGGTGGGGGGGATGAGCACTGCACCCACTAAAACTGCTCCAGTGACCTGCATACTGCTGTCATGGAGCTGAGTATGATATTTGAGGCTGGCATAGAGGCTGGAAAAATATTTTAAAGCTTTTTTTTTGAGGATGGGAAGGGGATTAAGGGGAGGTCATCCACGATTCCCTCCGGTGGTCATCTGGTCATTTAGGGCACATTTTTGTGGCTTGGTCGTAAAAAAAAAGGACCAGGGAAAGTAGGTCAAGTGTTTGTCAGGGATGCCTTTCTTTTTTCCATTATCGGCCAAGGATGCCCATGTGTTAAGCACGCCACAGTCCCGCCTTCACTATGCTTCCGACACGCCGGACGGAAAGCAGTTGGGGATGCCCAAAATTAGCTTTTTATTATGCCGATTTGGGCGACCCTGAGAGAAGGATGCCCATCTCCCTGTGTCGAAAGATGGGCGCCCTTCTCTTTAGAAAATAAGCCTGATGGTCTTTATCTGCCTACATTTTTCTCTGTTTCTAAACAAGTAGACACTTGAAAGGAAAATAGAGCTAGTTATAAGTGTCATAAATTAATTATAATAACAGAAACTACATTTTACTACTTCCACTCAATTAAGAAGACAACTCCTAGCTCAATTAAAATCCACAGTGATTGACAGAGACTACAAGTTTAAGAGAAACATATGAATGCAAATTTGCCAAACTGAAATAGTTGTGGGGCATTCTTATATTAGCAACAGGAGAGAGGGAATACAAAGCACAGGAAATAAAGTCAACCAAAAAGAGCACAATAGGCCTTCAAGAGTGGTTTGACAGACAAACATTATTGAAGGGCTCATCATGAGCCGTGTTTTGACGGAAAGGGAGCTGACCCAGATGACTAGGTGGTCAGGCGCATGTACAGGCGGCGGCCTGGCACAGCTAGTAAGAGGGTTTGTGAAGGGGGAGGGGTCAGAGAGACTCACAGGTAGAGGTGGGCAGTTTGGTTCATGGTACCTAACGCTAAGATTAAGATTAGAAATGGAGAAGAAGAAATTGGTAGTGGGAGGGGAGGTCTAGAGGCGGAGAAGAAGCAGGCCACAAGAGACAAGAAGAAAGGTGACTGCAAGGGTGCAGTTGCATTTTAATCTTGTTTGAAGATTGCTCTGGTGGCTCTGGTGCTTTCAGATTACTTTGTTTTTCTTTCCTACTCCTACCTCTGGCATCCACTGAACTCCGCAGCTTTCCAGTTCTCCTGGTTGTTTCACTAGTAGGAGATTCCGGATGCAGCCGAGAAGAAAGCATCAGTAACGAGAAAAGCAGAGCAGTATTTCTCACTTCTCTTTGGGCCAGTCAGGCAGCCTTGGAGTACGTGTTCATTGCAGGCTACGTCTGCCTTGAGGCAGGATATTGAACGTTCAGCAGAGGCGGGTACAGTGCTCAGAGCACTACTCTGTTGAAACAGGGTAGTGCCGGCCAAAAATGCTGCCGGTTGCAGGCAGACGCACATCAGTCTAAGCATCAGCTTTGCAAACGTGGTATTTAGTACGAGAGATGTTTGTAGCCTTTGGTGAGTCTTTTTCATTGTTACAGTATGGCGGAACATGGGTGTCCAATGTGGAAGGGAGGTAGTACTGGTTCTTGGGGTCTCGTGATGCTCTGAGGTGGCCTGGAAATGGTCCATACCTTCAGCCCCCTTTTTGTTTTTCTCTGATGTGCCTCACTTGCAATTTAGGGATGCGCCGAGGGGGTGATGGTCAGCCTATGAGGGGCATGTTCTGGTATACGCTAAACCCAGCATGCCATTTGCAGTACCTCATTGGGCCGCCTGTCCCGAATTTGCCACAGAAGATCATGATTGTGTCAGCCCTGCCTTCACCGCCGTGGATCGCTCCTCTGTTGTGGGAGTGGGGCGGGTGCCATTGTTTTTTGTTGCTCCATGATCTGCTGGGTTGTGTTTCTGCCATTTGGCATCGCTCTCATCCTCGCTCAAGATAGGGCGTTTGTGCAGCAAGTGGGGAGGTTGCTAGCACATTTGGGGGGTAGTAGCCATCTTTGGAGGGCCATGTGGTGCACTCCGGAGCTCCATGGTACACTGTTGATATCCATCTTTGTGGGGGCGGAAGCGATCATGTGGCATAGTTCACAGTGGTGGCCATTTTGGTAGGGTATGGGATTGCATATTCATGTAAAACATTTTTCTCCAGTGGGAGTACATATTAATTAATTACTTACATGACAGCCAATTGGTTAAGAAAATATTTAATTTATGGGCCGTTATGATATCATGCATTAATAACTTATAGGCTGGTCTGAGATAGCGGTTTGGAACTATATAGGCAAAATAAATTCAAATAAATGGAGATATGCAATACAGTAAATTTACTGATAACACCAGTTAGTTGCTCCAAGCCATTAACACAACCCCCTTCTAATGCGTCTGGTGTCTGTTAGTCAGCAGATGCACGCTAACAAACTGCATAAAGATTTGTGCCAGTTGCTGAGACATACAATAGATCCTTTAAGGGCTACTGGTCTATGATGGTGCATGTTATTTATTTATTTATTCATTTATTTATGACATTTATATCCCTCAGTATTCCCGCCCAAGGGCAGGCTCAATGTGGCGTACAATAGTTAATAAGCAAACAATAGTACAAAATGCAACGTCACAAGAGGGAGAAAGAAATAACTGAGGAGGAAAAGGAAGAGAGGGGAGGTGATAAGTTGTCACAGAGAAAGCCGTGGGTTAAAAGAGCATGGCACCAGAAGGGCTCGTAGCGTATGCTCTGCCAAAAAGGAAGGTCTTGAGTTGCTTCTTGAAGTTCGGGTGATCTGGAGTGAATTTGACCTCTCGAGGCAACCCGTTCCACAATTGAGTGCTGAGATAAGGGAAAGAGGAACCATAGATGGTCTTATATTTGAGGCCACAAGGAGCCGGGTAGTGGAGATTGAGGTACGAGGGATGGGGGAAGGACACAGCCTCTTACTCTGTGCAAACCACCTGGCTTTAGTTAATTGATTATGCAGGTTGCATTCTTATTGTAGGTAAGTTGGCTCCACACTGTCAGCATTAGCTAGCAGAGTTTTCACAAATCTTTTCTTATGGCCTTAAATGTATGATCTAATTCTCTGTTATTCAAACAGACCAATCTCTCATTTAATTCACATGTAATAACATAATTAGCTAGCAGGCTAATCAGCGCTGATAATTGGATGTTAACAAGCAATTATCAGCACTAACTGGCATTAATTAGAATTTACATACATCACTGTCTAAGGGTATTCTGTAACATGGTGCTCATAAATTCTAAGTTGCATAGTTGAAAAGTGGGCATGGTTATGGGCATGGTTATGGGTGTGGAATGGGTGGGTCATGGGTCTTTTTAAAATCTATGTGCATTTTTATAGAATACACCAGCTGTACACCTAATTTAGGCATCAGGATTTACACCAGGTTTTAGTTGTTGTAATTGACCATGGTTAAATTTAGTCATGTGGACTGGCACTCTGTGTATTCTATATACCGCACAGTAATGTAGGCATATTCTATAAAGTATGCATAAATTAAAGTGTACTCTATAGAATATGCCTAAGCAAATTTCAATTTGGTGTCAAATATTTAGGCATGATACATTTAATCTAGTCCATAATGGGCATCTTATCATTTAGTGCACACTAATCATTAGTGTGTGCTAAATCTATTAGAGCACCTTAGTAAAAAAAAAAAGCCCCTGTATTAGGAAGGATGTTAAAGTTTACAGTTCAATACTGAATATTTAATTTGGTTTAGTTTGATGCTATTGTATTTTTGTACTTAATAGTCTGTTTTTCATAGGTTAAATTTATTGGTTCTAGAATTACTTTGAAATATCAACATGACTACTTAGAGTATATAAGACACTGTATGAAAACATTATGCTTAAGAAATTAGATTGTGTGAGGAAATTATATTATTTGTCCCTAAAGCTTACATCTTTAAACATTCATAATCAATAAAAGAAATCTTCATTATCCAACAGCTTTGACTGTTTTCTTATAAGCAATTATACTTTGGCACATTCGTGCATTCTACTTTAATGGCTGTTTTTAAAGAAAACTTTCTTAGTGGAAAGCAAAAGAATGCAACATTAGACATATTACATTGCTTCAAATATTTTTATAGAAAATACATGTCTATTATTTTCTTTTTAATTTTAGCAAACAAGTACTCTTTTCAACTCCATCCACCAAGCATACATAAAAACAGTACATACATAAGTACATAAGTAATGCCATACTGGGAAAAGACCAAGGGTCCATCGAGCCCAGCATCCTGTCCACAACAGCGGCCAATCCAGGCCAAGGGCACCTGGCAAGCTTCCCAACGTACAAACATTCTATACATGTTATTCCCGGAATTGAGGATTTTTCCCAAGTCCATTTAGTAGCGGTTTATGGACTTGTCCTTTAGGAAACCGTCCAACCCCTTTTTAAACTCTGCTAAGCTAACCGCCTTCACCACTTTCTCCGGCAACAAATTCCAGAGTTTAATTATACATTGGGTGAAGAAAAATTTTCTCCGATTTGTTTTAAATTTACTACACTGTAGTTTCATCGCATGCCCCCTAGTCCTAGTATTTTTGGAAAGCGTGAACAGACGCTTCACATCCACCTGTTCCACTCCACTCATTATTTTATATACCTCTATCATGTCTCCCCTCAGCTGTCTCTTCTCCAAGCTAAATAGCCCTAACCTCCTTAATCTTTCTTCATAGGGAAGTCATCCCATCCCCGCTATCATTTTAGTCGCCCTTCGCTGCACCTTTTCCAATTCTACTATATCTTTCTTGAGATACGGCGACCAGAATTGAACACAATACTCAAGGTGCGGTCACACCATGGAGTGATACAACGGCATTATAACATCCTCACACCTGTTTTCCATACCTTTCCTAATAATACCCAACATTCTATTCGCTTTCCTAGCCGCAGCAGCACACTGAGCAGAAGGTTTCAGTGTATTATCGACGACGACACCCAGATCCCTTTCTTGGTCCGTAACTCCTAACGTGGAACCTTGCATGACGTAGCTATAATTCGGGTTCTTTTTCCCACATGCATCACCTTGCACTTGCTCACATTAAATGTCATCTGCCATTTAGCCGCCCAGTTATCATGATGAATTTCTATTAAAAGGATTGAACATTCAACACACCTAACGAAATAGCAAATTATACATATATATAGGCTTGATATTCAATTCTATAAAGGGAACATGAAGTTAGGCACCAATAACATATATTTATTGAATAATAAAACTTGCATGTTTGATTGACAAAAGTATTTGTCAGTTATGCATATAAGCACTAGGTGGTATTCTATGAAATGTGTACTAAAGTCCCGTGGAGGAGCATAATCGAAAGGGACGCCCAAGTTTTGTTGAGGACGTCCTCGCAAAACATCCCAGTGATGGGATGGGGAAACACGTATAATCAAAACAAGATGGACGTCCATCTTTCGTTTCGATAATACAGTCGGGGACACACAAATCTTGAAATTTAGGTCGTCCTTAGAGATGGTCATCCCTAGCCTTGGTCGTTTCTGATTTTCAGTGAAAATGGAAACCAAGGATGTCCATCTCAGAAAGGACAAAATGCAAGTCCTTTGGTCGTGGGAGGAGCCAGCATTTATAGTGCACTGGTTCCCCTGACATGCCAGGACACCAACCAGGCACCCTAGGGCGCACTGCAATGGACTTTATAAATTGCTCCTAGGTACATAGCTCCCTTACCTTGTGTACTAAGCCCCCCAAAACCCACTACCTATAACTATACACCACTACCATAGCCCTTATGGGTGAAGGGGAGCACCTAGATGTGGGTACAGTGGGTTTCTGGTGGGTTTTGGAGGGCTCGCTGTTTCCTCCACAAACGTAACAGGTAGGGGGGGATGGGCCTGGGTCCGCCTGCCTGAAGTGCACTACACCCACTAAAACTGCTCTAGTGACCTGCATACCTTGGTGATCCATTGGTACTTCCAGTTTAGTGACCGGTAAGCCCATGCTGGGCTTACCACTGCTTCGTAAAAGACCACCTTACATATGCATGTAAATAAATGACCCCTGTAAGTCCAATTGTGCACCCAACTTGTAATGCCCTTTATAGAATTTAGGGTACTTCCATTTCAAAATTATTCTACAGAAAGTATCCACAAGTATTAATATCTGTTATCATATATGCACAAAGGTTTCAAGAAAATGTAAAATTTATATGCATACTTTTGAAAATTTAGAAGTGCCTATCTTCATCCCTGGGAATGCTTCTATTTATTGCTGGAAAAATATGCGTAAAATGGCATTAACCCCCTCCCCCCTATTCTATAACAGGCCACTTAAATTTAAGTGCCTGTTGCACACTTAAATTTATAGAATACTACATGGTGTCCAGAAAAACAGGACCCCCAACATTTCCCCAAACAACCCCCAAACTATTAAAAACATAATACTACTGGTGTTACAACAAGATGATATAAACACTGGATGATCCCTGTTTTCAAAATGACATCATTCAGGAAGTGACCATTAATATCCATTTTAGCAAAATGGTGTTTAGCAAAGAAGAAAAGTTGTGATAACATTTTTGTGACAAAATAAGGCATCTAGAGTAAAGCGTTTGCTAAGTGAGTTTCCTAATAGAGGTTGGACTAATGTATTTTCAGTGGTCGTACTAAGGGTCCTGTTTATGCTAGCATTTTTAGCAAGCGCTAAATGCTAGATACACCCATAGGAATATATGGGTGCCTGTAGCATTAGCACGTGCTAATTTTTAGTGCACAATAAAAATGCTAGCATGCCTATAGTGTGGCTTAGTAAACAGGGCCCTAAATGTTTAGACAATTGCAAAGTATTTTGAAACTATGTAAGGGGTCTTGTTTTTCCCTAAATGCATAAATGGAATAGTTTGACCAACCACTATCTATATATATGCTAAAATGACTTAGGGCCCCTTTTACTTAGGCACACTAGCGGATTTAGCATGCAATAACGATTAGTATGTGCTAAATGCTAAGACACCCATAGGAATATAATGGGAATTTTAGCACTTAGCACACACAAATTTTTAGTGCACGCTAAATCCGCTAACTTGCCTTAGTGAAAGAGGCCTATAGTGCATAATTATAAGGGGATGTTGAAAGAGGATGGGCATGGGCAGAACAGAGGCGGGGCCAACAATTATGCACTTAACTTATAGAATACTAAGTGCTAACATAGACCTGGTGTAAACATTAGCACCTTAATGTACGCACATTAGTGTCAACTTATTCTAACAGCTCAATTTGACACATCCTATGGTCCGTGATTATAGATTTTTCTGTCATACTCACCGGTCTTACCCTCGGTTGGACTATATTTTTCTGGATAATATGCCTACTGATAGGGTGGGTTTGTCAGGCATTGGCCCTATCACTATCTCGGATCATACTCCAGTCTGGACCATGATTCCCTCCTTGCAGAAGGAGGACCGTGATAAACATTGGACCTTAAATACTCTTTTACTTCAGGATGAGGAGATTATTGCTGGGTATTGTACTTCTTTGAAGGATTACTTGAAGATTAATTTGCACTCTGGACCTTCTCTTGACATTGTTTGGGATGCTTTGAAGGCTGTCACACAAGGGTATTTTATTCCGAAAGCTAGTTGTAGGGCTTGGGCTACATGTGCTCAGGTAGCTCACTGTCTCTCTACTATTTGTTTTCTTGAATAACATCATAAAGCTACTAGGGATGTGTCAATCTTGCAGGAATTGCAAGCAGATCAGTTACGGTTAGATGGCATTTATTCTCATCAACTAAAATCTTTGACTCTTAAACAAAAGCAATATCATTATGAACAGACCAGTAAACCTGGCCGGTCTTTAGCACATAAATTACATAGAAGTTGGGTTGATCATTCCATTTTGAAGGTGAGAGGTGTCAATGGATCCTTTTTAGTGAAATCATCTCTGATACGGGATCAGTTCCTACAGTTTTATCAGACTTTGTATACTCAGGAATCTTTTATCCCCCCAGCTGCTATTGAAGCTTATTTAGCTGTTCAGAACCTTCTCATTTTAACCTGTGCTCATCTTGCTGGATTGGAGGTCCCATTAGTCCAAAGGAGATCTGCGCAGTGCAAAAGGACTTGCCAACTGACAAAGCTCCAGGCCTCAATGAGCTTCCTAATGAGTTTTATAAGCTATTTGCAGGTGAATTAGCTTTACTGCTAGTTGCAGTTCTTAATGGTGTGCGAGATGGTGCAGACTTACTGCCTTCCATGCTGGAGGCATGGGTAGCGGTCTTACCTAAACCTGGTAAAGATAAATTTGAGTGTGCTTCATATTGTCCTATCTCAGTGCTTAACTCTGATATGAAGATCTTGGCTAAAGTGTTGGCTAATTCTTTATCTGGTGTTCTCCCTTTTATTATTGGTCAGGTAGGTTTTGTGGCTAACTGGCAGGCCGTGGACAATGTGAAGAGAATGGTGGCTTTACAGTCTTGATGCTGAGAAGGCTTTTGATAGAGTTCATTGGTCTTTTATGAATTGGGTTATGGACCGCTTTGGCTTTGACCCATATTTTCAGGGATAGATTCAGGCTTTCTGCACTGTCCCATGGGCATATTATTGTGGGCAACTCTGCAATGTTCTCTTTGATGCAAGGCACTTGATAAGGGTGCCGTCATTCTCTGCTGCTCTTTGCCATGGTCATGGAACCATTTGCTATTGTGGTACGTTCTCACCTAGGTATTGGTGGTGTTGCAGTTGCAGATAACGAGTACAAGCTCTCACTTTTTCTTTATTTATTTTATTGTCCTTGACTTGGTCCTTGATTTCCTTCCCTAATTTGATGCAGTTTATTTTGGATTATTTGGCGGTCTCAGGTTTTAAAATCAATTTGCATAAAACGGAGGGCATGGTTGTGGGGATTCCCCAGCAAACGCTTGAATTCTTTACAATCTTCTTTCTCTTTCTGATGGGTCTCCACAGGGTTTACCTATTTGGGAATTACCTTGACTAAATCTTTTGCAGATCTGTTTGCAGCTCATTATCCTACATTGGTTCGAAAAATGTATTGACCACTGGGACTTGTTGGAGTTGTCCTGGTTTGGCCATATAGCTACTCTTAAAATGAATGTTTTACCTCATTTGATGTATCTCTTTCAAGTTTTATCCATTTGTTTGTCTCATGCGCTTTAGGACCAGTTGGTTCGGTTCATTTGGAATAATAAGAGACCTT
This sequence comes from Microcaecilia unicolor, assembly GCF_901765095.1. NCBI lineage: Eukaryota > Metazoa > Chordata > Amphibia > Gymnophiona > Siphonopidae > Microcaecilia > Microcaecilia unicolor. Next base: position 471,511,755 of record NC_044032.1, read on the forward strand.
GACTTCCACTTTCTTTTATTTTTTGGTATCACTACTACTTAACATTTCTAAAGCGCTACTAGGGTTACGCAGCGCTGTACAATTTAACATGGAAGGACAGTCCCTGCTCAAGGAGCTTACAATCATCAGCAAGAGGGTCTTGGGGTGCCTAATGTTTTTTGGTACTATAAGGCAGTGGAAGCCCATGAGGTATTTGAGGGGTTCAGGCTCATCCTCACAAGCACTGGATTCATTTGGACACATTTTTTGCAGGGACTTTCTCCATGGGAACCAGTTATGGCTTCCTCGTTGGTTCCATCAGCTTCCGATTAGTACAAGGTGGAATATGAAAGGTCTTAACCTGGCCAAAGTAAATGTGAGACCTGAGTGTGTTTCTGCTTGAGAGAACAAACCCAGTTAAGCAGTGCTCTTCTAGTGAATAGGGAAATGTGAAAAGATAAGGCCTGGAAAACACAGATACATAACATTGTTATTTTATTCATAGTTATTATTGTCCAGTTACAGTATATATTGTCATAGTACAGAAATATGCTAACAGCAAAAAAAAAAAAAAAAGATTAGGAAGTCAGGGTGTGGTGAAATTGTGAATTTTCTAGCATATGAATTGTAAGAATATGTCATGAAGTGTATTTCTCTAGTTTGGCCAGCAGGTGGTGCATGTTTATGTTTAATGCTGTTCCTTTAAACATAAACATGCACCACTTGCTGGCCATAAACAAAACAATGACTGTTCCTTCTTTGGTTCAACATAAAGAGGAAGTAACCTACAGTGATGTGGCTAGCTACTTAAAAAAAAATAGTTCCTTTGGGCTCTGATTGGCCCAGAACTTCAAATCCAGTCTGGAAATACTGGATTTTTTTCCAATCTCAGCCAGGCAAAGGAGAGAGAAAGATCTTTTCACTGAGACCCTGTAAGCAGATATATTATGTAACCTGTGAGCAGCTATATTTCCTGTACTCCTCAGGCACTATCCAGGTAACTGTCTAGATAGTTTTAATATTGATCTATATTCAGTTACTGTTATTGTGTGCTGTTTTTGTGCCATCTGATGAAGTGTACAGGGTTAATAACACTGAACCCCCTCAGTGAACGAGAACAAACTTGAGAAAATAGAGTTACAACTATAGGGTAAATGTAGAGCTTGTAACTCTTCAGGAAAGGGGGAGGTTACTATGCTTAAGTATGTATTATAAACTGCTTATATGAGTTATTGATAAGGGGTATATCAAAATATAAAGAAACTTGAACTTGAAACTGATGTTTTATGTGCATAGATGGCTTTTAAATGTACCTCCTATAAGTATGTATTTTTGGGTCCTTTTTACTAAAGTTCAGTAAGCAGTTAACACGTGAATTAGCACGTGATAACTGTTACCATACAAGTGCAGAAAATGTTGTTCTGTTGTCATGACAACATGTGCTAATTCACAGATTAACTGCATGTTGTGGTAGGGGCAGTAACTAGGTGGGTCATGACTAGAAAATGGGTGGTGACCGTGCTGCAGTTAGTGACCAGTACTTACCTCTCATTGTCACCTGTGCAGTTAGAGCAGGTTCACTTATCACCTCCTCATGAAGAGGTGCTAGATGCATTCATGCTAATCACAAGCAGGTATAACATGTGCTAAAGAATATTTGAATGCAGAGACATGAGAGAATATGCTAGGTACCTGCCGAGCATCACTTACCATATGGTAGTGTTTGCTGATAAAGCGTTAAGTGCAAAACTTCATGCACTTTACTAAAATGGGCCTTTATGTCTGTTTATGCCAGAAATCTGGGTGTGATAATGTTTTGGGGTTTTTTTTGAGTTGGCATTTGATGTTGAGTGGCCTTTTCACCAAATTGTGGTAAAAAGTGGCCTTAGCGTGCCCTTATGTGGGTCATTCCCATGCGCTAAGGCCATTTTTTTCTACCAGGGTAAAATGGTCACTTTTTCTATTACATTTGTATCCCGTGCTTTCCCACTCATGGCAGGCTCAATGTGGCGGGCAATGGAGGGTTAAGTGACTTGCCCAGAGTCACAAGGAGCTGCCTGTGCCGGGAATTGACCTCAAGTTCCTCAGGACCAAAGTCCACCACCCTAACCACTAGGCCACTCCTCCACTCCCCACCTAAAGCCTTGTGCTAGTTTTCCTATTAGTGCATGGCTATTCACATGAGCCCTACTGTCACCTATTTTGTAGGCGGTAAGGGCTCATGTACTAACCATATGCTAATCAGTTAGCAAATAGCAATTCATCTCTGCTACCTGATTAGCATAGAGCACACCCAGTCTTCACCCCAGGCCCAGCCCACCGCTAAAAAATAAATTTATTTTTTAGCATGTGGGTAGTGCACGTCAACCCCAAAATTACCGTGGGATGCCTGAGGGTGCTCCAAAGTAAGGCATTTTTAGCTGTGGCAAGCATACGTTAGTGCTTATCACAGCTTATTAAAAGGACCCTAACCATGTAGATGCCCATAATGTTCCTATGGGCGTCTACATGGTTAGCACGTGCTAATTTTTAGCATGCGCTAAAAACACTAGCCCACCTTAGTAAACAGGGCCTTTAGAATATTACTTTATCCCAGGTTTAAATTTGTCTATTTTTTTCAAATATGTGCCACTACAATATTCTTTTTCTTGTGTTGCTTTACCTAGGCTCTTCACAGGTTATTCAGAACTAAATAAAGCTTTAATGCCCCTCATTTGGAATGTTCTTTTAAGTATTACCTCAGGCAATAATGTGTTCAGATTTGATAGTAAAAACTCATTGACATTGGTAAGGTTAATGATCCCATGATTAAACATGCACATTTGCAGTCAAATGGTTTTAGTAATTATTTAATGGAAGAATGTGAAAAATGTGTGCATTAGTCCATTCTTTCCTAAAATATTATCATTCCCAAAACATTTTTAAAAAATGACAAATTATCCAAATCACTTTAGGTAGGTAAGTGCTGCGAAACTATTCTTGAAAAATAGTCCTAACATATTAGTTTAGAAATATAATTGAAATAGAATGTACAGCAGTTGGTACTACTCATTAAAAATGAGTACCTTAAAATATATGATTTCACCCTCCTATCCAGCACCTCTCCCTTTCTCTTTCACTCCTCACCCCACCCATGAACCATCAATTTCCCTCTTTTCCCCTCCCACTGGTAATCTAGCTTCTCTCCCAGTCTCTCAACCCCCCTTCCTCTCTCACCCCCCCCCCCCCCCTTCCCCACAGTATATTTTAAAACTTTTCACTTCCGGCAGTCATCAGCAGAAAGCAGCAGTTCACACACGTTACTAATGCTGACCTTAGAGATTTTCCTCTTATGGGGAGAGGAGAAGTTGTATCAGAGGGAGGGCTGTGGAGCCAGGTCGAGCATATATGAACTGCTGCCAACTTACAGAAATTAAGTTTTAAAAGTCATGCTAGGGGGTGGTGGTGGTTGAGAGACGAGGAGAGATGAAATGCCAGATCATCAGGGGGGGGGGGAGGGGAGAGAAAGAGATGCTGGGAGTCTTCAGCTGGCAGGGTGGACCCAATCCCAAAGTGGTTGGGCCCTTGCCTACTTCCACTCAGGGCTAGACCACTGATTTACAAGAGACATAAATATTGCATTTTTCTGAGACTACCATGCTCTGCACGTTTATGGTATCATGGAGATGTCCAGTGTGCTCCGGTTTTGCACATTTCTACCATCTTTATAGAAGTGCTAACAGCTGCCATTTTAAAGTTATGGGGGGGGGGGGGTTGTTTTTGTTTTTTTAATCTTTGTAAATGTTGGCAGATAAAGACCTGCACAGTTCATCCAGCCTGCCTAATAAGGTGGCCAGAGTTGCACCTGGCACTCTGCACAGATTCCACTTCTTCATGATTCAACACTGACCTGGGGCACAGACTATAGAAGTCTGCCTGGTATTCGTCCTACTTCTCCACTAGTTACCATTAAAGCCCAGTCCAGCCTTAATCCTGATATGTCATTTCCATTTACAGGACCCAGACCATAAAACTCTGCCTTGCATTGTTTTTTTCCCCCAATCTCTGGAGTTGCCATCAAAGCTCATTCCAGCAATGGGGTCATTTAAGATTTGTTTGAATTGGATTCCATTCATTTTCTATATAATGATCCTCTATGTTTATCACACGCATGCTTTAATTCCTTCATCATTTTTATCTTCACAACCTCCTCCAGGGGGACATTCCTGGCATCAACCACCCTCCCTGTGAAAACGTATTTCCTGATGTTGCTCCAAAGTCTATCTCTCTGCAGACTGAACTTATGATTCTAGCTCTATTGCTTCCATGTCTCCAAAAAAGATTAGTTTGCATATTAATACCTTTTAAGTATTTAAATATCTGTATCATATTCTATTTGTTCCTCCTTTTATTTATGGTATACATATTCAGATCTTCAAGACTCTTGGGTTGGGGGAGTAGCCTAGTGGTTAGTGCTGCAGGCTTTGATTCTGGAGAACTGGGTTCAACTTCAATTCCCACTGCAGCTCCTTGTGACGCTGGTCAATCACTTGATCCTCCATTTTCCCAGGTACCTTTCTTTTCGTAAGTCTTTTGGCACAAGCCCCATAACATTTTTCTTCTCTTCTTATGTACTGCTTCAAGTCTTTTGATGTCATTAGCGATTCTGCCTCCAAAATTGAACACAATATTTCTCATGAGGTCTCTCCAATGACTTGTAGAGGGGCATTAACATCTCCTTTATTCAACTGGGTATGTGTCACGAAACACCTAGCACTCACCTGGGGTTAACCTTGAGGCTACCAGGAGGGTCTGTCCCTAGCACTGCTCAGGCCTAACTACACCTGGGCACATGCTCTATACTAGCACACTCCTCCTACCGACCGGGCGCTTGACTCTGTTCTAGTCTCCCACTCTCAGATTATTCCCCGATGATTTCTAGGACACTGGGGCCACATTCCAGGGGTCCCCCAGTTCTTAGAAAGCACCCACAGACCCAAAAACTCAAACCAGCATTCTTAGTCACTCCAGGACAGCAGAGTCAATAAACTAATAATATTTTTTGTGACAGAACTTGAACAGTGAACAGAAAAAAGTGAAATCAGCAAACAATAACAGGCAACTGAATATGGATCAATTATAAAACTATTTAAACATTTGTTTACTACCTGGGTAGTACTTGGGGAATTCAGGAAATATAGCTGCTCACAGGTTATAAAATATAACTGCTCATAGGGTCTCAGTAAAGAGATCTTTCTCTCTCCACTCCCTGGCTGACACTAAAGAAAAATCCAGTACCTACTGATTAGATTTGAACTCCAGGGACAATCAGAACCCAGGGCACCAACTTTTTAAAGTATCTGGCCAATTGTACTGCAAATTGCCTTTCTACAAGCTTAAATTAAAAAAGAAAAAGTCTTTTTCTGCAACAGCTTTAAAACACAAAACAATTGCCATCATCTGGCCAATTAGGAGAAATACACTTCATGGAATAATTAATAGTTTTCATACTTAGAAACCCACTATTTCATCACATCTCCCCTCTTTAAGAGAGACCCTGAACTGAGACCTCTTCAGCCCACTGGTCAGGTCTCAACAGTCCAGTGTCAGGACGGTTCTGGCTCTTCCTTCCTGGACAGTCCATCTGCATTTTTATGTTCACTGCCCTTCCGGTGCAATATGGTGAAGTTGTAGATCTGCAGAGACAGGCACTACCAGAGTAGCTTCCCATTTTCTCCCAAGACTCTTTTAAGCCAGACCAATGGATTGTGATCTGTGATGCAGTTTCTTAAGGGCTCACACTAAGGCCAAACATTCTTTCTCAGTAGAGGCATAGGCTACTTCTCTGTCAAGAAGCTTGTGACTCAGGTACGTAATGTGGTGCTCCTCCCATCTGCTATTCACTTGACTGAGTACAGCCCCAATGCTATATGTTGAGGCATCAATCTGTACCACAAATCTTTGTTAGTAATCAGGTTCAACTATTATGGGAGCAATAGCCAATGCAGTCTTTAATTTTTGGAAGACTGCTTCACAATCTGGTGACCAAGTAATGATTTGTGGCAGTCTCTTTTTAGTCATGTCAGTCAGGGTCTTGGCTATAGTGAGGCACAAACTTTCTGTAGTACCCTGCTGTCCCAAGCAAGGGCAATACTTGCTTTTTGGTTTGGGGAGTGGGCCAATTTTGTATAGCTTCCAGCTTAGCTGGTTCAGGATTTAGTTGGCCACCTCCCACTCTGTGCCCTAAATATTGCACTTCTGCCATTCCCATCTGACATTTACTGGGTTTTATAGTCAGGCAGGCCTCTCTAATCCGGTCCAGTACCCCACTCAAATGAATCAGGTGGTCATCCCAAGTTTGACTACACAGCAATGCCATCAAGATAAGCCATATCATGCTCCTGGAGCCCATCTAACAGGCAATTCACCAAGTACTGAAATGTACCAGGGGCATTTTACAGTCCAGAAGGCATCACAGTAAATTCATACAGACCAAATAGGGTAATAAATGCTGATCACTCCTGAGCAGCAACTGTTAAGGGAATCTGCCAATATCCTTGGCTAAGGTCCTTTGTGGTCTAGGTACTTGTCCATCCGGGGCATCGGATAGGCGTCAGATACATTACATTCATTAAGCCTCCTGTAATCCACACAGAAGTGGCTTATGTCATCTTTCTTAGGAACCAGAACTACAGGAGAAGCCCAGGGACTATGAGACTTCTTTATGACACCTAGGGATAGCATTTCATCAACCTCCTACTTCATGTGCTTCCCCACCTCAGCAGATATTCTATAGGCACTCTGCTTCAGAGGTGTATGATAACCCGTGTCTACATTGTAATTAGCCAAATGACTAATTCCTGGTTTAGTAGAAAACACATCAGTATACTTTTGCAATACTGCTTCTAGCTGCTGATTCTGAGTGGGGGTTAATTGTTCTTCTACTGCAACTTGTTGTGTAGACCCCTCAGTTAATGTCTCTTCCAGGAGGTAAGGTATGGGTTCACTATCCTGACAATCTTCTGGTAGGCTGCACACCATTAACAGCATAGCTGTGTGACCTGCATAGGCCTTTAATATATGTGCACTGCTTTGTGTCATGAGAGTCCATAGATATAACATACTTATATTGTTTAGGCACTGTATTACCTTGTAATGTCCTAAAGTTTATTCTGACATACTGAGAATAAAATAAGTACCTGCTGGCACTCATGAAACTCTCTATTTCAGGCTTTACAATCATACCAGGTCTTTTGCTTCGGTTGGGCTGTCTGCAAGTTATCTCTCAGAAAGCCCATAAGGTATTTTAATTTCTTCTGCATATTGGCTACATATTCAATTACAGGGGTGTCAGAGTTGTCAACTTTCCTTTCCCAATGTTATCTTATTAGGTCAAGGGGCTCTCTCACCATCCAGCCATAGAACAGCTCAAATGGGGAGAACCCATTAGACTCCTGGGGTACTTCTCTGTATGCAAATAGTAGATAGGGTAAGTACTTTTCCTAGTCTCTGACTCCAGACTCCACAAAAATGTTTACCTTATGTTTTAATGTCCCATTAAATCTCTTCATTAACCCATTAGTTTCATGGTGATATGGGGTACTACGTACAGATTTCACTCCTCAGAGTGCCCACAGATTTGGATCAGCTCAGACATAAACTCTGTCCCTTGATCTGAGAGTAATTCTCATGGATATCTTACCTGGGAAAATATATATATTTACAATGGAGGACTTTGCCACCAGATATCCTGAAGCAGTAGCCTTGTCCTCAATAGAAGCAGAGAAAGTTACCACTGCCCTGCTAGAAATATTTTCCCAGTCCGGATAAAGACAGCTAGAGGCACCACTAAATCCACTACTAACCTCTCAAATGGCTCACTGATAATGGGCAAAGATTTCAGGGTTGCTTGGGGGTGATCCAGGATCTTACCCACTCTTTGGCACTCATCACAGGTTTGACAATAGTCAGATATGTCTTGAGATACTCCTGGCCAATAGAAGTTTTGTGTCAATCTAATGCATGTGTGTGTCACCCCCTGATATCCTGAAAGTGGAATATCATGTGCAATCTGTAGGAGTTGTTCTCTATATGCTTTGGGGACTATAAGCTGTTTGCCTGCTGTTCAGGGCCTGTTAGAATCAAGAGGATCAGTCTCTCTGTACAGCCAGACCCCTTTCCATAGGATATGATCTTTATAAGTCTCATTGGTTGGTTGACCAGCCTTCTGCCTCAGGACTTCCAATTCACGGTCAGAGTGTTGTGCTTCCTGAAAAGCATGTCTCTGTCCTATAACAATATCCATAACTGGAAGGGTCTTTGCTGGTGACTCTGACAGATCAGTGTCAACAGTAATGATCAACAGAAATATCAGTTGTCAGGCTGTTCCATACTCACAGCACCTCAGGAAATGGCGCTGCTGGAAGCACTGGAGTGCCTCCTCCTGCTGCTCAGCTGGATCCACCTGGACTGACTCAGAATCTGGAACTGGAAAGGTGGTCTCTGCTGCTTCCACTTGTTGGGCTGCCCTAACATGAATGTGGGTCACCATAAAGGAAATGCTGACTCCGCTATGAAGGGTAATGTTCACTGAACTCATGTTGGTTCCACACAGCATTGGTACCGGCATGTTTTTCATTATTCCTACTTCTCTGTATCCAGGCTTGGTACCCCAATCCAGGATACTCGATCAATGGGTACAGTCTCTCTGGATCCATTGGCTAACACTATCTCTGCAGTATGCTCTGGAGGAATAGCTGCTTTAAACTTTCCTCATAGGGAAATCATCCCACCCCATTTATCAGTTTTTTCACCCTTCTCTGTAATTTTTTCTGAGTCCACTATATCTTTTTTTGAGCTGCGGTGACCAGAATTGTACACAGTATCTGAGGTACAGTTGTAACCATGGAGCGATACAAAGGCATTATAACATTCTCATTTTTGTTTTCCATTCCTTTCCTAATAATTACTAACATTATATTTGCTTTTTTAGCCTTCACTGCACACTGAGCATAGGGTTTCAATGTATCATCAATGATGACATCTAGAGCCTTTTCCTGGGAGGTGATAACGTGAAACCTTGCATCATGTAGCTATAATTTTGGTTCCTCTTTCCCACATGTATCATTTTGCACATGCTGACATTAAACATCATGTGCCATTGGGATGCCCAGTCTCTTAGTCTCGTAAGGTCTTCTTGCAATTTTTCACAATCTTGTTGCGATTTAACAACTTTGAATAACTATCCTGCTTATAATCGAATGAGAAAAACGCCCAAGTTCCGACCTAAATCGGGAGATGGACGTTTATCTCACAAAAACGAATAAAGCGGTATAATCGAAAGCCGATTTTTGGACGTTTTCAACTGCAATCCGTCGCGGATGTGGACAAAGTTGATGGGGGCGTGGCAGAGGTGTGGTGAAGGCGGAACTGGGGCGTGGTTATCTGCCGAACAGAGATGGGCGCATTTCACCGATAATGGGAAAAAAGTATGCGTTTTTAGCTAGAATTTAGGACACTTTTCCTGGACCCTGTTTTTTCACGAATAAGGCCCCAAAAAGTGCCCTAAATGACCAGATGACCACTGGAGGGAATTGGGGATGACCTCCCCTGACTCCCTCAGTGGTCACTAACCCCCTCCCACCACAAAAAATGAAGTTTCTCAACTTTTTATTTTCACCCTCAAATGTCATACCCAGCTCCCTGACAGCAGTATGCAGGTCACTGGAGGAGTTGTTAGGGGGTGCAGTGGACTTCAGGCAGGTGGACCCAGGCCCATCCCCCCTACCTGTTACAATTGTGCTGCTTAATGCTTATTAGTCGTCCAACCCCCCCAAACCCACTGTACCCACATGTAGGTGCCCCCCTTCACCCCTTAGGGCTATAGTAATGGTGTAGACTTGTGGGCAGTGGGTTTTGAGGGGGATTTGGGGGGCTCAACACACAAGGGAAGGGTGCTATGCACCTGGGAGCTCTTTTACCTTTTTTTTTGTTTTTGTAAAAGTGCCCCTAGGGTGCCCGGTTGGTGTCCTGGCATGTGAGGGGGACCAGTGCACTACGAATCCTGGCCCCTCCCACGAACAAATGCCTTGGATTTATTCGTTTTGAGCTGGGCGCTTTCATTTTCCATTATCGCTGAAAAACAAAAACGCCCAGCTCACACATTGTTGAATAAAACATGGGCGTCTATTTTTTCCCAAAATATGGTTCGGTCCGCCCCTTCACGGACCCGTTCTTGGAGATAAACGCCCATGGAGATAGGCGTTTTCGTTCAATTATGCCCCTCTATGTGTCATTAGAAAATGTAATTGCCTCACTAGTTATCCCCATTTCTAGATCATTCGTGAATATGTTAAAAAGCAGCTGTTCCAGCACAGAACTCTGGGGAACCCCACTATCTGCCCTCCTCCACTGACCATTTAATCATAATCTCTGTTTTCTATCTTTTAACCAGTTCTTAATCCACAATAGGACAGTACCTCCTATACCATGACTTTTTAATTTCCTCAGGCATCGGTCATGAGGTACTTTGTCAAATACTTTCTGAAAATCCAGATACACAAAATCGACCGGCTCACCTTTATGCACAATTATTCACCCCTTCAAAGAAATGTAGTGGATTGGTAAAGCAAGATTTCTGTTCACTAAATCCACATTGACTTTGTCTCTTTAATCCGTGCCTTTGTATATGCTCTGTAATTCTGTTCTTTATTATAGTCTCAACCATTTTGCCTAGCAGAAATGTCAGGCTCACCAGTCTATAATTTCCAAGATCACCACTGGAACCCTTTTTAAAAATTGGCATTAAATTGGTTACTCTCTAATCTTCCAGTACCATGCTTAAGGTACTGTAAATTGGTTTGCAGACACTTTTTAAAAGAAACTCAAATGAACTTAATGTATGCTATCAAATGTATATTCTCAATTCCATCATCTTCAGTTCTACCCACCCACTGGTCAAGCAGCTGACCAGGGCACTCCTCCCAACAACCATTGCTTCCTCCCTTCCCACAAACAGAACAGTTAGGGGGTCTTTTGCTAAGGTGCTAAAAATCAACAGGCATAAATGCTAAAACATCGATTATATTCCTATGGGTCCCACAACATTTATCACCAGCTGATTTTTAGTATGAGCCAAAAATGTTAGCACACCTTAGTAAAAGACTCCCTTTATTAGGAAGTGATCAAATGCTCTATTCAACAGAAGGGAATCCTGGATGTGGATGTATTTCCCAACCAGCTGTTGTTGCAGCAGGAAAAAAGTAGAATTCTTTGACCAAAAGGCAAGGTTTTTCAAAAGGATTTAGCACTGGTTTTCAGTGCTAGCCTACAGATTTAGAGATAAAATCTTGAGTGGTCTAGTTTTCAGCTTTTATTATAATTGAAAAATTGCAACATTTTCAATAATAAGAAAATAGCTAGCTATAGCTAATGAATTCAAAATTTCTAATCTGCTGCATCATAAATCATGAATTGTGGATTCATTTTCTTCTTATTGTTGAATACAATCCTTAGTTCAGATATTAAGGAATTAGGAAAGTGCTTCAAAGGCCAAGTAATCTAATTAGAGGAATAAGAAAAGATTGACCTCTCAGAAATGCATCATCAATCTAAGCCTTTTTTTCTTAAATATACAATATATATGAAAAGACCATAGAAAGCAAACATGAGTGTCCCTTGGTCTTTGTACTTTTTGAAACAGTAAAAAACGGAGTCACTTCTACATGCTCTACACCACTCATAATTTTGTAGACCTCAGCCATATCTCCCCTCAGCCGCTTCTTTTCCAAGCTATAGAGCCCTAACCTCTTTAGTTTTTCCTCATATGAGAAGAGTTCCATCCCCTTTATCATTGTGGTTGCTCTTTTTTTAACCTGTTCTAATTCGGATATATATATTTTTTGAAATATGGTGACCAGAACTGAATGCAATACTCAAGGTGAGGTTGCACCATGGAACGTTACAGAGGCATTATAATATTCTTGGTCTTATTTACCATCCCTTTCCTGTTTGATTTTTTTGGCCACTGCTGCACACTGGAAAGAAGGTTTCAGCGTATTGTCTAAAATAGCATCTAGATCTTTTAAGTGGGCGCTGACCCCCAAGGTGGACCCTAGCATCAGGTAATTCTCAGTGTTAAGTTCCAACTTGAAAGCCTCAGAACCAAAAAAAAAAACAAAACAGTGTCAAATTTCTTTATTCAGTACCAGTGCACAATGAAACAGTTAATTAAGTGCACACTTATCGGGCTCAGCTTCATTCATCTCATGTGAGCCAGCATCAAGATTCAGAAGTCCTCCATGACCGATGATGGCCAGCGTTTCGCAGTTCTCCCTTATCACTGCTGGATCAGATTCTAATCCACTGGGGCTGTCAATAAAAACATAAAATCAGGAAAAATCAGACTCAAACCACAATAGTCACACTGAAAATATCAAATCGCTTACTTCACTGAAAATTGGAAGGCTTTTGCCAATGATGAAAAGTGGATTCTAGTGTTCAATACAGCAATATAGGTCAGTAATGACCTGGAGCTCTTTGATGCTTTTCCTTCATTTTTAGTTAAGTTTTTCTCTTTTGCTTTTTAGTAGAACTTTTTGTTTTATTGTTCACATTGCATTTATCCACATTAAATATCATCTGCCATTTGGTTGCCCAGTCTTCCTGTAATTTTTCACAGTTCACACGCGTTTTAACAACCTTGAATAGTTTTGTGTCATCTACAAATTTAATCAGCTCACTTATAAATATATTAAATAGCACTGGCCCCAGTACAGATCTCTTGAGCAATCCTCTATTCACCCTCCTCCAATGAGAGAAATGGCCATTTAACCCTACTCTGTTTTCTGTCCAATGATCAATTCCTAATTCATGACTGAACATTGCCTCCTATCCCATGACTTTTTAATTTCCTCAGGAATATTTCATGAGGAACTTTATTAAAATTCTGAAAATCTAGATACACTACATTAACCAACTCACCTTTATCAACATATTTATTCATGCATTCAAGGAAATGAAGCACATTGTTGAGGCAAGACTTCCCTTGGCTGAATCCATAATGACTCTGATCCATTAAACCATATTTATCTATGTGTTCTGTAAATTTATACTTTATAATAGTTTCCTCTATTTTACCTGGCACTGACATCAGGCTTACCTGTCTGTAATTTCCTGGATCACTCCTAGAATATTTTTTAAAAATCGGCATTATATTGGCTATCCTCCAATCTTCGGGTACTATGGATGATTTTAACAGGTAACAGATTACTAACAGTACCCTTGGATGCATGCCATCTGATCCAGGTGATTTATTATTCTTTAATTTGTTGATTTGGCTTAGTACATATTCCAGGTTCACCAAGACTTCTTTCAATTCCTCTGCATAATCACCCTTGAAAATCACTTTGGGTACAGCCAGGTAGATTTCTTTTCCTGTAAAAGCCAAAGCAAATAATTTATTCAGTCTCTCCACTATGGCCTTGTCCTCCCTGAGTCCCATTTTTGCTTCTTGATAATCTAATGGTCCCATGGATTCCCTCACAGGCTTTCTGCTTCTGATGTACCTGAAAAAAAGTTGTTACTGTGAATTTTTGTCTCTGTGGCAAGTTTCTCTTCATATTCCTTTTTGGCTTTATTTATAAAAGCTTTTATCCAACTCACCAGTGCTTATATTGCTTCTTATTTTCTTCATTTTGGTCCTTTTTCCCTACTTTGAGGAGCATTCTTTTGGCTCTAATAGGCTCTTTCACTTCACCTTTCAACCATGCTGACTGTCATTTTCTTTTCTCTCTACCTTTGTTAATACGTGGAATGCATCTGGTCTGCGCTTCCAAGGTGGTATTTTTAAACTACATACATGCATGATTTAAAGTCTTAAACTTTTTCTTCATTTTATCATAGTCACCTTTACAAAAATGAAATGCTGCTATAGTAGATTTCCCTTGTGGCTTCACTCCAGATAATAGCTCAAACTAGATCATGTTATGATCACAGTTTCCCAGTGGATCTTCAATCTTTCCTTCACATAACTTCTACTATTACAAAGAGACTGAGGGGCTGATGCACAGCAGCACCCATTAAATATGGGTGCTGTGGGGAAAAATACTGAGTCGCAAGCAGTGACCAAGGCACAATGGGGATCACATGCAAAGTAGATGTACAGATCCCCCTTTGTGCATCTGTCACTGTTTGCAACTCAGCTGTCAAATGCATTTCACAGTGCTGTCAAGTGCATTTGACAGCTGGCACAGAATCCCTGGCGGTCCCTGGTGGGTACTGGCATTTTGTACATGGATTAACCAGAGGTAGGACGAAGCAGGTGTTGTTCCTTCCCTCCTGCCTCCAATGTTTTTTTAAGGTAGGGGAAGGGGGAGGAGGAGGGGGTCAATATATCACCAAGGTGATTCTTGCTTGAGAGAGTTGGGAGGGGGTGCAGGGTGGTTTAAGTTCTACTGGACCACCAGGGATTTGCTGCCCGGGGTGCAGGGGGTCAGGGCTGAGAGGGGATGCAGAAAGGGATCAGGGTCAGGGTCCACCAGATTACAAGACCACCAGAGGAGATTTTAGGTCTTGGGGTAGTTAGGGGGTCCTGAGCGCCTACCATGGGGAGCAGTCTGCTTGCACTATACTAGACCTGCTGTAAAATATTGCACGATAAAAGTAGGCTCTCAGGTGCATTGCTCAGAATGCTTATTTTAGTACTAATGAGCTCCTTGCAATGCATTTGCATAGGGTTTTTGGTAACTGCTAATGGCACACGTTAGAGCCACAGAAAACCCTTTTGTGTATTCATTGATAAATAAGGTTTGCTTTAGGCTACAACCAGTCTAAAGCAAATGTTCACAGCACAGTAAGCTTTGTGTGTCAGGTTCTGACTGTGCATAGTGAGAGCAATAAACAGAGTTTTACCAATGAAAATTTAAGGCTTTGATTATTGCCCATTCTCAATACAGGGGAAACCATGCATACTATTCTTCAGATTTTGATTACTTCCCTAAAAAAATATTCATGAAAAGTTTACCCATTTTTTCCTTCTTTTACTATTTTTGTAAAGGTTTTATAAACCATTTGAAATGACTTTTTAGTCAGGAAAATGGTATATACATGTAAATAAATAAATAAATAAATAAATAAATAAAGTAATGTTGTTTAAAACACCACAAGTGCCACAAGTAGTTTCCCATAATTAAAATTATGTGTATTGTTCAATCTCCAGCCATCTAGGTACTGTCATGATTGTGACTATATTTCCTGTCGGACTTGCTTTGGGGTTCCTCCTGCCAAGCTAAGTCGGTGTGGAAATCCTGAAGCCTGGGTGGAAATCCTGAAATCTTTTCCAGACTAGGCTAGTCCATTCTGGGATCCTGTTCCAGCCAGGCTGTGCTCTGCTCTTGTGTTGCTGAGCCCCACCCTGCTGGTGACCTCACTGTAGTGCCTTTATTACCACCTGGGAACTTTCTAAGTTTGCTTTTGCATTGCTATAGGTCAGTTGGTGTGCTTCTGCACTTCTGCTTCTGTGTTCTTTTTGTGGGCTTTTGCCTTTGGCTTTAGTGTTCTGTCTGTGGGCTTTTGCCTTCTGCTTCTGTGTTCTGTCTGTAGTGTATCTGTTTGTGGGCTTCTGCCTTCTGCTTTAGTGTGTCTGTTTGTGGGCTTTTGCCTACTGCCTTTGTGTGTTGGTTAGTGGGCTTCTGCCTCAGTGCTCTGTATGTTAGTGGGCTTTCTTTTTTATTTCCCTGTGTGTTGGTGGCTGCCTGGTGTTCAGCTTTCTGTTGTGTTCTGGTATTAGGTGGTAGTTGTAGCTCAGATTTGGGTTTAGCCTTGTCTGTCTATTTTGTGTTCTTGTTTCCCTCTGCCTTTCCCTCCAGTCCTTGTTTGTGCAAGTTGTTGCTGAGACCTGTTGCCTGGGGAGGTTTCCCCAGTTCTGTGTCCTGATTCCTGGCCCTGTTAGTCAAGCTTGCTCTTTAGTCCTTTCACCTGTTCCTGGATCCTGTAAGTCCTGCCGGCCACCTGCACCTGGGGGCTCAACCCCTGGGGAATGGTGGTCAAGTGTAGGTGAAGTCCGTTCCAGTCCTGTATCCCTGCCTGCTTATCTACATCTGCAGTTCCCTGCCATGTTGATGTGTTGCCCAGTACTGGTTGGAGGGTTTGCCTGCCACTGTTGCTCTATGGCAGTGGCCCAAGGGCTCACAAATCCTGTTTCCCTTTGAGAGGCCTGACAGGTACCCTGAAAACATCTCAGGGTGGATTGAAATATGGCCATATATGGAAGGCTGTCTCCTTGTGGTAATACTGTGATATTACTGCTAGAGTTCTTGGTGGCCATTTTAAGCCAACAGAGCATTGTGATAAGAGGGGTTGAGCATTGTTTCAATTCGATTATACCCCAGAGACCTCTACTAAATACCAGAGGTGGTACTGGGTGTGGGTGTATGCTGGGAGAATAGTTTTAGGCACTTTGCATCATCGAGGTGTAGGCATCATCGGAGAGAGAAGGTGATGCACCATATGATGGGTGCTTACCCATACATAGAGTATAAAATCAGGGAAGAAGTCAATTATGTAATATCATCTGGAAGAATCCAATGGGATAGTCCATTAAATGGGCTATGATTAGGGAGGTGAGTTTGATACAAGAGGGGTTAATTCTGCAAGGGGGGATTGCATTCATTGGAGGGGCAAATGAGATCAGATATCACAATTTATGATCATGGGGGGAGGGAAAATCATACAGTAGAGGTGGATGATTGGGGGGCCTAGACATTGTGATTAACAGGCAACTTTACAGCAGGTACTTAGACATGCTTTGTGGCAGCTGTAAACTCAAACATGCTTTTTGATGTAAATCTGAATAAACTTGAACTTGAAACTAGAGATGACAGTTTCAATACAGAGATGGATTCCCTATGTAAAAATGGGGATTCTGTATTATATGCCCACCCAGACCATCATCTCTCTATATCCTACCCATAGCCCCTTGACATCTGAACATATTTAGCTTCTGCATATGTGAATGACATTTAGGTGGTCCTTCACCAAAGATTAGCACATATTATCTACAGCAGAACCCATAGGAATAAAATAGGTCCTCTGACAGATAAAATGAATGTGTAAATTTTAGTGTCTATGTTGTAGAATTGCTCCTATATATATAGTACTATACATAGAATGAAAAAGGCAGGGCAAGGGTATTCTGGGTTGGGCTGCAAATAAATAAAAATAAATCTATAAATAGATAGATATAGATGCAAAAAAAAAAAAAATATATATATATATATATATATATATATATATATATATATATTGCAACTATATCTAGATAGATAGATAAAGATATACAGTAGCAAATTTGCACTAAATGCTTCGGTGTCGAAGGGCAAATGCCAATTTGCTAACCCTTTTGATAATGCATTGTCTATACATGCATGGTCTTTTTAAAGACCCACTCATTATTTCTAGTCTTGATTAGTGCCATCCGATTTTCATTTTTGCACCATCAGACTCCTGAGGCAGGAATTTTGTTTGCTGAAACACGGTGCTGTGTCGAGTCTTGATATTTGTATTTAAGGAATAAGCTATATTGGTTGAACCAGTGGTTTATCCAGCTTTCCCTCATTTCGACTTTTTGTTGGATTCTCCGTGGGATTTTTTGTGCTCAGTTACAACCTGGTTCTTGAGGTGAAGGTAAAACAAGTTTAAGATGTGCTTTTTCTGCCCTTATGAGGTAATGAGGTTTTTATTGGTAACCATCTATTTATATTACCTTGTAAGTGCAAAAAGAGCATATCTTTAGCCTAGTTTTCTTTTCTGATAGGTCATGGTGCCTGATCTTCTGCTAGCCTTAACACTCTCTAGCCCTAAGCAGCTGTGGAGCCTGGACAGGATCGGAACTTATGTCTCCAATCCACTCTAGGGTGAGTTTGGATTTAGTTTCATCATTTATTCCCCAAGGCTCAGCTGTTACAAAATAGGCCTTTTATAGCTTGCACCAGCTTCATCAATTGTGTTATTATTACCAGATTAAGATCTAAATACGATTGTTCCTTCACTTGTGATGTCAAAACTAGATTATTACAGTTCCTTGTATGTGGAGTTACCAAATGTGTTTCTCAACTATCAATAGCAGATTCAAAATACAGCTGCTAGACTTTTGGCAAGGGTAGGTTCAAGGTATCATGTGATGCCTATTTTGGAGGAGCTTCATTGGTTTCTGTTTTTTTTGTGTGTGAGAGCAAGATTCAGGGGTCCTTTTACAAAGGCGCACTGAAAAATGGCCTGCGGTAGTGTAGACATGTGTTTTGGGCGCACAGAATAATTTTTCAGTGCACCTGTAAAAAATGCCTTTTTTTATTTTTGCCGAAAATGGATGTGCAGCAAAATGAAAATTGCCACGTGTCCATTTTTGGTCTGAGACTTTACCGCCAGCCATTGACCTAGCAGTAAGGTCTCATGCGGTAACCGGGCAGTAATGGTCTATGCGCGTAAAATGCCGATTACTGTCCGATTACTGCTCACGTGCCAGAAAATATAAATATTTTCCTGTGCACATAGCAGATGCACGTGAAAAATGAAATTACCACAAGGGCCACGTGGTGGCCGGGCAGTAACTCAAAATTGACACACATTGAGAGTGAGTAGGTGCCTACGCGACTTTGTAAAAGGGCCCCTCAAGTTTTTGGACTTATATTAAATTCTTTAAAATTATAGTGTTCTTTGCTACTGTTCACACAAAGTAATTTGAAATTATTATTTCATGTAAATTGCCTAGATATTTTTCTAATAAGCATTATATCAAACAAACTTGAAACAGTTTGCACAGTTTGTTGGCAGAATATGTTCTCATGAGATCATTGAGGCTTTCTCAACAAGATGTTCTTCAATTGCCCCCTCTTTCATAGTTTGAATTGGAAGGGTCAAGATGAATGTCCTTTTCATACATGGCTCCTAAGATTATGAAATAATATACCTATTGGTATTCTCTCTGTGGTGACTAGCATGATTTTCATAAGAAATTGGAGACCTGTTTGCATCCTCAATGTCAGCAATAGAGTTTAATGTGTTTTTATTATGCATTGCTGTTATGTTTTATTATTTTTATAAATCATCATAACCCTATAGATTTGGTGAAACATCAAGCTAGAAACTAAATTAATGTAAACTTACACCTGTTGTCATATCTAAAGGGGTAGCTGCATGCTGCAGCCACACAGAAGTCGATTTGCAAAGCTGTGCGACATGTCCCATGAGACCTAGAACACATGCAGAAGGCAGCAACAAATCATGTATTTATTTATTTATTTATTTGTTAGTTACATTTATATCCCACATTTTCCCACCTATTTGTAGGCTCAATATGGCTTACATAGTACCGGAGAGGCGTTACAGACTCCGGTGTAAACAAATACAAAGTGATGTTGTGGTAAGATAAAGTTCATGTGGCACAGCCACACTAAGGAATCGTACAGCGGAAGAGTTGTGTTATGTCCATTACGTTCTTTAGTTTTGTTGTGTTGCAAAGATCAGGCATTTATGTTGGATCGGTAGGGTATGCCTTTTCAAACAGGCATTGTCATCTCATCTCAACTCATTATCAACTCATCTCAACTTCTCAATTCAAGCAACCTGGGCTGGAGCCAAAGCATTGAATGGGAGAGCAGTGAAGACTGTAGCTTTAAGTGTCGCACTTTATGCCATGGCAGTTGGCCAGTGAGTGACTTCAACTCAAGTTCCTTACAAGTGAATACTTATTCAGATTCTCTTCACATGACCAAAGTTGCCAGGGCATGCCTAAATCCCTAATAGGGCAACCTTACCCTGCTTAGACACTATCATTTACACTTATGCATATAGGCAATACAGGACTCTGGAAGGAAACTTGTTAAATCACCCTTAGGACCATCAATACAAACATGTTGGGGCAAGGGAATATAAAATAGGAAATACACTCTCAAGTAGTTGTGCTTGAAGGCTCAAGCACCATATCCCAGCTGTGGTTCCAACTGAAGGGGTCTTTTACTAAGGCACGCTCACATTTATAGTGTGTGCTAAAATTGGGTGAGTGCTAAATGTTAGAGATGCCCATAGGAATGCATTGGCATCTCTAACATTTAGCGTGCACCCATTTTTAGTGCACGCTAAAAGCGTGAGTGTGCCTTAGTAAAAGGGGGTCTGAATAAGAAGTACCAGAAACTAGGGGTCAAAAAACAAACACTTTGAGTGCTGTTTCAGGTAATTTATGGGTTTACATCAGAATTGTTGAGAAACCTGCTATATGATTTTCTAACTAGCTAGTCATCTTTTTTTGCTACATTTGTACCTTGCAGGCTCAATGTGGCAATGGAGGGTTAAGTGACTTGCCCAGAGTCACAAGGAGCTGCCTGTGCCTGAAGTGGGAATTGAACTCAGTTTTCAGGACCAAAGTCCACCACCCTAACCACTAGGCCACTCCTCCACTAGCTTGATTGCAGGCATTGCTGTTGTTTGGTTTGCCTAGTTCTAGAAGGTGCATTTTTTTTGAAAATCTTGGTTTCCATTTGCAGTAATTTCTGTGTGGAATTCTTTACCCTTCTTTATTCGATTGGAGAGTGCTTATTTGATCCTTCAAAAGAAATTGTTCAAAAATTGACTATTGTTATTTTTATTCAAAGATGGTGATTTAATGTTATAATGTAGCTTATCTTCTTTTTGTAAACTACATAGAACCTGTAAGAGGATACTGTGGTATAAAAACAATACTATTGACATTGCCTTTGACAAACCTAGAATTATGTGGCTTCAGTATGCAGTTTCTTTCTTTCTGCAACCCCCATAAAGTGTTCGTTTTAAGTTACCACACATTTCTGACTTCTTTTGCTAACTATCTGCTTATTTAACAGCTGTTATTCAGTATGTTTCCACTGCTTCTTTTCCAGAGCCTAATTTAGTTTGGGTGAATTAAGCCCTGTGTGAATTGCTACTGTGCATCCAGTTGATGGAGAAAAATAAAAGCTTCTGGCAGATTTCCTTAACCTGATAATTAGTTACAAAGATCTGGGTTTTGTGTTCTAAGACCAAAAACATATTAACCCCAAAGACTGCTTATGCAAGCATATTTAGCAGCCAGAAATTAATGTAGCCTTCAAGCCTCCTCCCTTGTGTCCCTGATAGAAAATTATAATGAACTTGTATGACAGAACAAAACTCTTAATTCTTTTAGCATGAGTTTGCTGAAATCTTGTTTCAAAAGTTATAGGTTCCCAGAACTTGATATTCTATTTATCAACCTAAAAAATTAAAAATTGATCAAGCAGCCTAATAGAACAGCCAAAAGTCCAATTTGTACATGCTATTATAATGTATGATAACCGAAGAATCATTTTTGTGTGCCTGTCTGGAGAACAATCTACAAATGGAACATATATGATTGGCCATAATGCACATATATTCCATTTTCTCATGATAATGCACAACAACACTTGTCAGAATTTAATAAAAAGCATTTTATTTGCAAACACTGAAAAGGAGTGGTGTCACCAAAAACTGCAAATTCAAGGTTAATCGTATATGTTCAAACTTTCGTGATGTGCTTATGCATCTCATAGCCTTAACCTATCCATGCAGATTAAGTTCAGTAGAATAAGACATAGAATCTTATAAGAACATTTTCCCAATGGACTAGGATAGAAATGAACATGTGCACTATCAATTACACTGAACAGATGTTAGTGACTACAGAGTGTCAGTACAGAGTTTAGAACAGCAGCTGTGGATAATAGGGACTTTTGGCTTACTGCTATTCTGGGATGTCTACTATAAAATGTAATGAAATTGGACTTGCCTATTTCAGCATGTTTCCCCCACATATAGTACATTGGACCATAGCCCCCAATGTAGTACAATAATGATATGCAGTATGCATGGGTAATTGGCCTTACTCTGCTGCCTTTTCCAGGGAGATATTCCCTTGTGCTGTTTGCAGATTCCTGCAACTGGGGATCTTAGTTCAAAGCATTCAACCAGTTTTCTAGATTCATTAAAACAATGATTGCTAACTCTTTTTTTTCCAAAGGAATTTCATTCATAACTCTGAGAGCCAGCACCATGCGTTCTCACCCCACTGAAGCACACCCACACCCACATCCTGACCCCAACACTCACACCAGCCACGTACAGAGCAGTCAGTGAACAATCTCAGTGGTAACTCCTTAGCTGCAGCTTTATTAGCCATATCAGGAAAACTACAACAATCGTAGCCAGGGAAGATATATCTGAGTCAATCAGCAGTCTTTTTATTATCTACCAACACTCTCACTCAATCCCCACCACTACCACCACTACCAAATTATATCTAGGAGGCATGTTATCTCCTATGTAAGTTTCCCACTTGGACTTCTTCCCAAAACTCTAGCCCACTATCCTCACCATATTATTGGCTAAAGAGAATAATCAAAATCACCATACCACCAATACCCACCCATATATGTGATTCTGCTTCCTCCCACAGGTGACAGAGGCTACCTCCAGTGAACGTGTCTCATGATTCCAATAGTCCACATACATACATACATACATACATGTGTGATTTTGTGGAGTTGGGGGTAATGGTTGTAAGTTTTGGGGACATCTAGAGTGAGGGAATGTTTTGAAGGTTAGGAGGGGAAGGGGGTATGGAGTTTGGGAATCCTTGTACTGCTTACCAAGGAGCCATGTGCCATCAATCATCTGAACTTGATGGTGTAGAAAATGTCTCAGGATATAATTAGTACAAGGTAGTCCTCTGTAAGTGCTGTGCAACGGTCACTCTACTTGTTTCTTCTTAAATGTATCCCAGGTACATAATCCACTGTTCAATCAATAAAAGTTCAAAAGATTCCGCTGCAATCTCGATCCCAAACACCACCAGATGTGAAATCTTAACAGCTCATAACTTTACATGGAGATTTTTCAGGGTCTGAATTGCTCCTTTCATTCACATTCCACATCAATCGGGTCGTGTTTCATTTTTTGAACTTTTATTGATTGAACAGTGGATTATGTACCTGGGATACATTTAAGAAGAAACAAGTGGAGTGACCATTGCATGGCACTTACAGAGGACTACCTTGTACTAATTATATCCTGAGACATTTTCTACACCATCAAGTTCAGGTGATTGATGTTTAAGATTTGAATGAAAAAATATGTGAGATTTGATGTGTTTGAATAAGGATGTGGTAATTAATAAATATTGAAAATATATACATCATGACAAGTTTAATGACATATAATTAGTTGTAATAATATATAGTTGATACAGTGTGACTAATTACAATTGAATGTAACCCTTTTATTAATAATAGATTTTCATGTAAATATGTTAAAGGTCTATGCAGATAGTACAGCCATGGTACTAGCTATGTGTAGCCCACCAGAAGTCTCAGGATAGTGAACCCATACCTGACCTCCTAGCAGAGACATTACCAGAGGGTTCTGACACTGAAGAGAGGCTATTTAAATGTACAGACTGTGAAAAAAACTTCATTCAAAAAGGATAACTAGAAGAATAACAGGTAACATTTTACATGCTCTAAGTTATGAGAAAGATATCAGTATGAAGAGAGAGCTAATGCAGCAACCAAAAAATAATAAGCTGAAATATGTAAAAATAATATGTGAAAAGCTGTATCAATAATGCAAACATTACATAATATCAGAAAACACTAATAAGAGAATATCTTCATGTCCTGGTAATGACAGTAGCTTCAACCAGGAAGAAAACTCCAGAAGAAATACAAAATTTCACCCAGGAAAGAGACCAGTTTAAAGTACAGAGTGTAAGAAAAGTTTCAGTTGCCAGAAATTATTGTCGAAGCAGCATAGAATCCATTGAGGAATGAAACCGTTTACATGCACTGAATGTAGGGAAAGTTTTATTCATAAATCACAGCTAACACAGCACCATAGAATCCACACAGCAATAAAATCATTAACATGTGCTGAGTGTGGTAAATGCTTCTGTCAGAAGATAGTTCTCACTATTCACAAAATGAAGCATACAGGGCTAAAACTATTTGCATGTATTGAGTATGGTAAAAGCTTCTGCTATAAGCACTGGAAAGGCAGTGAACATGGTAATACTGATGGAGTCTTCAGAAAAGAAAAGCCAGAATCACCCTGACACTGGACTTTCGAGACCTGACCAGCAGTCTGTAGAAGCTGCAGTCCTGAGTCTCTCTCTTGAGGGAGGTGTGACAGAACAGTGGGTTTTTAAGCCTGAGATCATTGTTTTGATATTTTCCTGTTGCAAAACAGTGAATGATTTCTCCTTTAGTTTAAGCACAGAGGAAATGTCTGCAGTGATGTGGCCAGCTATTTTCAAATGTTGTTGTTCTAGGCTCTGATTGGCCTGGAGTTTTGAAGTTACCCAGGAGTTACTGGTTTTGCCTCCAGTTTCAGCCAGGGAGGACAGAGAGAGAAAGAGAAAGAGAAAGAGAGAGAGAGAGAGAGAGAGAGAGAGAGACAGAGAGAGAGAGAGAGACAGAGAGATTTGCTGAAGCCCTGTGATAAGTTATATTTGATAACTTGTGAGCAGCTGTATGTTCTGATCTCTCCAGGTACTATTTAGTTGGTAAACAAATGTTTACTTACTGTTACAATTGATTCATATTTCAGTTACTTGTTACTGTTTGCTGATTGCACCTTTTTTTGTTCATTGTTGTAATTTTTGCAGACAATAAACGTTCCTTTCAATTTATTGTCTCTGCCTGTCTGGAATGATAAAAAATCCTGGTGGCTTATGTGTTGGGTCTGTGAATGCTTTCTAGAAACTGTGGGGGCACTTGGAGTTTTGCCCTAGTGACCTAGAAATCACTAGGGATAATTTGAGAGTAGGAGACTCGCCCAGTCAGCGGGAGGTGGGTGCTAATGTAGAGCGTAAGTGGCAGGTGCAGGCAGACATCTGGGGGTTGTGGGTTTTGGATTTACTTTAAGGATGCGTGGAGCACGGAACCATGACCTGACATGTAGAAATCTTTGGGTTGGTGTATGAATATTATATTTCTCAAGCTATTCCCAGTGCTGGATGAAATTATTAAATGGGGTGATAGATTGGCATAAAAAAATCATTATTATTATGTTGCACTCAGATAATATGGTGGTTATTCAAACAATTAAAAGGCAGTCAGTGTCATCACAGTTAGTGTCAGAATTATTGTGAGCATTTGTCTTGAGATGTTTAATTTTGTTGGGACCAAGGCTGAGACTGGAATTTCCCAGGAGACCACATAAGCAATTAATTTTTTTAGATAAATTCATTCAATAATTCAGCCAACTCCAGTTATGTTGTTCTGAACTAATGTTTCATTGATATTTTGCAAAGTCACTTCTAAAAGTAGTGATGACAAAAGGCAAATAAAACAGAAAAATAATTGTAGCAAAAATATTTACCGTGTCTCTACAGCACTTTACTCCTGCCAGTGAATTGCTCTTCTTAGGGCTGATTCTCAAAGCTGAGCGCTAAAGCCGTCCATGCAGAAATCCCTCCAAAAAACAGCTTAGGGATGCACAAAGGAATCAGCATGCAAATGTTATGCATGCTTAATTCATGCTAGTAAACCAAAAGTAGGGAGAGAAACATGCCTGGCTTGTTCATCATTTTGTGGCCATGACCCCATGATCACAACCAAATTAAACTGTGTACCCCCCCCCCCCCCCCCAAAGGGCAGAATGATGCCTCTATGTAGAGCCCACTCAGCTTACAAACATCAAATTTGGGTTTTATTGACCCCATTTTTGATCCCAGCCCACAGTTTGGGAAGCTCTGCTCTAATGGTACTACATATGGGGCTTGAAAAGTAAATGGGGAACTTATCAGTTTGGGGATAAATATCACATTTAGGCTCAATCTACACTAGTGAGAATTATATATTTTTAAGGATATGTTTTATCTAATTTCTATAGCATCTTTTAAAATGTCAGAATCAAGACAAGGTTTGGAAAGTGAACTGCAGCAGCTTTTAAAAAGCTGGAGTGACTGGATGAAACTGTTGAAACAGATACACTGGCGGAGTCCCAAAGCACCATGCATGTTCTGCTGCATCAAATATTTACCTATGATGATAATAATGGAGTGGTTAGTTTATACTGTCATGATGCAAAAGCACCTGGAGAGTTCTCGACTGGAAAAGTATGGGATGATGTGTGGAAACTTGATTTCTTAAAACATCATCTATCAAGTATGTTTCATACTGACAGTGTAAATTGACTTAGAAAGATAAATCCTTCTTTAAGAGGAGGACTGGTTAGCATGTTGATTGAAAGTTCAGCAGAAAAAGAAAAAATGCAAATTAGTAATGAACAGAAACATTCAAGCCCAGAAGAAATTAAAGTTCTTATAGACAATGTTTTGTTCACCATTAACATGAACGTTTCCATGCTCTTGGTAACAGTTATCAATGAGAACTTGGCAAAGTATGTGTGTATACTAGCAAGCTGGAGAAGAAAAAGCTTTGCATATGAATTTCTTAAATTATGGACAGCATGCTTAGGCAATGTTTCTTACACTAACTACTGATGAAAGCACAGCCATATCAGTTAATAAATATTTGATAATCTACTTTAAGTACAGACCAGTAAACTCAACTTATTATAAAACCTGATTTGGTGGAATGTTACAGTTGGAAGGCTGCGATGCTATGTCAATAGTCATGGTAGTCAGGAAATTCTATAAGAAACATAATCTTGACCTTATTGAAATAGCAATGTTCACATCAGATGACACTTCAGTTTTATGTTGAGCAGACTAAATGGTGGAAACAATATTTCACATCTAATGCAGTAACATTGAGTTGTACATCGTGAAAATTTGAGGCTTTACAAGGCATGGAAGAAAGTAAAATTGATGCAAAATGTTGAAACCTTTATAAAGTACTGTCTGCACAGTGTTCTGTCAGTCTTTCACTAAAAGATACAGATTTCAGGAAATCACAAATGCTTCTAAATGTGATGCAGTGGCTTTTAACCCTTTAAATGAAGTATGCTGATTATATAGACATTTTTCACTTCAAGCAATTATCCAAAATTATGACCCTCTCCGGGAATATTTTCAAGAGGACAAAGATATCCAATAATCCAAGTAGCCTATAATTCAAAATAACATTGGAGGTTTTGAATGATACATTATCCGAACTAGCATCATTGGCTATGACATTTCAAAAATGAGGCTTGACACTATTAGAAGCTTATCATATTGCACATGGTAAATTGAAAAAGATCCAAATGTAGTACTTTGGTAATACTGTTAAATGGAGTGATAAAGTTAACAGTCTTCTTGAGAAGAGTTCTGAGGAAAATGTTCCAGTGGATACAAGTTTTCCATATTAACTTTCATCATTATCCTATGTTTGCATTTGGGTGAAAGATTTGCAGAAAATGAAACAGAGGGATGGTCTACATTTGACTGTGCAGCAATAGCACAGTGTGGATGTGAATTTGGAGTTACACAAATCTGATCTCTGTGTGAAAAGTATAGAAGATTTCCAGAAGAGGGGATTTGGGAAAACTGCTGGATACTGGAGGAACATTCTTCATGTTGAGCGCAGACTGAGGGCATACAGCAAAGCAGCAGTACAGGCACCACAGCTTTGGAAAAAGGTCTCAAAGATAGGACTGTGATTTCTGCGGTCACATTTCTGTACTAAACCTGGAACTTAAGCAACCAAGTGCTGACTCCACCCTAGGAGTATACCCAACATAGCTGATTTTCACTTAGGTGCTAAACTACTACTACTACTACTACTATTTATCATTTCTATAGCGCTACAAGGCATAAGCAACGCTGTACACCATACACAAAAAAAGAAACAGTCCCTGCTCAAAGAGCTTACAATCTAGATAAGACAGGAAAACAGACAGAACAATTAAGGGTAAGGGAACAAAGAGGTGAGGATAAAGGACAGAACAGCTATTTTCAGCAAAGATAACCCATTAAGTCCTGTGTGCAGACAGACAAAATGCAGAGGGGCTCTCACGCTCTAGTAATCTAACACAGTACATAAACATTCTGGTTCCTGTAACTTATATCTCACTTCTTATGTCTGCTAGTACATTAGTATGGGTGACTTAGAGGGGCATAATTGAACGCGAACGCCCATCTCCATGGGCGCTTATCTCCGAGGACGGATACGCGAAGGGACGGGACAGACCATATTTTCAAAAAAGATGAGTGTCCATCTTTTGTTTAGATAATACGATTGGTGCCGGGCCAATGCATCAGATTTGAGCTGGGTGATATCGGTTTTCAGCGATAATGGAAACCGAAGGCGCCCAGCTCAAAAACGAACAAATCCAAGGCATTTGGTCATGGGGGGGGGGGGGGCCAGGATTTGTAGTGCACTGGTCCCCCTCACATGCCAGGACACCAACCGGGCACCCTAGGGGCCACTTGTAACAATTTTAAAAACATTTAAATACCTCCCAAGTCCATAGATCCCTTACCTTGGGTGCTGAGCCCCCCAAATCCCCCCCCAAAACCCACTCCTCAGAACTCTACACCATTACCATAGCACTTATGGCTGAAGGGGGGCACCGAGATGTGGGTACAGTGGGTTTTGGGGGCGGTTTGGAGGGCTCCCATTTACCAGCACAAGTGTAACAGGTAGAGGGGGATGGGCCTGGGTCCACCTGCCTGAAGTCCACTGCACCCACTAACAACTGCTCCAGGGACCTGCATACTGCTGTGATGGAGCTGGGTATGACATTTGAGGCTGGCATACAGGCTGGCAAAAAAAGTTTTTAAAGTTCTTTTTTTTTGGTGGGAGGGAGTTAGTGACCACTGGGCGAGTCAGGGGTGGTCATCCCCGATTCCCTCCAGTGGTCATCTGGGCAGTTGGGGCACTTTTTGGGGACTTGTTCATGAAAAAAAAGGGTGCAGAAAAAGTGACCCAAATTCTCGCTTTTGGCGCCCTTCTTTTTTCCATTATTGGCCGAGCACGCCCATCTCTCCTCGGCCGATAAACACGCCCCAGGCCCACCTTCACCATGCCTCCGACATGCCCCCAGTCAACTTTGTTCATTCCTGCGACAGACTGCAGTTGGAGGCGCCCAAAATCGGCTTTAGATTCCCGATTTGGGTCGAAATATGGGCGTCTTTCTGTTTCGAAAATGAGCTGGATTTATTTATTTATTTGTTGCATTTGTATCCCACATTTTCCCACCTATTTGCAGGCTCAATGTGGCTTACATTGTTCTGTAGTGGCGATCGCCATTTCCCGAATGAGAAATACAAAGTGGTATTGCATTAAAGTTCATAGGCGACATAGTAGATTATAGGTGAAAGGGAAGGAGAATGGGAGGGAAATGGTAAAGGATGAAGGGAAGAAGATGAGGGATTGAGGGATTGAGTATAAGGGATTAGTGAAAAAGGTCAAATAGCATTCAGGTTCCATTTTTGGGGACCTATATTGATAAGACTTGACTTGGAGGTTCTCCCTAGCTGGTAGAAGATCAGAGGACAGGAGGTATAAAACCTAAGATATAGTTTCAAGATGGAATCTCTGTTTTATAGTCAGAGGAGGATTCTGCTGCCACCAGAGTTTTCCAATAGTCATACTTGACAATCCTGTTGTTCTACCAATTTCTTTTAACTTCTAACCCTCTCTAGTGAGGGTCAGATAGTGCAACTGTCAAATACTGATCTGCCTATCTGCAGATAAGTTCAATCAGCAGGTTTCATCCTATTGATGATTCACAGCAGGGGCATAGCCAGAAGTCCATTTTTAGGGGTTCCCAAAAATGGACTGGGGGTCCCAATATTCTCCCCCCCCCAACCTCAATATTTCCCCCCCCAACCTCAATATTTCCTTTGCTGGTGGGGATACCAAGCCCTGCCAGTTGAAGACATCTCCAGCCTGGATCACACCTGCAGCAGCACTTAATTCATTCAGGCGCACTTCGGACGCTGATGCTGGCTTTCCCACACGTGCTCAGTTACACCTTTTATATATATATATATATATATATATATATATATATATATATATATATATATATATATATATATATATACACACACACACACAGTTATGCTATTCTATAAGGGAAATGTAGGAACTCAAGTTTGCGTATGACACAAAAATTATTCATGCTTGTAAAATCCAATACAAATTGTGACAAATTGTAGTATGATTTGGGCATCCAAATGGCTGATGAAATGTAATGTGGATAAGTGCAAGGTGATGCACTTAGGGAAGAATAACCCAAATTAAAGCTACATGATGCTAGGGTCCACATTAGGAGTCACATGTTGAAATCTTTGGTGTGTGGCAGCAGCCCCCCCAAAAAACCAACAAAATGTTGGAAATAATGAGGAAAGGAATAGAGAGCAAAACACAAAATGTAATTCCTCTGGTTTACTCCATGGTTAGGTAAAACATTTATTCCAAAACATCCAAGACTCGACACGTCATTTATTTTGGCCAATGTTTCTTCACTCAACGTGTAATTAAACTCTGGAATTCTTTGCCAGAGAATGTGGTAAAGGTGGTTAGCTTAGCGGAGTTTACAAAAGGTTTGAATGGCTTCCTAAAGGAAAAGTCCATAGACTGTTATTAAATGGACTTGGGGAAAATCCACTATTTCTGGGATAAGCAGTGTAAAATGTTTTGTACATTTTGGGGATCTTGCCGGGTATTTGTGACCTGGATTGGCCACTGTTGGAAACACGATGCTGGGCTCGATGGACCTTTGGTCTTTCCTAGTATGGCAATACTTATGTACTTATATACTTAAAAGATTTCAGTCACCAAATAACTAAAATAAAATGGACAATCATAAAATATATACCTATGGACATAAAATATCCAAGATTAAGTAATGTATTATATATATGAGCATACAGTCTCTAAACAAATACAATTAAAAGGTCAAACATAAGATAAATATACATAAGAATCTAAAGAGCATCAATCTAATCATCTGATAGTGTACAATGACAACATAAATATCTAAATATCTTCCCGAATGTACATATAAGTTAAATTGTTTATCTTTGTTAGCATAACCAAAGGTGACTAACAGGCTTATTTTCAAAACAGAAGGGCACCCATCTTCCTACACAAATCAGGAGATTGGCGTCCTTTTCTCAGGGTCGCCCAAATCGGCATAATCGAAAGCCGATTTTGGGCGCCCTCAACTGCTTTCTGTCGCGGGGACAACCAAAGTTCCCAGGGGCATGTCGGAGGCGTAGCAAAGGCGGGACTGGGGCATGCTTAACAGATGGGCGTCCTCGGCCGATATTGGAAAAAAGAAGGGCGTCCCTGAAAAAAATTTAAAAAATGTTGTGCCAGCCTCTATGCCAGCATCAAATGTCATACTCAGCTCCATCACAGCAGTATGCAGGTCCGTGGAGCAGTTCTAGTGGGTGCAGTGCACTTCAGCCAGGCGGACCCAGGCCATCCCCCCCTACCTGTTACCCTTGTGCTTCTAAATGGGAGCCCTTCAAAATCCACCACAAACCCACTGTACCCACATCTAGGTGCCCCCTTCACCCCTTAGGGCTATGGTAATGTTGTACAGTTGTGGGGGTTTTTTTGTGGGGGGGTTGGGGGGCTCAGCACCCAAGGTAAGGGAGCTATGCACCTGGGAGCAATTTGTGAAGTCCACTGTAGTGCCCCCTAGGGTGCCTGGTTGGTGTCCTGGCATGTGAGGGGGGCCAGTGCACTACAAATGCTGGCTCCTCCCATGACCAAATGGCTTGGATTTGGTCGTTTTTGAGATGGGCGTCCTCGGTTTCCATTATCGCCGAAATCCGGGGACGACCATCTCTAAGGACGACCATCTCTAAGGTCGACCTAAATGTTGGGACTTGGGCATCCCCGACCGTATTATCGAAACAAAAGATGGACGCCCATCTTGTTTCGATAATACAGGTTTCCCTGCCCCTTCGCTGGGACGTTCTTAGAGATGGGCACCCATAGAGATGGTCGTCCCTGTTTGATTATGCCCCTCCACGAGCTTTCAAGAATACATGGGAGTGAAGAGAGGCAAAATGTAAAGACTAGAAATACCTTTCAGTGGATGTATTTAAAAATGCTAGCTATCCATGTGGTAAGAAATCAAGTACTGTGTTCCTAGAAACAAAGAGACATGATAAGAAAAGTATATTTGTAAATACAGCAAATGGTAACAGAGCAAGTACTTGAGGCAGCTGGTGTAGACAGTACCAAACGAGAATATGAAAGGATGTGTTAACGCTATTAATGCTATTTAAGAAAGCAAGTCTAGTAGAAAAGACATATCCCCCTGTATAGAAAGCCGCGCTAGCGGCTGCTATGCTGCATTACTATTCAAACTGTTAGATAATGTGATTAAAAGGCATAAGCCTCCATTCTCATGCATCGAGACAGTATGTGAACATGAAGTGCTATTATGAAGCCTAAAATATAATATAATTTAAAAAAACAATAACCTCTATACTCATGTAAAAAACATCATGCAGTGTGAAATGCTATGATGATACCTAAAAAATTACAAGGCCCAACACAAACGTGAGTAAACGGAAAGCTGATATAATTAAGTGACAATATGTAAGCTGAAGCAAACTTGATATATGAAACCTCAGTGTTTACTTCTGACAGAGCTGCTAGCGATTAGAACATAAACACATGGCAGTAGGAAATCACAAAAACACTGTAAAAATAATTTCATGGCAAAATGCTGTAAATATATGCAACTAGAGAACAAAAGTTTAAAACAAAGGGGTAGGCAATATTAGTCTCATCTTACCTTGTAAATTAAGAATCTCTCATGGCCAAGTAATGACATGTGATTGCTCGAAAGTACAAACAAATTTAAAACTTTAAAAGGAAATTGACGTGGCCAACATAACAGTGATATATACCCAAGATAAAACCAGGTCTTAAAAAAACTAATGTGTGCTACAACACGGGCATTCGGCATTCACTCAGTCACCCCCTTCTATCCAAACACCACACCAGAAGCCAATTTCTTTAACGAATGTGGATTTATTTAGGCCGCAGCCAGGTCCGCAACAATTTATTTACCGTAAACCTTCACATAAACAATCATTGGTAAACATCATTGATAAACATCATTGATAAACATCTCCCTCCGAGTACACAGCCCTTCTTGCTTATATTACTACAGGCTGTGCCGTCCAAGCACCCTGTTCCTCCTCAGTGCTGTCTGCTATAGCACGCTGTCCAATTAAATGCATCCCGTACAAGGATGCATTTACCACTTTCACCAAAGCTATTGGCCCCCTGGCCGTCCAAGCCAGGAGACTAGCCGTGTCCATCTTGTTCTGTAATCCTGCCCGCATGCAGGCATAACATTTCGCTCAGTATTGTAACTTTCAACAGGTCATTAACATATACATAGTAACTCACTTTGCCATATTATCCGCTGAGGTGCTGTGTACTCGTCGCTAATGTTACCTAAGTTCCATAGCTTATGCCACAGCCCACGGCAACGACTCCTCGTTCGCCGCGGGCTCCCCCCAAACCCTGGCTGCGACCTACCACCAGCGTAATGGCTTCAATAAAATTATGTAAATCAAAGTTGAATATATCCAGGCCCACATCAGACAGGTGGACCCCATCCGATCTATATAAACCCGCACAAGATTCTTTAAGGAACTCATGCACAATCACTTGCCCTTTAACTGACCCCATAAATTTACCCATCCACCTATTAATTTTTTTGCGTGTGCCATCGATCGCTGTATGCGACCTCTC
Source organism: Microcaecilia unicolor (assembly GCF_901765095.1). Lineage (NCBI taxonomy): Eukaryota > Metazoa > Chordata > Amphibia > Gymnophiona > Siphonopidae > Microcaecilia > Microcaecilia unicolor. Next base: position 471,545,420 of record NC_044032.1, read on the forward strand.
GCCCCTCCAAACTCGTCGTGGAATAATATCCGACCAGACGAGTCTGGTCCGGGGCAGCAAACATGCCAGTTTTAATAAATCATTCTGTATTGTTTTCACTAATAGCACACTGTTCATCCCCGCTAAATCATTGCCCCCTAAATGCAGGATGAGAAACTGTGGCGCACTGGAAGTCATCAACTCCCACTCTATGGTTGGCAACAATTGAGCCCACAGCATCCCTCTCTTACCCAACCATCGTACAGCCACCTTCCCCCTCGGAAAGCCCAAATTCACCCCATCAGGCCGTACAGCTGCCCTCTTATGTGCCCAATGCACATAAGAGTGACCACAGATCCATATCTGGTACTGTTCCACCATGTCACCTGCAAGTCACATGCAATTAACATATTATCAAATATGGCAAGTCACATGCAATTAACATATTATCAACTATGGCAACAACAGGAAAGCCAACCCAAGTAAAGAACCACCCACCCTAACAGGGCTAACCCTAACAGGGGTACTAACGTGGAGGCCGAATGTATCTTTTGTACGCATTCGATCCCCACCGGCCTAACCGTTTAATTTGTTCACATGGAACCCCATGCAGAGCAGCCGAAGTCGCCGCCCCAATCCTGAATGAGTGCGAACTAAATGTCGCAGATTCCAAGCCCGCCCGAGTAACACACAACTGCAATACTTTGATGAATTGAAATCGAGTCAATGGGGACGCATTAGCATGAAGCAGCAGCCAGACACCCCCCATTGGTCTAATCTGCAGGTACTGCTGCAGATTATATAAAGGACATGTAGTTTCCGGTGAGTGTGGTGTAATCCACATGTGTGTACCTCTAGCCAACTGGTCAGTTTTTGAGCTTCGTATGAGTAAATCAATCCCCGTCTGTGTAATAGTCACATCCCGCATTAACAAACCCTTGTCAGCCCCCGCAGACTTAGACTGGGCCACCAACTCACTCACCCTAAGGGCCCCATGAAAAGCCAATGCGAAGGCACAGCGGAATAGCCGTACCTCAAATGGCGAATCACACACCTCATCCATAACTGCAAACAAGGCACCCAGATCACCATGTAAAATAGGCTGACGCTTATCCACTGAGGAACCCACTACCCTGTGCCACCCTTTCATCATCCTTGACACTACAAAAGCCTTGGTGGGATTCTCCCAGCCAAATAATTTGGAGAAAAAATTAATACTAGCAATTGTAATGGCCACCTGCGCCCTACTGCGACCCTCCCTTCGAGCCGCTGATATAAAGCCCACTAATGCGTCCGTGGTGAACAACCCTCCATTACCAGACTCCATCATGTGCTGCATATAAAACAGAAAAGCTGAGATATACTTCTTCCTTGTTGCCGGCGACAATGCCTGAAGAGCTAACTCCCACACTTCACGGGGCCATAAGTCCAAACGATGTCTGGCACTGTTGTCGGCCTGTTGTCTGCCATGGGAGCCTTGGATCTGAAATCTGCAAACTTAAAGCGAGAAAGAGCATCCGCTATAATATTATGCTTCCCAGGAATATGCTTCGCCTTTAAGGATATATTCCAACGCAGACACTGCAACACTATCGCTCTTATCAAATTAATAACTGGCACTGTATTGGCAGATAATCTGTTCAAACTCTCTACTACTGCCATATTATCTGAATTAAAGACAATAGCTTTATTTGCCAAACCCGACCCCCAAATATGTAAAGCCACCAATATGGGGAATAACTCCAAAAAGGTTATATCCCGTACAATCCCTGCCTGAATCCATGCCTCCGGCCACTTTTCAGCACACCACGCTCCTTGAAAATATATACCAAAACCTTCACCCCCTGCCGCATCTGTAAACAGTTCCAATGCATCTGCGGGCTGCGGAAGGTCGTGCCAAAAAGTTCTACCATTAAACTGCTCTAAGAATACACCCCAGACCTCTAGATCCTGCTTAATACTTTGTGTCACTCGAATATGATAGTGAGCTTTCAGTACCCCCCTTGTCGCTAAAGCCAGCTTGAATCTCTCATGGCCAAGTAATGACATGTGATTGCTCGAAAGTACAAACAAATTTAAAACTTTAAAAGGAAATTGACGTGGCCAACATAACAGTGATATATACCCAAGATAAAACCAGGTCTTAAAAAAACTAATGTGTGCTATTATCTAATAAAAAATGCCGTGATGGATTCCAGCTGTGCATAAAAACTTTATAAGCTCTGAAATCATGTTGGTAGTGTATGATATATATTGTCTGGAAAAACGATAATGTATAACATCAAATAATAATAATAGCATGGATAGACATATAGTAATGTATTGATAGAGATTTGCACTAACACATGCTGTTTAATGAAATGGAGTGAAATAATGTGTACCAGTTATCTAAAAATGATCAAATATATCATTTCTGTATTAACTCACAGCAGTGTATTTAAATACTGTTTTGGCTATACACATGAATGCTGTACAAAGACTTACAGTATTCCATATAATAAAGAAATAGGTATTGTGCATAATGGAAGGCATAAACGATACAGTATGTCATAGCTATTTTGATTCTGTAATAGGCAGACAAAATTAGCAAAGTCTAGAGAAGAACATAAAAATAGAAAACATTTATCTAATAAAGGTAGTGCTTAAGTGAAAAAAATTATGAATCACCATGAATAAATTGCCAAGTAGTTTCAAATAATAAACTAATATATAAATAGTAACCCTTAATTTGAAAAAAAAAAGTTGAACACAGAACAGGTTGCAAAGAACATACACTGTGCAGACAGTACAAATGATTGCTACTAAAAATGTTGACAATTAGCTGTCCTAGACCTATCAGGAGTATTTAAAACCATGAAGTCAGCATTAGTAATACATATTTAAAAAACAACAACAACAACAACAAGTAACATAATCAATGAATAAAAAATATGAAAAAATGAAAACTGAAAACTGAAGCCATCAGGACTTCTACAATAGACATTTTCAAATATCAGCACTGAAGTGTGCTAAATATGTGGTGATATTGAAGGAATGGTGTCAGATATAATTCAGCATTCAGGTCATTAGGTGTGATTGTATTTAAATTGAAGATGAACCACTGTCTTACTGTAACAGAATATTTTCCGTGTCTCCACTCCTCCATTTCTTCTGAACTTTCATGATAACAAAGAACTTGATGTCATCAATTGTATGGTTGAAATTGTACCAGTGAGTCAGTAGCAGAGCTCCTATGTTCAATGAGTCTAGTTTTCACCATGCATTTGGTTGAACCTACATATAGGAGTTGGCAGGGGCAGATAATGATATAAATTACATGAGATGAATTTCAATCCATAGTATACCTCAAAAATACATATCCTATTGGTGATTGGATGCACAAATCTATCCAAAGTCAGGCTATGTTGACATCTGCCACAGGTGGAGCAACCAGTACATATAAAGTTGCCATTCGGGATCTCAAGCAGGGCTGATGGTATGAGCTTCTCTCTTAGATTTTTACTCATACAGTAAGCTATAACTGTTTTCACATTCTTGAAACAAGGATGTATCTATAATATATGCCAATTCTTTAGGATAATCTTGTGAAGCTCTTTGCAATATTGAGAAAACCATAATGTGCAAATAAAATCAGGTCTAAGGCAATCAACTTTCCGTATTAACGGAATTTGTCTGTTTTGTACTTTAGCTTTCACCAGCCCTCTGCTGATACATTTTTCTGGATACTCCATTCTTCTGAAACACTGTTACATTGTCTGAGCTTGTATCTCAAAATCTTCAAAATTTGTGCATAAGCGGCATAAGCGAAGATACTGTGAATATAGCAAGATATTCTTAAGACTTCAGTAATGGAAAATTTCAAAAATGTAAATACGTGTTCTTAACACTTCGTTTTCTATAAACATTAGTGATGAATTGATATTCTGCGAATTGTATCTTGAAATGCAAGTTCATGTCACACGTGTTGAGCCAGTTGTAAAACTCATTGAGTCGTGCTTCAAAAGTATTCTGTATCAGGATCATGAATATCTTAAAAGTGGAGAAAAATGACCTCAGTGAATAGCAGGAGACGTACCTATTTGTAGGCAAGCCTTCGGTATGTAGGTAGCTCACTATAATCATCGGTCATAAAAAAAACCTCCACTGTTATATACAGAGCATAGCATAAAAAATGAAAAATTTCGTAAGGAAAGATTGAATATTTGTCTTGAATGTTGCAGTTATTGTACTGAAGCAGCTTGGATTAACGAAACAGGGAGGGATTGAAGTAACTATTTTTTTGTTCTACCAAAAGATAAGTACTTTGCTTTTTTGTATGAATAACCTGTATTTACAACTGACTTTCATGGTAAAGATTATATCTTTTATGCTATACTCTGTATCAGCATTATTGCTGAACAAGGATTGGTTTGTTCATACATAATAATGGTGTTTTTTTTATGACCAATGATTATAACGAGCCATCTATATATTAAAAGCTTACCTTACAAATGGGTGTGCTCCTGCTGTTAACTGAGGTCTTTTTGTCTCCACTTTTCAGATATTCACAATCCTTCTGATACAGAATACATTTATAGGATTGATTTATGCTTTTGTGATTTCAATTAACCCAATATTGACTGGCTAAATGTTACATCAGGGATTGCCAGAGAAATAAAATATCTAGATATAATAAATGACAGCTTCTTGGAGCAACTGATCCAGGAACTGACAAGAGGGTGAGCCATTTTGGATCTGTTCCTTGGTTGCGTGCAGGGCATAATGCAAGAGGTGGCAGTGTTAGGTCCTCTGGAAAACAGTGATCATAACATGATCAAGTTTGACCTACTATCTTGGATGATCCCACAAAGGAAATCTACTGAAGCTGCTTTTAATTTTCGAAAAGGTGACTATAATAAAATGAGTAAAATGGTTAAAAAGAAGCTAAAAGGATCAGCTGCTAAGATTAGGACACTAACCACCTTATAATTGAAAGAGAAAAACGCCTAGATTTTGACCCAAATCGGGAGATAGATGTTTATCTCACAAAAACGAATAAATCGGTATAATGGAAAGCCGATTTTGGACGTTTTCAACTGCACTCCATCGCGGAAGTGTACAAAGTTGACGGGGGCATGTCGGAGGCATGGTGAAGGTGGAACTGGGGCGTGGTTATCGGCCGAGGAAATATGGGCTCCTTTCGCCGATAATGGAAAAAAAGTATGCGTTTGTAGCTAGAATTTAGGGCGCTTTTCCTGGACCCTGTTTTTTCACGAATAAGGCCCCAAAAAGTGCCCTAAATGACCAGATTACCCCCAGAGGGAATCGGGGATGACCTCCCCTGACTCCCCCAGTGGTCACTAACCCCCTCCCACCACAAAAAATGATGTTTCACAACTTTTTATTTTCACCCTCAAATGTCATACCCACCTCCCTGGCAGCAGTATGCAGGTCCCTGGAGCAGTTGTTAGGGGGTGCAGTGGACTTCAGGCAGGTGGACCCAGGCCCATCCCCCCTACCTGTTACAATTGTGCAGCTTAATGCTTAGTCGTCCAACCCCCCCAAACCCACTGTACCCACATGTAGGTGCCCCCCTTCACCCCTTAGGGCTATAATAATGGTGTAGACTTGTGGGCAGTGGGATTTGAGGGGGATTTGGGGGGCTCAACACACAAGGGAAGGGTGCTATGCACCTGGGAGCTCTTTTACCTTTTTTTTGTTTTTGTAAAAGTGCCCCCTAGGGTGCCCGGTTGGTGTCCTGGCATGTGAGGGGGACCAGTGCACTACGAATCCTGGCCCCTCCCACGAACAAATGCCTTGGATTTATTCGTTTTTGAGCTGGGCGCTTTCATTTTCCATTATCACTGAAAAACAAAAACGCCCAGCTCACAAATTGTCGAATAAAACATGGACGTCTATTTTTTTTTAAAATACAGTTCGGTCCGCCCCTTCACGGACCCATTCTCGGAGATAAACGCCCATGGAGATAGACGTTTTCGTTCAGTTATGCCCCTCCACATCAGGTGTGGATGTTATTCAAAAATACCATTTTGGAAGCCTAGGCCAGATGCATTCCAGGTATTTGCAAAGGTGGAAAGAAAACAATAGTCAGCACGGTTAAAAAGTGAAGTAAAAGAGGCTATTACAGACAAAATACTGTCCTTCAAAGAATGGAAAAAGGACCCAAATGAAGAAAATAAGAAGCAACATAATCACTGGCAAGTCAGAAGCAAAGCATTAATAAAGAAGGCTAAAAGAGAATATGAAAGCTTGCCACAGAGGCTAAAACTCACAGTAACAAATTTTCCAGGTACAGTAGAAGCAGAAAGGCTGCGAGGAAAACCATGGGACCATTAGATCATGAAGGAGCAAAAGGGGCACTCAGGGAAGACAAGGCCATAGCTGAGAAACTGAATGAATTATTTGCTTCGGTCTTTAGAGATGAAGATGTAAGAGATCTGTCTGTACCGGAAATAGTTTTCAAGGGTGATGATGCAGAGGAACCGAAAGAAATCTCGGTGAACCTGGAAGATGTACTGAGCCAAATTGACAAATTAAAGAGTAGTAAATCACCAGGCCCAGATTACATACATCCAAGGATACTCAAAGAACTAAAGCATGAAATTGCTGTTCTGCTGTTAGTAATATGTAACCTGTCATTAAAATCAACCAATGGCCAATGTGATGCCGATTTTTAAAAAGGGTTTTAGGGGTGATCCGGAAAATTACAGACTAGTAAGTCTTACATCAGTGCCAGGCAAAAAAGTGGAAACTATTATAAAGAATAAAATTACAGAGAAATCTTGCCTCACCAATTTGCTTCATTTCTTTGAATGCATTAATAAACATGTGGTGTGAACAGTGGAGTTCCACAGGGATCAGTACTGGGACGAGCACTATATAACATATTTAATAATGATATGGAAATTGGAACATAAGTACATAAGTACATAAGTAGTGCCATACTGGGAAAGACCAAAGGTCCATCTAGCCCAGCATCCTGTCACCGACAGTGGCCAATCCAGGTCAAGGGCACCTGGCACGCTCCCCAAACGTAAAAACATTCCAGACAAGTTATACCTAAAAATGCGGAATTTTTCCAAGTCCATTTAATAGCGGTCTATGGACTTGTCCTTTAGGAATCTATCTAACCCCTTTTTAAACTCCGTCAAGCTAACCGCCCGTACCACGTTCTCCGGCAACGAATTCCAGAGTCTAATTACACGTTGGGTGAAGAAAAATTTTCTCCGATTCGTTTTAAATTTACCACACTGTAGCTTCAACTCATGCCCTCTAGTCCTAGTATTTTTGGATCGCGTGAACAGTCGCTTCACATCCACCCGATCCATTCCACTCATTATTTTATACACTTCTATCATATCTCCCCTCAGCCGTCTCTTCTCCAAGCTAAAAAGCCCTAGCCTTCTCAGCCTCTCTTCATAGGAAAGTCGTCCCATCCCCACTATCATTTTCGTCGCCCTTCGCTGTACCTTTTCCAATTCTACTATATCTTTTTTGAGATACGGAGACCAGTACTGAACACAATACTCCAGGTGCGGTCGCACCATGGAGCGATACAACGGCATTATAACATCCACACACCTGGACTCCATACCCTTCCTAATAACACCCAACATTCTATTCGCTTTCCTAGCCGCAGCAGCACACTGAGCAGAAGGTTTCAGCGTATCATCGACGACGACACCCAGATCCCTTTCTTGATCCGTAACTCCTAACGCGGAACCTTGCAAGACGTAGCTATAATTCGGGTTCCTCTTACCCACATGCATCACTTTGCACTTGTCAACATTGAACTTCATCTGCCACTTGCACGCCCAATCTCCCAGTCTCGCAAGGTCCTCCTGTAATCGTTCACATTCCTCCTGCGACTTGACGACCCTGAATAATTTTGTGTCATCGGCGAATTTAATTACCTCACTAGTTATTCCCATCTCTAGGTCATTTATAAATACATTAAAAAGCAACGGACCCAGCACAGACCCCTGCGGGACCCCACTAACTACCCTCCTCCACTGAGAATACTGGCCACGCAATCCTACTCTCTGCTTCCTATCTTTCAACCAGTTCTTAATCCATAATAATACCCTACCTCCGATTCCATGACTCTGCAATTTCTTCAGGAGTCTTTCGTGCGGCACTTTGTCAAACGCCTTCTGAAAATCCAGATATACAATATCAACCGGCTCCCCATTGTCCACATGTTTGCTTACCCCCTCAAAAAAATGCATTAGATTGGTGAGGCAAGACTTCCCTTCACTAAATCCGTGCTGACTTTGTCTCATCAGTCCATGTTTTTGTATATGCTCTGCAATTTTATTCTTAATAATAGCCTCCACCATCTTGCCCGGCACCGACGTCAGACTCACCGGTCTATAATTTCCCGGATCTCCTCTGGAACCCTTCTTAAAAATCGGAGTAACATTGGCTACCCTCCAGTCTTCCGGTACTACACTCGATTTTAGGGACAGATTGCATATTTCTAACAGTAGCTCCGCAAGTTCATTTTTTAGTTCTATTAATACTCTGGGATGAATACCATCAGGTCCCGGTGATTTACTACTCTTCAGCTTGCTGAACTGACCCATTACATCCTCCAAGGTTACAGAGAATTCGTTTAGTTTCTCCGACTCCCCCGCTTCAAATATTCTTTCCGGCACCGGTGTCCCCCCCAAATCCTCCTCGGTGAAGACCGAAGCAAAGAATTCATTTAATTTCTCCGCTACGGCTTTGTCCTCCCTGATCGCCCCTTTAACACCATTTTCGTCCAGCGGCCCAACCGACTCTTTGGCCGGTTTCCTGCTTTTAATGTATCTAAAAAAAATTTTACTATGTATTTTTGCTTCCAACGCTAATTTCTTCTCAAAGTCCTTTTTTGCCCTCCTTATCTCCGCTTTGCATTTGGCTTGGCATTCCTTATGATCTATCCTGTTACTTTCAGTTGGTTCTCCTCTCCACTTTCTGAAGGATTGTTTTTTGGCTCTAATGTCTTCCTTTATCTTACTGTTTAGCCACGCCGGCTGACGTTTAGTCTTTTTTCCCTTTTTTCTAATACGTGGAATATATTTGTCCTGAACCTCTAGGATGGTGTTTTTAAACAGCATCCACGCCTGACGCAAGTTTTTTACTCTGCGAGCTGCTCCTTTCAGTCTTTTTTTCACCATTTTTCTCATTTTGTCGTAATCACCTTTTCTATAGTTAAACGCTAGCGTACTTGATTTCCTAGTTTCACTTCCTTCAATGCCAATATCAAAACCGATCATATTATGATCACTGTTATCAAGCGGCCCTCGTACCGTTACCCCCTGCACTAGATCATGAGCACCACTAAGGACTAAGTCTAGTATTTTTCCTTCTCTTGTCGGCTCCTGAACTAGCTGTTCCATGAAGCTGTCCTTGATTTCATCAAGAAATCTTATGTCCCTTGCGTGTACAGATGTTACATTAACCCAGTCTATATGCGGGTAATTGAAATCCCCCATTATTATTGTGTTGCCCAGTTTGTTTGCGTCCCTGATTTCCTTTAACATTTCCGCATCCGTCTGTTCGTCCTGGCCAGGCGGACGGTAGTACACTCCTATCACTATCCTTTTCCCCTTTGCACATGGAATTTCAATCCACAGTGATTCCAAGGAGTGTTTTGTTTCCTGCAGAATTTTCAATCTATTTGATTCAAGGCTCTCGTTAATATACAATGCTACCCCTCCACCAATCCGATTCACCCTATCACTACGATATAATTTGTACCCCGGTATGACAGTGTCCCACTGGTTATCCTCCTTCCACCAGGTCTCAGAGATGCCTATTATATCTAATTTTTCATTTAGTGCAATATATTCTAACTCCCCCATCTTATTTCTTAGGCTCCTGGCATTCGCATATAGACATTTCAAACTATGTTTGTTGTTCCTAAGTACATCATGCTTAGTACTTGACAGTATTAATTGGCAATCTTTTGTCTGATTTTTATTGTTATTTAAGGATACCCGATCTACTACAATCTCTTTTGCAACCTCACTATCAGGATACTCTATCTTCCCTGTTATGGTGATATCTTTGAAAGATACCTTATCCCGAACCATGCTCTTTTGAGCGACTGTCGGCCTTCCCCCCATTTCTAGTTTAAAAGCTAGCAGATGATGGCAGAAAAAGACCTGCATGGTCCATCCAGTCTGCCCAACAAGACAAACTCATATGTGCTACTTTTTGTGTATATCTTACCTTGATTTGTAACTGTCATTTTCAGGGCACAGACCGTACAAGTCTGCCCAGCACACCAGCCCCGCCACCCACCACCGGCTCTGGCACAGACTGTATAAGTCTGGCCAGCACTATCCCTGCCTCCCACCACCGGCTCTGGCACAGACCGTATAAGTCTGGCTAGCACTATCCCCGCCTCCCAACCACCAGCTCCGCCACCCAATCTTGGCTAAGCTCCTGAGGATCCATTTCTTCTGAACAGGATTCCTTTATGTTTATCCCACGCATGTTTGAATTCCGTTACCGTTTTCCTCTCCACCACCTCCCGCAGGAGGGCATTCCAAGCATCCACCACTCTCTCCGTGAAAAAATACTTCCTGACAAGTGAGGTGATTGAATTTGTAGATGATACAAAACATATGCGGACTATGAAATATTGCAGGAAGACCTTAGGGAATTGCAGTGGTTCTCAAACCTGGTCCTGGAGACTCCCCTGCCAGTCAGGTTTTCACTATATCCACAATGAAATATTCATGAGATAGACTTGCATGCCATGGAGGCCGTGCATGCAAATCTCTCTCATGAATATTTTATTTATTTATTATTTATTTATTTGTCGCATTTGTATCCCATATTTTCCCACCTATTTGCATGCTCAATGTGGCTTACATTGTGCCGTAATGGCGATCGCCATTTCCGGGATGAGAAGTACAAAGTGGTATTGCATTAAAGTTCATAGCTGATAGAGTAAGGTATAGAGTCAGTTAGACAGTCAAATATAGAATAGTCATTGTGGATATCCTGAAAACCTGACTGGCAGGGATGCCTCCAGGACCAGATTTGAAACCAGTGGGAAATTTGAAGACTGGACAAATGCAAGGTGATGCACATTGGAAAGAATAATCCAAATCATAGTTGCCTGATGCTGTGGTCCACCTTGGAGGTCAGCACTCAAGAAATAGATCTAGGTGTCATGAATATACTGAAATCTTCTTCTCAATGTGCAGTGGTGGCCAAAAAAGCAAACATGATGCTAGGAATTATTAGGTAAGGAATTGTGAATAAAACCGAAAACACTATAATGCCTCTGTATGCACCATGGTGTGACCACACCTTCAGTATTGTGTTCAATTCTTGTTGCCATATCTCAAAAAAGATATAGCAGAATTAGAAAAGGTTCAAAGAAGAGCAACCAAAAAAATAAAGGGGATGGAACTCCTCTCGCATGAGAAAAGGTTAGAGGTTAGGGCTGTTCAGCTGCCATGCACTAATGCCAACACAGCTCATTCACTTTGAATGGACTGTGTCGGCATTGCCACGCGGCTTAGTAAACAGGGGGGTTAGAAAGTTGCACGTGTAAATTCTAATTAGTGCCAATTAGTGCTGATGATTGGTTGTTAGTGGCCAATTGTCAGTGCCAATTGGCTTGTTAACCATTTTAAGGCTTTGTTGAAAGCCCATCTGTTTAAAGCATCTTTTCCTTTTGTCTGATCCTAAGAGATCCTGCCTAGAGTTGCAGTCTACATGTGTTTTTTTTCTCACTCTCTTTCTGTATTTGTTCCTTTATATTTTGTAGTTCTTTTCTTACATTAAAAAGTTTGTAATTGTTCACCACTCTAATGTATTGTGAAGGGCGGTATAACAAGTGTCATTAAACCAGTAGTTCCCAAACCTGGTCCTGGAGGCACCCCAGCCAGTTAGGTTTTCCACAATGAATATTCATGTGAGTGATTTGCATGCACTGCTTCCACTTTATGCAAATGTCTCTCATGAATATTCTTTGTGGATATCCTGAAAGCCTGACTGGCTGGGGTGCCTCCAGGATCAGGTTTGGGAACCACTGCATTAAACTAAACTGTTAAGTTGTGCATGCAACTTTCGTTGCCATACATAGAATCTAGGGGCAACTGTCTCAGGACTTACAAACTAGTGACACAAGATTTCACAGAATGCTATATCCCTTCTATATTAAGAATTTATCACTTCTAACCTATTTTTACTTTGGAGGGTTCACAGTTAAAAACAATTTTTAATCTCTATTCCACTTATACTGGAGCCATATAAGAGAAACATGTCTATATTGAATTGTTTTTAAACAGGTAATCCATTCAGTGGATGAACTCTTTACCTCTGATGTTTGCAACTGCCACATGGATTTTTTTAGCTTTCAAATTAAAGAACTGAGGTTATATTCCTCCTAAATGGCTGCCAATCTGGATTTTCATTATAGACCTACTAGCATGAATGTGAAAAAAATCGATTTAAACTCAGATATGCTGGATGACAAATTGCATACAGTGGCGGTGAAGGAAATGAATTAACTTATGTGGAAATCCACCAAGCCACAGGAGTTTGTCATGGTTTTTGAGTGACTCTGTACTTAGTATCATTAACAGTACCATACAGCCAAGTTTCAAACACTGAAAACGAAAAGACTGTCATAGTATCACCAGGGAGAAAAGAAGATTCACTTTTTCTATTTAATTCTTCAGTTATTTTTTATTTATGATAATTTTCGTGACCTATTTACTAAAATGTGCTAAAGATTTGTACCTAAGTTGTGTTAAATTCAAAACCTCTAGGGTAACAGTTGGGACATTCCCAACACTTTCAAGAAGACTGTCACGTTTCTAATATGAAGCAATGGTAACTACTACTACTAATAGGGAACAATGAATGTTAATGTAGAATGCAGTTAACTGCACCTCTATAAATAGAGTGAATTATTCCCAATTATCTGTCACGTTACCACTTAACAAGATGCCCAAACGAAGGTGCCCAAGGAGGATGAGGAGGAGCATGGGGGCAATGTGCAAAGGCTCGTTCCAGGACTGTATTTGCAAAAGTCAGTAGAAGTTAAAAAGCAGGGCAGAAAACCAGGGCCATGTACAAAAAACACATATACTCAGTGGTAGGCCAGCCCTGCCTCCAAGGTAATGGCAAGGCACAGTCCCTACTCATTCCAAGACTCCTAATAAAAATTTGTGTATTAAACATTTATGAGGCAGTTCTATAACTGGGCACCTCCAATCCGTGGTAGGTGCTTATTCTCTAATGGAACTTAGGCACCTAGTTTCCCTTATAGAATACTAATGTAACTACCAAAAATGTAGGTGCTTGCTCTTATGCCAGCCATTGAGTTGGTGTAAGTGTGAGTGCCTCAGAGTGGCATTTTCGAAAGAAACATCTAAATCAGAATTTGGATGTTTTACAATGGTGTCCAAATTCCGAACAGGAAAGAAAGTCATTTTCGAAAATGATGGACATCTATCTTTTGAGTTCGAAAATACTATGGATGTCCTGTGATTTGAACGTCCTTTGTTTTGATCCATTTTTGAACAAAAGAGGTCCAAAACAGAGGAGGAGTGGCTTAATGGTTAGTGCAGTGGGCTTTCATGCTGGCAACATGGATTCAGTTCCCACTGCTGCTCCCTGTGACCTTGGGCAGGTCAAATGCACAAGGGGCATTTTTGAATATGACATCTAAGTCTGAATTTGGATGTTTTTTGTAAAACATCCAAAATGAGAACAGGAAAGATCATTTTCTACAAAAAAAAGTCTATTTTTTCCTTTTGAAAGTGCTGTTTCGAAAAATGGTTTGTGATTTGGGGGAGTAAGGGGAGGTGATGCACAAGTCCCTCCAGTGGTCATCTGGTCATTTGGGACACTGCTTGTGTGGAGTAGAGGAGCCTAGTGATTAGTGCAGTAGACTTTGGGCCTGAGGAAGTGGGTTCAATTCCCACTGCATCTATTTATTATAAAATCAGGTCTAGCTCAAAATGTCTAAGTTTTATTCTTGGACGTCTTTGTTTTGTTCCATTATTGCTGAAAGACATCCATGTCTTAGAAAGTCCCACCTTGAACACGACCCTGGCATGCCCCCTTGAGATTTGGACGGACTTCAGAGAAAGACATCCAAAAAGAGGTTTTGATAATACTGATTTGGCTCAAAAATCATAGTAAAATAACCCCAGCTTTTTTGCTGGGTTTATTTCACTGGCCAGGAACATTGACCTGCAAAATCCCATCTTGATGCTGCTGGGATGCCAGAGCAAGGTCCATCCATAGCTTCCAGACCCCCTGGCTTAAGGATCCCTCAACTCAAGCCTCACCCATTCCCGACAAGATCAATCCCCCCAGCCCCTACCTTAAAAATAGCCCTTGACCCCTCAAAGGACTACCTCAACATAATTTGCATGAATAACCCCTCCCCCCTTTGGAGACATGAGGTATGTTTGTTGTCCTTCCTTGTGTGTCCAATATCTATCTATGAAGAGAGAGAGAGAGTTATGGTCTTGTAGATAATGCTGTCCTTCTATGAATCCCTTTCCCCTCTGTTTCATTTTTTTTTCATCTTTTTCACTTTACGTTTTTGTCTTTTTATGCTTTTATAGCCTTTTATATTGGATTTTATACATCACTATGAAGTTGTTTTTGTGAATGAAGGTTTTATCAAATATTAATAAATACAAAATACAAATACATTGGTGATCCAGGGAGTTATTCTCTGGGGGTCTTTGGGCAGGAGCAATGCCCAGTCACTCCTGCTCAGTTTGGCACCGCATTCAAAATGGCACCTCTAGGGTTCATATTTCTATATAAGGAAGCATTTCAAGCATTGCTCCTGCCTGAAGACCCCTGAAGACTACCTCTAGACCACTAATGATGTTGAGGTAGCCCTTTGAGCAGGCAAGGGCTACCTTTAAGCTGGGGGAATGGAAGTGGGTGAAGCTTGAGTTGGGGAAGCCTTAAGCCGAAGGGACCCTGCTCTGGCAACCCAGGAGTTTCAGGACATGGCTTTGTGTCCCAACGTTCCTGGTCACATAGAATAATGCTGCCTGAGAGGTGGTTCACAAGCAGCATTATTCCTTTATCATCGGGTTCAGCAGGTTGCTGAATCTGGCAGAAAATCAATGTGCAGTAAAAGGCAAACTTTTACTGTACCTTCATGAATTCCCGCCTTAATGCAGCAATTAATGTGTACTGATAATGGATTGCATTTAACTGTATTTGAGCACAGTGTTAAATATTAGCACACATTAGAACTGATGTTAATTACCTACAGTAGCATAGTAAATAGGCCTCTGAGTTTTTTTTGCCATCTTTGTGTCATGAAGAAGCATCTCATGTCAGCTCAAGTTTGAGAGGGAGTGAACCTTCCTGTCCTCTGATTAGCTATTTAGAGGAAATGGCAGAAAGTATTGACTGACTATGCAGAATCAGAGAATTACCTGTTTTTATACCACAATGCTAAATACTACCCTAAGTTGCCTTTACAGCTCTCAATACAGCTATGGTAATAGACTGTTTTTCAGCAGAAAGGAGACTGTTTAAATATGGCAAGGTAAACTAGGATTTTAAAAGAATATTATTATACATCCATTTACTTGCACTAATATGTATTTAATAGCAAACATCTTGAATACATTTCACTTGTAAATAAGATGTACAGTAAACATTTTTTTTTCAAAATTAATATGTTTTGAGAATTATTTTATGAACCTTTTACTAGATGTGACAAAATACTTATATAGCTTGTTTTTACAGCTCTCATAAAATTGTCAACTTAAATAAAAATTTGTCTTATTGCTTTTTTATTCTCTCTTTACTTGATCCCAAGGGACTTGAAAACTATGAGAGCTATTTATATCTGTACTAGTTTTTCTTCAGTTGGGTTTGTATATAAAAAACAGTTTTACTGGCAGTTTAATATTCATGACAGTCCAGCTATTGTGCTATTTCTAAACACATGGAAAGACAATCAAATTACCTACTTCTAGCAGGTGTTCTATGCAAACAACAGGGTACAAGTCCTTAGACCTGTGTGACATTATGAGGAGCATATTTGAAAGAAACTTCCAAGTTGCGATTTGGACATCCTTTGAAAATGGCGAAATCCAGGGGCGGGGAAACCCGTATTTTCGAAAAAAGATGGTGTCCATCTTTCATTTCGAAAATACCATCAGAAACGTCCAAATCCTTAAATTTGGACATCCCTAGACTTGGACGTCCCTAGACATGGACGTTTCTGACTTTCGGCAATTTTCGAAACCAAAGACATCCATGTCAAAAACGTCCAAATGGAAGCCATTTGGTCATGGGAGGAGCCAGTATTTGTAGTGCACTTGTCCCCCTGACATGCCAGGACACCAACCAGGCACCCTAGGGGGCACTGCAGTGGACTTCATAAAATTATCCCAGGAACATACCTCCCTTACCTTGTGTGCGGAGCCCCTCCCAACCCCCCCACGAAACCCACTACCCACAACTGTACACCACTACCATAGCCCTTACGGGTGAAGGGGGCACCTATATGTGGGTACAGTGGGTTTGTGGTGAGTTTTGGAGAACTCACTGTTTCCTCCACAAATGTAGCATGTAGGGGGGGGGGGGGGTATGGACCTGGGTCCGCCTATCTGAAGTGCACTGCAGTACCCACTAAAACTGATCCAGGGACCTTCATGCGCTGTCATTGACCTGAGTATGATATCTGAGGCTGACATAGAGGCTGGCAAGACATATTTTTAAAGATGTTTTTTGATGGTGGGAGGGGGTTAGTGACCACTGGGGGAGTAACAGGAGGTCATCTCCGATTCTCTCTGGTGGTCATCTGGTCATTTCGGGCACCTTTTTGTGCCTTATTCATAAGAAAAACAGGTCTGGGTGAAAACGTCCAAGTGTTTTTTTTTTTGATCCAAGTGTTTTTTTTTATTATGGCTCAAAGACGTCCAAGTGTTAGGCACGCCCAAGTCCCGCCTTTGCTACGCGTCTGCCATGCCCCATTGAACTTTGGATGTCCTTGCGACAGACTGCATTTGGAGCTGTCCAAAATCTGGTTTCGATTATACCGATTTGGACATCTCTGGGAGAAGGATGTCCATCTTTCGATTTATGTCAAAAGATGGACATCCTTCTCTTTTGAAAATGAGCCTGTATGTGACATAACTTGTATTGGAAATGCTTCCATGGCTGAGCTGTATTTCCAGGAACTTTAAACTGAGTGAGTAGTCATGTTCTGCCTTTCCTGCCCTGTGTCATTGCTTGAGACCTCTTTAATTTGTATAAAATTTAAAGACTATCACTTCTTGGGAAGATAGTAGATATGCAAAGACTTATACCCTCTGTGAAGAACATCTACTAAACGTAACTTGGTTTCTTCCGAGAACAAACAGGATATCAAGTTTTCACATCTAGAAATCCTTTAACACAAATTTGAAAAAACACAGGGCCTGCCAGCAGACAGACAATAATTTTGTTGACAAAAAGACACTTTTCATTTGTTTTATTTTTGACAAAGAAAGCATGCATTGCAAGAGAATGGGCCCCAGGATGAATATATTTGTGAGTGACATTGCCGAAGGGTTAGAAGGTAAAGTTTGCCTTTTTGCGAACGATACTAAGATTTGCAACAGAGTGGACACCCGGGAGGGAGTGGAAAGCATGAAAAAGGATCTGAGGAAGCTAGAAGAATGGTCTAAGGTTTGGCAATTAAAATTAAATGTGAAGAAATGCAAAGTGATGCACTTAGGGAGTAGAAACCCAAGAGAGACTTATGTGTTAGGCGGTGAGAGTCTGATAGGTACTGAGGGGGAAAGGGTTCTTGGGGTGATAGTATCCTAGGATCTGAAGGCGACGAAACAGTGTGACAAGGCGGTGGCCGTAGCCAGAAGGTTGCTAGGCTGTATAGAGAGAGGTGTGATCAGCAGAAGAAAGGAAGTGTTGATGCCCCTGTACAAGTCATTGGTGAGGCCACACCTGGAGTATTGTGTTCAGTTTTGGAGGCCGTACCTTGCGAAGGATGTTAAAAAAAATGGAAGCGGTGCAAAGAAAATCTACGAGAATGGTACGGGATTTGCATTCCAAGACGTATGAAGAGAGACTTGCTGACCTGAACATGTATACCCTGGAGGAAAGGAGGAACAGGGGTGATATGATACAGACGTTCAAATATTTGAAAGGTATTAATCTGCAAACAAATCTTTTGCGGAGATGGGAAGGCGGTAGAACGAGAGGACATGAAATGAGATTGAAGGAAGGGCAGACTCAGGAAAAATGTCAGGAAGTATTTTTTCACAGAGAGGATGGTGGATGCTTGGAATGTCCTCTCGCGGGAGGTGGTGGAAGTGAAAACGGTAACGGAATTCAAACATGCGTGGGATATGCATAAAGGAATGGATCCTCAGAAGCTTAGCCAAAATTGGGTGGCGGAGCAGGTGGGGGGAAGAGGGGTTGGTGGTTGGGAGGCGAGGATAGTGGAGGGCAGACTTATATGGTCTGTGCCAGAGCCGGTGATGGGAGGCGGGACTGGTGGTTGGGAGGCGGGAAGTACTGCTGGGCAGACTTGTACGGTCTGTGCCCTGAATAAGGCAGGTACAAGTCAAGGTAAGGTATACACATATGAGTTTGTCTTGTTGGGCAGACTGGATGGACCGTGCAGGTCTTTTTCTGCCGTCATCTACTATGTTATCCATCAGCACACAAGATCCCAGCCCAAGCACAGGGGGTACAGAGTTCCCAGCCATCCCCTTATCCCACTCAGAAATATCTCTAACCCACCACTTAAAAGCTACCCAACACAACCAGGGCACCACTCTCCAAACACACTTCAGAAACAGATAAGAACATATGAACATAGTGGAACTCCAACAGTTGGCTTCTGGTGGAAATTGTAGCAAGATGACTATTAGAGGCTACCAAATTAATAGCTGCCATCTGGCAAGGCGGGACACTCGAAGGAAAAACCAAGAGGTCATCTAGTCCAAATCCAGAAGTCCTCACTCCAACTGGGCGACCTCTCACCTTGGGTCCAAAAGAATTGTCAAGTAGCCATGCCGATCTCTAAAACTGAGTCCACTTAGGAGCAACCGATAATAGTAATGAAAAAAACAGCCATAGAAAGCAGCCAAAGACCCGTCTGTCGCAGCAGATCAGAAAACACCAGAATTCCAGATCCTGCCACTAAAGAAAAGATGTTGCGTGCTGGCTTGGCCACTGTTGGAAACAGGATACTGAGCTAGATGGACCATTAGTCTGATCCACTTTGGCTATCCTTATGTTCTTATGGCCCGGGTGCCTCCAAAGATTGTACAAAGGCCTTCAAGTCCTGCACAGAGTCACAATCCTTTGGTGAACCATTATGAAAAACCTTGACCCGGTCCGGTATCGGATGGAGAAACAAATCCCCTGGTTCAACATCTGGGAGCAATATAGTGCCAACGCCAGGTACTGCACAGATACTAGTGCCAAGATGTTCTCAAATAGCAGGATTTTGCAACCTCAGATCTCCATCTGGCGCACAGTTCAGTAAGCATTCAAGATGAACATTTTATCTCTATAGTTAAGGAAGCATGCTATTACCACACTAGGGCGATCTCCAGCCTGCGATCGTTGTCCCAGGCTATGTATGCACTCGACCCTGAAGTGTGTGGTGCTCTCTGTCAAGCCCAGTTTCTCCGAGAGGTCGTGCACGCAGACCATGGGCAGGTCCTTCTCTGGGACAGTTTCCAATAGGCCCACCAGCTACAAGTTATTCCTGCTGCTCCGATTTTCCTGCTCATTCAAGCACTCCTCCAGCTTTAACTGCTGCTTCTTCAATATCACTGGTTCCACAGGTCGGAGGCCTCCATCTCCTGGGTCATTATTTCCGTTATTCTGTGCTCCACCTCTGTCAGTTTTCCAGCTGGGTTAACTAAAGTTTCCACCATCTCATGGAGGGAGACTGTAACTGTGACATCTTGTTCTCGAGTACTGCTTTCACACACTGGATGAGGTGGACCATAAGTATAAAATAAAATGTGCCACATTTAGTTTGCACTAATGTCAATTAGTGAGTGCTAAGCTTAAGTGAAAGGGCCTCCTTGTAGCTAACTTAAAATAACATGCATTAATTAACATTAACATTCAATAACATGTTAGTAAAGGAGGACATAAATTGGCTGAAATTATAAATACATTGAAAGGATAAAAAGCAAGAAAGAGAGATGTGTATTAAAATCTAGAGAGCACTGCATGCCAGTGGATGAATTATATATATGGTGCAGAAAAAAAGTGCTATTCTATAAGCTGTGCTTAAAGTTAAGCATGGTTTATAGACTAATGCTTAGGACTTATGCCTAAATTTAGGCATGGCCATTTCCATCACCTGAACCATGGTGCAAATGTATGTGCCTAAATTGGGCACATATGCCCCATATTCTATAACAACACGCATAAATGCTAGAGATCTCCTGTTCCACCCTTCAACCTCCCATTTCCATGCCTTTTTTTTTTTTTTTTACTTGTATGTAAGTTCCAATTAAATCTAATTAGTGCCAATAATTGCTTGTTAAAAGCCAATTATTGGCACTAATTAGCTCATCATGCAATTAAATTGTGCACAAAACTTTGGTGACTTTTATAGAATTAGGGGGTAAAAGTACCCTCCTTCAAACCCTGCCTCTTTTTCTTCCTTTTGTGAAATCACTAAAGAGGAACCTGCACATTTTTTTCCTCCTCCAAACTGACTACCTGTTCCTCTGATCCTATTCCCAGCACTATCTCTCCTGTTGTCATCCCTTCTATCTGTCATATTCTCAATCTTTCACTTTCCACTGCAACTGTTCCTGATTCCTTCAAACATGCCGTAGTTACACCACTCCTCAAAAAACCTTTAGACCCTACCTGTTCTTTCAACTATCACCTCATCTCCCCCTCCCTTTCCTATTCAAGCTACTTGAATGTGCTGTTCACTTGATCCACTTCAATCTGGTTTTTTCCCTCTTCATGCATCTGAAACAGCCCTTGTAAAGACTCCAGTGACCTGTTCCTGGCCAGATCCAAGGTCTCTATTCTATCCTTAACCTTCTTGATCTATCTGCTGCTTTTGACACTGTTGATCACTGCCTACTCCTTGGTATGCTGTCCTCACTTGGATTTCAGGGCTCGGTTATTTCCTGGTTTTCTTCTTAACTCTCCCATCACACTTTTAGTGTATAATCTGGTGGATCCTCCTCCACTTTTATCCCACCATCAGTTGGTGTACTTTAGGGCTCTGTCTTGGGGCGTCTTCTTTTCTCCATCTATACTTCTTCCTTTGGTGCACTGATCTCATCTCATGGTTTTCAGTATCACCTTTATGCTGATGACTCCCAGATCTACCTCTCCACACCAGAAGTTTTAGCAGGAATCCAGGCCCAAGTATCAGCCTGCCTGTCTGACATTGCTGCCTGGATGTCTCACTGCCATCTGAAACTAAACAAGACTAAACTTCTTATCTTTTCCCACTTCTCCTCTTCCCCCATTTCTGTGGATAACACTCTCATCCTCCCTGCCTCATTAGCTCGCAACCTTGAGGGTCATCTCTCTTTCTCTGCACATATCCAACAGACTGCTAAAACCTGTCATTTCTTTCTCTATAATATCACCATAATTTGTCCCTTCCTTTATGAGCACACTACCAAAACCTTTTGCCACACTCTTATCACCTCTCGTTTAGACTACTGCAACTTCTATCCATTTCTGCATACAGTTCAAACTCCTATTATTGACTTGCAAGTGCATTCAATCTGCAGTTCCTCAGTACCTCTCCACTCTTATCTGTCCTTATACTCCTCCTAAGGAATTCCACTCATTGAGTAAATCTCTCTTGTCTGTACCCTTCTCCTCCACTGCCATCTCCAGAATCTATTCTTTTTATCTTGCTGCACCATATCCCTGGAACAGACTTCCCGAGTCAGTACATCAAGCTCCATCTCTGGCCGTCTTCAAATCTAGACTAAAAGTCCACCTTTTTGAAGCTGCTTTTAACTCTTAACCCCTATTCACTTGTTCAGTACCCATGTCTATTTTATCATTCCCATTTTAAGTATTTCCCTTATTTGTCCTGTTTGTCTGTCCTGATTTGATTGTAAGCAGGAACTGTCTCTTCTTGTTCAAGTGTACAGCACTATGTCTAGTAGCACTACTAATAGTAGTAGTAGTTATGTGCACATTCTATTCTATAATGATGTGTGCGGATCTCCTAAAGCACGTAAGTTCAAGGGGTTGTGTACAGAGGAGTTTCAGGTGTGTTCCCAGAACTTACATGCGTTGATACAGAATAGACTTAATCTTCACCTAACTTAGGCACAAGCAGTGGTGTAGCTATGTGGGGCCAGGGAGGGCCTGGGCCCCCATAGATTTGGCCCTGGACCCCCCTGCCAATGACCCTCTCGACCCCCGCTCCCGCCACCAACCCACCATCGCCACCGCCTGCCTTTGCCCCAACCCTCGCCAGCCGAGGTCCTCTTCTTCTCACAAAAGGCTTCCTTCTGTTTCCTTCTCGCAGGGGTCCTTCGCCAGCAAAGGTAGGCGACGGCGGGTTGGCGGCGGGAGGGGGGATCGAGAGGGTCATCAGCAGGGGGGGCAAAGTTGGTGGTAGAGGCGGTGGGGGTCGGCAATGGCAGGGGTGGGGGGGTCAGCGCCGCCAGGGGAGGCTAAAATGTGCCCCCTCGCCTCAGGCTCTGGACCCCCCTCCCGCCAAAGTCTGGCTATGCCCCTGGGCACAAGCATTTACACCTGCTTTCAGCAGGCATGGTTGCCAGTGCCTAAAGTTAGGCACTGTTTATGCACTTAGCACTATTGTATAAAGAACATGGATCCTTTCTAGAATACTGTTCAGTGTACAAATTTTTATGTGATGATTTTTCAATGCCATTTATAGAATTTAGTCCTTTATGTATAAAATAATGGTCAGAACATTAGTTGGTGAAAGTACTTTTATGAGGTAGTAGAGAGGTAAGAAGATGATAGATGAATAAGTGATAATAATGTACACTTCCTAAAGCAGACTTCTGAGGAATGAAATGGCACAAGTGAATGAGTGGACTGATTGCAATAAAAGATAAAAAGAATTCTATGGAAGAAGAATGACTTTTCTATTCCTATTGAGCTATAATTATTCTGCTATTCAGGGAAACTTGATGAATATTTCAAATTTGGCTTCTCTTTTGTGGTACTTAATGTCCTGAAATAATTCTTTTTAGGTCATATTTGAGAAGGCTATCACAGACTGTTTTAATGAAAGTACCATGAATAACAATAGATTTGATGTAATTATCACTTTTGACAACTGTAGGACCTGATTCACTAAGGCATTTTCCCATTCTTTGTCTATATGGGGAAAAATGCTTAGTAAACAAGGCCCATAATGTGCTCTCTGAGTCTATTCACTGGATTCCTCAAATGGTTCTGATATTTCTTGCAGAGAATTCAGGGAGAAAAATGATTCTGTTACTTGTATTTTTTTAATGAATTTTTAGCACCTGTAACCCACTTTGAGGTATATAGAGAAAGGTGGGAAAACAAATTAATATATAATAATAATAATAATAATAATAATAATAATAATAATAATAATAATAATAATAATTTGTATATCAATGTTATATTAGCATACTTTTTCCAGATGATGTTTAAGATCTATCTCATATTATGGTAAGCATTAGCATCAGACTAATATAATAAAATACTTTTATTGTTTATGTGTATTGGAGAAAACCTACATACCTAGAACTCTGGGGGTGTCTATTCAAACCATTAGTACAAGAAAATGAGACTGGTTAAATATGGGAGGGGGAAGAGGCATGCTGAAGGTGCAGTTATACTTTAATAATGAAGACCAAAAGCTGTATTATTCCTGTAAAAATACTGTCAGCAAAAAGTCCTTTAAAGGGGCTGGTACACAATAAAAACAGCTCACCTCTTTTCACCCACCCCCCTTGCCATGGCCAAGGCAGGACAGCCCCCTGAAGCCCCCCAATCAAGACACCCCTAACCCCCCCCCCCCCCAATTCCAAACCCTTTCCAAGTCTCTGCATCAAGATATCTCTATACGAAGTTTGCATTTTCCAATATAAAGTTTTAAAAATACATATAAAAGCTACCATATAACCCAACACATCAAACAAAACAAAGCAAAAACAAATATACAATTGTTGAAGTTAATATTCAAAATGATTGAACCACTCAGGAGAAGCTCCTGCCCTATTAAATCACCTGTGTGAACCTATCTGGGGATATTCAGAGGCACTTAACCAATAATACCACTGAATATCTCCTTTAACCACTCAAGCCAAAACCAGCTATGTTGTGAGCAGTGTGAGGGCAAGTCAGGACAGAGTTGGCACTTATGCACCTAATTGGATAAAGTAACCATACAAATTGGACCTCATACAACATAGTCTTATCTGGTTAAGGGCTGAATATTGGCCCTGAAGTGGATAAATGCCAGCCAGCCACATATATCTGAATATTCAGTGTCAGTGCCCAAACATGGCTTGGCATTGGATATCTGAGCATAAAGCCAACAGCAACTTAAATATTGCTCATCAATACAATAGCAGAGAGAGGGTCAGAAGTACAGAATGAATTCCAAGATACAACAAAAAATCAGCAAGAGCCCTCAGAAATGGGACACAGTTCCTTTTATTGTAAAAATCGACCTTCCAGTGTGGACCCAACACGGGCCGTGTTTCGGCGCACAGCGCCTGCATCAGGAGTCAAATATGATATAATATGAAATGAATACTGTGTGCAGCAACCACATTTCTTCCTTGTGAAATAATAAATGAACTCTGTCCATTTAGTAAAGTGGTTGCTTAGAGCACTGAAAACAGAAAGGTCCCTTCATTTTTTGTTCTTGTTTGTTTTAGCGAGGGTTGATTTTAAGGTTTTATGTTTGGTTTTTAAAGTTTTATACAGAGAATCTCCATTTTATCTGTCAAATTTACTGAAAGCCCAACTTTGTTCAATTTCCATTCGACAGATTCATATGAATAAGTTTGAATTGCCTTCACCATCTGTTAGAATGCTTTCCCTTTTTAAAAAAACATTTTAGTTATGCAATTTCTTCAATGTGAAATTCATTACCGCTATTTATTTGATAAGTACATAATATTTATTTGATAAGTACATAAGTAATGCCACACTGGGAAAAGACCAAGGGTCCATCGAGCCCAGCATCCTGTCCACGACAGCGGCCAATCCAGGCCAAGGGCAACTGGCAAGCTTCCCAAACGTACAAACATTCTATACATGTTATTCCCGGAATTGTGGATTTTTCCCAAGTCCATTTAGTAGCGGTTTATGGACTTGTCCTTTAGGAAACCGTATAACCCCCTTTTAAGCTCTGCCAATGTGAAACTGATTACTTAAAATTTAGGAAAAAACTGAAGGCCTAGCTGCTGCTGAAAAATATATAAACAATTGATCATATTCTTTGTTTTTTTTTTAATTCATTTCTGATTTTTATGAGATAATTATTTTATGTCTTTTGGATATTTTATTTGTAAACTGATCTTGAGCTCCAGATATAGATGGCATATAAATATTTTGCTGTTGTTGTTGATGATGTTGCTTATGCTTGAGCAGTTACACCAGCTATAGAGCAACTGTGTGTGTTTTGGTTTTCCTTGTTTTCCTGTGCCTATAATATCATGCAGCCTAAATTTTGTTTTGTTTCTTTGTTTCTGAGTCTGCAGAGCAGAACATTTTTCCCTGTTCTCCTGAGACTCCACCCTAGAGTCACATAGGATTTTTGGTGGCCATCTTAAGTATTTATTTATTTATTTATTACATTTGTACTCCACGCTTTCCCACACACAGCAGGTTCAATGCAGCTAACATAGTAAATAAAATTATAAAGTATTGTAAGGAGAATATTACAAACTGAAATAAACATAGTAATAGTAAGGTTTTAAGAATATGTGAATTGAACATGGAAAGGTAAACAAGGCAAGATAGGCAAAAGGAAAGAGATTGGGAGGGGTATGTTGTAGGGAAGATGGAGACGAGAAGACTGGGGATGATTATAAGGAGTTTGGGAGACATGGTTTAAGGCATAATCATCTTCAGAGCAGGAGTTGTGTGGGTGGGCTTATAAGGTTAAGTTAGGCTGTTAGGGTAAGCTTGCTTGAAGGTATGTGTCTTCAACATTTTTCTAGCTTCCTTAGGGGGCCAAGTAACTCATGGCAAATCATGATGCCTTATACAATGGCGTCCACTACTCATGTGACACCGGCAGTGAGATTGCAGAGTGAAACGGAGAGCCTCGTTGGGCAAAACTGAAAAAGCTAAGTAACATTATTTGCTTAAGCAACTGTTAAGCATCACGATTTTGACTATTCTTGTTGGGATATAGTTTACAGGAGTGTATATTTAAATAAAGAGATTGTTCCTAACCTACGTCGCCTACTAGTGTTGTTCAAGAGCCTACTCCTCCTACTCCCCCTTTCCTCAGATTCTACTTTTCGTAGGAATTTGTGTACCTCCACCCTCGTGGTGGTTTGGCTTGCAGGATATAGTTTATAGCCCATATTCACACACAAGTGGAATTTTTTTGACCAGTGATAATAACGGAGTCAAAGAAACGCGGGCACTGAGTGCATTTATTGTTCTGCTGCCACGCAGTGACTACTGAGGTCTTTTTCTCCACTATAAACAGAAGAAAAAAAGCAAACTATTAACCTGATACCACATACTTTCAATTGTTTGGGTTAGTTAAGCTTTTTCCAGCTCATCATTAGAAATTACCACGTGGCCATTAATTGAGAAAATGGGAAATGCAGCCATTTTACAGCCACGCTAAAAGTGGCCTCAGCACGCTGGAAAACCCCACACTAGTGATAGCACTGGCCACTTTTTAGCACAGCTTAATTAAGAGGCCCCTAAATGTTTTCTTAATAGAGCAGTTAGGTAGGTTCTTTATTAACTAGTTTTTTTTAACTTCTTTGAAATAAAATTATAGATTTAGTCATTGACCCCAATGCACTCTTTTTGAAATGATTTTGTGTTGTGTGCTATTGATATGCTTACTGTTTTCTATGAGTTCCATTGGTTTGAATGTGAGCCACTAATCTTTATGTTTCATTTGTTCTCAGTAATGCAGAAAGTACTGTCTACAGTAGTTCTATTGATGTCACTGATGCTTATTGGAGCCTTTGAGCTGCATAGATTCAAAAGAGTGACTATTAATTCCAATTAGTTCAATTTGTATTTATGGAATTACATTTTTATAATCGTAGTGTACATCATAATATATAAGGAATACACGATTGTTAGTGTACTTTATCAGGACTAAAAGGAAAATTGGAAACCATTTTTTTAATTGTCTGTTGTATTAGTTTTAGGTAGCAGTGCAGAAGAAAGCATTTGTGAGACAGTGAATTAGAGCAGAATAATATGAATGTGTTATTGTTATGATTTTAGGAAATCTGCATAACAATGTGTTAACATTGTTAGTTACAAATTAAGATGCTGATTTGACATACTCATAATCAGTTAATAAAGGCATAATGTTAACCCAATAACACATGTGCTATTCAGATATATGAATTAATGAATGAACAATCACATTCATTTTCTCATGCATGAACATGTGGAGAGCAAACTTATAAAAGGCACTTAGAGGGCACCTATGTGGATCCTATTCTATAAATGAAAGTAGGCACTTTCACTTACACCAGCCATAGAGTTAGTGTAAATACTCACATGTCATGTCAGGAAGTATTTTTCATGGCGAGAGTGGTGGATACCCATTCTACCACAATTTCACCTTGTATTGTTCATACCTGTGTTTGTTCAAACCAGAATCGGCTAACGCCGTTTATGGTACTATGTAAGCCACTGAGCCTGCAAAAAGGTGGGAAAACATGGGATACAAATGTAACAAATAAATAAATGTCTGAGTTAAACACAAATGATTCCTATATAGAATGAAAATGGAATCAAAATAAAAAAGCTTAATAGTGGAGGAAGCGACATCAGTGCTAGAAGATGGACAAATGAGTACTTTACTCCATCAGAGCTGACTATAAGTTGCATATAATCCTGGTTACCCCGTGGGTTTTGTTCCTCCTTCACTGCACCTCAGTTTGTGTGCCACGATGGCAGCTTGAAGTGACTGGAGAAATTTAAATTTGCATCAGATTCCCAGGATCGCACATCCGAGTCTGTGCAGAAGCCATCAAAAGGTTTGCGTCAAAATGGTGCCAGAGGATTCGGGGTCTGATACGGAGGACCATGTGGAATTTGCAGAAAGCGATGGGGAACTTACAAAAAATGATGTGGCCAGATGGTTTCAGGCTCTGAAAGCTGAAATGTCTGAGGTAAGGAAGACCATTCAAGCAGCAGTGTTGGAACTACTAAGGGAGGTACGTGAGGTCGGGAATCAAGTGGAACAGGCTGAGGAGAAACTCGAAGGTGTGGGTGGAGAGTTACAAACACTGTGAGCTGAGCTCCAAAAAGAGAAACAAGAATGGGCGACTTTGCAAGTAGCGCTAGAGAACCTAGAGAATCAATCCCAGTGCTGTAATTTGCGGTTTCAAGGAATTCCATAGCTGTACCAATATAAAACTATGCTCACGTAGTCCAGGAGATTTGTACCTTTAACTTGTCCCCAGCTAATGGGGAAATGGGAGTTGAGACTGTGTCCACCATTAAGTTGGATAGTGCCCATAGAAGCTTGGGACCCCAATGCAAAGAACTCCCTAGGGATATAATTGCCTGCTTTCATAATTATTCAGTGAAGAAAGCAGTGTAGAAGAAGGTGAGGACCCTTTGGGAGATACAGTGGGATAACTGTAAAATCACTGTGTTTCAGGATTTGGCCAGTGATGAAGGGAACTACTGGATGTTACCAAGTATTTGCAGCAGTCTGTATTTCGCTACCATTACCTCTACACATTTAGGCTTTTGCTAACTGTAGCGGGCCAATCATGAAGGGTACAGACTATTGTGGAAGCTTAGAAAGCTCTCTCAGATTTGGGATGTAAAGACCTTCCAACTTGTGTGTCACCAGGGACATCAGTTCTGGAGAAACAAAAGCAGAAATCTACTTGGCAGAAGGTCCACCCTAGTTGGGGGCAATCAGTGCAGAAACAGTCCACTATGTCGGATGCGACCACCTGAGTTTTTGACTGTTTCTAAGCTTGCAGATTTCTATAATTGTCATGGAATCACTTGAGGGGGTTCTGAGAGATGGTCTTTGATAGACATACAGAAAGTATGAATGTATGGTTGAAGTGTGGATGAGTATGGCTGGGTGTATGGCTGTGCATCTGAATGAAAATTGGCAAATGAACAGTGGGGAGGATAATATGTGGATTTTGGTAGGGGTGAAGGGGGGCATTACTACTACACAGCAGGAGAGAGATCATTTAGATCAGATATTCCATTTTGGTGCGCTCAGTTTTGTTTTAAGTATTTAGGCATTCAAATTCCTTGTGATATTTCACAGTTGTTTTCTCTAAATTATATTCTTTTATTTCAACAAATAGGTAAGGATTTATCTGGATGGAATGGTAAATGATTGTCTTGGTGGGGTCAGATTGCAGCCATCAAGATGAATGTACTACCCCTTATGTTGTTCTTATTCCAGACATAACCATCATTGGTGCTTATGATGGAGTTGTTGAGGCTTCAGGCTGAGCTTTCTGGGTTTTTATGGGAAGGCCATCCTTCGCGGTTGAATAGAAAAGTGATGTGGAGTTCTGTTGAATATGGGGGACGTGGAGTTCCTAATATACAGTGGTATTATTGGGCATCACAGCAGAAATTAATTTAATTTCAGCCTAGAGCCAAGATCCATTACCAGTTGTTACTGCTATGGAACAAACATCAGTATGGATCTATAATCTGGGAGCTGTCTTGTGGGCCTCTCTCTCTTCCAGGGCCTGTGGTCAATTATCTGCCAATTCATTTGTCCACCATTTATTATTATGGAGCTTTCATAAACCTAAGCTGAGGGGCTCTATGGTTCCTTCTTCCATTGCCTGTATCAGTTCAGACTCGGGGGTTTTGTTGGGCTTTTGGAAACTGGCCATTGTACGATGGGTAGCACATAGTCTGGTTTGTTTTAGGGATTTCTTTGATGTGAGCGAATTACACTCTTTTGAAGAGCTTAAATAAAGTTATGATTTATCTAGATAATAGATGTTTTTTTTTAAATATTTAAGTTAAGCATTATATCACCCAACAAGGATGGTTGAGAGTTGATCCAGATGACAGTGAACATTTTGAAAATCTATTAGGGGTCATTGGGGAAACTTTGGGGCACTATTTCTATTCTTTATTGCTTCATCAGGGGAACATGTTTCTGTAAATGTATTTACAAACACCAATGGAAGTGGGATTTGGACACTGAGGTTACTGTGAGTAAATGGAAAACGATATGCCTACAGGTGAAAAAAGCTTCATTGTATGTACTTTTGAAGGAAAATACCTATGTTTAAATCATTTTTATTGATGACAATCCGATTATGTACAATTCCACATTGGTTCTATCATCATTTCCATTTTTCTTCCTTCCCACCTTCTCCTCCTCCCCACCCTCCCTTCCTCCCCCCTCTTTCTTTCAAGTTATCTTTTACATACAGAGTTAACTATTAATAATGGGTTAGCTACATATTCAACAAATGGCTTCTTGCAGCCGGGGATAGAGTCCTCAAAAATGGTGTCCATCTTGTCAAAAATTGTTCAAATTCTTGTCTTGGTCTGTCTTTGTAGAGCAATCTCTCCATTCTCAAAAGAAAAATCATCTGGGTCCGCCACAATTGAGTTCGTGGACCTCTTGCTTCCAACCAGTCCACGAGTATGGTCTTTTTTGCCACCATCACTGCCCGTTTCACAAAGTCCGTATATCCTCTTGGCTTTGATACGCCCAGGTCCAGCTTTCCAAACAACATCAAGGGAGTACTTCTCCATGTTGCGTCCCAAATTCTCCGGGAATGTTCCACAATAGTCATCCAGAACTTCTGGACTTTCGGGCAACTCCAGAACATGTGTCCTAACGTTGCTCCTTCCCCCCCACATTTTGGGCACGCCCCATCCGGGGACAATCCCATGTGGAACGCTCTGCGCGGGGGTATATGGAGTCGTGCCGCAAACTTATATTGGAGCTCCCAGTATACTGACCAAGGAGTTGTTCTTCGGATCGTTAGCATATGGGACTTAAACACAGTTGCTGGAATCAGAGTTAGTAAGTCTCCACTCCAAATCTTAGCTTGTTTGGCATAGTCCATTTCCAGCTTGGTGTCCTTGATGTGTCTATGATGGAATGCTTGGGGCACTTTCTGTTGTGAATTCAAAGACAGAGCCGCAGGCAATTCTTCCTGAGCATCCTCTGTCAGCGCCTCCCATGGCAAGCTCCTCACATAGTGCCTTAATTGCCAGTAGTAAAAATGGTCTTTAGGTCCAAAAAGTTGTGCTTCTATTAAGTCATTAAAGGATTTCAATCTCCCTTCTTCAGTAATTATATTCAACAAGTATATTACTCCTTTGGCTTTCCATTTTTTAAATATTTCGTGTAGATCACCCGGGGAGAACTCCGGGTTTCCGCACACTGGTAGGAAGGGAGTGACTCTGGGAGAACAGTGATGCAATCTGCAAATCCATGCCCATGCTCTCTGTAGGGTGGGCAATATATGTGATGTCATCAGCGTTGGTATTGGCGTGCATTTCAATCTATGTAAATAGCTACTGAAGTGATGGTTTTTAAATAGGTTCATCTCAATTTGAGTTGCTGAGAAGTCTGCCGTGCCTCGGAACCAGTCATTTAAATGTCTCATGGCACATGCGATTGATAGAGTTCTGATGTTCATTAGGCCCAAGCCGCTATATTCTGGCGGAGCACACACCAAATCCAGTGTCATTCTTGACCGTTTCCCGTTCCATATAAATTTTTGGAGTGCAGAATTCAACTTCAATTCATCTGCTCTGTTAAGGTATAGAGGTAACATCTGGAATCTGTACAACCAGCAAGGTGCTATCATCATGTTACACATTGCTATGCGCCCTAACAGCGACAGCGGGAGCCCTTGCCATTGCTTCAATTTGTCCATAGTCTCCCTTAACAGTGGGTTAATGTTACGCTCATAGATTTTCGTTAGATCTTGTGGGATTTGCACTCCTAAATACTTCACCTCCTCCACTCCCTGTAGATGAAATGCACTTTCCCTCTCTCTCCCTTCTACCTGCCCCAAAGGGTATATCTGCA
This sequence comes from Microcaecilia unicolor, assembly GCF_901765095.1. Lineage (NCBI taxonomy): Eukaryota > Metazoa > Chordata > Amphibia > Gymnophiona > Siphonopidae > Microcaecilia > Microcaecilia unicolor. Next base: position 471,577,605 of record NC_044032.1, read on the forward strand.
TAACATTGGATTTTTGCATGTTTATCTTAAAACCCGATAGTGCTCCAAACTGAGTAATTGCTCGAAGTAGAAATTTAACTGATGTATTGGGTTGCTCTGTCACTATCAACAGGTCGTCTGCAAATGCCATTGCTTTAAGTTTTTCTCCTCCTATTTCCACTCCCGCTATTGAATCTGTCTTGGCTATTGTCCTTAAGAGGGGTTCTATTGCCAAAAGGAACAATGCTGGGGAGAGGGGACATCCCTGTCTGGTCCCTCTCTTTATGGGAAATTGTCTGGTCCTCTCTCCATTCACTAGTACCGTAGCTCTGGGGTTCGAGTAGAGCGCCATTATCGCCCGAATTGCCCATCCCTCCATACCCGTGTAGCGTAGCACTGCAAATAAGTATCCCCAATCTATGCTATCAAACGCTTTCTCAGCGTCTAGGCTGATCAGCGCTGATTTTATCTTTGAGTGTTGGCAGTGTCCCATTGCTAGCAATACTCGCCTCACGTTCACTACTGATTGACGATTCCTAACAAACCCAACCTGCTCCGGAGCTATCAAACTTGGGAGGTGCTGATGTAGCCTATTTGAGATCAGTTTGGCAAGGATTTTTACTTCAACATTAATCAGCGATATCGGTCTATACGATTCTGCTTGCGTTTCTACTTTCCCAGGTTTTAAGATCAATGAAATCAAAGCTTCATTTGTGAATGGGGGAAAGCTTCCTTTGTCCACCACTTCCTCAAAGTATTCTAGGAGGGTGGCTATTACCATAGGTCCCAAGATTCTGTAAAATTCACTTGGGTAGCCATCTGGGCCTGGAGCAGAATGGCTAGGTAATGAGCTAATAATTTCTTGCAGCTCCTTTCCTGTTATGGGTCTGTTTATGGACTCTACAACCTCACTAGAGAATTGGGCCATACCTGAATGTTCCAAATATTCTTGTATTCCTACCTGGCTCGATGTCTTCCTTGCCTCATATAGGGAACCAAAGAATTCCTCCAGAACCCTAGCTACTTTCTCTTTTTCATGTTGGATCTTCCCTTCCTGGTCTTTTATTGCCGTTATCACCCTGCTACCCCCCTGGTGTTTGACTAATCTGGCCATTAACGTTCCTGATTTATTGCCAAATCGTTGAAGCTTGTATTTCCTAACTATTAATGCTCTAGTCGCTCTCTCATGTAGTAATGTGTTTAATGCTATTTGTGCTGTTTGCATTTGTTCTTTAAGATATTTGTTAGGTGAGTGTAGAAACCTCCTTTTTGCTTTTTGAAATTTCTGCTCCAAGTTAATAATGGCCCAGGTCAGTCTTTTTTCCCTCTTAGCCGTGAAAGCAATTATGTCCCCCCTTAACACCGCCTTTGCGGCTGGCCAGAACACAAGTGGGCGATCTTTGTAAGCTGCATTGTTGTCTGAATAATCCACCCATCTACTTTGAATGTATCTCCTAAATTCTGTATTGGCCGACAAATATGAGGGGAACCGCCATCCCTTTGTTACCGTTCCATCCCCTGGAACCCGCATATCAACCCAGACCATCGCATGGTCGGATATTTCTTCTGGGCCTATCTCTGCTGAACACACCTGAGAAAAAATCTTCTTGTCCACTAATATGTAATCTATCCTGGAAAATGTTCCATGGGCTCTAGACATGTGGGTAAACTCCTTCCTTTCAGGATTCAATGTCCTCCATGCGTCTGCAACTAGCAGGGATTGCATGAATTGATTTAAAGCTCTTTTATTTTGCCCTCCTCTCGTTGCTCGTCTTGGTACTGAGCAATCCAGCATAGGATCTGCCACTAAATTGAAGTCACCTAAGATAATTAACGGTAAGGATCTATAGAGGAGGCAAGACTGCACTACTTTGTCATAAAATGATCTCTCGTATAAGTTCGGACCATACATCCCCACTACCAAATACTCTTTGTGATGAAGCCATAAGTGTACCATCACATATCTACCTTGGGGATCACTTTCTATGAGTTGAGTTTTTGCCACAATTCCTTTACGGATTAATATGGCTACTCCTCTTTTCCTCCCCTCCGCTGATGACGCATGAACCTCTCCAACCCAAGTTCGTTTTAGCTTTAGGTGTTCCTCAGGTGTTAATCTAGTTTCCTGGAGACATATCACGTCTGCTTTATGTCTATTTAGTGCAGCTAATATTTTTGCCCTTTTTATTGGGCTGGAGACCCCTCCCACGTTCCAGGTCAGAAACCTTATAGACTTAGCTTGCATGTTCATATGAGGTCTCAGTGTCATTCATGCATTGACTTTTCTCCGCTGACGCCCGTGGTGCCCAGCTCACCCGGACCTCTTGGTTCCACTCCTGTCCTCCTTCCCCGTAGCTCTGTCTGTTCGTGTATGTGTTCCCCTTTCCTGCTTGGTTACCTCCCCCTCTATTCCTCCTTAGTAGCCTATTCCTCTGTATATTCCTACTTGATTTATCATTGTTCTTTCCCCCCCTCCCCCCCCTCCCTCCTCCCTCTCCCCTTCCTCCCACTTACTCCCCATTACTTACTCTTAGCCCCACACTCTCTATCCGAGCGTCAGGTATAAGAGTAAAGGTCTGATGATGGTGGTACTCCCCTCTCACCTTGCTGGTTGTTACTGTAACGATTGCGCTTCCAATTATAACATAGCATAACTGTAACTCTCAACATGTTCGTTTATGAAAATTAACTACTACTTAACATTTGTCTTTTACTGCCCCGGGAGCCGGATGGCATGTCATCTGCTCTTCCTCCCATTTCAGCTACGTAAGATTGTAATTCCATCAAGTATTCTCTGTATCTGTCTCCTGGTTCAGTGCCTTCTGTGCCTCTAATGGAGTTGTAAAAGTTTTCCATGTCCCTTTTATTTGGATTTTTAGCTGGGCCGGATATAACAATTTAAAGCGCTGTTTCTTGGCCACCAGATTCTGACATATAGGACTAAAGGCCTTCCTTTTTTCTTGAACCACCAGAGAGTAATCTTGAAATATCCTAATATGCTCTCCTTCCAGCGTTAAAGTGTCCCATTTGGATCGGGCCCCTCTCAAAATCTCTTCTTTGTGGAGAAAATTGTGTACTTTTATGAGAACTGCTCTTGGCCTGGTCGTCGCTGGATTCTTCCTTCCCACTCGATGGGCCCTCTCCAAGCATAAGGACCCCGCACTATCAGATAGCGCAAATTCTGCTTTTAGCCAGCGTTCAAGCTGAGTTGGTAAGGTCCGGTCGGGTATCGTTTCCGGCACTCCTATTAACCTGAGGTTCGATCTTCTGGATCTGTTCTCAAGGTCGTCAACTTGATTTCGCAGGGCCAGGAGCTCTTGCTGCGTTTCTTTAAGGGCCGCTTCTCTGTGGATTTCCGTATCTTCGATCTCCGATACGCGAGCCTCTAGTTCCCCCGTTCGGCGGGTCGTCTCGCTCAAAAGGGATTCCATACTTGCCAGCCGATTTGTTATTTTGTGTAATTCTGGTTCCAGCGCCTTTTTTACCGCCTCTGCCAGCTGTGAAAGTTGTTCTACGGTAAAGGCACAGCCTTTTTCCTGGTTCGGGCTCGCCGCCATCTTAGGTGTCGTCTGTGTTCTGTTTTTCTCGCCTTCTTTTTTTAGCGTTTTGCCCGACATCGCCCTGGTTTCTCTTGTTACATATGAGTCCATAGTCTCTTGGGAGATATCGATTCCTGTTATGGGCAATTTCGCCGATTTTTTAGCGCTATTTTGAGCTTTGCGGGGAGATTATCCCGGAGAGACCTGGAAAACGTGTCTTCGTCTCTCAATCCATCACGTGACCGCCCCCGGAAAATACCTATAAAGTATTAACATATTGGTATTGTACTCTAGATAAACTTCATGCAATGTTTCCCATAGTTTCAGATAATTTGTTGGCTTGTGGACTAAGTGGTGGTACCTTTTTCATATCTGGTGGTCCTGTGAGAAAATAAGTTTTTTGAGAGGGGGTTACAGGATGGATCTCTACATTCGTTGGATGTATTTTCCTTGCAACCCGAGGTGGTGTCTGTTGGGCATGGGAAATCAGCGTGGTCCAAAGTGGCAACACTGTCTTAAATGTATGTGTTTAGTAGCAGCTAAAAGCATTTTTGCAGCTCATTGAAAACAGTCTAACGGTCCTACAGTGTTTGGACTTTAAAGCTCTCTCATTGGTGAAATGGACAAACTCATAGACCATAGACTTGGACGCTATGATCCCACATCAGAATGATGGACCCACTTTGAACATAATAGGGTGGGGGGAGGGGGAGTTTAGGGCGGGAGGGGTTTTTTTTTGGGGGGGGGGGGCATGTTGGGAATTTGGTGTTTTGGGGATGGGTACTCTGCAGAATTCACTGAGTGCTCCAGGATATGTTTGGGGGGGGGGTAGAAATAGGGGGGCACTGTGTTGGAAATAAGGGGGAAGGATTTGAAGGGATTTAGAGATTGGGAGTGGGTATAAGTTTCACAGGAGGGATACTTCTTTTTTATATATTTGATGGTTCTTTTATTATTTCTTGTTACTTTTGAGCTTAATGTAAAAACAAATCTTTTCAATAAAAATTTATTGTTGCAAAAAAAACCCCAACAACTTAACAGTGTGTAGACAGCAACCCCAGTAGTTGGGCAGACTTCTATGGGTTGTGCCCTGAAAATGGCTAGACAGATCTAGATGGGCTGGAGTGGATAGTGCCTTTGAGTATCCTAGTCAGCAGCACATATCCAGAATATTGGCCCATTTCTTTTTAGTGGACATAAATTAAATATTGTTTGAAACTTCCAACAAAACTTGGTTCGTGAGCAGAGACATTGACATAGTCTATTGTTAAATCTATGAACACAGATAGGCAGTAGCTATTCCATGCAAAATATTAAAAATCATAAAAAGGCCTTTAAATTCCATCCATTCACTAATAGGAAACTGGTGTACAACCAGAACTGGCTTAACATATTGAAAGATTTTTGTGTATGATTGTGGGCCATGTCTCTAAAGTCCACCTTAATGCATAGCTCTTTCTACCCTGATGGCCATCAAGAGTGAAGAGTAGCCTAATGTTTGGAGTAGTAGACTGAGAACTATGGAAGTCAAGTTCAAGTCAAGAGCAGCTCCTTTTTATTGTGGGTAAAGTCACACAACATCCATTGCCTTCCATACAAACTTAAAAGGTGATTCTGCAAAGAGTAAATACATTAAGGTGCCAATAGCACACATAGATTTATAGAACATTAGCACTTATGGGGTGATTGGTGCCAATAAGTGGAAGTTATATGCATGCTAGATACTATTCTATAAAACAGTTGAGTCAATATTCAGCCCATGGTGGTCAACATATATTTAAACGCTGATCACTGTGGGCAGAATTATCTCTGGATATACAATGTTGGGCCCTGTCCAGACACCAGCATTGAATATCCATGGCTAAATTACTGTGTGCTAGCCGCTGGATTGTATGCGAATCCTGGCCAAATATTGACCAGAACATGCATAAGACTATCTGGCCAGGTCTCAATCCCTCCCCCCACCACCATGATTCTGACCCTCCCTGCTCCCTAGAATATCCAACAAGCACCCTCCCCCAAGGATATCTCTCCCTCCCCCCCCAAAGAAAATATCAACTCCCTTCCAATTCCCCCCCCCCCTGAAAGAACATCCATAACCCACCCCCTGGATCCTACTACTACTACTATTAAACATTTCTATAGCGCTACTAGACTTACGCAGCGCTGTACAAATTAACATGAAAAGACAGTCCCTGCTCAACAGAGCTTACAATCTAAATTGGACAGATGAACAGACAGCTAGGGGTGGGGAAAGTGCAGTGGTAGGGGTGATAAGTGAGGGTGTTGAGTAAGAGAGTCATGGTTAGGAGTCGAAAGCAGTAGCAAAGAGGTGGGCTTTAAGCCTAGACTTGAAGACAGCCAGAGACTGAGCCTGACGTATTGGCTCAGGGAGTCTATTCCAGGCATAGGGAGCAGCGAGATAGAAGGAACGGAGCCGGGAGTTAGCAGTGGGGGAGAAGGGGGATGACAGGAGACAATTACCCAGCGAACGGAGTTCACGGGGAGGAGTGTAGGGAGAGATGAGAACAGAAAGGTACTGAGGAGCTGCGGAGTGGATGCACTTGTAGGTCAAAAGGAGAAGTTTGAACTGTATGCGGAAGCGGATAGGGAGCCAGTGAAGCGACTTGAGGAGAGGGCTAATGTGAGTATAGCGACTCTGGCGGAATATAAAACGCGCAGCAGAGTTTTGGACAGATTGAAGAGGAGATAGATGGCTGAGCAGGAGACCAGCGAGAAGCAAATTGCAGTAGTCTAGGCGAGAGGTGATAAGGGTGTGGGTAAGGGTTTTGGTAGCGTCCTCGGAGAGGAAAGGGTGAATTTTGTTAATATTATAGAAAAAGAAACGACAGGTTTTGGCAATCTGCTGAATATGAGCAGAGAAGGAGAGAGCGGAGTCAAAGATGACTCCAAGGTTGCGCGCAGACAGGACAGGGAGGATGAGAGTGTTATCTACCGAAATAGAGAATGGGGGGAGAGGAGAGGCAGGTTTAGGGGGAAAGAGGAGAAGCTCGGTTTTGCTCATGTTTAGTTTCAGGTGGCGGCGAGACATCCAGGCAGCGATGTCAGGCAGGCAGGCCGATACTTTGGTCTGGATTTCAGCTGAGATATCCGGTGCGGATATCCCTCTCCCTCTAATCCTCCTGAAACCGCCAGATCTCCCCAGAATTTCTGTGAGCCTACCTGCCTGATCCCTGGTGCTGTAGTGGGAAATGGGCAGGAGAAATGACCACTCTCTCCTTTCTGTTGTGGCTACCTCTTAAATATGGCTACTGTAACCTCTAAGTAAAGCCTTGTGCTACATATTAGAGGTTATGGCAGACATTTTGAAGGGACAACCATGATGGGCATGAGTGAGTAGGCATAAATTCTGCCCATCTGCTGTTCTACCACCAAGGATCAGGCAGTTGGCCCCACAGTGATTCTGGAGAGTGAGTCTGGATTTTCCAGGTGGTGGGAGGGAGAGAAAAACGGGGATCCGGGGGGGAGGGGTGTCTGAATGTTCTGGGAAATGGGAGGGAGAGAGGGAGATCCTGGGACATTGTTAATATTATTAGGGGAGAGAGGGAGGGACGAAGGAGAGATCAGCACACATCAGACAAGAATCCAGAAATTATGCAGGTGCCAGCACCTGCATAGTTAAATGACCAAAGTTAGTACTTCTATTTATATGGTCCTATTTGGTCGCTTAGTTATGGATGCACTGGTACTAAATATTTCTGGTAGTCATATAGCTACCAGTTCCTCTCCAGTTTTGCCCTAGGAACACTCCTCTCTAGCCCAATTCTAAACTGGCTGGTTAAAGGCCGCTGAATATTGGCCATTGAGCATGATTTAAGTGGGCAAAAGCTTCTCTTGCTTGCTTAAATTATTTTGAATATCAACTGGAATGTGTTTAAATCACACAGTATGCAACTGCAAGGGGGTGATAATGTGGGCAGAGCTTGGGTGTGTCATGGACATTTCACTTATAGAATACTGTCAGTTATATGCATTGCATAGCACACTTAAGCGCACTCACTTGTGCATGCTACTGAAATGACATAAGTGGCCGTACCTAAATTATGATCTGCAAAAGTGGTTTTGCACTTATATTCTGTATAGCAGCTTAGGTACATCTTTAGGTCATTATAGAATTACTACTTTGTATGCCCCTTTGTGTAACCTAAAAGTTAGTGCGAATTTATAAAATTGCTCCCTTAGGTTGCAAGCTCTCTAGGAACAGGAAAATACATACTGTATATTAAGGAACTTATCACGAGTTACAGTTCATTTGTAGTATGGAGTGTTGTCACGATTTGGGTTTCTGCCAGGTACTTGTGACCTGGCTTGGCCACTATTTGTTAAACAGGATATTGGGCTAGATGGACCATTGGTCTGACCAGTATGGCTACTCTTATGGTCTTATATTCTTATGTAAAAGGTGCAGTTACATCCAAAATCCATTCTCTTCATTTCTTCCATTTCTCTATGCTTGACATTTTTTATCCAAATTTAGGTGCCATCATGTAATCAATTTACATATATTCTACCTTTCATCTCCTCTTGGGAAAAGGTCATATATTAAATGCATGCGAACAAATGAATGGATAAGCAAATACACAACTATTTTCCTGATGTTAGGTTTCCCATCTAGGATTGCCTTCAAAAAGATGGTAAATAAATCCTAATAGAATTAAAATATATATTCTGTAATCTAGCTTGCTATATAATAAGGTAACTTACAACATTCATCACAGTATATTTATGTTTATGTTTAATAAACTTATACTGCATATTCCAATACAGAACGATCTAGGCCAGGGTTTCCCAAGTCCAGTCCTGGTGTACCCCTTACCAGTCAGGTTTTCAGGATATCCACAATGATTATACATGAAAGAGATTTGCATATAATAGAGGCAGTGGATATCCTGAAAACCTGACTGGCAATGGGTACTCCAGGACTAAACTTGGGGAAACACTGCTCTAGGCAGTGTACAATAAAAGAATAATCAAAATATAGAATTGGAAAAAGAACACCAATATTGATAGGACCAGATACATACATTCATACAAGAAATACTAAAATAAATAAATTATTGTACTCCAGGGGCCAGTCCAGAAAAGAGTAAATCAGTTAGCCAAAAGCCTGCTGAAAGAAGTACGTTTTAAGGAGAGATTTCAACTTAGTAAATGATACTCCATTACGTAAGTGGCTCTGTAGGCTATTCCAGAGCATAGGGACCAAATAAAAAAAGCTAAATGATGAGTGAGTTTGTAATGCATAAGTCTTGGGCTAGGAAGAACTAGCCAGTGTGAATCAAGTGATGTAAGTATAATTGATGGAGTGTAATAGGTGATTAAGACTGCAAGATAATTAAGCTTTTCAGAAAGATATGCCTTATGGGTCAAGGAAAGGATTTGAAAATATACATTAAATTTAATAAGAAGCCAGTATAAACCCGAAAGCAGAGGCAATACGTGGTCAGATCTTTTTGCCTTGTACAAAAAGCGAGCAGCACAATTCTGTAATCTTTGAAGTCTTTTAATCTGTATTGGGGTGAAGACCTGCATAGATCATGTTGCAGCAATATATCTGAGAAATAAGAAAAGCAAGTATAGTGGTATGTATAGATGCATGATCTAGTGTAGAATGACGAGCAAGTAAAAGCCGCAGTATCGCAAAACCACGCTTGATATCATCTGAAATTTGCTAAACAAAAGAGAGCTGTGAGTCAAACCAGATTCCAAGACCACAGAAGGAAGGAACTGGGTTAATCAGGAGGTTGAAAAGAATTGGGGAGGGGAGATAGGCTGAGAGACGGCGCCAGAAGTCCAGCAGGTTGTTGTCTTTTCCGGGTTAAGTTTGATTTTGTTCCTAAGGAGTCAGGGTATGAATTAGGTTAGTACACATTTTAGTTTAAAATAGGCAGTAGAATGTGGCAGTCTAGTATACACTTCAGTAAATTTTGCATTTAATGGGACACAGACTAAACATGAAGGTATGCATAATTTGGCCAGCTTAACAATTCCATATGACTGCCCATGTTGTTAATGCAATTGAGCCTAGCTGAATTAAATTTTTTTCCCCTATGAAAGTACTTGAATAAAAGCCAGCTTTAAAAAGCTGAAATAAATTCTGTTAGAAGTATTTAAAATACACACATCAACTTTATGCATGTTAATTTGTAGGTTAACCTTTGTTAAATTAATTTTGCATGTGCTAATTTTCATTTAAGGTATATTGAGAAAATGACTGCACCTCTGTACTGGAAAGGTAGTCACAGATATATTGTTAGTCCTATAATCACCTATAATTTGTTCCTTGACCCTTATTTGTACAAATGATAATATGAGATGAAAACTCACTTTGGCTATGCAGTATCTTGTCTCGGATTGTGCAACTTATTGGCTTCCAGGAGATTCACTATCCTTTCCTTCAGCATCGCTTCTATTACTTTTCCAATAACCGAAGTGAGGCTTACCGGCCTGTAGTTTCCAGCTTCTTCCCTATCACCACTTTTGTGAAGAGGGACCACATCCACTGTTCTCCAATCCCACGGAACCTCTCCCGTTTCCAAGGATTTATTAAACAAATCTTTACGAGGACCCGCCAGAGGCCTCTGAATTCCAGATGCTCAAAACTCCAGTGCTGTTCCAACAGTGCCAGAGAAATATCACCCAATCAGCACATCTGAACAGCTCCCTCATGTTCAGTGCTAATGACATGCAAATTTAAGTGTGGTCATAGCATTGAGCATGAGGAAATTTTTAGAGCGTTAATGGGAGGATGGTGCCTGCTGCATATGCTCTAGAGATGTTGTACCAAGCACAGCTCTTGATCGCATACCCAGAGTGCCAGAGGGGGGAGGAGGAAGAAGTGCCAGCTCCTGTACCCACTGGACATGGTCACATCTTTTCTGTGTTTTCAGCAAAACTACAAAAAAAAAAAACATGCCTTGCCCTTAGCTTATGCAATGTGGGCTGTTAATTATTGGTCTGAGAGTAGCAGGAGCTAATAAACTGCCAAACAGTCACCATCAACCCTCCGCCAGTGAGCAGAAAAGGTTTTTGCAGTTCAAAACAAACCAGTCATAAATTACAGCATTTACCTCTGGAACAGTGCATGAGAGAACAGCTTTTGCCCAAAAGCAAAGCAAGCAAACCTGAAAAAATAGCAGCGGCTGGATACTATGTTTACAGAAAACATGACTGCTCAACACAAAAGCTTCTTCAGAAACCTTAATGCCAGCTCTGAGCTGGCGTGGGCGTAGGGTTTCCTGTGGTAAGGCACTCTACTGTTTTCTGACCATGGGGAGGGGGGTGAATAAGAAATCACCTAATTTACATCTAATTTTAATGCTACTTGCATTGCCCTTTCCCGTGCTCATTGTTTCCTGTGGTGAGGGCCTCTGAGCATGCTGTTCAGGTAAATATGGGGGCTAGTCTGGTGCTAATGACTTCTAGCACCTGCGTTTACTTCTGGACATCAGGGCCTGAATGATGTACTTCATCAGACCTTCAACTGATGCCAGTTAAGAAATCACCTGGGAAGAGAAAAATGAGCTATGTGACTGAGCTATTGAAAGTGAAGTGTACACACTGAGATAAAGTACTACAGACTCTGAAAAGAGATAAAATGTAATTAATACAGATATAGAAAGAAAGAGTGCGAAGGGAAGAAATAACTTGTTTTGAATCCTGTGGATAGGGACAAGATCTCAATAGTCCCCGAAAGGCAAAAAGGTTAAACAAAGTATCAAGTTCTTAACTGGGCTGATTTAACTGAACAAGTATGATGAAAAGAATGATAAATGTTTAACTATGTTAAATACTTATCTGAAGTTGTTCTTACAATGTTGAATATCTTGCATCATTATTTTGAAGCACTGTTAACAGAAATGTACATGTTAGAATCATCTGTTACTTTGGTGATACATTCTTAACTATTTAAACATCTAGTTATCAATGCTATAATACAATTAATAATTTTTAATGTTAAATTCCCTGGCTGGTGTTTGAGTTAAAGTGGGGAACCTATTAACTTCAGCCATGACATGTTTAACGCCAACTTTCCTTAAGTGTTATACCTCGCTCCACCACCAGGGGATTTACATTGTTCTCTTAGGCACATCACCTGGGGGAGAGGAGTTATTAATATGGGCTACTGTTATGGTGGGTTGTTTTACCACTAACTTGTGTCATTTTATCATAGGTCCCATTTTATATGAATGATACCTAGTTGGTAATAACTCACGTTAACACTAAAATAACCCTTCTTAACCGCCTAACACATACGTCTCCCGTGGATTTCTACTCCCTAAGTGCATCACTTTGCATTTCGTCGCTTTGCATTCCTTCTTAACAGTAGTCCATATTGATAACTTCCCTTCTTAATCTTCCATTGCCTCAGGTACAAGCTTCAAAAGTCCTTCAGGGACAAGAAAATACTTACTATACCTAAACATAACTTGTTTTGAGCTACTATTGAAAGTCTTTAGCTACAACCAAAATTCTCTCCTTTGTCTAAATCCAAATTCTACACCATTTAGTAGACAAAAAAGACCAACCCACTGTAGGAGGAGTTTCTACTACATGAAAAGAAGTTTTGTGACTTTCTCCTGGCAATCAAAAACAGGTTAATTCTCAGCCTTATGTGCTGAGCCCAAGCAGCCTTCTTCCTTATAACTGAAGTGTTTGCAACCAGATTCTTATCTCAATATACATCCTGCCCTAGCTGTAAAACTGCAGTTTGTTCTTCAGGAATGACAAAATTTAACTACAGATTCCTGTAAGCTAAACTTTGCAACATCTGGTCATCAGAAAGAGGAGGAGACAAGATGGTGACAGGCCGGTGAACTTGCTTTCCACATTGTTCCTAGGTTTTCCTCATAACTATACCCATATGGGCAAACAGAAAGGGAACACAGGGGTCTTTTCCTTGGTATCAGTACCTGTTTCTCTTGGACCAATGGATTATTTTTTTTCACCATAGGGAACCTCAAAAACTGAGCTCTGGATTGCAGCCACTGAGACCAGAACTGGAGACAGGAGGACTGGCTACCTCCCTTGACTTTGATACCACCCTTAATTCTGAGCAGCAAACGCCTCCCAGACACCTGCAAACAACATCTCCTCTGACCAAGGAGGCCAAACAGGTGTTTACTGAAGTTGTGAAAGCCCTGCTTCTGGAAGATGAGCTCAGAGTCTCTTGGTGAGGGAAGAATATGCTGCTAAAGGGGCTGATACCATTTGTGGAAACATTGAGCTGATGGTGGTTGGCCGTAAAGGAGAGGAAATTTCTACTGCTTCAGGACAGACATCCTTTCAATGCACCCTATTGTGACCAGAACATTTTACTTTACAATCTATTTGGCAAGCTATTACCTTTATATGTTGTCTTATGTTCTTTCTTGATTATACACTTTTCTGTACAAGTGGATTGCTTGATTATTTTCTGTTATGAGATTATTTCTAAATAAATAAATTTAAAAAATCCCCGCAAAATCTAGCAAACATCTCCGGGATATGATTGAGGTCTACACAATCCTGAGTGGTGTAGAAGAGAATAGATTTTTTACTATTTCAAAAACTACAAAGACTAAGGGACACGCAATGAAATTACATGGAAATATTTAAAAAATAAATAGAAGGAAATATTTTTTTCACTCAGGGGACCTTTAACTAAGACGTGGCAAACAGTAGCCTGTGGCAGTGCAAGTGCATCTTTTGGGTGTGTGCTGGGCCAGTTTTTGGTGAGTCCTGGAAAAAGAGCCTTTTTTTAAGGGGCTGAAAAATGATTGTATGGCAAAATAAAAACCAGTGCACGTCCATTTTCAGCTGGAGACCTTACCATCACCCATTGACTTAGTGGTAAGGTCTCCCACGCTACCTGAGTGGTCGATATGCAGAACACATCCACTGCCATTTATTGCCTGGTAAGCACCACACAGTAGAAAATAGAAAATATTTTCTACTGCATGTTTTTGGTACGTGCCAAATTCAGAATTACCACCCGGGGCACATGGTAGCCAGGCGGTAATGCTGATTTGGTGTGTGCTGGATGTGCATAGGCCCTTACGTGACTTTGTAAAAGGGTCCCTCAATGAATACTTAAGCTCCGGAACTGTTTGCCGGAGGATGTAGTAACAGTGGTTAGTATAACTGGGTTAAAAAAGGGGTTGGACAGGTTCCTGGAGGAAAAGTCCATAGTCAGCTATTGAGACAGACATGGGGAAGTCACTGCTTACCCTAGGATTGGTAGCATGGAAAGTTGCTACTATTTGAGTTTCTGCCAGGCACTTGTAACCTGGATTTGCCACTGTTGGAAACAGGATACTGGGCAAGATGAACCATTGGTCTGACCCACTTAATATGGCTATTCTTATGTTCTTAATTTAAAAATACTTTATTTTGTCAACTATTGGTGCTTGGCAAATCCAAGAAATACTATCAAATAATAATATCAAGACATAAGCATATACATTCTAAATACATATAGATAATGCATAAATACATAATCACCCCCACCCTCCACACATACACACACACAACCCTGTAATAATTTAACAGATGCAATTAAAAATGATTTTCAATTACTAATCCTATTACTGTACTTATCTTTCTTCAAATGTTTGAGTGAAAAAATAGGTCTAAATTTGTTTCTTAAAATTTACATCTGTCTCTCTCATATCTAATGCAGCTTGGCAGAGAATTATATTTACTCAGGCTTACTATTGATTCATTGAAAAATATTTTGCTGCATATTCCTTCTCTATGCAAGCATTCTAATGAAGGAATATCCAAGCTTCCTTGTTGCTTAGATCTTAGTAAACAAAGTGGCTGATGCCAAAGACAAGGATATCTAATGATCTCATATATTACAAACAAAAAACAGAATGTTAAACCTACTCAACTAGCAACCAATGTAAGGAGTATAAAATAGGCAATACATCAGTGGCGTCGCGAGGGCAGCTGACACCCGGGGTGGTTCACCGCTGCGCACCCCACCGGGTGCAGCGCGACGCACCCTCCCCCCTCCGTAGCGCAACATCCCCGCCCGCCCGTGAGAACATACCTGGAAGGCGGTGAGGGGCGGATGGGAGGGCCAATTCTCCGAGTGCACGCCACTGGCAGGGTGTCGGCGCCTCGCTGGTTCCTTGCTCTCTCTGCCCCGGAACAGGAAGTAACCTGTTCCGGGGCAGAGAGAGCAAGGAACCAGTGAGGCGCCGACACCCCCCCAGCGTGCACCCGGGGCGGACCGCCCCACCGCCCCCTCCCCTTCCTACGCCACTGCAATACATGTTTGTATATTTTCTTTTATGAATAAAGCTGGGCAGTCACATTCTATATTATTTTCAACAACTTAATGATAGAAGCAAGAAGGCTTTTGGAGATGTAGAGGGACATTTTTGATATGATGTATAAATCCAATTTTTAATGTTTCGTAGAAAATGTCTAAAAATCCAGTAGTGAACATGCCCATTTTCAAACCAGAATAAATGTTCAAAATTTTATTCGAAAATGGACATTTGCTACATGTTTTTTCTGCTCAGTGTGTCTATGTTTAAAAAAAGAAGTCCAAGGGAAAACACACAATAACAAGTATGTGTGCGTGGGGTGGGGGGGGGGGGCAGCATTCTTAGTAGACTGGCCACACAGACATCTCAGCTGAGCAGTGGAGCACCCTAGGGGTATACAATCTCACTATTACCCCCTTATATTGTATGGTGAGCCTTCCATAACCCACCAAAAACCTACTGTACCCAACTGTATACCCAACTACAATAGCCCTTATGGCTGCAGGTGTCACCTATACGTAGTTTTGGAGAGATGGCACATTCCACCACAAGTCTAGCAGTTAGAATGGGATATGGACTTGGGTCACCTTCTCCACAGTGCACTGCACCCACCTCTAGGTTACTCTAGGGACCTGTTTACTGCTGTAAGAGGACTGGCCATAACATCTGAAGCTGTCATAGAGGCTGGTATGTACTGTTTCTTTCACATCTTTGGGGGATGGGGGGTCAGTGGCCACTTGGGGAGTAAGGGGGGTCATGCTTTAATCCCGCCAATGGTCATCGGGTCATAAAGAGGAGTATAATCGAAAGGGGCGCCCAAGTTTTCCTGAGGACGTACTCGCAGGATGTCCCGGCGAAGGGTCGGGGAAACCTGTATTATCAAAACAAGATGGACGTCCATCTTTCGTTTCAATAATACAGTTGGGGATGCCCAAATCTTGACATTTAGGTCATCCCTAGAGATGGTCGTCCTTAGACTTGGTCGTTTCTGATTTTCAGCGATAATGGAAACTAAGGAAGCCCATCTCAGAAATGACCAAATGCAAGCCCCTTGGTTGTGGGAGGAGCCAGCATTTGTAGTGCACTGATCCCCCTGACATGCCAGGACACCAGGCACCCTAGGGGGCACTACAGTGGACTTCAGAAAAAGCTCCCAGGTACATAGCTCCCTTACCTTGTGTGCTGAGCCCCCCAAACCCCACTGCTCACAACTGTACACCACTACCATAGCCCTTAGAGGTGAAGGGGGCACCTAGATGTGGGTACAGTGGATTTGTGGTGGGTTTTGGAGGGCTCACATTTACCACCACAAGTGTAACAGGTAGGGGGGGATGGGCCTGGGTCCACTTGCCTGAAGTGCACTACACCCACTAAAACTGCTCCAGGGACCTGCATACTGCTGTCATGGACCTGAGTATGACATTTGAGGATGGCATAGAGGCTGGCGCAAAATATTTTTTCTTTTTTGAGGGTGAGAGGGGGTTAGTGACCACTGGGGGAGTAAGGGGAGGTTATCCCTGATTCCCTCCGGTGGTCATCTGGTCAGTTCAGGCACCTTTTTGTGCCTTGGTCGTAAGAAAAACTGGACCAGGTAAAGTCGTCCAAATGCTCATTAGGGACACCCTTTTTTTCCATTATGGGTCGAGAACGCCCATGTGTTAGGCACGCCCAAGTCCCGCCTTTGCTATGCCTCCGACACCCCCCCCCCCCCCGGGAACTTTGATCATCCCTGCGACAGAAAGCAGTTTGTGTCGAAAGATGGGCGTCCTCCTCTTTCGAAAATAAGCCTGTCAGTGTACCTTTTTGTGACTTAGTCATGATAGAATCAGGTTGACATTTGCTACATAGTTTCAAACAAATGCACATCCCTAGGGCTTACTGTATTTCAAAGATGCCCCTGTGCACATACCAATTCATCCCAAATATAGCAAGCGTCTGTGCTTAATTCTAAAAAACAAACACTGCTATTACAAGGTATTTCTTTCCAGCTTCTCCTTAGAAGTCAGAGTTTTCACTCGTTCACCTGCATATGCAGAGATATCTAGTTTTTTTCATACCATAGTGACTGGCTACTGACAGCTCCATCAAGGGATCTAGTTGTCTTGCTCAGGAACATAATTCATCTATTTCAAAGTCTTGGTTTTCTCATAAACTTTAAAAAGTCAACCCTTCAGCCTACACAAAAGCTCTTCTAGACATGGATCAGATAAAAGATTTCCTTTTACTAACTCACGGTGCTCAAAAAAAGTGTAATACTCAGCCAGAACCAATTTGCAGAAATAAAGTTCAATCACAGCCAAAATTTACTTGCTGAAATTGGGCCATATGGCCACTGCAGTTCTTGTCATATTTTTTGCCTCTCTAGGGACCTGTTTACTAAGGTGCATTAGCATTTTTAATGTGACTACAATTAGTGCATGTGCTAACCATGTAGATGCTTATAGGGATATTGTAGGCATGTACACGGTTATCGCATGTACATGGTTAATGCATGTTAAAAACATTAATGTGCCTTTAAAGTGGCTTAGCAAACAGGGCGAGTCACAATGGCTAAGGATGTCCATTTGTTTGAGACAACATGGGCCCAAAATGACAGGAAAAAATTAGGGTGGGTGAGAAGGGATGGGGGATTCTTGTGTCATAAACGTGTTCAGTTTTTTTTTTTTAATGTCAGGAATTTGGGTGCAATATCATAGAGTGTGCACATTAGACACTTACATACATTTACCATGTAGTAACTACTAAGGGGCTTTATGGTTTT
The DNA here is from genome assembly GCF_901765095.1 of Microcaecilia unicolor. NCBI lineage: Eukaryota > Metazoa > Chordata > Amphibia > Gymnophiona > Siphonopidae > Microcaecilia > Microcaecilia unicolor. Next base: position 471,595,163 of record NC_044032.1, read on the forward strand.
TTTGCAGTTATCATGAGACAAACTGTGCATTATGGGCCAGATTCCACAAAAGTTGCTCAAATTTAGCTGCTGGGAAAAAATCTCTGATGCACTTCCTGTTTAGTAGGGCCAGATAGACACGGCAGAGGGGAGTGGAGCTGCCTGTGTGAATGGCAGCGCTGCGCGACGAGCAAAAAAAAAAGAGTGGGGCGGAGCCTGGGGAGAAGCACAATTTCAGGGCAGTCACTGGCAGGCAACGCTGATCGCTGCCTCCCGGACGGCCGTACCCGGAGCCGTGGGAGAAAAGGCAGCGAGCGACAGCGATGAAGGATGTTGGATGGGTGAGCCTGGAAGACAGAACTAAAAAGTAAGTGTTGGACATTGTGGGGGGGGGGGGGGCTGGAGAGAAGGGAGGGGATAGTTTTGCTACAGTCGGACTTGTGGGAGGAAGAGGATTAGAGGGAACTGGGAAGGGAGAGAGCTGCTGGAGGTGGGAGGAAAAGGAGGAGGGGATCTGGATAGAAGGGAGAGAGCTGCTGGGCATGGGAGGAAGAGGAGGAAGGGGCTGGAGAGCTGCTGGACAAGGGAGGAAGAGGAAGAAGGGACTGGAGGGAAGGGAGAGAGCTGTTGGACATGGGGGGAAGAGGAGGAGGGGACTGAATGGAAGGGAGAGAGCTGCTGGACATGGGAGGGAGAGGAGGAAGGGGCTGGAGGGAAGGGAGAGAGCTGCTGGGCATGGGAGGAAGAGGAGGAGGGGACAATGGAATGGAGAGAGCTGCTGGAGGAAGAGGAGGCGGGGATCTGGGTGGAAGGGAGAGAGAGAGAGAGCTGTTGGATGTGGGAGAAAGAGGAGGAGGGGATTTGGAGGGAAGGGAGAGAACTGCTGGTGCAGCACAAGAAGGGAGGGAAGGGAAACATATATACTAGACCAAGGAGATGAAGGAAAAGGGAACAAATATTAAACCTACAACATGAGGGAGGAAGGGAGGGCGGGGTGGGTGGGCAGGCAGGGAATCAAGCAACCAAACCAGATGCTGGAAAGGGGAGGTAGTGAGAGGGGAGAAGCTGGATGGGGTAGGATCAGCGAGGGTAGAGATATATTGGCACTGGGGACAAAGAGAGGGGAGAAGCTGAACAGAGAAATATAGGGCCACAGAGAAAAGGAGATACTAAACATGGAAGAAGATAGATAGTGGACATGGAGAGAGAGTAGAAATATCAAATGGACATGAGACCTTCGTGAGTGAGTTAAGAGAAGACAGAAGGATATAGAAACCAGAGACTGGGACCAACATGACTTGAAAAATATAATGAGCAGACAACAAAAGGTAGAAAAAAGAATTTTATTTTTCTATTTTGTGACTAGAATATGTCAGATTTGAAATGTACATCTTGCCAGAGCTGGTGTTAAATATTTTCTAAAAATTGAATAATCTTATCAATGGGGTGGGGCTAGGGCAGGGGGGGGGGGGGTAGGATGGGGCCCCACCAAATTGGTCTGCACAGGGCCCCGCTTTTGCTAAGACCGGCCCTGAGTGTTTCCAAGCTAACTCCAAGCAAAGTACTGTGTGATAGATGCATATTTAATGCAGAGCCAGTAACTGAAAATGGTGGGAACACCATAATAGTTACCATGTAAATTTTGAAGCTCCATTTGGTAAGGTCCTGCATTAAGCCTTGGTAACTGCAAATTTTACTGAGGATTAGTAAAAGGGTCACATTATTGGGAAAGAGTGTGAGTGGTGGGTCCGTTTCCTACTTTCATCCATCCCCCAACAAGAGTTTCTGAGCCTCTCCTGACCCCCACCCCAACAAAGAGTTCTGACCCTCCTCCGAATTCCCCATGAGTATTGATTCTGCTTCTGACCCAAACCCCCCCCCCCCCCCCTCATTGATTTCTGATCCCCCAGACACAAACCCTACCCTGGGCACAACAGCCATGTTCATCCTGAACTCTCCCCTCCCCACTCTCCTGGGACCTACATGAGGTGTACAAAAGCTAATTTCAGTGTTCCTGGGTGGTAACAGTTCCCACTTCGCTGCTGCCGAGGAATACACCAGGATACAAGATGGTGCTTAGCACCATTAGGCAGCAGAGGTACCATTTTGGATCCTGGCACTGTCCTGAGCAGCAGTGTAGTGGGACCACTGCCACTCAGGAACATAAAAATTTGCCATATACACCCTGGGTAGGTCCCATAGATGGAGTTTTAGTGAGAGATATGGCTCTGAGAACTGTGGTTGTGGTTTCTGGGGCAAGGTTTTGTGCTAGGGAGATCAGAACTCAATGGGGGGATTTGAAGGGGATCAGAAGTGGGGGGTCAGGAGGGGGGCTCAGGAACTTTTGGGGGAGGGAGATTAGGAGGGGTACATTAGTTTGCGGGGATACACCAACACAACATTTGGGTTCATGAGGACTCTGGATGGTACAGTAAATGACCTGGGCTGTACATGTTGGGTAGTGTGAGAAGGAAGAGGCTGTCCTACCCTGGTTAGGCCCCTAGAGGGCGCTGTTCCCCTAAAATGTCCAGGGAGAAGGGCTGGGTGAGTCAGGGAGCCAGTAAGGGGATGTATAGCAGGAGGCCGCTAGGACCGGGGAGAGTCCTGGGGGTGGAAGCAGGTGCAGCAGGTTATGGGCTGGGTCCTGTTTGGCTTTTACCACTTAATACCCCACCTGAGTTGTGAGGGAGGGAGGAGAGCTAGCCGCTGCAGAAGAGAGCTGGTAGCTGAAGCAGGAGGATCCCCATGAGAAGTACTGGCTGAGCCCTTGGGACTGGTGGTGAACTGTGTGCAAAGCAAGGAAGCTGGCTGGGGTAAGAAGGCCCTAGAGTGTCAGGTAGAAGAACTGTGTGTTACAAGGAAGGACTGTGTGACCAGGTGCTTAAGCTGGAAGATTGCACTGAGTAGGAAGAAATGGTTAAGCTGGAAGCTGGCTGGGGTAAGAAGGCCCTAGAGTATCAAGTATAAGAACTGTGTGTTCAAAGAGGGACTGTGTGTCCAAGATGAAAAGACTGTGTGTCTAGAACAGTGTGTTACCAAGAAGGACTGAGTTAATACGGCTGGGGTAAGAAGGCCCTAGAGTATCAAGTATAAGAACTGGGTGTTCAAAGAGGGACTGTGTGTCCAAGATGAAAAGACTGTGTGTCTAGAGCTGTGTGCTACAAGGAGGGACTATGTGTCCAGGACTGAGTTAGTACTGAGCCCAAATGCCTGTGTGCGAGGGCTCAGGGGGAAGAAATCTGTTGGGTTTGAACTGTGCAAGAAGAAATGTTTAAACTGGAAGATTGCACTGAATAGGAAGAACTGGTTAAGCTGGAAGAACTGTTTAAGCTTATGAAAGTGTTTTAAGCTAAAAGAAGTGTGCCCCAGGGGCTGGAATAAAGATTTGTATGAGAAAAATCCTGTTGATGAGACCTGACTATGTTTTGCCTTTTGAGAAGCAGGTCACCCTGAGCAGAAAGGGGTAATAGACTAATTTGCATAAAATCTGCATACTGGTAACCAGTTCACCCTGAGTGAAGAGGGATCTGGGATCCTGAGGCGGGAGCTTCATCATCACAATAGCCTCATCATCTTCACAATAGATACTGGGCATGCTCCATTCATTTACAACACAGGCTTGCCTTTGTCCTGTTTTATGTATTGCAGTTATCAAAAGGTAAGTTGAAATAGTAACTGATCCTTCCAAAAGGGCCATTTGACATCCAAGAAACTGGCCTAACTCTCAAAGTCTATCTTTTTGAATGCAGACATTTCTTCACCTTTTGCAATGGTGAATGAATGCTATTTTTTAAGCCCACCCAACTCCTGCTCATAATACACCCAGGACTAGATTCTATATAGGATGCCAAAAAATCAATGCAAAAAAAAAAAATCACTAAGCACTATTCTATAAATGGAGCTCCAAGCTGGGTTGTATTTATGAAATAGCGCCTAGCTCGAGGAGCCACACATTTTAGAGAAGAGGATTCACACCAGCTGAAACCTGGTGTAAATCCCCATGCCTAAATTAGATGCATATGCCCCACCCATGCCCCTACCATGGCCATGCCCTCTTTTGAGAGCTGCACACTAGAGTTTACACAAGCATCTTTGCTGAATACACCTAGTAAGATGAGCATGTAAATTCTTATTGTTGCCAATTAGCATTGATAATTATTAATACATAATTATCAGTGCTAATTGGTTTGTTATTTAATTAGGGGTCCTTTAACAGAGTGTCGGTAAGCCCAACGTAGGTTTACCGCTCGCTTTTTTGGGACTACCGCTGGCCCAACACAGCTGCCAGTGGTAGCCCCGCTCCAAGTGTGCACCATTTCCGGGGAAATAAGAAAACCACCAGAAATGGCTTGAGTGGCAGTAACCCGGAGGTAATCAGGGTCGCCGTGCACTGCCCAGTTACCACTGGATTAGCGCGGGAGCCCTTATTGCCACCTCAATGGGTGGCGGTAAGGGTTCTCTGTTGCTTTGCCATGCAGTAAGAGTTCTCTTAACTCATGACTATGTGTGCTGGGGGCTTTTTTTACCCAATGCGGTAAAAAGGGCCCTGGTGCACGGGAAAAAATGACCCCCGCCAAAAGCACAGGGCTCTTTTTCCCGCAGCTTGGTAAAAATGCCCCTAAAATTTCAGATAAAAATTGGGTGTGCACCCAATTTCCCACACACAATTTTGAGTGCCAGATGCATAGTCTCAGTTATAGGAATTCATATCCTGGTTTTATGAAATCAGGATTTAGATGTACATGCAATATGGATGTCTAAGTGCCAGTTTATGAACATTTAAACCGCAAACAGTGCTTCTAAAGTAAGTAGCCTATTTATAACTCACCAACTCAGCACTGGATTGTGGCGAGGTAAATAAAGTTCAGTGCTGTTAAATGTGTATATTTTTTTATCTTTTTTCATGGTAGTCTTATTATTAGGTTTCAGTTACTACTACTACTACTTAACATTTCTAAAGTGCTACTAGGGTTACGCAGCACTGTACAGTTTAACAGAGATGGACAGTCCCTGCTCAAGGAGCTCATAATCTAAAGGACAAATGTACAAGTTTCAGTTCTCTGTTTTCAAGTTTTTCTTTTTTATTATATTTATACTTGTACATTTTACTAATGTTACGCTGTCAACAAAATTGTGTTGGATGTTAAACTGTACCTACTGTATACCGCCTTGAGTGAATCTCTTTATAAAGGCAGTTAACAAATCCCAATAAATAAACAAAAACTAAAGAAGAAGATATTCTCCTAACACAAAAATATCCAAATACCAGAAAAAGAAGAAAGGGGAGAATCAATCTAAACCAGGGTAAACATGAAAATGTTTATTGCAGAAGTAGGGAAGACTCGACACAGATCTGCATTTCAGTGTACAAGTGCCTTCCTCAGGAGTCAACGGTGTCTGTGTGGTTGATCATGAGTAGCAAATCCTCAATTTTATGTATCGAGACCAACGGCAAATTAAATCAAAGGCAATTCTGCCTGAGAGGTATATTAAACTCAAACGTTTTACAATACAGAGGGCAGCACAGGTTAATTGAATAAGAAACACCCACAGGTAAAATAACAAAACAATAATTACCAGATAATCAATTACAATTGATAAATACTAGGCTTAAAGAAACAAACAAACATAGGGGCCATATTACTCAGCTGTGGTAAGCACAAGCACATGCTTATTGCAGAGTGTGCTCAAGTGCCTCATGGTGATTTTGCACTGTGCACGCTACCCACGGGATAAAAAATAAATATTTTTTTTTTAGCACTGGGGCAGATCAGGGGCAGAGAATAGGCGTGTTCTGCGCTAATCAGTTAGCGCAGCTACATTGCTGTATGCTAACCGATTAGGGCATGGTTAGTGCGTGAGCCCTTACTGCCTACAAAATAGGTGGTGGTATGGGCTCATGCGTTAATGTGAAAATTAGCGTGTGGTCATTAATACAGAAAAAAGGAGTTTTTGCCATTTTACTGCCACGGTAAAAATGGCCTCAGTGCACGGGAAAGACCAGCATAAGGGTGTACTGAGGTCACCTTTTACCATAGTTTGGTAAAAGGAGGGACCCTAAATATATTAGACAGCAAGGCAGCAATTCTATAAATTGATGACTCAGTCTCAACACCCCAGTGCCCTGTGCTTTGCACCAATTCTGTAATTGTCATCTTGGTGCCAAGATTCCGTTATAGAATACAGCTGCTAGCTGGCATTGGTGTGCCCATGTTTAGATACACCCTCTTACACTTTGAAAGTGTTTCCCAAACAGTCCTGGAGGCACCCCAGGTAGTCAGGTTTTCAAAATATTCACAATGAATATTCATATGAGAGAGTTGCATGGACTTCATCCACTGCATGCAACTCTTTCTCTCATGAATATTCATTGTGGATATCCTGAAAACCTGACTGGCTGAGCTACCTGTAGGACCAGGTTTGGGAATCACTGCACCATGTCAATGACAGGGGTAAGTTGGCATCCCTAGGTGCACCAAGTGATGAGCATAGTTCATAATATTCTATAGAATATGCTAATCGGGCACTAATAATTTTTAACATTTTTTGTGGCAGGGGGCATATCAGGGGCAGGAAAGAGGGTGTTCCTGCACTAATCAGTTTGCACAGTTACATTACCATGTGCTAACTGGCTAGCGCAGGATTACCACATGAGCCCTTATTACCTAGAAAATAGGTGTCCATAAGTGCTCAAGTGGTAATTGTTTTTTTTTTAATGGTCGCATGCTAATGGTAACATTAGCACATGAAACCAACTCAACAAATAGTAGTTGCAATATTCACTTGAAAACTAACATATAGGGGGGAAAGATTTCATTTGTCACAGGGTCTTATTATCCGAGTCTTCAACACCGGATAAATAGATGAAATCCACTAGTGACTGTTATAATCATCCTATATAATAAAAAGCACCTCCAACGTTCTGAAGCCGAGAAAGTCAAGCCTTCAAGCCTTGAAGCATTCCTGCAACGTTCCAGAACTACGGCTTCAGAACGTTGGAGGTGCGTTTTATTATATTAGGATGTGCTCGGTGCTTTTCTGTAGCACATGGGGGGAATGTAATATATGCTGATTAAAGTGGAGGAGTGGCTGGAGGGGGGGCAGGGGAGATAGGACAATTGTTGGGTGGCTGGAGGGGGGGCAGGGGACACAGAAGAATCACTGGGTGGTTGGAGGGGGCAGGGGACACAGGAGAATCGCTGGGTGGCTGGAGGGGTGGCAAGGGAGAGAGGAGATTCGCTGGGTGGCTGGAGGGGGGCAAGGGAAAAAGGAGAATCGGTGGGTGGCTGGAGGGGGGGCAGGGGACAGAGGAGACTCAGTGGGTGGCTGGAGGGGGGCAGGGGAGAGAAGAGCATCGGTGGGTGGCTGGAGGGGGGCAAGGGAAAAAGTAGAATCGCTGGGTGGCTGAAGGAGGAGCAGGGGAGACACACTCAAACCCAGCAGTCTCACTTTCTCTCTCTGTCACACACACACACTCGCACATTCACTCTCTCTCTCACACACACACACACAGTCAATCTCACACAAACTCTCTCAAACATACACACTCCGAGGAAAACCTTGCTAGCACCCATTTCATTTGTGTCAGAAATGGGCCTGTTTTACTAGTCAATAAAGAAAACCCTCCTACCTATAACTGTGTTTGCATCTTCTTAATTATATCTTTTTAATCATTTTTCAAAAATTATTTAAATTCGGTGAGAACATTAAAACACCTAAAAAGTAGTGACTGGCAATTGGCACAAAGCTCACAGAATGTAGTATCACTTATCTTAAAGCTCATTGATACTACATTCTGTGAGCTTTGTGCCAATTGCCAGTCACTACTTTTTGGATGTTTTAGTGTTCTCACCGAAGTTAAATCATTTGAAAAATGATTTAAAAGATATCATTAAAAAGATGCAAACACGGTTATAGGTAGGAGGTTTTTTTTTCTCAATGATTACAGTAGTCACTAGGGAGTTTCATCTATTTACCCGGTGTTGAAGACTAGGGTAAAAAGACCCTGTGACAAATGAGACCTTTTCAACCTAAATATTAGTTTTCAGTTGAATATTGTGTCTACTATTTGTTGAGTTGGTTTCTATTGAGGAAGTAGACTATTTGAGAGCCATTATATTTTTATTAAACATTATCACATGGCCATTAATTGAAAAAAAAAGAAAATTGCACATTTTCTTGCTGTGGTAAAAATGTTCTTAGCATGCAGGAAAAACCTTTTATAAGGGCTCACTAAGGCGACTTTTTACTTCAGCTTAGTAAAAGGACCCCTTAGATTGACGGAGAACTAGCTAGTGTATGATTGTAGATCACATTGAACTGAAAAAAGGTGTGAGGTAAATCCAGTGCATTTTTTCTAGCGGAAAAGGTGCCGGTACTCAAATGCCAGGCCACCCTTCAGGGGTGGGGTGATAAATGAGGGACCCATCCCACAATAGCCAGACCCCCTTCAACCAGTCACATAATCTATGACAAGGCAGAATTGGTGTGTAGGGCCAGAGCTCTTTCATTAAAACTTGGGGACCATGGGTCAATTTTAGCAGACAATGGAAAAGGTGCTGGTACTCAGTATCCCCAAGTACCCCCTCAAAAAAAGCCCTGGGTAAATCCAAACTAATAAATAAATAAAATGATAAAGCTCAAGTATGAGTTCTCTACTTCCCACCCACTGACAACATGGGAATTAAATAAGGGTTTTGGGAACATTGCCATATCAGCCTGGCAGCAGTATAAGCACAAAACAAGGGAGACAGATGACAAATTATGAGTAATTTTAAACATCAAAATCAGCACTTTAAATCTAATTCTCACCTCCAAGCGGGAGTCACTGAAGCTGAGCTAACAGCAGAATTGTTTGGGAGTGTTTTGGTTGCCTTAATAACAACCTAGTGGCAATATTCTGTGTCATTTGCAATGGCTTCAATGCAAGAGCAGGGAGTCCTTGGTAAATGATATTGTATCAGAGCCTAAAAAAACATATGAAATTAATTCTCAGGTACATAAATATACTTCCAATCTGTGGATAAGCTTCTTCTTTTAGAACACTGTCTGCACTGCTCTATTATCATGACCTCATAAGGATAGATGGGCATCGAGAATAGCATCCAAATATCAAACCTCTTGCTTCTCTAGCAAACACAGTAAAAGCAAGATCACAGTAAACTTCAAGAACCTCTGCCTTTGCATAGTTGTTGACAACCCTTTGCTGGTTTAGCCAGGCAGAAACAGTTAACTACCACCAATGAGTGGCCTAGTGGTTAGGGTGGTGGACTTTGGTCCTGGGGAACTGAGGAATTGAGTTTGATTCCCACTTCAGGCACAGGCAGCTCCTTGTGACTCTGGGCAAGTCACTTAACCCTCCATTGCCCTAGGTACAAATAAGTACCTGTATACAATATATAAGCTGCATTGAGCCTGCCATGAGTGGGAAAGCACAGGGTACAAATGTAACAAACAATACTATGTTGAATGGGAAAAGGTGCATACAACATGATATCATCCATGTAAAGATTATAATAGATGCACAGGAATTAATCAAGTTACACAAGGGCTGCAAATAGATACTAAATAAATGGGCAGAAAGGGTAGAACTGTGAGGCACATTTTTCTCCAAACTGATACCACTCTAATTTGTTTTTCACACTCAGGGGTCCTTTTAGAAATGTGTGCTGAAAAATGGCTTGTGGTAGTGTAGGCGTGGGTTTGTGGCACGTGCAGATCCACTCTTTAGTGCTCCTGTAAAAAAGGCCTTTTTACATTTTTTCCGAAAATGGACATGTGGCAAAATGAAAATTGCCACGCATCCATTTTGGGTCTGAGACCTTACCGCCAGCCATTGACCTAACAGTAAAGACTCATGCGGTAACCAGGCAATAATGACCTACACACGCCAAAGGCTACTTGGCGCGAGTCCATTACACACATTCGAAAATAAAAAATATTTTTCAGATGCGTGTCGAATGCACGCCAAAAATGATTTACCACAAGAGCCATGCGGTAGTCAGGCGGTAACTCCATTTTGGTGCACGTAGACGCTTATGCAGCTTAGTAAAAGGGCCCCTCAGATAATTATGATCTAAACTACTGTAATACTAAAGCATCAGTCCCAATTGCTTGATGCTGCCTCAACAACAAATGGGCTACTGAGTCAAAGGCACTGGATACATCATATACCCATCACTGCTTTTCTCCAAACCCCAAAGTAATGTATCAGAAAAAAACAAGCTATCAAAGTCCCATTTCCATGCCACTTCCAGAATCCATGCTGCTGTTGATCAAGGGTCAAATGTTAGTCAACATGATTTTCTAACTGGAGTAATATTATTCATTCAATGAGCTTTTCTTAAAGAGATGAACTAAAATGTTGATAGAACATTCAGTGAATTGATATCTTTAATTGGATTTTTTCATTTCTTTTCATTTATTCATTCTTATATCCCACATTATTTAAAAAATTGTTTCATTTCAATGTGGTTTACAATAACACTGGAATTACAATAAGTAAAATTAAAAAAAAAACACATACAAAGAAGACTAGCTAAAATCTCATAAATTAAAAAAAATAATAATAAGATGAGTTTTTAATCTTTATGAAATAGCAAATAATTGCTAATACACCTTGAGGCATATTTTCAAAGCACTTAGACTAACAAAGTTGCATAGAAGCTATTTTTCTAAAGAGAAACAAAATGTTTAAAAAGTGTCATGAAGCACCATTTGGATGGATTTCTTCTCAAAATGTCTAAACTGATATTTTCAAAACCTGTTTTCCAAACATTTACTGTATCTATGCAGCCCATCTTCATTGCATCCAAATCTAAAGAGGGAGTGTTGGGGGCATTGCATAGGTGGGATTAGGGCGGGCTTAGGGCGTGTCTAACACTTTTACATTCTACAGCCATAACAGAAGTGTCCAGGGTGAAAAACTAAACAGTTTGGGCTAGACCTGTTTTGAGAATGAATAAGACACAAAATGTTGCCCTAAATGACCAGATGACCACAGGATGGAATCAGGAATGACCCCCTCATACTCCCCCAGTGGTCATTGACCCCCTTCCACCACCCAAAAATGTGAATAAAAATATTACTCATCAGCCTCTATGACAGCCTCAGGTATTATAGCCTGGTCCATTATAGCAACATGCAGGTCCCTGGATTAGTGTTGTGGTGGATGCAGTGCACTATGAAGGGGGGACATGCCCCTATCTCCCTCTACCTGTCACACTTGTGGTGGCAACTATGACCCCCCCCCCCAACTCACCAAAACTATACTGTATCCACATATAATTAATTTAATGATGCTACCACTAGCCAGATCACTATCCAATCAAGGCCTAAACCTGTATATTTACGCTGACGACGTCACAATATACATTCCATTTAAGAGCAACTTATCAGTAATTACAGATAAAATTAATACCAGCTTCCAAATCATGAACTCATGGGCGGATGCTTTCCTACTTAAACTCAACGCAGAAAAGACTCAATGTCTTATCTTATCATCGCAGTTTAACAAGACTAATTACGCCAATATAAATACACCATGCCACACTCTCCCTATTGCGAATAACTTAAAACTCCTGAGTGTTACTATTGATCGAAATCTCACCCTTGATTGCCATGCGAAGAATGTGACAAAGAAAATGTTTTTTGCAATGTGGAAGCTGAAAAGTGTGAAACCTTTTTTCCCAAGGGAGGTATTCCGCAAGCTAGTGCAATCACTAGTACTGAGCCATCTGGATTAATGTAACTACATTTTCGCAGGATGCAAAGAAAAAACCATTAAGAAACTCCAGACTGCCCAAAATACCGCAGCTAGACTCAGATTCAAAAAGGCGAAATATGAGAGCACCAAACCCCTCAGAGAAAAATTACATTGGCTTCCACTAAAAGATCAAATTGCATTCAAGGTTTGCACCTTAACCCATAAAATCATCCATGGAGAAGCCCCATTATACATGTCAGACCTAATTGACTTACCAGCACGAAACATCAAAAGTTCATCACGTACTTTCCTAAACCTCCGCTACCCCAATTGCAGAGGACTCAAATACAAATCAGTACACACATCTACCTTCACATACCTCTGCACAAAATCATGGAATAAACTACTGAATGCTATAGAAACAACGTGTGACTTGACAGCCTTCCGGAAGTTATTGAAGTCGCACCTGTTTGAAGAGACTTACAATAAGAATCCTCCTTAATGACTTGATTCCATTCTATATCTAAACCCACTAATACTGATTCCTTTTAATTTGATTATGTTAATCATATTATCACTATTGGTCATTATATCTTACCTGTTTTATTTTGTGTTATGTAATTCATTCTTCTGACCTATCTACCTAATTTCTTACGCAGTAATGTTAAATTAGACCAAACCTCTTACTCTGTTTATGATTATACCTTTTGCAACATAGTGTAAGCCACATTGAGCCTGCAAATAAGTGGGGAAATGTGGGGTACAAATGCAGGAAATAAATAAATATAGGTGCCCCATTCAGCCATAAGGGCTATTGTAGTGGTGTACTGTTTGAGGTGGTATGTTTTGAGTGGGTTTTAGAGGGCTCAGCAGACTACAAGGGAGCAACAGTGAGATGTGTACCTGGGAGCATTTATATGACGTGCATAGTAGTGCCCCCCCTACGGTGCCCCATTGCTCTTCTGGGATGCATGGGGGCCACTCTATTAAAAATGCTGGCCCCTCCTACATCCCAATGGCTTGATTCTGTACATTTTGGACTTGTTCTTTTTTTTCTGAAAATGCACCCCCCCCCCCCCAAAAAAAAAAAAGAATACAAAGTACGGTTGTTCAAAACAGTATTTTTTTAAAAGGGTCCTTTTACAAAGGTGCGCTAGAGTTTTTAGTGTACGCTAAAAATAAGTGTGCACTAAATGCTAGAGATGCCATATATATTCCTATGGGTGTCTCTAGTGTTTAGCACATGCTAATGATTAGCACACGCTAAAAATGTTAGCGTTCTTTTGTAAAAGACCTCTGGGGCCTTATTCTATAAAGGTTATGCTCCTAAAATGTATTCTCCTAAATTTATGAGTGTAATTTATGCTTCTAAATTTATGTTCCTAAACTAGGAACATGTTCTGTGTTCCAAAATAGATTATGCTCATAATTTAAGAGCCTACATTTAGGAGCATAAATTATGATCATAAATTAGGAGCATATATTTTAGGAGCATAAATTTAGGAGCATAAGCTTTATAGAATAAGGTCCTTAGTGCAAAGGGCCAGATTCTAAATATGGTGCCTAAAAGCTCTGTGCGGAATTAAGCGTATTCTATTAAATTTAGGCTCAGTATATAGAATATGATTAGTTGATACCGTAGTGCCTAAATCTATGCTAATAAAAACCTGGTGTAAATCCATGCATGTAGATTTCGGGGCACTGACCGATATTATTTGTGGAAATTTTGGAACACCCATGAAATGCCCATAAACACGCCACTTTCAAGCTACGCACATTTATTTTGAACTGTGCACTTTACAATTTAGGTGTAGTTCTTTATGGAATATGCTTAGCGATTTCCATGCATAAATTGTAATTATTGCCAATTATTTATTTATTTGTTGCATCTGTATCCCACATTTTCCCACCTATTGCAGGCTCAATGTGGCTTACAGTTTTCCATCAAGTCATTCGCCAATCCAGAGTGAAAGATACAATTGGTATTGCATAAAGAAACATGGATGACATAATAAAATTAAGCGATCAGGTATAGAGAGAAAACATTCTAAATATCATATAAGTGAAGGTGCGTTACAGTTCCTATTATGGATCATTGTGGTATGCCTTGTTAAAGAGATGAGTCTTCAGTGATTTACAAAAGTTGATTAGGTCGTAAACTGTTTTCAGGTCAAATGGCAGTGTATTCCACAACTGTGTACTCATGTAGGAAAAGCTGGACGCATGTATTATTCTGTATTTTAGTCCTTTACAGCTGGGGAAGTGAAGATTCAAGAATGTGCGTGCTGATCTTTTACCATTCCTAGGTGGCAAGTCAATAAGGTCTAACATGTAGGCCGTTATTAGTGCTCGTTATTGCTTAAGTGCTGTTAAAACACTGATTACCTTGTTGCACCAATTAAGTTACACACATATCTCTGTGCAGAATATAGGCACCATATATAGAATCTGGAGAAAAGTGTTCAAACTCTGACTTAGATGTCGTATCAAAAATGCCCCTCATACTAACCCATGGAACTTTGTAAGTCTAAGTGCTTTGAAACTAAGCCCTCTTGTTTCCTTGGGGAGCAGATTCCATAATTTAGATCCCTGGTAACTAAGGATTTCTTTTACTAAACTGCGGTAGTGATTCCCATGTGGCAAATATGATGAAGCTCATTGGAACTGAATGGTCTTCCTTGCATTTGCTGCGCCTGGAATCATAGTGACTTAATAATAGCAGTCCTAAAACATGCTATATGGGCCAATTTGTAAACCGCATTCTTACAGCTAGGAAGATGAAGAAGCAAATAATCCTTGTTTTTGATCCCATGTTCCTACTGATAAATCAATTAAATCCAACATATATTCTAGAGCCATACCAAACAGTATTTTAAAAGACAATGAACAGGTCTTATTTATACGGAACAGAGAACAGAGGAGGCGTTCACGTCAAGTAAAACTGAACACCAGGAGTAGAGGCTGACCAACAGACAAAGCCAACTTGGGAGGTGGTACTTGAAAAGCGTTTTATTGAGTGGATCCTTTGTGCAAGCAATCAGTAAAACGTTTTTCAAGTACCATCTCCCGAGTTGCCTTTGTCTGTTGGTCAGCCTCTACTCCTGTTCAGGTCCTATTTATATACATTTCAATGGTAATTTTATAAAAAAATTTTCACCTGTAAACCCTTTTTTATAAAGTCCCTTAAATTTTCCCATTGGTTATCTTACAGATTCTATATAGTGTGCCTACAGATCTGCGCCAATATCCAGGGATGTTCTATAACAATGTGTGTAACTTAATTGGCTTAACAAGCCAATCAGCGTTTTTATCAGTACTTACCAAGCAATAATGAGCACTAATTGCCAAATACTTAGAAATTACGCTCATATCTCACTAAGCAGATTCTATAATGAACTGTAATGAGCAGTTCAAAAGGGTATGGTCATGGGTGGGAGAAATGGGCATTTTCGTGGGTGTTCCTAAATTCATATGCATAGTTACAGAATATGGCCCAGTGTGTGTAAATCTATTTGCCAGGATGTATGCCATGTTTTCGTTGGTATAAATGGATGCATGTAGTTTTAAGCGCTGGGATATCAACTAAGCATATTCTATACCACGCCTAAATCTAGGTGCCGCTTATAGAATATGGTTAGGAGGAAATGGATTTTTTAGGCACCATATAAAGAATCTGTACCTATTTAGGCATAGTATATAGAAAACACTTTGTTCTGAAGCATAAGATTTCCTCTTTGGGGGGAATATACATTTTCCCTGATATTTCTAGATTACTCAGTTGAAGAGGAAACAATTTTTTCAACTGAAACCCGGGGTCCTATTACAAAGCTGGAGTAACAAGTTGCCTGCGGTGGTGTGGTGTTTTTTTTTTTGGGTGCATGCTGGGCCACTTTTTACAATGGCTGGGAAAAGGCCATTTTTTAATGGGCTGGGAAAAGGGGCGTGCACAAAAATTAAAACTAGCACTCACCTATTTACAGCCTGAGCCCTTACTGCCAGCCACTGACTTAGCAGTAAGGGCTGACGTGCTACCTGCATGGTAACCATATAGCTCGCACCAATGTGGCCATGCTGCCGATTACCTCCAGAAACTCCCTACATGGTAGAAAATAAAAAAATATATTTTCTATCGCGGGATTCAGTGCATGCCAAACTCAGAATTACTGCCAGATGCATGCACTACCCTGGCAATAGTGCCGATTTGGTATGTGTTACCCATGCTTTAACCCTCCTGCAGCTTTGTAAAAGGACACCCAAGATTCCTATGGGTGTCTCTAGCGCTAGTGTGTGCTAATTTTTAGCACACACTAACCGCTAGTGCATCTATAGCGTGGCTTAGTAGACGGGGCATTCAATGTTTAATGACCTCACTGGATGTTAAATATGTTTTGTTTGAGCTGCAGCAGTTGGAAAAACGGATTTTGGATAGGGAAGTTAAGTAAAATCTCTATAGGTGATTATTAATTAATTGAATTCCAGGTAGAATGACCAAATAGTCTGATTATATATGATGTTGTTTTATTACTTTCTTCTCTCCTCCTTCAAGGATGTGGAATGGATTATTTTCTCTTGAACTGCTTTCTTGTACTTTAGTTTATACATTATAAATACACAAAAAAAATAATGTTTTACTAAGATTTCTTCAACAAACAATTCATTGAAGAAGTGCTCATGATCTCAGTGGGGGCTCACATTTCATCACTATTGTGGCTTGATCAGAGGAAATACCATAAACATTAACTTCTCTGAGAACAACACATACATTTCATTAGCAACTGCTATTGTGAAACATTTACCAAAAGATTCATGATTATTTCCAGTTTCTCACTATTCTCTGCAATCTGAAATGCTGCAGCTAAAAAGAGGTATACTCAAACTTGAAGTTAATTAGCTTATCCCAATTGGGCAATTGTGCCAATGTGCTTAATTATTCATCAAACTTATTCAAATATATTTAATTTAGCTTTAATGATTTGAGTTAGCATTGACTTCCCCACAAGTTAATACATACAAGAGCTCATTTTCAAAAGAGAAAAACATCCAAAAAGTGTCATAAATTGCTCCATCATTCTCACACCCTCTCCAATGTACACTCACTTTGCTCTGCCCCTCCCCCCATGGCACATTCATTTGTTCTGCTCCCCCTCTCAAAGCACACTTACCTTGCTGTTTCACCTCCTCCCATACTCTTCATGGCACACTCAGCATTAGTTGCTCTCTCCCCCTCCCCCACAGAGATGTTTGGTGAATCATGTGACTGTAGGGAGACCCATGCAATTCATCTAAACAATCAGGAGAAAGTTGGCTGCTGAGGAGGAAGTGGCCCAATGTGCAGTGGTTCACTTCCTCCTTCTTCTGCTGTACAATCTTTGCAGAGGAGAGGGAGAACCAATGGCAGCACCTTCTCAGAATTGAATTCTGAAAGTTCTATGGGAGTGGGGGATTCTGCACAAATGCACTGCTCAGTTGCACAGAATTCCCCCAGGAGTATTATATCCTGGTGCTCCAAAATTGTATTGTTTATAATAGTTTCTACTGCTTTGCCTGGCATTGAAGTCAGGCTTACTGGTCTGTAATTTCACAGATCACCCCAGAACCCTTAAAAAAAAATCCTTATTACATTGGCCACCATCCAATATTCAGGTACTGCAGATGATTTTAAATACAGGTTAGAGATCGCTAACAGCAGATCAGCAATTTCATATCTGAGTTGCTTTTAGTATCCTAGGGTGCATACCATCTAGTCCAGGTGATTTACTACTCTAATTTGTTGATTTGGCTCAGTATGTATTCCAGGTTCAGTGAGATTTCTTTCAGTTCCTTTGCATTGTCATCCTTGAAAACCATTTCTGGTACAGGTATATCTCTTAAATCTCTCTTAAATCTTCTTCCATAAAGACCAAAGCAAATACTTCATTCAGTCTGTCTGCTATGGCCTTGCCCTTCCAGAGTGCCCCTTTGCTCCTTGATGATATAACGGTCCCACAGATTATCTCACAGGCTTTCTGCTTCTCATATACCTGAATAAGTTCTTACTATTAGTTTTTGCCTCTGTGACATTTCTCTTCATATTCTCTTCTTTACCAATGTTTTATTTCTAACTTACCAGTGCTTATGTTGCTTCTTATTTTCCTCATTCATGCTCTGATCATCAGAAGCAAACGTGGATGCTACAGGCCAGTAGAATCATACTAGTGCCCTTGTTTACTCCCGTCAGATGACAAGCGCTGGTGAGCGCGTGTAACAAGACGCTCACCAACTAATGCAATAAGCATTCAAATGCATGCTAAACAGGGCATCAGCTATTCCTCCCAATCCTCAGTAGGCAGCACATCAAACATTGGTGCTGCTCCTGCAACAAACCCTATTCCAGCTAAGAGCTGGCATTAGGGTTTGCGGAGCATTGGGGAGGAATGAGAAGCTCTGTTCAGCATTCATTTGCATGCTAGCAGGCCCTCCTCAAACACCCACACAAGCAGTCAAGGCCCTGGTGGCTAGTGTCCCCTGGCATAGCATTACAGGGACAGGAGGTCCAGTGGACCTTCAGTCCTCCAACACCCCCTGACACGAGGGCCCATGGATGTGGAGATCAGGTGGATCTCCAGCCACCCTAACCCCCCTGAACAACCCAAAAAGTAAACCATAGTGGCCCAAGTGGGCTGCCATCAAAACCCCAAGCTTCCCTGGTTGCCTAGTGGAACCCTTCCCCTCCCCCATACCTTGTTGGTGGAGGAGGGAGTAGCACACTCCTTCCTCATCCGATGCAGCCTTCAAAATGGTGTCACCCTGCCCTGCCCAGTGCAGGGATGCACTGGGCAGGGCAAGGTGCCACCACTTTGAAGGTGTGCCAAACAAGGAGGGAGTGTGCTACACCCTTCTCCAGTGACAAGGTACAGATGAAGAGGGAGGACTCTGCTAGACCACCAGAAATCTTGGAGTTCAGATGGCAACCCACTTGGGCCATCAGGGTTTACTTTTTTTTGTTAGGGGATACCAGGGGACTGGAGGTTCTCTGGACCTCCTGCCCCCTATGTCACTGTGCCAGGGGGCTTGAGGTGGCAGATGGCAGTGGTATGGGAGTCCCACGGACCTCCATTCCTCATTTGACAGGTCTGGGCTTTTGACATCCCGGACCTGTCAAACTAGTGTGAGAGGATTGTGCCTGAGCACATGCTCAGGCACAGTCCTCCTGTACATTCCCCCTATGATCAGAGCTAATTGCATGCCTATGTTTGCATGCAATTATCGTTTCTCGTTTATTCATTTACTAGACCGTCACTTATTACAAAGGTAAATCAGAACGGTTTACAATATAATATAACATTAAAATATACCATTAAAATAGTCTAAAACATACTCTGAAATCCATTTATGATAGGAAAGCACAGCAAACCAGACAGTCAGATACACAATTCAATACGAGTTACTAACACTATAGTCATCATCATAAAAAAATTTACTAAAAATCTAAAAGAAAAGAAAAGAAGAGAAAAATGTATTCTCTCCTTTTTTTAACCCCTTATCTCCTATTCTCTCCGTCCCCCCTTCTTTTTTCTTTTCTTCTCCTATACCTTTCCGTTTTTAAATAATTAAAATTGTATTAAACATTATCTTCAAATATATCTCGAAAAAATGCATTTTAAAAAATTTATTGAAATGAGTATAGGAATCTTCAAGCCTAAGTTCTTTGGGAAGGTAGTTCCAAAGAGCAGGGGCTAAGAAGAAGAATGCAGATGTTCGCGTTGATTCCCATCTAGCTTTAGATGGAGATGGAATTACCAATCTATTATCTGTCAACGACCGGTGTTCGTGTTGGTGTATAAGGAATAATAAGATTAGACAAATACGATGGACTAGATAAGTAAAATGCTTTATGTGTCAATATAAGAATTTTGAATTTTATCCTAGCTTCTATTGGAAGCCAGTGCAATTGATATAACAGTGGAGTAATTCTGTCATATTTTGAAGCTCTACAAATTATACGGGCTGCAGTGTTTTGAATCGTCTCTAATTGTTTTACATTAAGTTTTGAAAGACTTGCATAAACTATATTACAATAGTCCAAACGTGATAAAACATAAGCATAAGTTAAGGTACTTAATGAAGATTTATTTATGGAATTTCGGATCATTGAACGTAGTTTATGCAGTTGATAAAAAGATTTCTTTGTTAGATCAGATATTTGCTCATTAAAAGATAAAGAAAAATCGATAAAAATACCTAGGTATCTGAATGACTGTACCGTAGGTATTTGTTTACAAACCAGAGTAGGTGTTAAAGATGGGATAGATCCAAGGCCCGTTATCCATGCAGTTGTGGTTTTATCTGGGTTTAGTACCAATTTATGCTTCACCAGCCAATCGGCCACCTTCTCAAGACAATTTTGAATCGGTGCTAGATCAATGTTTGCTGCTTTAACGTAATGGATCAAAAGGAAATCATCAGCATATGAATAAGAGCTAATACCTAATGATTGAATAAGTAATGACAGTGGACTAACATATAAATTAAACAGCATAGGAGATAACACCAATCCTTGTGGTACCCCACAAGAGTAGAAATAGGAAGTAGAGATTGATTGATTTTGAATAACTTTAAATGAACGATTCTCGAGATAAGAAGTAAACCAATTATAGATTGTACCTGAGATCCCAATGTCCTGCAACCGTTGTAATAATAGAGTATGGTCTATTAGATCAAATGCTGCAGACAGATCAAGTGAAACAACCAGTGCAATATAGCCTTGTTCCAATCTAGAATAGATTTCACTTAAGAATGACGTTAAAACCGTTTCTGTAATGTGGCCCTTTCTGAAGCCTGATTGTCTGGGATGTAGTATGTTCTTCGTCTCAACGTAAGATTGTAGTTGCTTAAATACAACTGTTTCCAGTATTTTAGATACACATGGAAGATTGGAGACTGGACGATAGTTTCCCAGAAACTGAGGGTCTAGTGTAGGTTTTTTTTAAATAGGCTTTACCAAAGCCTCTTTAAGAATTTGAGTAACTATTCCCTCTGTAAGGCTTTTTGTAATGATCAAATAAAGTTGGTTTTGTATTTCTAATGAAAGATTTTTTAACCAAGTTGATGGTATTGGATCTAGTTGATTATAAGTTAATGAAAAGTGTGATATGGTTGTTAGGAAAGAACTTAAAGATGGAATTTCAAATGCAGTCCACAAATCTGAAGATGGTAAAGAACATGTAATCTTTGGTACTATTAAATTATTCAAATTAGCTCTTAATTTATGTGTTTTGGATATAAAACATTTTGCCAATAGTTCGGATTCTAGAACACAATCTTCAATAGACACTTTAGGTTTACTTGTTAATTGTTTCACTATAGAGAATAATTGTTTAGATGAATTTGATGCAGCTTGTATTTGTTTTGAAAAGTACGAGGTCCTAGCTATTTTTATCTGCGTTGCTTAGTATCGCTGACATTGTTTATAGATATTTTTTGACTCGATTGATTTTCCTTTTCTCCACAGACGCTCTGCTCTATGCACCTGTTGCTTACATAATTTTAGACCAACATGATACCATGGTTGAAAGTGTTTTGTTCTCTGTTTAATTAATTTATTAGGGGCAATAGTATCCAGAGCCATCGAAAGAACCTGATTCCATGTAGCTATCTGTTTTCTACTGATTGATTATAAAAATCATGTGGAAAATTGTGGCCAGAGAAGGTAACGTCATTGGGTCTATTTTACTTATGCCCCTAGATCGAAAGTACGATAGAGTCGATCTGCATGCAGGTCGTGGAAGTATTAGTTTAAAATGAAGCAGGAAATGATTAGACCATGAAACAGGTATAGTATTAATCTTGGAACATTGTAGCTCTTCTAATCTATTAGTCATAATTAGGGCAAGAATATGACCTGCAGTGTGGGTAGGTGTATTTACATGTTGCACAAAATCAATATCCTCTATAAATTTAAGAAATCTCTTTGCTCGAGGGTCAGTGTTGTCATCTACATGTATATTAAAATCTCCCCATAGCAAGAGATTTGGAAATTTCACATTAGCATCTGCATCTGACCATTGGGGTGGTATTGTCCCATGCTATTCCGGCGCTATTTTTAGAGTGCTGTTTGGAACAACACAGGGCTTCTGATCATCTGCCAGTCAGATCCTTCTTTTCTCCATTGAAGGATGTTCTTTTAGCTCTAATAGCCTCTTTCACTTCACTTTTTAAACATTCTTGCTGTCATTTGCTCTCCTTTCCACCTTTGTTAATACATAGAATACATCTGATCTGGGCTTACAAGGTGGTATTTTTAATCAGCATCATGCCTGATTTAAAGTCCTGACCTTTGTGATAGATCCTTTTAGCTACTTTTTAACCATTTTCCTCATTTTATCATAGTAGCACTTTTGGAAATTACATGTTGTGATAGTAGATTTCCTTAGTGATTTCTCTCCAGATATCAGCTCAAATCTGATCATGTTATGATCACTGTTTCCCAGTGGAGCAAACAATGTTACTATTCCCTGCATTCTGCTAAGGACTAGATCTAAAATAACTCCCCCTTCTTGTTGGTTCCTGGACCAGTTGCTCCAAAAAGCAGTCATTTGTTACATCTAGGAATTTTAGCTCCCTAGCTCTCCTTGATGTAACATTTATCCAGTCAATATTGAGGTAATTAAAATCATCCATTATTATAGTGTTGCCCAATTTGCCAGCTTTCCTAATTTCTGTACACTCACTCTTCACCCAAACATATATAATATGTTGCATTTGCACATGCACATGCCAGTTTTCATGTTGTAAAATGCCACTGAATATGTGTTCCCAGCTTTTTGCAAGCCTGATATTGATCTTGCAAATATGAATGGCAACCTGGGCTTTTTAGAATTATTAAAAAGATCTGATAGTGCCATATCTAGGGTTTCTATTTCTGTTATGCTTCTGCATAAGCTGTGTAGAGTTCTCAGAATTCAATTGCAATTATCACTTGCATACCGCTCTCCATCCAACTGCCAGACTGAATGGAAGAACTAGACACTAAAATATTATCATTGTTGCTTCTCTAGTTTTCAACAAAATGATTGACATATCTTATAACCTAGTACAGAATTCATATTAATTGCTCATTTTTTTCATCTATTTAGATGGCAATATATAGTATACAAAATATCCACACTATTCAACATGTTTATGTTTATGGTCTTGAACATTCCGAAATTCAGTCAAGATGATCTACAAAATATAAAATAGTAGGCAAGAGGAGGAAAAAAACTATATATCATTGATAGGAAAGAGGAAGATACATAGGAGGAGGGGAGAGGGAACTGCTGCTAGACTATCTAATGAAGTAATGTAAGGAATCAAATGGAATTAACTTATCCCCTAATGCAGTGCCCTGCATTTACCATGCAGGGCACTAACTACATTTTTTGTTACATTTGTACCCCATGCTTTCCGACTCTTGGCAGGCTCAATGCAGCTTACATGGGGCAATGGAGGGTTAAGTGACTTGCCCAGAATCACAAGGAGCTGCCTGTGCCTGAAGTGGGAATTGAACTCAGTTCCTCAGTTCCCCAGGACCAAAGTCCACCACCCTAACCACTCCACACATGAAATAATGTGCATGAGACTCACTCCCCCAAACACAAGTGACCCCTCCTGTGTCCTCTTGTTGTTTGAAGTCCCTCTCCTGACTCCCACCAACAGGCTTGATTCCTTCCCTACCTGCCTTTCAAAACCTCCTCTAAGCCCTCCACCCAAAGAGTTCCAGATCTCCCCACCCCCCAGCCAGGACAAAATCCTCCTCTCCATTAATGTGTTCTGATCCCCTTATGACCATCTTTATGTGTTCCATTCCCCTCCACCCCTCCATATGTTCCAATGGCACCTCTGTATCCTAGCATATATGACATAGAATCTATTATAGAATATTAGTGGAATGGGTGACATACACACATGTACGTTAGGTATGAACAGTTACGCCAGCCATAAGTCCAGCAAAAATGTGTAAATCTATGTTGCAAAGTTGTGTGCATAACTTAGATTATAATATGTTATGCATGCAACCTTTCACCCGCCCATGCCCCGCCTAGATCACCTATATGTACGCCCATCCTTATACTATGTGTTAGAGTGCATATTTAACATATACACACATATGTGTGCACATTTATGCCAATATTCTAATGGTTTCTATTAATATATGGTGCCTAAATGCAGGTGCTTTTCTTACAAAATTACACCCAAAGTGACATATAATCCAGAGCTGCAAAAACTGAGAAAACTCATAAGAGATTTACAACCACTACTCCAAGAGGATGAATTACTGCTCCTATGGCACTTGCCTTCCAACAATCATCTACTGTAACATATGGCAAAAATTAGTGAAAAGCAAGCTCCGAAAACAAGTTCAAGAAGATGGGAATGATACAAGGCCCTGCAATATATGAAACTCCAAACTATGGCAGTACAAATCACAAAACCCAACAGTTATCCACATAAAAAACTATATTCAACATGAGGATCCTACTCATGATTCTATTCATGTAATACATTTGATAGCATAAATCACATTAATTGAGGTGCATGTGGTTAAATGAGCCAGTGTATACTTTTGGCCCATTTTAAAATCCTCTAATCCAGATCCTTCCATAGTAGCTAAGCATATAGACCAGGTCCTACAAGAGAAATGACCACAGCTCAGCATTTTGTTTGGACCAGATATCAGATTTCCATAACTTATCACGCAAGTTTGGATTTCATTTATAAGCCATTTTTGTATTTTACATCCGACAAACTCTCATGCATCATGAAGGATGTTCTTTTGGCTCTAATACCCTCTTTCACTTCCCTTTTTAAACATTTTTGCTGTCATTTACTCTCTATTCCACCTTTGTTACTTTGTACTAGTTAACATCAATTGCTGGTGGTGCCTTCAGCTCAGGAAGTACCTTTGAGTACATTTTGGAAACTGATGTTTAATGTTGTTGGTCCCTCATGCCCTTCCATTGGCACTGCGAGTTGAGGATACCCTTTCTAAATTCAAAGTTATGCTGGTAATCAATAGAAATAAAACAAAAGAAAACATGGAAAAGAAAATAAGATGATACCTTTTTTATTGGATATAACTTAATACATTTCTTGATTAGTTTTCAAAGGTTGCCCTTCTTCGTCAGATCGAAAATATGCCTAGGCATATTTCGTTTTGGCGCTGAATGTTTAGGCATGATATATAGAATCTAGTCCTTAATTCAGGTACACTCATTCACAGCAATTTTAGAGCTTAAAGTAATGTATATTTTCCATCACTTACTCTAGTATTTTGTTTATAACATAGGCTTGATATAAACACATTTTGGCTGCCTTAAACTAGAGTCCTGGTGACAATATAACCCTGTTAATCCTTAACCTACCAAACAGGGAGGAAAAACTTTATTCAACAACACCAAAACTAAATCAAATCTGGATATTCTGATAAATTATAAATGATAAAATTCTCCTGCCTTTCAATTTCCTTAAAAAATTCTCCTGCCTTTCAATTTCCTTATCATCTATCTGTAATCCCTTTCTTCTTTTCCCTTTCACTGGAATGTTTTTGTAATTTGCTTACATATTCTAGTGGTGTTATGTCCACACTATCCTTACCAGAGAAAGGAAGATTTAGCTACTGGAAGCTAGTTAAAATATATATATTTAGTTCAATAATAGGGTATGTTGGTTTATTCTTTGTTTTTATTTATTAATCTTTATGTCTATTTATAAATGGGACACTTTGAAATTGTGAGGGTAGATTGTAGATCTGCAGGTTACTTTTTGTCCATTGTCCTTTAAGTAAATTTGCAAAAAGAAAACACCACTTATACTGTGTCTTCCCTAACTCACCTCCTTTTTACCCAGCAGTTAAAATTGTGCACACTGTAAAATGACACACCTTCAACTGACTATTGAATGAAGGAGCACTTTCAGCCTGAAGAATTTACACAGGACTAGATTCTATATATCATGCCTAAAAAATTGGCACCAACACAAAGTGCACCTAGGCTTATTCTATAAACTATGCCTGAATTTAGACATACTTTATAGAATAAACTTAAATTTCTGCACGGATTATAGAATACACCGAGTGCACATTCACACGACTAAATTTAATCATGAGCAGTTACGCCAAGTAAATATTGTGGACTGGGTGTATCTATTGCAGCTCACATAGCTTTTAGAAATGTCCAAGACCTACCTATTCCATTGTATGGCCATGCTCCCTTTCCAACTAAGCGACTTAGAATTTTTTGTGCATTGCGTTATAGAATATGCTTAGAGAGCTTTGTGTAAATTCTAATTAATTTCAATTAGTCTCAATAATTGCTTGTTAAGTGGGAAATGTCAACGCGGATAGGCTTACAACTGGATTTATGAACGCAACTTAAGTCACGCTGTATAGAATTCCAGGGTTAACTACTTGTTTACTTAAGAAAAAGTCTTTGAAAAATACACTCTAGGAGCATATAAAATATTTAATATGACTCTCTGCCCCAAAAGCATACCAATAATTAATTTGAAACAATGCATCTTCCTGTCTCTGTTTACAAGACCTGCAAGGAATGGAAAAGTTCTGTGTGCTATTAATGCTACTGTTGTCTTTCTGAGTTTTTAGGAGGGAAACACTTACCTTGCCACTCACTGTGTCCTCAGTTTCAGATGTTTTTCGTCATGCAAGCTGGTATCTTGCAAAACAAAAACAAACAACAAAAACATAATACAGCATGTAGCCTTTTAGAAAACGAAATAATCTTTTGACAGTTGATTAAAAAGTTGTTTCTTTCAACATTAAAGAGTAACATATCAATTCCTTAGCTTTGCTAATGGACACAAAAGGTAAGCAAAGTATGCAGTCTAGCCACGAATCCCAGTCTGGTTGGGATTTTAAATTTTGTTCTGGAGCTGTTCTGGGACCAATTATTGCTGCACAACACAGAGAACAATATAGAAAGCTGGAGATAAAGGATTGTACTGCTGCCCTGCTTCAAAATAAATCTGAAGAAATCAGCAAATGTGCTGAATGAAAGAAAAAAAAACATTAATATTTCACTCAGCTTCATATCAAAAAACACACCTGCACTGGTCCTAAGAATATACAACAGAAGATCATTGATACCAAACAACATAAAGGTGATGACTGACAGCTGTGGGTAGCTATTGTACTGGCCACTGTGCTGTACAATAGGTATCTGATTTCTTGGTTTAGTTTTATTATTGTCCTTGTTTACTCATTTGATTTACCTATTTAACATGCTAGTAGCATGCTAATTACTGCATTAAATAACTAACAAGGAAATTGGGGGCCCTTTTACTAAGCCGTGTAAGCGCCTATGTGCACCCAACATGCACCATCCAGCTACTACATGGCCCTCCTGGTAATTTCATTTTTGCCGTGTGTCCACTATGTGCATCTGAAAAATATTTTTCATTTTCTGGTATGCGTCAGCTATGCGTGCCAAGTGACATTTGGCACGCATAGGTCATTACCCCCCCCCCCCCCCCCCCCCAGTTACTGTGTGAGACTTTACCTCTAGGTCAGTGGCTGGCAGTAAGGTCTCAGACCCAAAATGGACATGCGGTAATTTTTGTTTTTTTGCTGCAGGTCCATTTTCAGGAAAAAGTTTAAAAAGGCCTTTTTTACAGGTGCGCTGAAAAATGATTCTGCGTACGCCCCAAACCCACGCCTACATTACCGCAAGCCATTTTCAGTGCACCTTAGTAAAAGGACCCCTTGGTCTTTTAGGGGTGAAAAGAATGTGTAATGGTTGGGACCTATGTTTTCCAGTTAACCTGGGAACTGTTACAGTGCATTAACTGCTATGTAGCTAATTGCATTCAGTATTATCTGTCATGTAGTTTATTTATTTATTTATTTGTTGCATTTGTATCCCACATTTTCCCACCTACTTGCAGGCTCAATGTGGCGTACATTATGCCGTAATGGCGATCGCCATTTCCGGAATGAGAAATACAAAGTGATGTTACATGAGAGTTTATAAGTGACAGAGTAGATTACGCAGTCAAGTATTAAAGGTTAATTTCCGGAATGAGAAATCAAGTGGTATCTGGTTAACACAGAACAGTGATTTTTTTTTTCTATATTTACTATGAGACTAAGACAATAATTTTTATTTTGTTCAGTTTCACATTTATAGGATTTTTCATTATATTTAAGCTTTATTCTTAAAGGGCACTGACATCAATAGTGCACACCAATGTGAAATAATGTAGACTAAGGAGCATACAGAGGGGCATAATCGACCAGAAACGCCTATCTCCATGGGCGTTAATCTCCGAGAACGGGTCCGTGAAGGGGCGGAGTGAACCGTATTTTTTAAAAAAAATAGACGCCCATGCTTTATTCGCCAAGGTGTGAGCTGGGCGTTTTTGCTTTTCACCGATAATGGAAAATGAAATCGCCCAGCTCAAAAACGAATAAATGCAAGGCATTTGTTTGTGGGAGGGGCCAGGATTCATAGTGCACTGGTCCCCCTCACATGCCAGGACACCAACCGGGCACCCTAGGGGGCACTTTTACAAAAACAAAAAAAAAGGTAAAAGAGCTCCCAGGTGCATAGCACCCTTCCCTTGGGTGTTGAGCCCCCCAAATCCCCCTCAAAACCCACTGCCCACAAGTCTACACCAGTACTATAGCCCTAAGCGGTGAAGGGGGGCACCTACATGTGGGTACAGGGGGTTTGGGGGGGTTGGATGACTAGTAGCATTAAGCAGCACAATTGTAACAGGTAGGGGGGGGATGGGCCTGGGTCCACCTGCCTGACGTCCACTGCACCCCCTAACAACTGTTCCAGGGACCTGCATACTGCTGCTTGGGAGGAGGGTATGACATTTGAGGGTGAAAGTAAAAAGTTGTGAAACATCATTTGTTGTGGTGGGAGGGGGTTAGTGACCACTGGGGGAGTCAGGGGAGGTCATCCCCGACTCCCTCTGGGGGTCATCTGGTCATTTAGGGCACTTTTTGGGGCCTTATTCGTCAAAAAACAGGGTCCAGGAAAAGTGCCCTAAATTCTAGCTACAAACGCATCCATTATCGGCGAAGGGCGCCCCTCTCTGTTCGGGTGATATCCACGCCCCAGTTCCGCCTTCACCACGCCTCCGACACTCCCCCGTCAACTTTGTCCGCATCCGCGACGGAGTGCAGTTGAAAGCGTCCAAAGTTCGGCTTTCGATTATGCCGCTTTATTTGTTTTTGTGAGAAGAACGCCCATCTCCCGATTTAGGTCGGAACTTGGGCGTTATTCTCGTTCGATTATAAGCTGGATGGTGTGCAGTATGGCTCAATATTGTGCATGACTGAGCCATAGTGCATACTACTGAACCATAATGTGCACTATTTTTCAACAGTGTGCCAGTTGATATATAGGGGCCCTTTCTCTAAAGTGTGCTAAGCAATTAGGGCTGGATTCAGTGAATGGTGCTCAAAATTCAGCACCAGAAAAAAAAATCAGCATTAAGTTTAATTCTATAAAGGGTGTGCATCCTTTATAAAATCATGCTTAAGGAACCTTTTACCAAGCTGCGGGAAAAATGGCCCTGCTCTGGTGGTGTGGGCTGTTTTTCCCGCACGCATTGGCCCTTTTTACTGTAGCGGATAAAAAAGCCTCTAGCACACGTGGCCGTGAAATAAGAGAACTCTAACCGCATGGCCATGTGACAGAGAGCCCTTACTGCCACCCATTTGTAATTCTATTACCCAGAAATGGCAACTGCCATTACGGCAAATGTAAGCCACATTGAGCCTGAAAATTGTTGGGAAAATGTGGGATACAAATGCTACAAATAAATAAATAGATACAATTTCATGTGTAAAGGCCTTCAATTCACCAAGTCAGCTTCTCTTTTACTCAAACTGCATTGGCTTCCAAGTATTACCTTTAAATCAGGTATACTTGTTTATCAAATTTTATCTGATTTTTGACCTGACAATATGCAGTATTAGAATTACCTTTATGTAATGCTCATCCGACATTGAGAAACTATCTTCTCCTCCATTTTACATGTTGTAAAAATCTTCATTACAGATATATTCACGATACAAGCTTCACAAACCAAGCTGCTAGAAAATAGAATTCTCTACCAAAGTCACTCAGATATGTTACTGACTACTTGAAATTTTGTAAACTGTTGAAAGCTTTCTTTAGTGAATTCCACGCCACTGTTGGCGATTGTTATTCATTTAGGGGTCCTTTTACTAAGCTGTGGGAAAAAGGGCCCTGCGGTAGCGATGGGGGCTGTTTTTCCTACTCCCCAGGACCATTTTTAATGCAGCCAGTAAAATGCCCCTCCAAAAAATGTCCATGCAGTAAGATAGCTCATAGTGCATGGCTGTGTGGTGCGGAGCACTTACCGCCACCCATTGAGGTGGCAGTAAGGGCTCCCGTGGATACACAGCGGTATCTGGGCAGTGTGCAGTGATGCCTGATTACTGCTGGGTTAGTGCCACACTAGGGAAACAATTTCTCAGTGCACCGGGAATGACACGTGCTCCAGTCGGAACTAACACTGGTGGCTGCATTTGGCCAGCGATAGTTCCGTTTTAAGCACTACATTGGGCTTACTGACACTTTGTAAAAGTCACCCCTCCCACCTTAGTTAATTTGTTATTTCAAAATGAGTCATCTTATTGCTTGGATGTTTTTACCTATTATTGTTTTTTTTAATTTTTGTTATAGTTCTCTTATTGTAATTTGCTTTAAAAGTTTGACGTAAGCCACATTGAATCTGAACTTGTTTGGGATAATGCAGGGTACAAATGCCATAAATAAATAAATTATTGTTCAGGATACATGAAATTACATAAAGGAGGCCATCTGGGAAGCATTTCAACATATAAATAGCAAAGTCTGATTAAATGAAAGAAACTTACTAGACCCACGTCAATCTTGCTTCAGACCTGGGTACAGAACAAAGACAGTTGTTGTAAGCTTGCTTGATGATCTCCACAGAAACTGTGACAGGGGATTTGATTTGATACTAGTGTTGCTGGATTTCTTTGCAGCCTTCAACACTTTGGTACATAATTTCATGCTTACAAAGGCTGGCAGAAACAGGTATCAATGACACTGTATTTGCATAGTTTCAATTCTATTTGTCAAAAAAATCAGTTCTGTTCAGCAACAGTATATCAGCACCTTGGGCACTGAACTGTGGGGTAGCACAGGGATCCATAATGTCACTTATTTCATTTAATATCTACCTCAAGCCTTTAGCTGAGCTGCTTCGGTTGATGTACACAAAATTCTATATTTATGCCAGTGATGGACAGCAATCTCATACCCACTGAAGCAGATCAACACACAGCTTTGAGTAATTGACTGCATTCCTAAAACAACAGCTCAGGAATGGGCATAAAACAATCAACTCTGCCTAAACTTATGTAAAACAGAGATTCTGTGTGTTCCTAACACAATTGGACAGGTATCTGACTTCAAAAAATCTATTGATAAGTATGAAGTCCCCCTAAAATTACTGGCTAATTATTATTGGCAAATTACATTTTGCCACAAATGACAGACCATCCCTAGTTTTGAAACTTTTTTGGTTGGTTGGTTAGTTTATAATGTTCTTGAAGAATAAGGGATGTAAGATGAGCACAGTTGTACTGAAACATTACAGTGAAATGTAGTTGAATGTATTAGAACCGTCCCGGTCAATAGACAATGGAACTAAATCCAATCAGTATTGTTGTTTTTCTCCATCAATCAATGCTGAAGATAGTAGGAGAACTATCTCTTTCTAGTATCTATCTTGCGAAGGATGTTAAAAAAATGGAAGCGGTGCAAAGAAAAGCTACGAGGATGGTATGGGATTTACGTTCCAAGACGTATGAAGAGAGGCTTGCTGACCTGAACATGTACACCCTGGAGGAAAGGAGGAACAGGGGTGATATGATACAGACGTTCAAATATTTGAAAGGCATTAATCCGCAAACGAACCTTTTCCGGAGATGGGAAGGCGGTAGAACGAGAGGACATGAAATGAGATTGAAGGGGGGCAGACTCAGGAAAGATGTCAGGAAGTATTTTTTCACGGAGAGGGTGGTGGACGCTTGGAATGCCCTCCCGTGGGAGGTGGTGGAGATGAAAACGGTAACGGAGTTCAAACATGCGTGGGATATGCATAGAGGAATCCTGTGCAGAAGGAATGGATCCTCAGAAGCTTAGCTGAAATTGGGTGGCGGAGCAGTTGGGGGGAAGAGGGGGTGGTGGTTGGGAGGTGAGGATAGGGGAGGGCAGACTTATACGGTCTGTACCAGAGCCGGTGATGGGAGGCGGGACTGGTGGTTGGGAGGCGAGAAATACTGCTGGGCAGACTTATATGGTCTGTGCCCTGAAAAGGACAGGTACAAATTCAAGGTAAGGTATACACATATGAGTTTGTCATGGGCAGACTGGATGGACCATGCAGGTCTTTATCTGCCGTCATCTACTATGTTACTATGTTACTTCTACTCTTTAGATGAACATTTGCACCATTTAGCCAACAATTAAACTGCTCTGGCCCAGCAGGATCAGGTTTAAATTTGGTGATCCAGTCAAAAGTTATAATCAGATGATTTCCATAGTCACATGTAATCAAAGGGAAAAATATGGTGGCACATACAACATTCATTGTTCAATACATATCAAATTCAAGGACCCCATGAATGGGAGGGGGTACTCAACCTTTAATCAATAAAAATAACACTTCTTTCTAGGTTGAGTGTAATGCTGTCCCTCTGCACCACTTCAGGGCCACAGCCAAAATCTCCACCTCCTGGTAAGGCTCTCCTAAGTAAAAACTATTTGAGAGTCTATTTGCATCATGGTCATGTCCATCTGCACAGCCTGTGTTAACTCATATTGCTATGGAGACTCCAGCACAGAGACTCCTTCAGAAGTAGGAGATGAGGTTTCACACGGCCATAGTTGCACAGGCCAGCCCATCCTGTATTACAGTATATAAGTGAAGTTTTTGAGTTGAGTAGTTGCTGAGCTGAAGTGCCAGGTTCATTTAACAAAGAAACCAGACTATGATATACCCTCAGTGTAGAGTGGATCTCTTTGCTTACCACAATAGATCAGTTTGCTCTTATTCTATCACCATTCATTGACAATATGCTCATGAGACCACAGAAAAGAGGTTGACAGCCAGTTTCCCTGTTCACCCACACACTCTTATATCCTTGTATGGTGGCTGATACTTCCATCCCTATTCAGGACATCCAATTAATTTGATGGGGGGAAGGGAAAGGGTGGGATCATTGCTGCTCCAAAGACGTAACCATCTCTAAATATAAAAGCAGATGTATAGTAAATTTGTATTTTACAATCAAAGCAGAATTAATTATTGGTAAAATAATGTGTCAGGATTGACATCCACTGCTCCTTCTTCTGTATGGTTTCTTATAACTCTAATAGAACTGCAGTTTTATTTTGTGATATTAGAAGAAAGTGGTTGGTGCAACATCTCTCCTGACTGTCAGCAAAACAGAATAACAAGGGCGTATATTAAAAAAAACATGAAAAACTCAACTCTTATTCCTAAAATCATCCACAGGCCTGAAAGCTCTGTCATTAGATTTTCCGTCAGTGCAGAAATTACTGGAAGGCTAAGGAAAGAGGAAGAAATGGGATACGACATGGATCGAGGCTCCTGGTTACCTTGTTCCAGGGCCTCTTTCAACTCCGAAAAACAAAAATAGCAACAAAATATATTTGAACAATTCTAATATCACAAAATAAAACTGCAATTCTATTAGAGTTAAGAAACCATACAGAAGAAGGAGCAGTGGATATCAATCCTAACATGTTATTTTACCAATAATTAATTCTGCTTTGGTTGTAAAATACAAATTTACTATACATCTGCTTTTATATTTAGAGATGATTATGTCTTTGGAGGCAACACATTTTTCATAATTTATTCTGTCATCAAAGTTTTCAACCAGACTAATATATTAAAGTGTTTTTCTTCTCCTCCATGAACTAATTTTTTCTGGAAGAATCTTATTTATTTATTATTTAGTATTAAGATTTTCCTTGAAGCACAGTGAGACTTTTATCCCCTCATACTTCATTGAGGATTATCATGCAGATTCATTTTTACCAGATTTATTAGAAAGTCGAGGTAAAGTCAAGCCATTTAGAGGTCCCACTTTCCTCATCAGCAAGTCTAATAGCTTTACGCATTCCCTATAGCAGTTATAGGGATATACATAATACTAAAATACTAAATCAGAGGTTGCATGTATTACTGTTTTCAGTAATGTTTTAAAAATGCTAAGAGAAAGCAGATTTAAATAATTGCCTTATTTATTATGATATGGCCACCTACATTTATAAAACACACCATGCAAAATGGCAAAATCTGCTAATATACGTATCAATATATCAGGGGGGAAATGCCCATAGTGCCCCCTGGCCCTACCCATAGGCTTCCCCAGGCCTATCTAGCTGTTTCCCTGGGGTTTAGTGTGGTCCAAGCAGGAACAATCCTCAGTTGCAAAAGGCCTTTATATAGCAACTTGATCCCTACTACAAAACTACCACTAGGAGTAGCCAGCACATTTTGAGTCCAGTGCCAACAAGGACAGGAACAACTGGGGATTGCCCCTGCCCAGACCCCACTAGACCTCGGTAGACCCATAGAGGCCTATGGGTTGGTGGGAGAGGGAATTGAACTTGGAGAGGTATTTCCAGTTGGGGGGACAATACTTAGGAGGGTGCTTCTGAGTTGGGGGATGGGGAAGAACTTCCGGGTACGGGGTCATCGTTTGGAAGGGGCTTAATGGAGACCTTTAGGAGGGAACCAAACATATGGGGGCCTTCATAAAGAGAGTGTGTGTTTAGGGGGGTGTCTCAGGGGACAATATTTTTAACTGTGGTTAGCAATTTACTTGTTACTGCATTGCTTCCTCCATGCTGACGCACACCTTTCTGAAGGAAGCATTAAAGTAGCAAGTAATGTAAAATATGGATCACAAGTCAGAGTGGAGGAAAATTTATCCCTGATATAGAGCTAAATATTATAAACACGGCAGTGTGCTGGAGCAATTTTGGAACAAGCTTTGGAACAATTCCTGACATTCAGATAAGTTTTGTATTACAAATCTATGTAATAGGTTTCTGCAGTCAACAATATTGAAGGGTAATGGTCTACATAGTAATAAACCCATGATTAAACCAAGGAAACTAATCATGAATAAGGAATTTTATCCTAAGTGATTTTTAATCTCCATAATATGATGGTACATCATACATTTTCATATTGTAACCCCTAGGGGTTAAAATAAAATTACGTGAGGCTGCAGGGGCAGTGACCCGGAAAGCAAGTGGGTTGCAGGTGCGTTTAGCTGGCATGCACTGCAGGGATGCCTCAAGGAGGGAGAGACAGCTGACAGCATGAGCCAGATGCTGGCTCATGGCAGAGCTGTGCAGCGAGCACGTGCTGGAAAGAAAACTAAAATAAAGCACTCCAGGACTTCAAAAAGGTATGAAAATATGTTTAAATGTTAATTAAATTCTGTATAATGTTAAAATGTTATAAGTTATTGTAAAAATTTGTGTTTTGGACTTGTTTAGTGTACTTTATGTTAGTGCAGGGGCTCGTGTCATGTTATGACATGGTAAAGGTTCTAAACTGTGTGTTTAGGCAGTTGGGAGATGTGTTTGATGCTGAGTAGACTTGTGTTAATGGTCTCTGGTCAGCTGTGAGGAAAAGTCTGTTTTAAAATGGACTAAGTGATTTTAAAGAACTGTTGGTGTGTTGAGAGTGTGACTTTAATAAATTAATTTAAAAAAATGTTAAAGCCTCCCACGTCTTTTAAGGCTTATAGATTTGTGGCTGAGAGCTGTATGGTAAAGCTGCTGTTTAAACAATAAAATAATGTATATATCAAACAATATTATTAACAGTTTGGTAAGCTGGGGTGGCTTGTTCAGCTAATAATTTGTCACGCTGAGTATTTATGAATAATGTGTCATCTGCTGTGCACATTTAATTCTGCCATTCTAAAGTGGGTTCTGTGAGACACTATTAATTGGAAAACGTTTGCAGAATCTCAGAATAAATGACTTTGAAAAGAAAAAAGTAATTAAATTGATTTTAAAGCACAGTGTAGTTTAGAGCAGATGTGGGCTGTTCTTTTGCAGAAGACTTTAAAGTCTCTGAGTTTAAAACAACAATCTCAGAGGTTTGGTAAATGAAAGAGTCGTACTGAGATTTAATGTATTTACCATGCATGAACCTCATCCTACCAT
Source organism: Microcaecilia unicolor (assembly GCF_901765095.1). Classification (NCBI taxonomy): domain Eukaryota; kingdom Metazoa; phylum Chordata; class Amphibia; order Gymnophiona; family Siphonopidae; genus Microcaecilia; species Microcaecilia unicolor. The sequence continues at coordinate 471,631,112 of NC_044032.1, forward strand.
AATATCACCTTGTATTTGTTCATACCGGAATTGGCTCACGCCGTAATGGTACTATGTAAGCCACATTGAGCCTTCAAATAGGTGGGAAAATGTGAGATACAAATGTAACAAATAATAATAATAATAATAATAAAATCCTTTAAAAAAATTATTTGTGTGTGTGGGGGGGGGGGGGGGGGGAATAGAATAGGGTTAAATAATTATACATTTTTTTTAAATGGGGAACACTAGATAGGGAAGTAATCCAAGAGTTATCTAACATGATTACTTCAATAACTGAATTAGTTAGGGTTTAGGTTTTTTAAAGTTTTTAAAGTTTAGAGTAGTAGGTACCCCGTTCCTGGTTCCTGATTCCTGTTGTCATCACGTATAAGGTACCCAACGATAAAAGAAAGGTGAAGACCCGAAGATATACAAGAAAGCTGGAAGAGATAGCTAAGTTACTTGATTCAACTATACAAATACATAGAGGACTGACACACAAGAGACTAACTAGAGGGACAAAAACAAACAAAGAAAAACATATATTTAATACTTACCTGCTCGTTTGTTGAACAAACTGAAAAGTAAACACAAAGAATCAATTCTTACAAATTAGAGGGCTTTTAAAATAAACTATTGATGTTATGTGCATGTTTAAATATAGATTTGTTTTGTGTTGATCTCCAAATTGATACTTATCTGATAGGTTTCTGTTGTGTTCAGAGCTCCATTGGTTTGAAAGTCTATGGAGAAACAAAGATATTGTCAAACAGAGTAGAAATTTTATGTTGAATTAATAGTTTTAAATACATTTATTTAACTTTAAAGGTAAACTATTTACCTGACTGAGTTACTTATTTTAGATTTATTCCCCTCCTATTTTAGAAATAGGAAGGCGAGGCTAGTGAAATTATTTGGACCTTTACCTCCGTTTTGATGGAGTATATCTGAGGTAAACACCAGAGTACAGTAGGATATACTTTTATCCTTGAAGGTGAGGTCACAATATATTGAGGGGCATTTTCAATATGATGTCTAAGTCACAATTTGGACATTTTGCAATAAACATCCCAAATCCGAATAGAAAACATGACCATTTTTGAAACTGCAAAAGTCTATTTTTTTAAACATACCATTTCTAACAAGATTTTGTGCTCTGTGCATTGATCTTTTCAGGCCATTAAAAATGTACAAGTGAAAAACAGAGAAAATCAAGCCATTGGGATGTAGGAAGGGCCAACATTTTTAGCAGACTGCTCCCCTAGACATCCCAGGAAAGCAATGGGGCACCCTAGAAGGCACTGCTGTGGACGTCATATAAATGCTCCCAGGTACACATCTCACCATTGCTCCTTTACCTGTCTGCTGAGCCCTCCAAAACTCACCCAAACCCCACTACCCCCCAACTGTACATCACTATAATAGCCCTTATGGGTGAAGAGGGCATCTATATGTGGGTACAGTGGGTTTCTGGTGAATTTTTGAGGGTTCACAGTTTCAACCACAAGTGTAACAGGTAGGGGGGACGTATGGACCTGGGTCCACTTGTCTAACGTGTACTACACGTTAGTTTTTCTTCACCCAATGTGTAGTTGGACTCTGGAATTCGTTGCCGGAGAACGTGGTGGAGGCGGTTAGCTTTGCAGAGCTTAAAAAGGGGTTGGACGGTTTCCTGAAGGGCAAGTCCATAAACCGCTACTAAATGGACTTGGGAAAAACCCACAATTCCAGGAATAACATGTATAGAATGTTTGTACGTTTGGGAAGCTTGCCAGGTGCCCTTGGCCTGGATTGGCCGCTGTTGTGGACAGGATGCTGGGCTCAATGGACCTTTGGTCTTTTCCCAGTGTGGCATTACTTATGTACTTATGTAGATCCTAAAAACATTTGTCAAGGCCTGGTCTATTGTTAAATCTAGTTGAGAAGTACTATGTAATAGACTTTTTCTTTTGTGTTATACATGAATATTTCCTGAGTCAAGTATGTAAAGCTCCATCTCTGGCTGTCTTCAAATCTAGGATAAAAGCCCACCTTTTTGAAGCTGCTTTTAACTCCTAACCCATATTCTCTTGTTCCATGTCTGTTGTGTCATTCCCACCTTTAATAATTCCTTTAATTTGGAGGGGCATAATTGAACAAAAACGTCTATCTCCATGGGCGTTTATCTCCGAGAACGGGTCCGTGAAGGGGCGGACCGAACCGTATTTTCGAAAAAAAAAATAGACGTCCATGTTTTATTCGACAATTTGTGAGCTGGGCGTTTTTGTTTTTCAGTGATAATGGAAAATGAAAGCGCCCAGGTCAAAAACGAATAAATCCAAGGCATTTGTTCGTGGGAGGGGCCAGGATTCGTAGTGCACTGGTCCCCCTCACATGCCAGGACACCAACCGGGCACCCTAGGGGGCACTTTTACAAAAACAAAAAAAAGGTAAAAGAGCTCCCAGGTGCATAGCACCCTTCCCTTGGGTGTTGAGCCCCCCAAATGCCCCTCAAAACCCACCGCCCACAAGTCTACACCATTACTATAGCCCTAAGGGGTGAAGGGGGGCACCTACATGTGGGTACAGTGGGTTTGGGGGGCGGTTTGGAGGGCTCCCATTTACCAGCACAAGTGTAACATGTGGGGCGGGATGGGCCTGGGTCCACCTGCCTGAAGTCCACTGCACCCCCTATTAACTGCTCCAGTGGCCTGCATACTGCTGCCAGGGAGGTGGGTATGACATTTGAGGGTGAAAATAAAAAGTTGTGAAACGGCATATTTTGTGGTGGGAGGGGGTTTGTGACCACTGAGGGAGTCAGGGGAGGTCATCCCCGATTCCCTCCAGTGGTCATCTGGTCATTTAGGGCATTTTTTGGGGCCTTATTCGTAGAAAAACAGGGTCCAGGAAAAGTGCCCTAAATTCTCGCTAAAAACGCATGTTTTTCTTCCATTATCGGCGAAAGGCGCCCATCTCTGATCGCCCGATAACCACGCCCCAGTTCCGCCTTCACCACGCCTTCGACACGCCCCCATCAACTTTGTCCGCATCCGCGACGGAGTGCAGTTGAAAACGTCCAAATTCGGCTTTCGATTATACCGCTTTATTCGTTTTTGTGAGATAAACGTCTATCTCCCGATTTGGGTCGCAATATAGACGTTTTTCTTTTTCAATTATAAGCTGGTTGGCCTGTTTGTCTGTCCTGATTAGATTGTATGCTCTGTCGAGCAGGGACTGTCTCTTACATGTTCAACTGTACAGCGCTGCGTATGTCTAGTAGCGCTATAGAAATAAGTAGTAGTAGTACTTCACTACACTACTATGTGGACATGCTGCTCTAATGGGCCTGACTATAACATCTAAGGCTGTCATAGATGCTGGTGAGTACTATTTTTATTCACATTTTATGGGAGTGGGAGGTAATCACTGACAACTAGGGGAGTAAGGGTGGTCATCCCTGATTCCCTCCAGTGGTTCTCTGGTCTTATTTGTTCTGAAAACTGGCAAAAGCAAAATGCTGAAGTTTTCACTTTAGACATTTTCATTTTGTTCCATTATGGCTGTAAAATGTCCAAGTGTTAGGCATGGCTTAGGGTCCTAATCCTGCCTTTGAAACACCCCCAACACATCCCCTTGTGATTTGAATGCACTACAGATGAAATGCATAGATAAACGTTAGCAAAACAAGTTTTAAAAATACCAATTTAGATGTTTTCAGAAGAAATCCTCCCAAATGGTGCTTTGTGACACTTTTTGGGTGTTTTTCTCTTTTGAAAATGAGCCCCACTGTGTATGAAAAGTTCTTTGAGTTTTATAAAATACCAGCACAAACTCAGTCACAAAGTGTATGTGCTTGGGAGTTGCTGTAAAAGTACACAGAACACGACTGATGTATATGTGTAGATGTGTCATAGCTAAAATGAAGGTATGTATGTTTACATCAGCTTTGGAGCCAATCTAAATGTACATGGCTGAAGTATACATGTTGATGTGCATTTTATAAGCATAGAATTTCACTGCTCTTTGTATAACCTATCTTGCTCCAAACTCCTCCTCTAGTGTAGAACCTATGACAGCCATTTCTATGTATAAAATTATGTATAGAATAAGGCAGAAAAATGTGTTTGCTGTGTTAGTCACATTGGATATGTGGAAATAAGAGTTGGCAAATAAGTTGTAGGTGATACATTTTTTACTAGACTAATTTAATATATCTTTGACAAGCTTTCGAGGATAAGGAACAAATGAAGGTCCAAGGAAACCAGTCCTATTAAGGACTGGTTTCTTTGTATCTTCATTTGTTCCTTACTTATTTGCTTGTTGCGCGTTTACACCCGTGTGGAACTTTTCTTCTTTTTTATATTCAAGCTTTTGAGAGTTATCATTCCTTTGTTAGGTCTGTGAAGAAATAATGCAGTTACATGGAGTTTAAATGGTATGGACTCATCTACAGTCTTAATAATTTATTACAGCTCAGTGAAAGAGGGTGGATGATAGACAGAGTTGATGAAACTGTAACACTTTACAGTTCAATGGCCCTGTATCTGATAATAGGTGAGAATGTCTCTACTGAGTCCTTTTAAATTAGCTTCAAAGTGTTTGATCATTCCAATTTAAGTAGTTTTCTATTCCTGTGTGCTCCTGAAGTTTACTTTAAGCTTCTTTATTGTGACGTCATTATTCCAGTGATCTTCCTTTGAGAAATGTTCACCTAATAAGCTGTCATTCTTCCTTTTTTCAGTAATAGCTAATGGTAGGTCTATGATGATTGACGTTTGTCCTCAAGTTTGGGGCTTGTTTTGTGCTATTTTCTTCTAGTTCAGATTCTGTTTCAAGTTTACTCCTTATATATTTTTGCTTCAGGTTAGGTGGTTGAAGGAAGGCGTGTAGAATTAGGGGTTGAAGATCTTTTATAATTTTCCTTAGGTTTGCAAGGTTTGAGTTTTATGTTACTATGAGTAATACACATTCTATGGTTTTCCTTTCCCTGCATTGTAGTAGGTTTCCCTATGTGTTTTGAATGAAGATGAAATTTTCTTGCAGATGACTTTGGGGTGATAGTCCATTTGATTAAAGGATTCTGCTATAGATTTGAGGTGTTTATATCTTGTGGGTCAGAGCAAATGTAGCAGTATTTTGTAGCTTGGCAGCATATAATGGATTTTTTTTTTTTAAAGCTGAGAATGGAAACTTAAGCTATAAAGGTAGTTGCATGTTAGTTTCCTTTATAATGATGTTTGTAAGTGACAATTGCAGACTGAGATTGCAGTATTTAAAAAGTAAATAATTTCTATGGAGTATTCTGTTTTGAGTTTGATTGTTGGGTGGGATGCACTGAAAGAGCCGTAGAAATGTTTAAGGTTTTCTCCCTCCTCAGTATAAATTTTGAAGATATTATCTATACACTAGTAACAGATTAAATTTGTTGTGGTATCTATCCAGGAATGTCTCCTTCAATTCTGACATAATAAGGTTGGCAAAACTGCCACTACTACTGATAGTGCATCAGAACTTACCACCACCTCAAAAGAAGGTAGTAAGTGCAGTTGCACCATCGGCAGCCCTGTAACACAGTCAGCTGTCCATAACCTGAAGATTTCCTGCTCTCCTAATCACCAACGTGCTGATCCCCTGCACCCCAATCATCAAGCCAATGTGTCTTGTCTGAAATGAAGGTGAGCCCTTAGGTCCCGCAAGGCCCCGAAGGACCTCAGAGGACAGCCATGCAACCCCAAGTCTTCAGCCGCGGTGACCGCCGTTCACCGAGGGTTGAGCCCCCAGCTGCAGGCGGCCAACGGGACTTCCGAAACCGCGGGGTTGAGGAACTGACCCAATACTGGAACCAGGAGCCAAGAGGGCAGGAGGAAAACAGAGGAGTCCAAGACAGGCAGCAGGTCAGGGCAGGCAGCTCACAGCGTAGTCGAAACAGGCAATAGGTCGAGGCAGGCGGCTAGCAGAGTAGTCCAAAAACAATGCAAAGGTCAAAACCAGGAGAGCAAGGAAAATGAACTGAAAACTGGAACACACAGAGACTGACCTCGGGAAACAGAACCTGAAGCAATGTCCTATCTCAGGCCTGCTCCTTAAGTACTGTCAGCATTCAACTGCCCAGCCCCAGCCGACATAGCTGGCCAATCAGACCCCGGTTACTGACAGAATCCCTCTGATTGGCTCTGTCCGACCTCCCAGGCGGGACTACAGCACCAGCCTCCCAATCTAACTCCTCTGAGGCGGAGCTTCGGGTTCCCGTGCCCGAAAGTGAAGGAGACGCCGGCCATCGCGTCTCGGCGCCATTCTCCCCACTGGCGCGAGTACAGCCCCCATAGCCGGCGATCGAGAGCCCGGCAGCCGCGATCGCCGCCCCACAGCCTCAGCCCCGGACTAGGCGGCTATCGCCACGGCCTCAAGAAAGCCGGCCCTCGCTGCGATGGACACCGGCTCCTGCTTCCAGCGGAGGAGCAGCCGGAGGGAGCGACGGATGTGACACAATGCTCCTCCAAACTCCATTACCAACCCAATATACCCCCACACTCAGGTTTCAAGTTTATTAAAATTTGATACTTCACTCTGGGGAGTGCTTGAGAGCCTGATGCAGATGGAGGTGTGAAGGAGCTGCTCCTGAGCGTCAACTTTTATTGTGGCTTAACTAACATAACCTTATATCTTGAGTTGACTTGTTGGGTCAACATAAGTTTTAGTGTAGTTAATGTAGGTAGCTTTCATTCTGGCGGGCACTAGAAGGCCACACCTGACTTCAATAATTTTCAGTTGTGACCATAGTACTAAATAGTGTTGGTGTTTATCTGCAGTGAGATGTAGATGGTTTGGCTTTGCCATTGTAGCTTTTGAAAATATTTAATTTTCTCCAGTATCTTTGTGGAAATCAAAGTAATCACTGCAGATAAGCACCATCACTTTAGAACTGTGGTCACAAGTGAAAACTACTGAAGCCATGTATGGCCTGCTAGTGCTCGCCAGAATGAAAGTTACCTACAATAACCACACTAAAACTTATGTTGACCCAACAAATTTGGAATCTTTCATTTCTGAACTAGAAGCATTTGTCCAAATGCCTACTTGACTTATTAGCTTGTATGTTTCCAGCTCATTACCGTTCTCATATTGGGCACTCCCTTTATTAGCAGAAGACAACATTTTGTATGCATGCTTCATTAGGATATAAGGTTATGTTAGTTAATGTTATTAAACAACTTCTAGACAATTGATATAAGTCGCTGAATGGTTAAATTTAGGACTTGGGATCCCTGATCTTTTAGCATCCTCCATGGGATCTTCCTCCTCCACGGGATCTCTCTCCAAGGGATGGGTTGATAGCTTGCTGCTACTGGGGATGGGGGAGGGGTGTTCTGTGTGGCTGTTGTGAAGGATGGTCACATGTGTGTATGAATGTGTCTTTGATACTTTGCTATATGATTGGATATTTTCTTACATGTGAATTCCCTTGGACCATGTGGTTTGGTATTGATGTTGTATATATGTCTTTTTCTATGTTAACAAGGTTTATTATTGTTTATGGAATGGGTGATTGTACAGTGGTTTCACTAAATGTTAAAGGCATTAATAGCCCCATAAACTACAAGATGCTGCTTCTCTATTTTAAGCAAGTTATAACATAAATTGTTTTTTTACAGGACACTAGACTGACAGCAGTTAAATCCTTTAAATTAAGAGAGAATGTGTGCAAGATTGCTATTTTTCAGCAGCACTGTTAGGGACATGTGGTATAGCAATTTTATTAGCTAAAAAATTGGATTATACCATAATTTCTCATTGTTGTGACACACAGGGTCATTGGGTTATCCTTATGATACACTTAGGGAAGCAAACTTTCACACTCGTTAATGTTTATGGACCCAAACTAGATGATGTCTCATTTTTTAACTCGCTAACAAGGCAATTAACTCTGGTCCAAGCTGATCACATCATTGCTGGGGGAAACTGGAGTATGGTCTTAGATGATCCACAGCTAGCTACTAATCACCTAAATCTCATCCTGTCTTATTGCACATGCTACAGACTGGTGCATTATCTGATATTTGGCAGCTTATGCACCCTACTTTGGTTGATTTTACTTTCTATTCCATCCCACACAGATCTTGCATGAGGATGAACTATTTTCTGATTTCCAAAACTCTGGTAAATGCTATTTATAATGGAATTATTGAGCCAATTAATGTACCTGATCATGCTGGTATCACTATCACCATGTCCCTGGATGACTGTAGAGATTCACCAAGAATGTGGTGCTTTAATACAGCCTTGAAAGATGATGCAGAATTTATGCAGTACTTTGAGTGGTGGACCTCTGATTATTTTTTGCCCATAATTAAACTGACCTCCTCCCATACCATACATATGGGATACCTACAAGGTATATATATATGAGGTGACAAAATTGGCTGTTCTTCCATAAAGACTAGGGAGAGGCGTACTTCCATACTATGAAGGCTCAACTAAAGGACCTAGAATCTCAATTCTGTAATAGGACCTCATCTATGTTGTAGTCTCAAATTCAAAAATTGAAATTTCAGTATAATTTTGTATTGCCTGAACAGGCAGCGATACAGATTCACAGAGAAAATGCAATGTAATATGATCAAAGTAATAGCGCAGGTAAGCCGTTTGCAAATTATCTGCAAAATAAATGTAATGTTAATGATGCATGCAGTCCACCAACTCCCAAATGTAGATCCAAAGTGGATAACATCACTACTGAATTGTACAATGATAACAGATGAAAGATAAAGTGCATCAATAAAACAACCATCCTAATAAAAGCATTTCTTAAAGCGATATACCTTCAATTACTTGCAAAAAAGCAGCTGAAATCTTTTTAAGATCAGCAGGTAAATAACATCATGCAGAAATTGCTTGATAAGGAAATGAAATTGAGAAAATCTTTTTAAACTTAACTTTTACAAAAGATGGAAAATAAAGCTTAAATGATCCATGCTATTAGAGTTGATGACACTATGGAGCTCATTTTCTAAAAAGGAAAACCCCAAAAGTGTCATAAAGCAGCGTTTGGACTAATTTCTTCTTAAAACATCCAATTCAGTGTTTTCAAAGCCTATATTGCAAACATGTACCTAAGTAATTCATCTACAGTGCATTCAGATCACAAGGGGGCAAGTTGTTCCTAACGCTTTGACATTTTTCTGCCAAAATAGAATTAAACCAAAATATCCAAGACTACAACTAAGATGTTTTGAGCTACATCTGTTTTAAAAATGACTAACCACAAGAAAATGATGACCAGTGCAGGAATAAAGGAATGATTCCCTTACTCAGTGACCCCCCTCCCACCCCCCAAAAATGTGCAAGAAATAGTACATACCAGCCTCGGTGACAGCTTCAGATGTTATGGCCATTCCTATTAGAGTAGCAAGCATGTCACTAGAGTAGCCTAGCGGTCGGTGCAGTGCACTGTAGAGAAGGGGACCCAGGCCAATAATGCAATCTAACTGTTGCACTTGTGGTAGAAAGTGTCAGCTCCCAAAACCCACCAAAATCCTACTGTACCCACACATAGGTGACACTTGCAGGCATAAGGGATATTATAATGGTGTATAGTTGGGTAGTTGGGTACAGTAGGTTTTTGGAAGGCTTATCATACAATATAAGGTGGTAACAGTGAGATGTGTATCTGGGAGCTTCTATGTGCTGTCCACTGCAGTGCCCCCTAGGGTGCCTCACTGCTCTGCTAGAATATCTGTGTAACCAGTCTACTAAGAATGATGACTCCTCCTACTTTCCAATGGTTTGATTTTGTGCGTTTTTCACTTGGACTTTTTTTATGGACCTAAATATAACACATAGAGCAGAAAAACATCTAGTAGTGGCCATTAAAAAGAAGATATTCATTGTGCTGTTTTGAAAATCACTATCCAGCTTATAATCGAAAGACAAAAACGCCTATATTGCAACCTAAATCGGGAGATAGGCGTTTATCTCCCAAAAACGAATAACGCGGTATAATCGAAAGCAGAACTTGGACGTTTTCAACTGCACTCCATCGCAGAAGCGTACAAAGCTGATGAGGGTGTGTCGGAGGCGTGGTGAAGGCGGGACTGGGGCGTGGTTATCACCCGAACAGAGATGGGTGCCTTTCGCCGATAATGGAAAAAAGTATGCGTTTGTAGCTAGAATTTAGGGCACTTTTCCTGGACCCTGTTTTTTCACGAATAAGGCCCCCAAAAGTGCCCTAAATGACCAGATTACCACCAGAGGGAATCGGGGATGACCTCCTCTGACTCCCCCAGTGGTCACTAACCCCCTCCCACCACAAAAAATGATGTTTCACAATTTTTTATTTTCACCCTCAAATGTCATACCCACCTCCCTGGCAGCAGTATGCAGGTCCCTGGAGCAGTTGTTAGGGGGTGCAGTGGACTTCAGGCAGGTGGACCCAGGCCCATCCCCCCCTACCTGTTACAATTGTGCTGCTTAATGCTTAGTCGTCCAACCCTCCCAAACCCACTGTACCCACATGTAGGTGCCCCCCTTCACCCCTTAGGGCTATAGTAATGGTGTAGACTTGTGGGCAGTGGGTTTTGAGGGGGATTTGGGGGGCTCAACACACAAGGGAAGGGTGCTATGCACCCGGGAGCTCTTTTACCTTTTTTTTGTTTTTGTAAAAGTGCCCCCTAGGGTGTCCGGTTGGTGTCCTGGCATGTGAGGGGGACCAGTGCACTATGACTCCTGGCCCCTCCCACGAACAAATGCCTTGTATTTATTCATTTTTGAGGTGGGCGCTTTCATTTTCCATTATCACTGAAAAACAAAAACGCCCAGCTCACAAATTGTCGAATAAAACATGGACGTCTATTTTTTTCGAAAATACGGTTCGGTCCGCCCCTTCACGGACCCGTTCTCGGAGATAAACGCCCATGGAGATAGACGTTTTCATTCAATTATGCCCCTCCATATTTGCTATTTGGTTTCTGGACATTTTGAGCAAAACATCCAAAGTCAGACTTAGACATCATATCGAAAATGCTCCTCCACATATACTAAAACCAATGTTTCTACACCGCTATATCCATCATGGTTTGCAACCTTCTCAGGTGGAAATTCTTAATGGCCCTATTATTGGCTCAGATGTAGGAGCTGCTATTATAGCTCTTAAGACAGGTAAAGGTTTGGGTACAGATGGGCTAAGTTTTATTGTACTTTTCAAAACATGTTACTCCCTAATTTGATTATATTGTATCATTTTTTCATCTATACAAATTTCAGTGTAGGCTATCTTACTGAGGCCATGATTATAATTTTACCAAACCCTGGTCAAGATCATCTCTATTAAAAAAAAAAAAAAGAAATTACAGGCTGTACTGTCCTAGGCAGAGTATAATTTAGCTTAAACAACCAACATAAACCATCCCTAAGCAGAAACTTCACAAGTAGACTCTCAGTTCTTAAGCAAACCTTCTTTATTATAGTAATCAGAATAAACAAAGAAAATCCAACTTACAGTTAAGTTGCTTGTAAAAGAATTGTGGTCTTCTGCCCGTAGATTCTGAATCTAGCCACCTCAAATGAAAGGAGATGACCAGAACCTCAGTCCAGCTGAGAGGAAAAGGTGTAACACTCAAGGAAAATAATAGGAAGAACTCAGAGAAAATAAATGGGGAATTACTTGGGGTAAGGTGTCTTGGGGAATGACTTTGGTAGATGTGAAGATGGTGAGAAATCTTGATGGTATTAAAGTAGATTAAGGAGGGATCAGCCCCTAGAACAACTGCTGATCACAAAGCCATGCTAGGAAGACTGGACTCTCTTACACAGGAGGGCTGGCCCTAGCTCAGAGCTGACAGCCAATAGGGAAAGCTCACAAGGAGTCAATCACAGGAACTGAAAACTAAAGGAAAAACAGTCCTAATACAGTGTTATCTACTACATAGACAATGCAATTAAATACAGATAACACAAATGTTAAATAAATAGCACAGTATACCCTGCCTCCACTAATATGGGGGCAGAACACAGGTCTAAAACACTGCTCAACTATGATTTCAAAATTTATGCAAACATTTTGGCTGATAGATTTTTTTAAATTGATTCCACGATTAATTCATCCCTTCCAATGTGGTTCTGTAAAAGGTGAAGGGTAAAGCGTCATGTCACCAGGGTTTTTTTTTGAGCCATGTTCTAAATGCTGTGAGGGCAGCTAGCAAGCCTGTATGTATAATTTCACTTGACACAGAAAAAAGTGTTTGAATATATGGAGTGGCATTACACCTTTTTGAGACCCTATGCTGATTCACTCTGGGGAAAAAATTCATTAACATGGTGTTAATTCCTTATCATTTTCCTATGGCAAGATAGAATGTGGAGGGGCACTTATTGAGGGGCATAATCGAACAGGGGCGCCCATCTATAAGGGCACCCATCTCTAAGGATGGCCCGATAAAGCGGCGTCCCGGACCGTATTATCGAAACAAGATGGGCAGCCATCTTTTGTTTCGATAATACGGTTGGGGACGGCCAAATCTCAACTTTTGGGTCGACCTTAGAGATGGCCGACATTGGTTTTCGCCGATAATGGAAACTAAGGACGGCCATCTAAAAACCGACCAAATCCAAGCCATTTGGTCGTGGGAGGAGCCAGCATTTGTAGTATACTGGTCCTCCTCACATGCCAGGACACCAACCGAGCACCCTAGGTGGCACTGCAGTGGACTTCAAAACTGCTCCCAGGTTCATAGCTCCCTTACCTTGGGTGCTGAGCTCCCCAAATCCTCCCAAAACCCACTACCCACAACTGTACAACACTACCATAGCCCTTAAAGGGTAATGGGGGGCACCTAGATGTGGGTACAGTGGGTTTCAGGTAGGTTTTGGAGGGCTCCCATTTACCACCACAAGTGTAACAGGTAGGGGGGATGGGCCTGGGTCTGCCTGCCTGAAGTGCACTGCAGTACCCACTAAAAACTGCTCCAGGGAGCTGCATACTGCTGTGATGGAGCTGGGTATGACATTTCAGGCTGACATAGAGGCTGGCAAAAAAATGTTTTTTAATTATTTTGGGGGTGGGAGGGGGTTGGTGACCACTGGGGGAGTAAGGGGAGGTGATCCCCGATTCCCTCCGGTGGTCATCTGGTCAGTTTGGGCACCTTTTCAAGGCTTGGTCATGAACAAAAAGGGGCCAAATAAAGTTGGCCAAATGCTCGTCAGGGACACCCTTCTTTTTTCCATTATTGGCCAAGGACGTCCATCTCTTAACCACGCCCCGTCCCGCCTTCAGTACACTGCCGACATGCCCCCTTGAACTTTGGCTGTCCCTGCAATGGAAAGCAGTTGAGGATGGCCAAAATCAGCTTTCTATTATGCCGATTTGGCCAGCCTTAGGAGAATGGCACCTATCTCCCAATTTGTGTCGGAAGATGGGCGCCCTTCTCCTTTGAAAATAAGCTGGATTGTCTCCTTTTACTCTTATACAGGGTATGTGCCAAGGCTTTCTTCTCTATTATTCTATCTCACCTTTGAACTGCTCCAGATTTATATAACATGACAACATCACAGGTATTGTAATTAAACATATTACAGTACGGGGAATCCAATATGGCACTGCAGTGAGACAGACACGATAGAGTACAGAATAAAAGGGTTGAACCCAACCGGAAGTAACATGAATAATATAATTGTCTATGGTAGAATTTAATATTAACTATAACTGTAAAAAATAGATAAAAATGAAACAAAAAATAGGAGAGCTCTAGTTCACTAGTGTAAAAAGTTAAAAAATTGCTAAAAAGACAAAAGTGTAAAAAGAGGCATAAAATTGAAATACTGAATGGCTCAATAACAAAAGAAGACTGATACCACACTGATTGTTGTGCCATGGCCATATACTTAAAATATATATGGTTTCAAGAAACTGTTATTGCGGCACATTTTAAACTGATGGTTACCTGTAGCAAACACTTAAGTGTTTGCTACAGGTAGCCATCAGTTTAAAATGTAAACTATATTGTACTTGAAATATAAAAAAGACATTTAAAAAGCGCTCCATGATGACGTTGTCAGTGAAATATACTTTAAATGTCCCTGCAAGCATAAAAAGATAACATGGCAGTAAACCTAAAAAAAAAAACTAACAAACTTACCTGCATGGCTTTCACACAGTCAACTCTCCGAGAATGAATTGAAACCACACACAAAAAAAAAAATGCACCAAAATAAACAGTAGGAGAAAGGTGATGTAGAGATGTGCATCAGAAAATGTCAATAAAGTAATGCATATGGATTGTATGGTAATCTGAAGTGGAGGCAATCACATCATGAGGTGTAATGTGAATAGAACAGTGGTTCCCAAACCTGGTCCTGGAGGCACCCCAGCCAGTCACACTTTTGGGATATCCACAATGAATATTCATGAGAGAGATTTGCATGTACTGCCTCCACTGCATGCAAATCTCTCTCATGAATATTCATCTTGGATATCTCAAAAACCTGACTGGCTGGGGTGCCTCCAGGATCAGGTTTGGGAACCACTGGAATAGAATGAGTGGTTTGCAATTGTCTAAAGTACTACAGAACAATCCAACCTTACTGAGCAACATGGTGCAAAAGAAGACAAATGTAATAAACTGAATCAAAAGTGAAATAAAATAAAATAAAATTATGTGATTTATAAATAACAATAAAATGAAAAATGAGTGGGAAATGAAATATATGAGGAAGAAGGAAGAAGAAATAAGAAATACCTTAAAAATGGGTGACCCATAGTAATAGAAATAGTCAGCAAAGTACAGAAGTGTCATACACACAATTGCATAACAAAGCAGCACAGAGAAATATGCAAGATATGAATATACAAAATAGAAGAAAAATGAAAAACCTCATGAGTTGTAAAATGGTTTAATACAATCTTAAATTGACTAATACAAAAGGTACAGATATGTACTGTCGTGACTCATGCTTTATACATATGTAAAAAATGGTTGATATCAATGAACATATATGAATATAGTCAGAAGTGATGATGATGTTCACAATCAGTAATATGAATTATTATATACAGAATTAATGTAAAATGTATTCATGACCAATAACCTGAATTAACATATAAAAAACATAATGTGTTCAGTAATTCTTGTTCTTATCATTCTTTTGGTTTTTCCTACATATAATTGTTTACATGGATATATTATGATATCTAATATAATAATTTGCTCTTCCAACGTTCCAATGTCTCTGGCTGGGTTCATAACCATCAGCTGACGTCACTCTCCCACATTGGAACGTTGCAAGAGCACGTTGCAAGAGCAAATGACTATATTAGATTCGAAGCCAGGAGGCGGGACCCCCCTCCGAGTTTCAGACCCACCCTACAACTTCCAGACCCTCCCTCCCTCTGACTTGACTCAGTTCCAGCCCAACCTCTTCTCCACGAGTCCCACAACAGTCCTTCACCTGCCCCTCGCCTTCCTGCGTGCCGCCCACCCAGAATTTAAAAAGCATTTAAAAAACACAGAGCTGACCCCTTTGCTCCCCTCCCCTCTCCCCCTCTTACCGGGATCCCAGCAGCAGTGAAACGCGAACAGGCTTGGTGAGTCGGCTGCCTTCCCTTCTCTTCGTTCTGAGCTCTGCCTCTGGTCCCGCCCTTGCCGAAACAGGAAATAAGGGCGGGACCAGAGGCAGAGCTCAGAGTAGGGAAGGCAGCCGACTCACCAAGCCTGTTCATGTTTCACTGCTGCCGGGACCCCGGTAAGAGGGGGGGAGGGGAGGGTACCAGAGGGGTCAGGTCTGTGTTTTTAAAATGCCTTTTAAATTCTGGGTGGGCGGCACTCAGGAAGGCAAAGGGCAGGCGAAGGACTGTTGTGGGAGTGGGAGAATAGGTCGGTCTTGAACTGAGTCGAATCGGAGGGAGGGAGGAAGGGTCTGGAACTCGGAGGGGGGGTCTGGTGGGAGGGACGGAGGGGGGCCTGGAACTCAGAGGGAGGGAGGGAGGGGGTCTGGAACTCGGGGGGAGGGAGGTCTGGAGCTCGGGGGGGGGTCTTGAACTCAGGGGAGGGGGAGGTAGGAGGGTTCTGGAACTCGAGGGAAGGAGAGGGGTCTGGAACTCGGAGGACAACAGAGAGAGGGTGGGAGGAGGGTCCTGGAACTCAGAGGGGAGGGGAGGGGGGCCTGGAACTCAGGGGAGGAGGTGGGGAATGCACCACCCTGAAAAACAAAAAATCAGCACCCCCAATCAGGCCCGTAGAGAATACCTGGAAACTTATGGACAAGTGGTGAGTTGCAGGGGAGTGGGAGAGGGGAGGGAGGACGGCCTGGAAATCGGAAGGGAGGAAAAGGGGCCGTAGAACTCAGAGGGGGGGGGGAGGAAAGGGGGCCGAGGGACTCAGAGGGGACAGAGGGAGAGAGCGAGGGAGGGGGGCGGATAACCTTACTAGCGCCCGTTTCATTTCATACAGAAACGGGCCTTTTTTACTAGTATACTACATGTTTGGAATTACAGTTTGTATTAAAAAGTAATTTGTAAGTTTTACCTGTGAGACGATGAATAAATGTGTCAAGCTTGAATGAGTTTTTATAGATTGAGCAAGAGCCATAGGGTGCATGGCCATTGTGATTGATGTTAATCCTATTGTTATCAGGCAAAGTCAATGGAACAAGGTAATTTTTAATGCTAGGGTTGATTGAAATGATGATGGCTAAACAATATATAATGTATGAATCCACACAAAAGATCACTAATAAGAATAGCTGTTAAACAACACAATGTCCGCCAGTGAAGACCAAAATATGTGACTTCTCAAAAAAATGAGGAAAATGTCTCTCTCATACACTCCTGCGGCAACACTCTCACTTTTCAGGTGCACACAGCGCAAAAAGTAATCATAGACATAAAAAACCCTTAGAAACTTTTTTTGTTTTTTAAATATGCAAAAAAGTGTATAAAAATATATGTAATTAAATTCTTCGCTTTTGAACGCCCAAACTGACAGCAAGAATTCAAATCACTTATCTTAACCTGCTGTCCAATTCAAATGAAGGGTGGTACTTCCTTGCTTCCAGAAACACTGTCATGCAGTCCCAATGGTCCTGTTTTGTTCCTCTTCTTCAGGGAACCACATTGCCATAATCCAAAAGTTGGAGGGTTAACTTCCCACTGCCTTCAGGTTGAGGTGGCGATAAGGGCTCCCATGCTAACCACCGGGCCAATGATAGACCAGTTATAGCGGCCAATGATAGACCTGCTATTTATGCAGGTCTATCTGTCTGCTAAACCTAGCCAGTCAGCCAATGAATATTGGTGCTAACCGGCTGTGTCGCACAACAGCAGGTGACCAGACTAGCCACTAAGCGGTAATATTCAGCCGAGATAGCTTGTTGTCTCATGCTGAATATTAGTTCTTAGCCAGCTTTAGGCTATTTAACTGGCCAGAAGCCATTTCTGGCCAGTTAAATAGCCCTGAATATCAGGTAGTTAGGGAATTGATGGTTAGCAGAGATATTCAGCAGCACTACCTGGTTAAATGCCACTGAATATCAATGGCCAGACTGTTTGATAGGTTTTTTACTGGGTAGGAAACTCTCCTGCCTGGTGAAACCCTTTGAATATCAGGGATACAGAAAAAAAAAAAAGATTAAAATGAAAAATCGTATAAAGAACATAAGAACCTAAGCAAAATGAAGAGTTTTGGCTTGCACACCTCTACTTTATGTATTTCAGCTACCAGTATATTACTTTCCCCACCGGTTATCTCTTACTACCTTTTAGACAACTACGCTGATTCCTATATATTACATCCTCTGTTACTGTACATCTCACACTCACTGCCTATAATCAACACCCATCAGAAATCCAAACACATTTGCATTCCTTTGTTATTGTACATTGCCAATCATTTTAGCTCATTCATTAAGCACTCATTCAACACTTGTAAATCATTCTCAAGCACGTTTAATTGCGGGAATATTCATAACAGCTCATCAGTTCTAAATATTCAAAATAATAAAAGGTAAATAGTAGGACATATTTTATTTGACTGTGGTTAGGCTGAAGGTGAGGAAAATAAAGAGCCCTTATTGTCCTTTCTGGTTCTGCTACTTCTGGTGTGGCTTTTGTCTTACAGATGGGGTCATTCTACAACCTAGGTGCTACTATGGAGTGGAGGAGGAGCAGGATGAGAACCATTGAAGTACGGTTCAAATCCTACTGTGGCTCTGTGTGACCTCGGGCAACTCACTTAACTCTCCATTGACTCAGGTTCAAACTTAGGGTCCTTGTACTAAGCGGGAGTAAGCACTAATGAATGCTTACTATACAGGAAATTGCAGTACCGCAGGGCGAGCTATGGCATCCTGCAGTAGTGTTGGAATCTGTGCACACTTCCTACGAACTAAAAAATATATGCATGTAAATGATTAGTATGCACTTGTATGCATATATGCTAGCATGCCACCTATGTGCTATTCTGTTCCTGTATATATAACTTGCATAGTGCATAAGTGCAGGGTGGGGGGGTGGTGGCAGAGCATGAGTGGCACATAATTGAGTCTCCAACTTAGGCGCTCACACTAGCTCCATGGTGGGCATAAGAGTGAGTTCCAAAATCCAGGATATGGAATATAAGATAGTAAGTCCACACACATTGATTTCTTATATTTTCTTTTTATAAATACCTTTTTTCTTTCTCCCCCCCCCCCCCCTAAAATAAGGAGGAAAAAGACCTCATAGGATTGTTTACTAAAGCTTACCTCAAGTTATCTGCCACAGGGGCCATAGGGACTGACTCATTGATTCATTATTTGAATATTTGGTGTGTTCATTTTTTTAGTGGTTCTCCTTTTTTTGTATACAGTATTTACTTTGGTGTATTTTCCTTGGAGTATGTCTAATTCTTGGCACACAGGATTTAGCTTTTCAGCTCAGACTTTTTTTTTTTTAAGCAATCTCATCTTTTATTGAGCTAAAATCTTTCTTAAATACAATTGTCCCTTTTGCTATGGACTAAACAAAATATAGCCATTTTTTCCTAGAAAAAAATATGTAATAGTCCTAAATGATAGTAATTTATAGCAATATGTCAGATTAAATGTAACACTGGATGGAACATAGACTCAAATGTCATGTAAGTCCCCCCTCCCATATCACAATTAAGAGATGTCTAAAAGATGTATAGAAGAAATAAAACTTACCATGGCAAATATAAAAACCTATTACTTCTAGAAATTGTGCATTTCCTATTCTGTCTAGTGTAATTTCTTGTAAACTGCTAATGCATTGATCAAAATGATTAGCTTGCAGTCTCATTTAATCCTAGCAAGAGGTAAATTTGCAAACTGAAAAATAAGTTAATCAGCAATAAAAGCTGAGGAAAAGAGAGTGAAAAGAACATTAAAATAGAAACAAAATCCCTAGGAATTAATTCTAAATGAACCTCGCTAGTTTCAATGTGAGGTCCGACATATTTCTTATGTACTTTGTTGAGCTTCAGAGCTGATGATTTTTGTTTCAGCTTAGCTAGAATCCATATACAATGATTATTTTTATTAACCCAAAGCTGTGTTTTATGCAAGATATTTTCAACCGTCTTGTTTCTTTTCTAGCTTTATGACCTGCCTGCTGATTCCAGCTCCTGGCCTCCAGTTCTATGCTATGTTCACTATCTGCATGTATAAGGTTGGTGCCTCTGTTTACCCAAGTATAACTCCTAATTACTGGGTGCATCACAGTCCTTGTCTGGCTCAGCTTGAGTTCCCACACCCATGTCAAAGCCCTGATCTATATGTTAGATTCATAAGTTCTTGAGGGTAGTTAACTCAACAAACTTAAAGGCCCTGTTTACTAAGCCGTGCGGTAGGTGCGCTAACTTTTTATTTCTTAGGCTTCTGGCATTCACATATATACACATTTAAAACTATGTTTGTTAATCCTATTTACATCATGCTCAGTACTTGACAGTATTAATTTGCAATATTTTATCAGATTTTTCTTTTTATTTAAGGACACCTGATCTACTATGGTCTCTTTTGCAACCTCACTATCGGGATACCTTATCTTACCTGTTTTGGTGATATCTTTGAAAGATACTTTATCCCGAACCATGCACTTTTGAGCAATTGTAGGCCTTCCCCCAGTTTCTAGTTTAAAAGCACATACCCATATACTGTAAGTAGCTGTCTAAAGTTATAATTACATAAGTGCATCCTGTTTCCAACAGTGGCCAATCCAGGCCACAAGTACCTGGCAAGATCCCAAAAAAGTACAATAAATTTTATGCTGCTTATCCTAGAAATAAGCAGTGGATTTTCCCCAAGTCCATTGTAATAATGGTTTATGGACTTTTCCTTTAGGAAGCCATCTAAACCTTTTCTAAATCCTACTAAGCTAATTGCTTTTACTACATTCTCTGACAACAAATTCCAGAGTTTAATTACACATTGAGTGAAGAAACGTTTTCCCCGATTTGTTTTAATTTACTACTTTGTAGCTTCATTGTGTGTCCCCTAGTCCTAGTATTTTTGGAAAGAGTAAAGAAGCGATTCACGTCTACCCGTTGCACTCCACTCATTATTTTATAGACCTCTATCATATCTCCCCTCTGCTATCTTTTCTCCAGCTACAAAGTATTCTAGTTGTATATGGGAGTATGTGCACACATATGTGTGTAAATGACTAAGTGCCATTCTGAAAATACATACATATATGTTATAGTGATCTGGGAGTATCTGCTGATACAAAACATATATAAATAGGTGTGTAGATGATGTCACTAAGTCTAAATACACATGATTATTGGTCCCAGAGTTTAAAAAAAATCACTCTTTTTCTACGTTTTTACTGATAAGAAATCCTGACCACCAGAAGTATGTAAAATAGAATAGTTTATATAAATAGCAATACAGATAACTAGCAAAATGCAGTAAAGAGTCAGAAAGAGTTCCTATGAGTCCTAATACAATTAGATAGGCCTAATGAGAGCAGTGCCCTTGATTTAAGACACATTTCAATTTCTGGTAAAAACCAACAAACTAAATCCAAATGCAAATGTAATCACAGAACTTAAAATATGCAATCTGTAGATAGCAGTGCAGTCTTCTCAATGGTGGTAGGATAAAGACAAGCCTGCTCATAGGAATATAGAACTGACTGTCTGAAACCTGTACAGCCTTATATGCAGTTTATTATCAGTCATGTCCTTCAAGCCACACTAGCACTGTGGATAGACACGCACTGGGGGTAATTGTTGACAAAAACCTGTCAGTCATGTAGAATCCTGAAACATCAGCCCCACACATCTCAAAATAGGGTGCAATACCCCATCCTCAAGGATGTCTTGCATCATTCAGGCCAGATGTTAGCTAAGTCATTGCACAGTGTGTTCCTGACTGAGGGTCACAATCCTTGTCTTCGGCTGATGGAATGCAGTGAAAGCCTTTGACACAGAGAATCCATGTGATGGCACAGGCCTCTAATTCAGGCCTGCTACGATTTAGTGGTCCTTTTACTAAGGTGCACTGAAAAATGACCTGCGGTAGTGTAGGTGCTGGTTTTGGGCGCTCGTAGAATAATTTTTCAGTACACCTGTAAAAAAAAAAGGCCTTTTTAAAAGTTTTGCCGAAAATTGTCGCGCGTCCATTTTGGGTCTGAGACGATACCACCAGCCATTGACCTAGTGGTAAATTCTCATGTGGTAACTTGGAGGTAATGACCTACGTGTGCCAAATGCCACTTGGCGCACGTCCAATACGTATGGCAGAAAATGAAATTACATAAGAGTCACGTGGTAACTCTAGTTTGGCACATGTTGAGCGTGCATTGATGCTTACACGGCTTAGTAAAGTGGCCTCTTAGTTTGTTGATACATATGTTAAACTGTGACAGGGGCTATACCTTTTACAGTTCATAGGAGTGGAGGAGTGACCTAGTGGTTAGAGCACTGGTCTTGCAAACCAGAAGTGACCATTTCAAATCCCACTGCTGCTCCTTGTGATCTTGGGCAAGTCACGTAACCTTCCATTGCCTCAGGTACAAACTTAGATTGTGAGCCCTCCTGGGACAGAGAAATATCCAGTGTACCTGAATGTAACTCACCTTGAGCTACTACTGAAAAAGGTGTGAGCAAAATCTAAATAAATAAAAGCACAAAGAGTATGGGTAGGAATGAGTGGGGTACACACTTGTGCTAATTATAGAATAATATAATTTGTGTGCATTTCTTTGCAATCTCATTATGAGAATTTACACTTACTCTATGGCTGTCATAAGTGGTTACAACTTACACCTTAATTATGCATGAGTATTAGCACTGCTACACTAGTCCACATATGAAAACAAAAATTCTCCTTCCCCAAGAGCCAACAAACCTAAGAAATGCATATAGATGTTAATTATTTCTATTACGTTTTTTGTTACCTTTGAGGTGAATATCCCATGACTAATGTTTTTAAGTTTGAATTTCAATAAATTAAAAAAAGGGGTGGTGGTTGGGGTATGGGTTTGCAGTAGAATGATACAGAGGAATAGTTATCAGTGTGCACGTCATTAAGTTATGAATGTGCACTCCTTTATTTTATCATTATTTTAGCATGGGTCCTATTTTATGCAGCGAAACATGGATACTAATAACTGGTATTAACAGTAAACTAACACATCTTAATAGCAGCCCACATTGATAACTCCCCCTCCCTCCCATATTTGGTTATTTGTAAAGTTCTACCTTTTATGCACAATCATATAATAGGGGTCGTATGAGATTTTGGTAGACTGTTGCTGCCTCAGAGCATGTGCATGGTTGATCTGTTTCTTGTGTGCTGGTGGTGAGCTTTATTTTAACTGTAGCTAAAGGAGGTTGGTCAGGGTTACAAGTTATTGTGCCTTTGCTGAGTGTTGCTTCTTATTTTAAATTGCAGAGTTTTATGGACCATACAGGATTGGTTTTGGTTGAGAAATTGTTACAAGGATTCCTTCATTCTCGCCACTTGGTAGTGATTTGTACCCTGCATTAGCCTATTTGTCAGGCTACTCTGCTAATGTTTTCTGTTTTGCCTAGGACTTAAATATCCCTTTATGAATTTGCTTTCTTCCAAGTGGCATTTTCTTGTACCTTTTTTGAAGTATGAGTGAATTAGTAGGTTCTTCAAAAAGGACTTTGGCTGAGAGAGGTCTCAAAAAGGTTAGATGGTGACTTGGCCGCTTTTATCCCCTGCCAACCTACTTTTACCCATCCTTCCCTATCCCTTGGTCATCATAAAAGATACTTGCACACATGTCTTCAACTTCTTATAGTGAAATTTTATTGATAAGGCCACAGTATAGTTTACACCTGTTAACTTAATACAATAATCAAATCATAATTTGCACATTGCAGTCAAAATTGACAAAAGCTACTCTACAATAATTCTAACATCATTAGGAAGGTAACACTCGAAACACACCAGTGTGGATAGCCATCAAACACTTATTACCAGTTTCCATAAATCGGACCTTAAATTACTTATCCATACTGGCACAGGCAGTCAAAACCGATTACCCTTTTGCCTAATTTTATTGAGGGTGGCTGTAGAAGGTCAACCCTGGCTTATTAACCTCTTCCAGCAGTGGTCTCCTTGGTCATTTAGTGGCTTCATGTCAAGTCTTTTCAACCTGAGCTTTTGGGCCTCTTCCATAAAAAAAAATAGGGACATCTTCTCTAGTTCTCATCACCTCATGTCAGTTGTTGCCTCCCAGTACAAAGAGGCAGTGTATATCTCATCTTAGGTCCAATGTACTGTACTGATGACCTCCTGATATTGTATGCTCTTTAAGTTATACTTCTGGGAGGCTCTGAAAATGGAGGTGATTCTCCTGTGCTTAATTTTTTAAAAGCTGCCAGGCCCTTGCAGATGCAAAGGTGGCATCTAGTAGCTGCTTCAAAATTAAAGTCTGTTGCAGTGTTCATGCTCTTCTCAATTGCTGTGGTTGAATACTACCTTACTGAATGTTCTCAACACTGTTGCTGCTTATCCAGTCTCTCAGCCGACTCAGTCTGGTTCCACCTCTCCAGTGACATTCCTGGAACTGACATCCAGTAGCTGCTTGAAATTACAGTCTGCTGCAGTGCCGGCACTGTGGCGGCGTGCACCAAAGGAGCACACACAAGGAGCAAATGAGCTCCTTTGGACATTCTGGGGGTGATCACAGTAAGCCAACCTCCGTATCCTCTATCACACTCCTTTAGAGATTTTATTCTCCTACCCATCCTTCTCTGCTCAGCCTCTATATCCATCCTGTCCTCAGCCCCATTCCTGTTCACTGGGGACGCTGCTCTAGCTGTCTGTGTGCCATCTCTATATCTGCCAGCCCTCACACACTGTTGCACCCTCCCCCACTACTTCTCTCCAGTTTTCAACCATGCTTCTTAACTGTCACTCTGTTCACAACAAGACTTCTGCCATCTATGACATAGTTCATATTCATCACCCGCAACTATTTTGCCTTACTGATACCTGACTGCATCCAGGTGACAAACCTATAATCCTTCAGTATCTTCTTGTGAGATACTCTATATTCTCCATCTGGTGCGCGAGCATTAATCGAGCAGTAATCGGCATTTTACACACGTAGACCAATACTGCCCGGCTACCGTGTGAGACCTTACCGCTAAGGCAATGGCTGGCAGTAAGATCTCAGACTCAAAATGGACGTGTGGCAATTTTCATTTTGCCGCACATCCATTTTCAGCAAAAATGAAAAAAGGGTATTTTTATAGTGTGCTGAAAAATGATTCTGCACGCGCCTAAAAAGAAAGAGAGAAGTTACATTGGCTCCCTCTTAAAGAATGTATCACGTTCAAGATTTGCACGATAGTTCATAAAATCATTTACGGAGAGGCCGCGTCATACATGCACAACCTAGTGGACCTCCCACCCAGAAATGCCAAAAGATCTGCCCGTACTTTTCTTCATTTACACTTCCCTAGTTGCAAGGGATTAAAATACAAACTAATACATGCATCCAGCTTTTCTTACATGAGCTGGTAGTTGTGGAATACGCTACCAAAATACTTAAAAACAATTAATGAAATAACCAACTTTCGCAAATCGTTAAAAACCTCTCTTTTCACTAAAGCTTACCACGAGAATCCATAACTAACCACAACATACCACCACGACTCCTTGACTATGACTGTCTCCTTTCTATAACTGTTTGATCATATTGACATGTGAACCTTGTTATTGTTAACATCTTTGTAACACCAACTGTATTTTGTACCCTGAAATGGCAATGCCATTACAGGTATTTGTAAGCCACATTGAGCCTGCAAACAGGTGGGAAAATGTGGGATACAAGTGCAATAAATAAAACGAGCATCTATACTACCACAAGTCATTTTTCAGCATGCCTTTGTAAAAGATCCCCTAAGAAAGGGATGGAAAATAAGACCAAGAATATAATAATGCCTCTGTTTCACTCCATGGTGTGACCTCATGTTGAATATTGCATTTAATTTTGGTCACTGTATCTCAAAAAAGATATAGTGGAATTAGAAAAGGTTCAAAAGAGCAACCAAAATGATAATGGGAATGGAATTCTTCTCCTATGAAGAATGGTTAAAGAGGTTAGGGCTTTTCAGTTTGGAAAAGAGACGGCTGAGTAGGGATATGATCGAGATCTACAAAATCTTGGGTGGTGAAGAACAGGTAAAAGTGAATCTATTTTTTATTCTTCAAAACAGTACAAAATCCATTTGGAGGAGCAGCAGCTCCCCTTGTACCCTACCTAGCTATGCCTCTGGAGATTTTTACCCTGCTCTTTTTATTTTCTGGTGGCCACAGAAACCAGTGATAATATTGAACTCCTGTTTGGAGATTGACTTTAAAGGACTCCTCATGGAGGTTTGAGGTTTCTTTTAGTTCATGTTGAAGCCCATAGGCAGTCGGTGGCCCAACTGTTTGGGGAGGCTAAAGGGGGCGGGTTAGAGGTGGGGCCAGGGGTGGAGCTTACATCCATAATTGTCTGACAACACACAGAAAAAATATTAGTACAACATCCCAAATGTGAAAAGTTACAAGCACCAACCTAATTAGTGAGATTGAAGGTTAGCAAGTGAAAGTTTTTTTGCAGTGTATTCGGTATATAATTTTGTCATGGTGGAGAAGAGACTGAGTCACAAGGGAAGGCTGCTAGTTATTGACAAGTAATGTTTCTATGTGCATGTAAAAATGGATTTATATATAACAAATGACATATCATATTTTAAACTCAATTATTTCAAGCACTTACCAACACTAAATCACATACACATCTATGGAACAATTCAACATCATATCCTCCAAAATATTCTAAAACCATGTCTGATGTTATGACAAACAAACTAAAATTAAATTAAAGTGTTGATGTCACCTTAGTAAGGCCAACACACAGTCCTTCAAAACACTATGCACAAACAGCCTTTTAGGGTGGATAGTGTTCACAATGAGCTCTGTTATTAATGGCAAGACAGAGATAAGAGTTTTCAATTTTGGCACAGTATGTCATCACAAGAACAAAATGGACTGCATGAGGGGCTTATAGCCCATTTAGTTATGTTTAAACAAAAGGATCTGCATGAAACAAAATATTTATTTTTATTTTAACTTATAACCCCCCCCCCCCTTTCACTCAAATACTCCTCCCCCCAACACTTACCCGCTTCGACGCTTGCTCGATCCGCTGCCTCCTCCCTGACTCGGTCAGTGACTGACTGTAAAGAGCCGCGTGCTGAAACACTCAGGCTCACAGTCACAGCCAGGCTCTGCCGACGGAACAGCAGCAGGAAGTGCATCACAGGGGGAGGTTCCGGCAGAGCCGGAACCGCTGGGGAAGGAGCCCTAAGGTCCCTAGTTAGCGAGTCAGGCAACAGGTAAGAAAAAAACTGAGGGGATGGGCACCAGCACTGAGAGGAAGATACAATTTTGTTCCAAACTTCCTTCCTGCACCAAATTTGAGGAGGAGGCAGGGTGAGGTAATGGTTGGGCTGGGGAGGCTGGGGCGCCTATGTGAAGCCCTTTTCCTCTCATGGTATAGCACTTTTCCATCTGTTCTTTCAATCAAAATATATTGTTTTTTGGAATTCATTTCATGCCGCATGAAAGACTCCTGAAGAAATTGCAGAGTCATGGAATCGGAGGTAGGGTATTATTATGGATTAAGAACTGGTTGAAAGATAGGAAGCAGAGAGTAGGATTGCGTGGCCAGTATTCTCAGTGGAGGAGGGTAGTTAGTGGGGTCCCGCAGGGGTCTGTGCTGGGTCCGTTGCTTTTTAATGTATTTATAAATGACCTAGAGATGGGAATAACTAGTGAGGTAATTAAATTCGCCGATGACACAAAATTATTCAGGGTCGTCAAGTCGCAGGAGGAATGTGAACGATTACAGGAGGACCTTGCGAGACTGGGAGAATGGGCGTGCAAGTGGCAGATGAAGTTCAATGTTGACAAGTGCAAAGTGATGCATGTGGGTAAGAGGAACCCGAATTATAGCTACGTCTTGCAAGGTTCCGCGTTAGGAGTTACGGATCAAGAAAGGGATCTGGGTGTCGTCGTCGATGATACGCTGAAACCTTCTGCTCAGTGTGCTGCTGCGGCTAGGAAAGCGAATAGAATGTTGGGTGTTATTAGGAAGGGTATGGAGTCCAGGTGTGCGGATGTTATAATGCCGTTGTATCGCTCCATGGTGCGACCGCACCTGGAGTATTGTGTTCAGTACTGGTCTCCGTATCTCAAAAAAGATATAGTAGAATTGGAAAAGGTACAGCGAAGGGCGACGAAAATGATAGTGGGGATGGGACGACTTTCCTATGAAGAGAGGCTGAGAAGGCTAGGGCTTTTCAGCTTGGAGAAGAGACGGCTGAGGGGAGATATGATAGAAGTGTATAAAATAATGAGTGGAATGGATCGGGTGGATGTGAAGCGACTGTTCACGCTATCCAAAAATACTAGGACTAGAGGGCATGAGTTGAAGCTACAGTGTGGTAAATTTAAAACGAATCGGAGAAAATTTTTCTTCACCCAACGTGTAATTAGACTCTGGAATTCGTTGCCGGAGAACGTGGTACGGGCGGTTAGCTTGACGGAGTTTAAAAAGGGGTTAGATAGATTCCTAAAGGACAAGTCCATAGACCGCTATTAAATGGACTTGGAAAAATTCCGCATTTTTAGGTATAACTTGTCTGGAATGTTTTTACGTTTGGGGAGCGTGCCAGGTGCCCTTGACCTGGATTGGCCACTGTCGGTGACAGGATGCTGGGCTAGATGGACCTTTGGTCTTTCCCAGTATGGCACTACTTATGTACTTATGTCATTTTCACCCTAAATGGTAGGAAACCATCTCATTTTTTTCTGTCAATAGTGCACCCTAATGCTCAATAGTGCATATTATTTATCCATTGACAAAGTACTAAAAAATAATACACAACATAGTGCAGTAGTGCACACCATTTAAGCAATAGAGCTCTTTTGAGCAATAAGGTACACTATAACACAGTAGTGTGCACTATTGATGATATTGTGCTTGACATAAAAAAAATAGACAAAACCCAAACACAATGAAAAATCATATAAGTAACATGGGGGGAAATAGAAAAGTTTTTTTTTTTTTTTTACCTATGCAGTCTGTACTGCTCATAGCTGTAAGCATATACGATTTAACTGTGAACATTTGTGGGTCTTATTACTAAGATAACGATGTCATCAAAGTTTTATTCTGAATAGTTGATTTCTAGAAGTTATTTTCATATTTAGTAACAGAAAGAAATTCCTCTCCCACTGAATTTATTTTGGGGTATTTTTTCTTTGCTTTTACTTTACAATTCAGCACAATTTTTTTTCAAAACACATTCTAACTGAAGATAATTTGATCCTTTTGATAATATGTTAGAGCTGGAAGGATACCATTTCATGATATACAGACACCATCACTGGTAAAAGCATAAAAATGAGTCCTTTGTAGTATCAAATTAATTCAGCTTTGTGAATGCTTTCTTTTCTCAGATATACGTAGCAATTCCTTCTAAAGGTTAAGTTCCACAGTCTGAAATACTCTACCAAAACACTTAAAGGGCGATATTTATTTATTTATTACATTTGTACCTCGCGCTTTCCCACACATGGCAGGCTCAATGCGGCTTACATAGTAACAATATAAAGAATTACAAAGTCGTAAGAAGAATGTACAATTTGTGGTAAACACAATATTAATGGGGTTAAAGGATAAGTAAATTGAGCATGGGAGGAATGGGTGCAGAAGGAAATGAGCGTAAGGAGGTAGGCGTAGGAAGATGGAGAGGAATGGATATGGGGTAGCAATAAGGATAATGGGAAACATGGTCAATGTACAACAATTGTCAATAAGAATCATGTGGGCAGGCTTTGGTTAGGTTATTATAATCTAGACAACCAAAGTTACACATGCCTTGCAGGTGCAAATGTCTAGAATATTTGCAGTTATGAGTATAAGTATACATCTACCTGCAAAAGTGCAAGCAGGACATCTAAGTGCTATTCTGTAGTGGTGCGCCTACTTTATAGAAAATGTAAAGGCTAAAGGGACAACCCCCACCATATCAACCTTACTTTTCATAACCAACATCCCCTAGATTGGCATGTCCTCCATGGGAACTAGACATCCTCTGATAAGCATGCCTCCTTGACATAAGGGGCCCCCTACTGAGCCTCTTCCTCCTTTGCATCATACTATCTGTGCTGACCCTTTCCCCACCCCTTCAGGAAGCTCTGGATCCCTCATCCACCCATGGGGTTTATCTGAAGGATATCCTAGTGGTCTAGATTGTAGAGACAGAAACCCCTTTGGACTCACCCTGATTGGCACTAGCAGGTCATGAGTTCTAGCGGTACTCCCATGAAAATATTGCAAGAGGTCTACCTTCCAATGTCTTTTTATGGAAATAATTGCCGGGGAGGGGACAGAACAGCTGATATGGTTCATGGGCGCTATGGGTGGGGCCCCTGATGTTGCAGGACATGCTAATTTGGGAAGGACTGGTTCGCAGGGGGGTATGCTAATAGGAGGGTAGAGGGCTGGATCCAGGGGACACAAGCTCATGGAGGTGAGGAATGGGCTCACAAGCAAGTTATGGTAAGTTAACAGTTTGGGCAGGAGGTATGTGTAGGCTTAACTCCTACCCAAACCAGCACCTTGCCACAACTTGTTTGTAGTTGAAAAACTACAGGAGTGAACAATACATGGCAACAAAATGATCACCCAACAGACACTATAATCACATTAAAATATCTCATGTTCATCACCTTTGTATACCTCAATATTATTTTTATTAGTTTATATTTTTTGGCACAGAGGCATCATATAAAAATATAGAACAGACTATTGGCTCTCCTGTAGTGCACAGCTATTCCAGATCTGAAGCTCACCAATTTATGTTAACCATCTACCTCAAGTGCCTTTTTTTAATCTTTTATTTAATTATGAATAAAGCAAAACCAAAAATGGAAAACAGCAACCAGTCTACTTATCTGAACAAAAAAGTCACAGCGCTGTTGATGTCTTCAGTTTTATATACTTTAAACAGTATTTACTGTAATCTGCTAAGGATAAGTTTAGGATCTTCACAATATAAATATTTATAAATACATTTTTAAAAGAGTTTTAAAAAGGGCAATTAGAAATATTTGTTGTTTTCATTTAGTATGTGAAAACCATAGGAGCCGACTCTGTAGGTGCTGTGAGCACCCCCAATATTGAGAAAATTCCTTGTATGTGTCCAGGGAGCAGTTATTTCCATTGGGCTTAGCACCCCTAATAATTTTAAAAAGTTGGCTCCTATGGCGAAAACCATCAGACACTTTTTTAAAATGTTTATGATTTATATATATTTATATAAGGCCTGATATTCATCTGGCTACGATCAGCGGGATTTTTTGGCCACCACTGGTATTATCCCTGAATATTCAATGCTGGGCTGTGTCTGAGCACTAACGTTGAATATCTAGCTTTCGGTGGCCAGATAAAGTGTGATATTCAATATTTCATCGAATAAGTCAACCCGATAGGACTGTAATTTGATGTGGTCCTATTTATCCAGTTAAAGGTGTCTTTTACAAAGGCACAGTAGCAATTTTAGTGTGTGCTAAATGTTAGAGACACCCCTAGGAATATATTGACATCTCTAATGTTTAGCACATGCTTATTTTTTGCGCACACTAAAAACACTAGCATGCCTTTATAAAATGACCCCTAAGTGCTGAAAATTGACACTTAACCAGATAAGTGCCAATTCTGTCCCCAGAATACCCACAACCTATCCAGTTTCATCTTAGGCACTAACCAGGTATACGTGGAGGGGCATAATTGAAAGAGACGTCCTCGTTTCGATTTGGATGTCCTCGCAAAATGCCCCCATCCAGGGGTGGGGAAACACGTATTTTCGAAACAAGATGGACCCATCTTTTGTTTCGATAATACGGTCATGGATGCCCAAATCCTGAAATTTGGTCATCCTTAGAGATGGTTGTCCCTAGACTTGGTCATTTCTGATTTTCGGCGATAATGGAAACCAAGGACGTCCATCTCAGAAATGACCAAATGCAAGCCATTTGGTCATGGGAGGAACCAGAATTTGTAGTGCACTGGTCCCCTTGACATGCCAGGACACCAACTGGGCACCCTAGGGGGCACTGCAGTGGACTTCATAAATTGCTCCCAGGTACATAGCTCCCTTACCTTGTGTGCTGAGCCCCCCCAAATCCCCCCCAAACCCAAAACCCACTACCCACAACTGTACACCACTACCATAGTCCTTTCGGGTGAAGGGGAGCACCTAGATGTTGGTACAGTGGGTTTGTGGTGGGTTTTGGAGAGCTCGCTGTTTCCTCCACAAATGTAGCAGGTGGAGGGGGGGGGAATGGGCCTGTGTCCGCCTGTCTGAAGTGCATTGCACCCACTAAAACTGCTCCAGGGACCTGCATACTGCTGTGATGAACCTGAGTATGACATCTGAGGCTGGCACAAAATATTTTTAAAGATGTTTTTTGAGGGTGGATGAGGTTTATTGACCACTGGGGGAGTAATGGGAGGTCATCCCCAATTCTCTCCGGTGTTCATCTGGTCATTTTGAGCACCTTTTTGTGCCTTATTTGTAAGAAAAACACGACAAGGTAAAGTCGTCCAAGTGTTCGTCAGGGATGTACTTGTTTCTTTTGATTATGGGTCGAGGACGATCTAGTGTTAGCACACCCATGTCCCGCCTTCGCTATGCCTCCATACGCCCCCTTGAACTTTGGCCGTCCCTGCGACGGAAAGCAGTTGGGGACGTCCAAAATCGGCTTTCGATTATACTGATTTGGATGCCCCTGTGAGAAGGACATCCATTTTCCGATTTCTGTCGAAAGATGGGCATCCTTCTCTTTTGAAAATGAGCCCATTAGTGGTACTATTCAGTTAACTGCTACTGAATAGTTGTTTAGCCCTGGACAGATTATTTAAATGGTCTGGAGCCTCTCCTGAATGTTTAAAATATCTGTAAATATTAAACCAGTTGCATTGAGTGTTTTGCTGACTGTCACCAGCATTATTCTTGGATATTTAATGTTAGAAACATAGAAACATGACGGCAGATAAGGCCAAAATGGCCCATCCAGTCTGCCCATCCTCAGTAACCAGTAACCCCTCCTTTTCCTAAGAGATCCCACGTGCCTATCCCATGCTTTTTAAAATTCTGATACAGCCCTCATCTCCATGACCTCCAGTAGGAGGCCATTCCATGCATTCACCACCCTTTCCATGAAAGAGTATTTTCTTAGAGTCCTCCTAAGCCTATTTCCACTTAACTTCCTCTTATGACCCCTCATTCCAGAGGTTTCCTTCATTTGAAAAAGTCTCACCTCCTGTGCATTAACGCTACTGAGGTATTTAAATGTCTCTATCATATCCCCTCTCTCCTGCCTCTCGTCCAGCATATACATGTTGAGATTTATAAGCTTGTCCCTCTATGTTTTATGAGAATGACCATTAATCAAGTTTGTAGCCGCCCTCTTGAGCAACTCCTTCCTGTTTATATCTTTCTGAAGGTGTGGTTTCCAGAATTGCATGCAGTACTCTAAATGGGACCTCACCAGAGATTTATATAAGGGCACTATCACCTCTTCTTTCCTGCTGGTCATCCCTCTCCTTATGCACCCAAGCATCCTTCTGGCTTTGAAAGTCGCCTTTTCCACCTGTTTGGCCACCTTAAGATCCTCAGACACAATTACCCCAAGTCCCCCTCTTCTTTCATACACATAAGCACTACACCCTCTATTCTGTACCGTTCTCTTGGATTCTTGTAACCCAAGTGCACGACCCTGCATTTTTTAGCATTAAATCTAAGTTGCCAATTTTTGGACCATTCTTCAATATTCGCTAGATCCTTCCTCATGTCATCCATACACTCTAGGGTGTCCATCCTATTACAGAGTTTGGTATCATCCGCAAAGAGAGAAACCTTACCAAGCAGTCTTTTGCCAATATCACTCACAAAGATGTTAAAAATAGCCGGCCTGAGGACCAATTCCTGAGATACAACACTGATAACATCATTTTCCTTGGATCAAGCTCCAATTACCACTACCTCTGTCTCCTTCCATTCAACCAGTTTTTAACTCTGTCAGTCGCTTTAGGTCCCATACCAAGGGCATTCAATTTATTTATCAGTTGCCTATGTGGAACCATTTGAAAGGCTTTGCTAAAATCTAAGAACTCCACATCTAGTGTTCCTCCTACATCCAAATGCTTGGTCACCCAGTTAAAAAAAGTCAATCAATTTTGTCTGACAAATCCTGCCTCTAGTGAA
Organism: Microcaecilia unicolor; assembly: GCF_901765095.1. NCBI lineage: Eukaryota > Metazoa > Chordata > Amphibia > Gymnophiona > Siphonopidae > Microcaecilia > Microcaecilia unicolor. The sequence goes on from NC_044032.1 coordinate 471,664,873, forward strand.
ACCATGCTGCTTCTGGTCCTGAAGTCCATTTGATTTGAGAAACCTCAAAATCCTCTGCTTTAATTAGTTTACTCACCACTGAGGTCAGACTGACCAGTATGCAATTCACAACCTCTTCCTTGCTTCCGCTCTTGTGAAGGACCACAACTGCCCTTTTCCAGTCCTCCAAGACCACGACAGACTCTAAGGAAGCATTGAAGAGGTCAGACAGTGGAGCTGCCAGAACTTCTCTAAGTTCCTTGAGTACTCTTGGATGTATCCCATCAGGTCCCATCAGTTTGTCTACTTTTAGTTTAGCTAGCTCCTCACAAACACAGTTTTCTGAGAATCAGTCCTGGTTTACTATACATCCATCCCCATTAACATTTGTTTTCTGGGGACCTGCCCCGGCCTTTAATCCATGAACACAGAAAAGAAATAATTGCTATGCAGTTCAGTTTTATCCTTAGCAGCTTCTCCATATTCCTGCCCCTCAGCTTTGAGCCTCTCAATTTTATTGTGGCACTTCCTCCTTTCACTTACATATCTAAAGAAAGTCTTGTCCCCCAATTTTACCATATCAGCTATCTTTTCCTCCATTTCCCTCTTTGCGTTCCTGACAGCTTTTCTAGCTTCTCTTAGTTTTACAGATATTTTTGCCTGTCTCCTCTTTCTGCAATGTCTTGTAATGAATGCTAACCTTTTTTCCCTTACCTTTTTGGGCCCCTTACATGTTGGGTCATTGAAATCCCAAGTTTCATAGCCAGTGAAGTTGATATTCAGCACTTAAGTGGCTATGGATAACTGCATAAAGATAGGACAGAATTGTATGCAATCCCATTTATGCAGTTAACCTGGCTGGTTAAGTGCTGAGTCCTTTTACTAAGAAGCACTAACAGATTTAGCACATGCTAAATGATATGATATCCATGGGGATATAATTGACATATTATCATTTAGTGCACACTAAGGGTCTTGTTTATTAAACTGTGTTGTAGGCATGCTAACTTTTTAGCATGTGCTAAAAATTAGTGTATGCTAATGGTAGAGATACCCATTATATTCCTATGGGTGCATTTAGCATTAGTGCATGCTAATTTTTAGCATGCGCTATAACGTTTATGCACCTACAGTGTGGCTTAGTAAACAGGACCCTAAATATGTCAGTGTGCCTTAGTAAAAGGACCCCAAGTGATGACTCTGCCCTGGAACACCCCTAAAATAGCTGGTTTTCACTTAGGCACTAATCAATAAATTTCAGCAGCGATAACCAGTTAAATGCCGCTGAATATTAGTGGGCAGCCCTGAATAAGTGATTTAACTGGTCAGCGGACATTTCTGGTGGTTAAATTGCTTTGAATATCGACCCTTTTAGCCTTACTTCTATCTATCTATTTTGTTTTTTTGAGAATTAATGTTTAATATGTGCGTACTTAAGCAGTCTAACTGGTTGGGGTGGCAGTTTATATGAATGCTGGAGGACAATTAATTTTCTAGTTTAGTAGACAAAGAATGTTTCATTGAGCCTATCAAACATTGTCAAGCAAATATCCGCTTTTGATGGAAAAGATAAAAAAAAACATTTAGCCTTAAGAGTTTGAGTAAATGGTAAGCACATACAGTGGTGGAAATAAGTATTTGATCCCTTGCTGATTTTGTAAGTTTGCCCACTGACAAAGACATGAGCAGCCCATAATTGAAGGGTAGGTTATTGGTAACAGTGAGAGATAGCACATCACAAATTAAATCCGGAAAATCACATTGTGGAAAGTATATGAATTTATTTGCATTCTGCAGAGGGAAATAAGTATTTGATCCCCCACCAACCAGTAAGAGATCTGGCCCCTACAGACCAGGTAGATGCTCCAAATCAACTTGTTACCTGCATGACAGACAGCTGTCGGCAATGGTCACCTATATGAAAGACACCTGTCCACAGACTCAGTGAATCAGTCAGACTCTAACCTCTACAAAATGGCCAAGAGCAAGGAGCTGTCTAAGGATGTCAGGGACAAGATCATACACCTGCACAAGGCTGGAATGGGCTACAAAACCATCAGTAAGACGCTGGGCGAGAAGGAGACAACTGTTGGTGCCATAGTAAGAAAATGGAAGAAGTACAAAATGACTGTCAATCGACAAAGATCTGGGGCTCCACGCAAAATCTCACCTCGTGGGGTATCCTTGATCATGAGGAAGGTTAGAAATCAGCCTACAACTACAAGGGGGGAACTTGTCAATGATCTCAAGGCAGCTGGGACCACTGTCACCACGAAAACCATTGGTAACACATTACGACATAACGGATTGCAATCCTGCAGTGCCCGCAAGGTCCCCCTGCTCCGGAAGGCACATGTGACGGCCCGTCTGAAGTTTGCCAGTGAACACCTGGATGATGCCGAGAGTGATTGGGAGAAGGTGCTGTGGTCAGATGAGACAAAAATTGAGCTCTTTGGCATGAACTCAACTCGCCGTGTTTGGAGGAAGAGAAATGCTGCCTATGACCCAAAGAACACCGTCCCCACTGTCAAGCATGGAGGTGGAAATGTTATGTTTTGGGGGTGTTTCTCTGCTAAGGGCACAGGACTACTTCACCGCATCAATGGGAGAATGGATGGGGCCATGTACCGTACAATTCTGAGTGACAACCTCCTTCCCTCCGCCAGGGCCTTAAAAATGGGTCGTGGCTGGGTCTTCCAGCACGACAATGACCCAAAACATACAGCCAAGGCAACAAAGGAGTGGCTCAGGAAGAAGCACATTAGGGTCATGGAGTGGCCTAGCCAGTCACCAGACCTTAATCCCATTGAAAACTTATGGAGGGAGCTGAAGCTGCGAGTTGCCAAGCGACAGCCCAGAACTCTTAATGATTTAGAGATGATCTGCAAAGAGGAGTGGACCAAAATTCCTCCTGACATGTGTGCAAACCTCATCATCAACTACAGAAGACGTCTGACCGCTATGCTTGCCAACAAGGGTTTTGCCACCAAGTATTAGGTCTTGTTTGCCAGAGGGATTAAATACTTATTTCCCTCTGCAGAATGCAAATAAATTCATATACTTTCCACAATGTGATTTTCCGGATTTAATTTGTGATGTGCTATCTCTCACTGTTACCAATAACCTACCCTTCAATTATGGGCTGCTCATGTCTTTGTCAGTGGGCAAACTTACAAAATCAGCAAGGGATCAAATACTTATTTCCACCACTGTATCACAAGTCGGTGCCGGTATTTCAACTGGTCTAGCATTTGTTATGTAGTATGCACTTTGTATGCTGTTTTTATGATAAAATATTCACTTAAAATTGAAGATCAAAGTAGTCCTGTACAAATGTAATTTCAACAGATTATATTGTGCATTTCTTCTCTTTTGAACTCTTATTTGCTTTGATATATCCTGGGCAAATGTATCTCTGCCTTTGGCGAATTGATATATCTTCAAAAATGCTATTACGATACCAGTAAGCATAGTGTCATTTTATGTCTTTCCACATACCTCAGCAGTAATAGAGAGGAATATTCATTTCCCCTAGGCCAGTGTTTACCAAACCTGGTCCTGGAGGCATCCCAGCCAGTCAGGTTTTCAAGATATCCACAATGAATATTCATGAGAGAAATTTCCATGCAGATGAAGCAGTGCATGCAAATCTCTCTCATGAATATTCATTTTGGAAATCCTTAAAACTTGACTGGCTAGGGTACTTCCAGGATCAGGTTTGGGAACCACTGCCCTAGGCTAAGGTGTGTGTAGCTAATTTAATCCAAGATTTACTCTGCATTTTCTACATCTGACCAACTCTCCATTCTCTACCCTCCAGGAGCTCCTTGCTGTCTGTGATGTGCTCCCTCACTGCCTTCCATTCTCTCTCTCCTTTGTTGAAGCAGGCAGCCTCTGGTACCTTGAAGCCAACAGATTCTTGCACCACAAGTTCAAGGTAAGCTCATACCTCTCAGCCACCTCTTCCCTTTCTGCTATGTAGGTGCTAAACAAGCACTTCTTGCATCTTGCAGGACAGTTGGTCAATAGGATTGCAAGAGACAGCAGTGGACTGTAATACACTGCACTCTGAGAGCCATGATTGTTTCTACCCAATTCATTGTACAGATGTCTTATTCTCTATTGGACACACTCAGTTGGGGAGGGGAAGAGGCCCTGAGAATGGATGTGTGCATCCCTCATGGTCAAGGGCTCCCCATTCTCTGTATGTTGTCTGCATTGAAATCATACCTCTATTTTCACCAGGTTCACAGGTATCCACAGCAGGTAGTTTTTCTCCCACTTTCCACCTCATGTGTCTCCCCGCTAGGTTCCATCCTTCTTTATGTGGTGAACCCCAGTCCCCTTCTATGAAGTGCTCACCCATTCTCAAGGTTGTTGGGGGTGGGGAGGGGGGAAGCATATATGCACTGAATGTCTTTTCTCACTATTCAACAGTCCTAAAATCCTCCATAGCTATGGAACAACTACATTTCTAAATTCTATCCTGCAAATTAATTTCAAGGTGGCCACAGGTGCATGTCTACCATGGCCTTGAGCCCTTAAGTCATGATGAGGGAGAGGGGTTCTGGTTACAGTTCCTATTCTAAATTACCTGCAGGTGGCTACAGCCCGGTGCCTATATAATTCCCCTAGCCTGTGCTCTTCTGTACCTGATGTATTATATTGCAATTGTGATAAAGTAAATTTCCATCTAATGCTTTTACCGGTGTTTTCTCTTTTCTCCTCAGCACTATATACCATTGCTGAAACATTCAATGTGAAAAGATGACCCAGCTTTTTCTAGCTCCATCCTCACCCTCACCAATGTGGTTTGGTTGTGGGTAAGGGTGTCTGGTGATCAGAGAGCAAACATCATCTATGCGCTACCTATGGTTATCTGCAAGTTTGTACTTGGCAGATCACTGGTGCTAGACAACATACCTATTATTTACACAACTCTGTGCTGTGGGGCTCTATGGTAAGGGGGAAGAGGCTGGATAAGCATTTCTGTTCTTCAACAGAAATGCCCACCCAGCCTCCCCCTCTTACCATACAGCCATGCAGTTTGGAAGGAACAGGTGGCCTTCTGTATGGCCACACTTATGACACATATGTACTAAAGTTTCTCTGTCACATTTCTGCTGTCATGCAACCCAGCTTGCAGACTCCTCTCACATCAAGCCCAGCATTTGATAATATGTAGTGCACAAATTAGAGACATACACCCTGTTATATGAAAAAAATATCCAACGTGTATTTAAAAAAAAATAGAACTATGTACAATTCCCCCCCCCAAAAAAAAAGTCCTTCAAAGGAGTCCACGTCCTCCTCCCTGCATCCCTCCCCCCCAAAAAAAAAAAATTCATAGTAATAATGCTTCTCACAGAACTGCTGAAGGATGTCCCTGTTAAAGGCCCACCATCCTTCAGAGATCCTAGTAAGATGGATGTCCGTCGGCGATTTGGCAAGAAACACGTCCTTCTTACTGTACTTTGCACATATGAATGTTCCTTATATTTCCTGTACCTGGATGTCCACAACTACATGTGGAACAATCAAGTACATCAGAGAAGTCCAAAGTATAGTAAAAAGGACGTCTTTCTCTTAGAACTGCCGAAGGACATTGATATGACAAATTGGGCAAGTACAGTGAATGTTTTAGGGACATCCTTTCGCGGTTCTGGAAGATGGGCATCCTTTTTACTATACTTTGGGCGTCCCTGATTTGGGTGTTTCGCACTGCGATAATGGAATGTCTAAGGACATCCATACTATTTTTCGATTATACCTACCTGATTTTGTCCGACTTCGCGAGGACACCCTAATTCATACTTGGACGATCTTTCAAAAATGCCCCTCCAGGTTTACTAAGGTGTGCTATAGGCACATTAGTGGTTTTAACACACATAAATGGTGGACACACGTTAAAAACTAATGCGCCCATAGGAATGTATAGACACGTTAGCGATAAAAATGCTAACATGCCTTAGTAAACATACCCCTTAGGTTGTTAGTACAATTATTACTTCTTTCTAGCTGAATTATTGTAATCTTTTGTATTTCGGTGCTCCAAAACAGATTGTTTGAGAATTACAAACCATCCAGAATATGGCAGTGAGTTTAATATTTTCACTGCAAAATATGATAGCATCTCTATTTTGCTGAGCTTCATTGGTTGCCAATTGAAGCAAGGATTTTGTTCAAATTTTCAAGTATGTTGTTAAAGATTTTGAATGATGAATGTACAGAGAATTTATTATTTCACTTGGAGTTTCAATCTACTAACAGAATCAGAAAATCAATGTCCAATTCCCCTTTTGTTCCTCCTACTCTGAAGGGAGTCAAACAATTTAAGATTTATGAACAACTTCTTGCGTTCCAAGCTGCTAAAGTCTTTTAAAGAACTGCAACCATGTTTCAGTATTTTGTTTAATTTTTCTCTTTTTAAAGCAAGTTAAAACCTCCCTTTAAAAAAATATTTGTTTAATATGGTTTCCCCAAGAGTTTATCCTGGTTATTTCTTAACACTGTAAACCACTTTGAACTCTGTGATGTTAGTGGTATAGAAGTATAATATAATATAATGTAATGTAATATGACATGTACAGAATCTGAGGGTTAGTGTCTTAGGAGTTTTGATTTAAAAGATCCTTCTTGAAGTATAATTTTATATTGCCTCACATGGAGAAAAATTATATAAATACTTTTCACTCTACAGATTTTTTCTGGATTATATACTTGCATGTTCACTTTTAAAATGTTGTCAGGTTAAAAAAATAAATAAAACACTTCATATGTCTACTAATTTGTGAAGAAAGTTTTTCCGAGTAAAACTATTGCATGCTTTTGAAAAAACAAACTTCAATGCAAAATTCAAAAAACAGTGCCACTAGAATGTTTTCCCTCTTCAGTGGCTAAAATGCCCTAAATAGCACTGTGCTCTCAATTATACATGAATATGGGGTGGATAATTTCAGCCTATCCAAATCCCTGGGGGAGACTGTAGGGAGATCCAAACTTGCCAAGTACACCGTGCTATCCAAGTGAGAATCCCCTGTGTGTGAATATAAGCTAGCATAGAAGGATCGGAACAAGTTGGCAATTCTTGCATCTGTGTTAACCACCTTTACCTTGGTCATCCCGAACTGACAATATCTTGGCCAAACCAGGTTAGCCAGTAGTCGACTGCATTTATTGGTGTGTTTGTAGAGATTATATTTATAATAAACATCGGATTTCTGGGCTAACTGCTGAAGGTGTGAGTTAAGAGCCTGCTGGGCCTCCATCAGCAGAGTTTTATATGTAAAGTGCGGTATCGGCCATATTGGTGGCGCAAATGGGTGACTCTCTGCTCCAGTGTCAACACCTCTTGCTGTCAAGCTTTCTTACAGTAACAAATAGGCCAGGATTCCCCCCCCCCCCCTCAGAACGGCTTTAGTGGCCTCCCAAAACAAAATGGAGTCAGAAAAATGTTCTTGATTAGTTTGCTGATACAATGCTTATTTGTGATTTAAATAATCCAGGAATTTATCCATGTCGGGAACTGCCAGCAAGGTGGATGTCCCCTCCTCACGGAAAGTCTCAAGGTAACCCCCACCAACACGTGATCAGAGACTTCAGTGGGTCCTATAGTTGTGGAGAAAGATCCCTAGTGAGTAAAATATAGTCTATCCAAGACATGGTGGAGTGTGCACTAGAGAGGTGGGTATAATCTCTTTCAATAGGGTGCAATGTATGCCACACATCCACCATCTCAAAGGCCCCATGCAATCTCCACAGCCTGCCACATAATGCCCTTCTTGATCTCTGTCCTTCATTTGATCTATCTAACAAAGTATCAAAGACTTCATTAAATCCCCCCCCCCCCAGTTCACTATCCACCTTATAATTGAAAGTGAAAAACGCCTAGATTTCGACCCAAATCGGGAGATAGACGTTTATCTCACAAAAACGAATAAATCGGTATAATGGAAAGGAAATTTTGGACGTTTTCAACTGCACTCCATCGCGGAAGCGTACAAAGTTGACGGGGGCGTGTCGGAGGCATGGCAAAGGTGGAACTGGGGCGTGGTTATCGGCCGAGGAGAGATGGGCGCCTTTCGCCGATAATGGAAAAAAAGTATGTGTTTGTAGCTAGAATTTAGGGCACTTTTCCTGGACCCTGTTTTTTCACGAATAAGGCCCCAAAAAGTGCCCTAAATGACCAGATTACCCCCCAGAGGGAATCGGGGATGACCTCCCCTGACTCCCCCAGTGGTCACTAACCCCCTCCCACCACAAAAAATGATGTTTCACAACTTTTTATTTTCACAATCAAATGTCATACCCACCTCCCTGGCAGCAGTATGCAGGTCCCTGGAGCAGTTGTTAGGGGGTGCAGTGGACTTCAGGCAGGTGGACCCAGGCCCATCCCCTCCCTACTTGTTACAATTGTGCTGCTTAATGCTTATTAGTCGTCCAACCCCCCAAACCCACTGTACCCACATGTAGGTGCCCCTCTTCATCCCTTAGGGCTATAATAATGGTGTAGACTTGTGGGCAGTGGGTTTTGAGGGGGATTTGGGGGGCTCAACACACAAGGGAAGGGTGCTATGCACCTGGGAGCTCTTTTACCTTTTTTTTTGTTTTTGTAAAAGTGCCCCCTAGGGTGCCCGGTTGGTGTCCTGGCATGTGAGGGGGACCAGTGCACTACGAATCCTGGCCCCTCCCACGAACAAATGCCTTGGATTTATTCGTTTTTGAGCTGGGCGCTTTCATTTTCCATTATCACTGAAAAACAAAAACGCCCAGCTCACAAATTGTCGAATAAAACATGGACGTCTATTTTTTTCGAAAATACGGTTCGGTCCGCCCTTTCACGGACCCGTTCTCGGAGATAAACGCCCATGGAGATAGACGTTTTCGTTCAATTATGCCCCTCCACATAAGCCACATTGAGCCTGCAAATAGGTGGGAAAAATGTGGGGTACAAATATAACAAATAAATAAATAATGTACACTGCCATGACTAATACACTTTTAAATATGAAAATAACTTTTAACATTATATTCCCAGTGTATGTCTTTGGCAACAAACTTTCAATAAAGTTTACTGTATCAGAATCTGAATCTCAGAGAAAATGATGGTATGTTTTAGAAACAGAAAATTGTATCCCTTTTCTTTGTAGATTGATCTCCTATAAACCACACTACACCTGATATAATAGCCAATATATTTCAATTTACCATGCTCACATACTTTTTCTGCCTTTCTTGTCTAGATTATAAGTTGTGCAATCTGCAGTGAAACAGTGCCAGGAAAAAGAACTAAAACATACCTTCACCTGACAGAACTCAGAACTATACATTAATAATCCACTAGAATGCCAAGCAGTGTCTATGGAGTAGAAATATGCATTTGGTCTACATATAAGATAAATTTTGGTCTGTCAGTTATTGAATTTAAAAGAACAGAAGAAGGGAATCTCAGGGGTCCTTTTACTAAGGTGCACTGAAAAATGGCATGCGGTAGTGTAGGCTTGAGTTTTGAGCATGTGCCGATCCATTTTTCAACGTGTCTGTAAAAAAGGCCTTTTTTAAAAAAATGTTGCCAAAAATGGACATGCAGCAAAATTAGAATTGCTGCGTGTCCATTTTAGATCTGTGACCTTACTGCCAGCCATTGACCTAGCGGTAAAATCTCATGTGGTAACCAGGTGGTAATGACCTATACGCGTCACATGCGACTTGGTGCACGTCCGATACGCGTGTCCAAAAATAATTTTTCGGCCGCTCATATCAGTAGTGCTCCAAAAATGAAATTACCGCAAGAGCCAGTGGTAGTCAGTTGGTAACTCCATTTTGGCACATGGGCATAGGTAGATGCTTACACAGCTTAGTAAAAGGGCCCCTCACAGTCCACATCCCCTTAAATAATCCTGAGAAGTTTCATGTGAAGAGATAAAGATGTCAACAAAGAATACCAACACATTTATTCAGTAGGTGTACACAGCTGGTGAAACAACACAATATTACAATCATATACGTATCTTATCATTCTATGAATATTCATTGTATTTTTTCTTCATAGTTGTATTTCTTAGGGGCCCTTTTATAAAGGTGCGGTAGGCTCTATGTGCATGCAGCATGCTCCAAAATCAGACTACCACTATGCTAGCACACCTCCTGGTGGTAATTTTGGATTTGGTGCGCACCCATAATGCCGGGAGAAACTAATTTTTATTTCCTACCGCGTGCAGCGTTTCTGGCATTAAGTGGTAGTTGGCGTATGCTGACTGGTCACTGCACGTGTAGTGTGTGATCTCTTACTGCTAGGTCAATGTGTGGCAGTAAGGTCTCAGGCTGGTGTGCTGATTTCTATTTACCGCACGTCCATTTTCTAGCCCCTTAAAAAGACCCTTTTTTCTAGATGTGATAAAACAATTGTCCAGTACGTGCCCATAAGACGCACTTGCACTTCTGCAGGCCACTTTTCACCATAGCTTAGTAAAAGCACCCCTTAATAAATGGTGCAGGAATGCTCAGAGTTCCTATTTCTTAATTCTTGATTTATAGACCACACTGATCCCAATAAAAGGTTCTAGGTGGTTTATAATTCAAAAACTCACTGAGGTTAGAAATACTAAACTATAAAAACCCCATAAAATCAATCTAAATTTTATCCAATAAAAAGCTTTTCAACTTCTTATGAAACTATATATAGTTTACTTCTTGACAAATCAAATTAGGTAGATTATTCCATATAGCAATGGCCTGAAATGAAAACATTGAACCAAGCTGCATCATAAACCGAACCATATATTCTTAAAAACTGGATATTTCAGTTGCAAACTATTGTGAATTTGAACAACAGTATAAAATCAACAAGTAAAAAATTGGATTTTTTATGTTAATGGGCTTCCTTACTTTTGAATTATCATTTTTCTCTGTTTCAAAGTACCTATTTTAACGATTATGCTTGTGAATTTTGCAAAAACGTTTGATGTGCCTAATCTCTATATGGCACTAAATATAACAAAAAAGCAAGAAAACACAAAGCAGTCCTTTTACTAAGGTGTGTAGGCGTGTACAATTCACGTCAAATTAGAACTATCGCCTGGCTACCATGTGCCCCTGGCAATAATTCTAATTTTTATATATGTCTATAAACAAAGAATAAGCATAAAGTCCACAACATGGAGAAATTGCCTTATCAATAATCCAGTAAAGGTAATGCTGACAGAGCCCCATCAAAGTGAGTGGACTATGTCGGCATTGGGAAGTGGTGTGTTGAAGGGCAAAACGGGACCGGTGACTGCAGCTTGTGACAGCTGGCTTGTGTCACCTGCTGCAGGGACTTAAATATTCTATACTCCTGATGTTGGCAGGGGCGGGGAAACCGCTATTATCGAAACAAGATGGGCGTCCATCCTTCGTTTTGATAATACGGTCGGAGACGCCCAAATCTCAACATTTAGGTCGACCTTAGAGATGGTCGACCTAAATATTGAGATGGTCAACCTTAGAGATGGTCATCCCCAGTTTTCGGCAATAATGGAAATCGAGGACGCCCATCTCAAAAATGACCAAGTCCAAGGTATTTGGTCATGGGAGGAGTCAGCATTCATAGTACACTGGTCCCCCTCAAATGCCAGGACACCAACCAGGCACCTAGGGGGCAATGCAATGGACTTCATAAATTGCTCCCAGGTGCATAGCTCCCTTACCTTGGGTGCTGAGCCCCCCCCCTAAACAAAAAACAACTCCCCACAACTGTACACCACTACCATAGCCCTAAGGGGTGAAGGGGGGCACCTACATGTGGGTACAGTGGGTTTTGGGTGGGTTTTGAAGGGCTCACATTTACCAGCACAAGTGTAGCAGGTAGGGGGGGGTGGGCCTGGGTCCACCTGGCTGAAGTGCACTGCACCCACTAAAACTGTTCCAGGGACCTGCATACTGCTGTCATTGAGCTGGGTATGACATTTGAGGCTGGCATAGAGGCTGGCACAACATTTTTAAAAATACATTTTTTTTAGGGTGAGAGGGAGTTGGTGATCACTGGGGGAGTAAGGGGAGATCATCCTCGATTCCCTCCTTTGGTCATCTGGTCAGTTTGGGCACCTTTTTTAGACTTGGTCGTGAAAAAAATGGACCAAATAAAGTCAACCAAATGCTCGTCAGGGACACCCTTCTTTTTTTCCATTATCAGCTGAGGACGCCTGTCTCTTAAGCACGCCCCAGTCCTGCCTTTGCTACACCTCCGACATGCCCCTGTGAACTTTGGTCATACCCGCGACGGACTGCAGTTGAGGACGCCCAAAATCGGCTTTCAATTATGCCAATTTGGGTGACCCTGAGAGAAGGACGTCCATCTCCTGATTTGTGTCGGAAGATGGGCGCCCTTCTCTTTCGAAAATGTCCCTGTTAGACACTCTTTTCCCCTCATTATGAAGCTACTCTTGCCCCTGTACTCCTTTTTCCTTTATGTTCCCCTACACCACTGCTAGGAGTCACCAATGATATTCTCAGTAAGTATGAGGAGGATTGTCTGCCTCTTCAGTGGAGTGGTGATGCATAGTTAATGTTGGTACCGTGGAATCAGAGGGGGGAGGGGTCACATGATGGTCTTAGGGGAATATGAATTGAGGAGTTGGGTTGTGATCAGAGGGGTTGCTAAGAGTGCGGTATTTCCCATTTTGTGTGTGTGGGGGGGGAGGGTAGCAGTCACAGTTACCTCTTAATTAACAAAATTGCCTTGAAATGAAAATTTATAAAAACAAAATGAATAAAAAAAACCTTGTAAAATACACAGAAAACTAAAAACATGACTTTTATTGCCTTTACACCCCTAATAATTTCTGTGTATTTTGAAGTCTATGATTGCCACTGCCTGGGTGAAGACTGGATCAGAGATGATTTTAAGGTATGGGGGGGTTTGAGTGGGAGATGCGGAGCATCCCCTGTAAAAAAAAAAAAATCCTGGCTATGCCACTGGGCAAGGCTCATGTTCTTATGTTATCTTGAAATTTCAAGAGTAAAGACCGGTATGACTATTCTCCATCAGCTTTATTATCATTATCTTCAGCGAACTCAGTTTTGGCTAACCACAAGTTTCCAAGAGGCAAAAAATTACATTCTAAGAATTATTTATAGGTTAATTACTTGAACCTCCCCTTATGTCTCCATGAAACCTTTGGAGATCATCAGTAACATAAAAAAAGAACAATTACCTAAATTTATCTTCTGTGCTAAGAGGACCTTTTTCTAAAGTGCAGCAAAGGTTTGCTTCCTGTGAAGTATGTGTCCAAATTACTACATGATAACTGCAAAGCCTGTGTACTAACTGATGGCACCATTCCTAGAGTCTTACCATGCAGAAAAGTGCTTTACTTATTTATTTATTTATTTTTGGTACATTTATACCCCGTATTATCCCACAAGAGCGGGCTCCATGTGGCTTATAAGGTTACAATTCAGGGTGGATACAGATTCAAGCAATCAGAGGGAGAGATAAGAACATGAGGATAGGACAGGGGTGATGTAGTCAGTGATTAGGGCGGGTAGAGACAATATGAGGAAAGTTAGGGCTTATCATGCAGTACGTGCAGAATCAGATAGTGTGGGTGCCTATGAAGGACAATTCTGTAGTGTGTGCATTATGGATACTTCTCCCTCTAAACTGAGCAGGAGTCCTCCACTTACAGTCCTACCGGTGGGGGGTGCTGTTTCACTGTGACATTTTCAGTAGCAAGGAGCAGGTAAGCTGTACAGGACTCCAGGAAACCTGTCTATTCTTAGTGATTGAAAACATGATATTGATACACCACTGGCAGCAGTACAGTTGTTGGACTCCCGTTCAGCTTAGAGGTAACAGTGATTATGGGGTAGATTGATGATAGGGCTCCTAAGGTTTGGTGCCAGGATACAGTGCACTAAGCAGTGATTCTGTAATGGAATTGCATGCAATTACTGTTAGAGAATACCAGCATAAATCTGCATATAGAAACCTAACTTTAGGTATGAGCACTTATGCTATGTCAAAGGATGTGCCTAACTGTAGGCAGTTAGGTACAGAAATATTCTACAACACATGCACAGAACTACTAGGCATGTTCCTTCCCTGCCCATTTCCATCTCACTACCACAACCCCTAGTAGGTGCCCATGATTTATTTATTTATTTGTTACATTTGTATCCCACATTTTCCCACCTATTTGCAGGCTCAATGTGGCTTATATTGTACAGTAGAGGCGATTGCCAATACTGGTATGAACAAATACAAAGTTAGGTTAATGGCAGGGTAATGATCAAGTGTGAGAAGCATGTTGGGGGTTATAAGGAAGAAGGGTTAGGTTATGTCCAGTACGAACTTATATCTAGTTGTGTTGCGGGGTTAAGGAATTTAGGTTGGATCGTTAGCATATGCCTTTTCAAATAGGTAAGTCTTTAGGAGTTTCCGGAAGTTTAGATGGTCATATGTTGTTTTCACAGTGATTGGTAGTGTGTTCCATAGTTGTGTGCTTAAATAAGAAAAGCTGGATGCATAGGTTGATTTGTATTTGAGTCCTTTGCAGCTCGGGTGGTGGAGATTTAGGTATGTTCGTGTTGATCTTGTTGTGTTTCTGTTTGGTAGGTCTATAAGGTCTGCCATGCATCCCAGGGCATTGCCGTAGATGATTTTATGAACAAGGGTGCAGATTTTGAACGCGATACATTCTTTGATTGGGAGCCAGTGTATTTTTTCTCGTAGAGGTTTGGCGCTTTTGAATCTAGTTGTTCCGAATATAAGCCTGGCTGCTGTGTTTTGTGCAGTTTGTAGTTTTTTAATGATTTGTTCTTTACATCCTGCATATATTCCGTTACAGTAGTCTAGATGGCTTAGTACCATGGATTGCACCAGGTTGTGAAATATTTTCCTCGGGAAGAAAGGTTTCACCCGTTTGAGCTTCTACATTGAATGGTGTTATAGAATATCGACTAAGGGCAATTGCATATAAAACTACTAAGTGGTGCCAATTTGCATCAATTAAAGCCAAATTTAGCCTATTATTGCTCATTTACGCAAATTATCAGCTCATTATTAAATTAATTTACACGCACAACTGACCTTATTCTACAACTTGCATGCACAACTTTGCACACAACACGTAAATTTGGGTGCACAAGTTTATAAACTCCGGGGTATATGTGAAAATGTTTAGAATAATGAGTGCAGACATAGAGTGGGCATCTCTTTTATAATGGGGCTCTGTGATTGGTGGTTAAAATCAGCTGATTATCTTTATAATTAGGCAAATAGACACTGGTGCCATCTTTGCTAAACGATAATAGTCAGCCAGAGGTGTCTGGCAATGTTAAGGTAATAGAGCTCAGGAAAAGTTTATAAAGCTCTCTTCCTTAACACATTTTGGCATTTTGCTATTTAACAACATTAAATGTATATTTTTTCAGGGGGATCTTTCCTTGAAGCAGTTATGAAATATGAGCCATGTCAGACAACATGCCCCCCATGCTGACAAAAATAAGTTTGTTATAATTCAAAATATTAAAAGACAGAGGATTAAAACTAAGATTAAAACATAAAATACAGTATTATTTAATTATTTAAAAGACCGATGAAGATGCAGTGCATAAGACTCGGCAACATGACTGTAATCTATCACGCAGCACAGCTAGGCTAGAGGTCTTTTATGAAAATACTAGCCTTTGAGCCCGTAAAAATGGGCTATTATAGGAAGGGGGGGTTGAAAGGCCCGCCCCCGCCGCCGAGTTCTCCGCTGCCCCTCCCCCTCCGAATTCGCGCCCCCCCCCCCCGAGCCGTCACCACCCACTTTCCACCCGGCCGGGCCCTCGCTCCGCTATTGAAACAGCGAGGGTCTGGGAACACAGCACTGAGCTCTGCTGAGCTGTCGACGTCGGCCTTCGTTCTTCTTCTCTGCCTGTCCCGCCCTCGTGTGATGTAACGTCGTCGAGGGCGGGACAGAGGCAGAGAAGAAGAAGGAAGGGCGATGTCGGCAGCTCAGTGCTGCGTTCCCGGACCCTCGCTGTTTCAATAGTGGAGCGAGGGCCCGACCGGGTAGAAGGTGGGTGGCGGCGACTCGGGTGGGGGGAGCGTTAGACGGCGGTGTCCCTCCCTCAGAAATGCGCAGTACAGACCCTCTCTGTTCCGCCCCCCATCATCACGTATTGACGCGGGGGCGGGGCAGAGGTCTCTACTGCGCATTTGCGAGTGAGTACGACACTCGTCTTTTATATATATTGATGTTTCTTTAAAATTCACACTGTAGAAATAAACTGTAATATAGAGTGTGTGTTCTTATCAAGTTTGGGGCTATAAATTAAAAGACATTAAGTAGAATGTTTAGAATAATGGCATACATGATTGTATGTGCAGCCAATATTCTTCTTAAGCATTATTCAGCAATACATTCTTAACTTACACAGCGCCTGTTTGCAAGGAGGCATACAGAGGGTAGGAGCATGTTTGGGTCATAGGACTAGCTACCACTTAGGGAGTAACTTACAGAATACTGTAAGTTGTGTGTGTGTCCCTGCTGCAATTAGGCACTCACATTTAAGACAGCTCTATGGCTGGCAAAAGAGTGGGCGGTTAGATGTTAGATTCCAAGAAACAGGAAAACCAAGGACTTCCACAGAAAAACCAACAGGAAAACATAGAAGTGGAAGATGACTAAATACTAGGATGGATAAAGCAAAACTAGTTTATTCTTCCAAGGTAAACAAGGTGCCTTCAACACAGTCTGTGTTTCGGCATAAAAGCCTTCATCAGGAGAACACTTAATAAGGTTAGAAGACTCAGCAGGTATGTTTTACAACAGTTATGGTTCCTATATTCTCTTTTTCTATATTTTTATATATATTCTCTTTCCAGATGTTATTTTTATATTTTTTCATTTGTTTTTGTTTTTTTTCCATTTGTGCCATTTATTGACAGTGATACTAATGCATGTATATTATGTCTTGTCATATAATTTATATACTATTTATGTGGTTTGCTTATATATGTTTCTGGTTTTATTTAAGTGTTCTCCTGATAAAGACTTTTATGCGGAAACATAGCTTGTGTTGAGGACACCTTGGGAATTGGAATGGGACTTAATATACTGCCTTTCTGTGGTTTTTGCAACTACATTCAAAGTGGTTTACATAGAGGGGCATAATCGAACGCAAACACCCATGTGTAAGAACATCCATCTCCGAGAACGGGTCGTGAAAGGGTGGGCCGAATCGTATTTTCGAAAAAGATGGACGTTTATCTTTAGTCTCGAAAATACAGTTTGTGCCAGGCAAATGCATTGGATGTGGGCGTTTTTGTGACATGGGCGTTTGTTTGAGCTGGGCATTTTAGTTTTTCAGCGATAATCGAAACCGAAGCGTCCCAGCTCAAAAATGAACAAATCCAAGGCTTTGGGTCATGGGAGGGGCCAGGATTCGTAGTGCACTGGTCCCCCTCACATGCCAGGACACCAACCGGGCACCCTAGGGGGCACTTTTAAAAAATAGGAAAAAACATTAAATTACCTCCCAGGTGCATAGCTCCTTTACCTTTGGTGCTGAGACCCCCAAATCCCCCCCCCCCCAAAACCCACTCCCCACAACTCTGCACCATTACCATAGCACTTAATGGTGAAAGGGGGCACCTACATGTGGGTACAGTGGGTTTGGGGGGGATTAGAGGGCTCCCATTTACCACCACAAGTGGTACAGGTAGGGGGGATGGGCCTGGGTCCGCCTGCCTGAAGTGCACTGCATTACCCACTAAAACTGCTCCAGGGACAGGACTTGTTGCTGCTTTATAACCTTGGCACAGCAGTTCACACCGTAAGACTAATCTCGCTGAAAACGTCCTTTATTTCAATAACCGCGTTTACTCACAGTTAACTGCAGATCAGAGTTTGTGCCCCACTGGCAATGAGTCTCCCTGGTACTAAGATTAGCAGTAGGTCCGAGCTGGCAGAATGGTGTACAATGCCCTCTTTCAGCAACATTCAAGGTAAGAACTAAGTTCTGTAACGTGGCTAACACACGAAAGGGATCTAAAACGGACTTACAAAAATGGCCACTACCTCGTGGACTACCGGAAACAAAACAGGGCACACTCTGACCCAGTAAGCAGAGGGAAAAGCACCATGGGAGAAAAGCCTACCAACTACCAACATCGTGAGACTGTAACACAAGCTAGTGAAATCACGGAGCCCAATACCCTACACCCACCACAATGCAATGCTGATGTGACCCTGCAGTGCACCCGAGAGCCACATCTGACCCAGGTAATGGCTGTGAGAGGATCGAACACATTCTGCTGTCATGGAGGTGGGTACGGAATTTGAGGGTGGCATAGAGGCTGGGAAATAAGGTTTTTGCAAGTGGTTTTTTTTTTGGTGGGATGGGGTTAGTGACCACTGGGGGAGTCAGGGGAGGTGATTCCCGATTCCCTCCAGTGGTCATCTGGTCATTTAGGGCACTTTTTTGGGACCTGTTCGTGAGAAAAAAGGGTCCAAAAAAGTGTCCTAAATTCTCGCTAAAAACGCCTTTCTTTTTTCCATTATTGGCCGAGCGCGCCCATCTCTGCTTGGCCGATAACCACGCCCCAGTCCCGCCTTCACCACGTCTCCGACATGCCCCCATCAACTTTATTTGTTCCCGCGATGGAGTGGAGTTGAAGACGACCAAAATCAGCTTTCAATTATACCGATTTGGCTGCCCACGGGAAACTGACACCCATCTCCCGAACATGAGCATTTTTCTCCTTTCGAAAATAAGCAGGATAGTATATAGAGGTACTTATTTGCACCTGGGGCAATGGAGGGTTAAGTGACTTGCCTAAAGTCACAAGGAGCTGCAGTGGGAGCTGAACCCAGTTCCCCAGGATCAAAGTACTACTACTACTACTACTACTATTTAGCATTTCTATAGCGCTACAAGGCGTACGCAGCGTTGCACAAACATAGAAGAAAGACAGTCCCTGCTCAAAGAGCTTACTATCTAATAGACAAAAAATAAAGTAAGCAAATCAAATCAATTAATGTGTACAGGAAGGAGGAGAGGAAGGTAGGTGGAGGCGAGTGGTTACAAGTGGTTTCGAGTCAAAAGCAATGTTAAAGAGGTGGGCTTTCAGTCTAGATTTAAAGGTGGCTGCACTAACCACTAGGCTACTCCTCCACTTGTTTATCTTGGAAAAATAAACTGTTTTTGCTTTATCCATCCTGGTATTTAGTCTTTTTCCACTTCCAAGTTTTCCTGCTTAGATGTTAGGCACTTTAATACTGGGTTAGACTAGTTATCTGAGGTACCTGGGTTCCTTTATAGAATAGGCTTCTGCTCCATGCCTTCAGGGCACTTAAGTAGAGGCACTCACTGATAAAATTTTCCCCTTAATGGCTTCTATTTAGGAATTAACATGTGCTTCCACAATAAGGGAACATTTTCTAAAGCAGCTGTAAGCCCACTATGGGCTTACCATGTGGCAATCCGGAACTACCTGCGGCCCAATGCAGGCACCAGCAACACTTTCACCCCCAGTGTGTACCATTTCCAGTGCTAGGGAAAATAGTTCCCTATTTGTTTCTGCAGCAGTTACCTAGTGGTAATCGGTCAGTGTGGTGTGCTGCCCAGTTACTGCCAGATTAGCGAGGGAGCCCTTATCGCCACCTCAATGAATGGCGGTAAGTGATCCTCCCGCATGGCCACATGGTAACTGCAATCTTACCGCATGGCTATTTCTTTTTCAGCCTTTATACTCGCTGCACTACAAACAGCCTCAGCATGCAGCAAAAACAGATGCCACCGCTAGTGCAGGGTCCCTTTTTTCCACAGCTTAGTAAGTGCCTGCTTGTTAACTGCAATGCGAAATCCATACCCATTCCCAGATATAACCCACTCTGTCATTTCCTTCCACATATGCAGTTAGCACATGAATTAGTGCATGTTAATTGCTATACCAGTATGATAACAGTTATTGTAACTATGCACTAACACTTACCATGCACTAATTGACATGCTATCCCCTGGATTCTACATATGGTGCACAAAATTGTATGTGCAAATGTGGGTGTGTGCCCAATTTAATTGATTAGCAAACCAATTGGCATCAATAATTAGGTGCTATTCTATACCTGGTGCCCAACTCAGAGTGCTATTTATAGAATAGTACTTAGCACCAATTTTTGGCCCCATGTGTAGAATTTGGTCCTAACTGCTTGGCACACTTCATTAAAAAGGCCCCTAAGAGCCACTATGGAAATAATTTTACAAGTCATAGACACAATTTTGTCAGTTGATGTAGTTGACATATCCTTTAAGTGGTGATTTTAGCAAAGTTTTATACCTGAACTTTTCCTTGCTGTTTCACACATCTATACCTTGATATGACTTTGATAAACTAATCATTTAGTTTGAAAGATTATTGAAAACTCTGTTTCACACTGAAGAACTTTTGAAAACATTTGATTTTCTTTCCCAGCCCTGAAAAATCTCTAAAACAGCATAGCTGATAATGATCCACAAAGAGCAGATAAAAATAATGTGTCAGTTAATTGATAGAAGAACTTCAAATCTTAATGGCAAGATTGAAACAAGGGCACGATAGTTAAACCTGAGAAATGAAATGAATTTCGGATGCTTGACATCCTGTGAGGTTATACTTTGTTTGGCTTGTTTGGTGCACTGGAGTTTAACTATTTGGTGCTAGGAGCACTGCTCTCCAATTCATTTGTTTCTCTTCATGTGTTTGTGGAAGACCCCTGAGAAAGGCTTTTATGCCTAAACATGGCCTGTGTAGGGTCAAGACTGTATATACATTTGCAGTGGTGTTCCTTGCTTGGATGGCACCCGGGGCGGAGCGCCGATGTGCCCCCCCCGGGTGTAGTGTGCCCCCCACACTAAATTACACCTTCCCCCCCTCCGGCAAAATGACCCCCCCCCCCGGGTGCACGCCGCTGGGGGGGGGGGGGGTGCCGCAGCACGCACCTGCTCCGAGTTCGGTAAACTTCTTTGCTCGTTCGCTGCAGCTCCCTCTGCCCCGGAACAGGAAGTAACCTTTAGAAAATGTTCCCTTATTGTGGAATGAGTTTGAGCACAGTTATTGATTTTTTTTTTGGCTAAAATAAAGAATTTTAATTTTTCACAAGGAATTTCTATCATCAACCCATGCAGAAGGGCACATTCATAACCTCATATGTCAATCCAATGTTCGGTTGAATCTGAATGTTCGGAATGTTAAAACAGACCTTTTATCTTGGGTACATAATTTTCTAAATTTTTGTGAGCTATTAAGCTCTGAAAGCTGGAAAGGCAGATAGGAAATGGGTAAAGATAATTCAGTTGAACAGTTTGCAAGGGAGCTGGCGATTTATCAGATAAAATATCCTCTGAAGAACAGGTGAGCTATTTGAACTCAGATCTGAGAAGCTTATCAGATTTGTTATCCCCTACAAATCATGTTATGGTATTTTAGCAAAACAGAACCTTGGTTGAGAGAAGTTATTAAATTGAAAGGTGAGATGGTGCAAAATAAAATGATGGACAGCCTAGTATGCAAAGTATAAGGAATATAAAATTTTAAAAAATATATATATATATATTTCTGTATTGGATATTGAAAAGTTGGCAATATTCTAGAAAGGTTATATGGATAAAGAATATATTAAATGAGTTGATTTATTACAGAGGATGCATCTTAAAATTCTTGTTCTCATCATAAGATGATATTGTGCAGGAAGCTGGATCAAGAAGTTTATACACTAAAAAGCACTAATGATCTATTAAAATTAAAAAATAAATACTATAGTGTTAAATCTGTGTCAAAGAATATGATAGAATGGCAACCTGCTTCTACAGCAGAGGCTGGTGGCGAAGTGGTGGGTTTTGTCTGTTTGTTTTTGTTGCACACGTTAAAAACTGTCAGAAAGCCCTCAACAAATTCAATTTATTTTATACAAAGTCCAACTCAAAGTCTACCCAAAGGAGTGAACAAAGAAGCTTCTTTGTTCCTCTCCTTCGTTGACACAACAAAGTTGGCACCTGCCCCTCCAATGTATTGTGCCTCTGGTACATGCTCCCTCCCTTTACCATGGGGAACTTGAGTGAAGTCACAGGGCTTCAGATTATCCCAGGACGGGAGTCTGGCAAATATTCCCAGGAGAGCTGTTGCTCACCAACAAGATTTGACTAGTTGGCCTAGAGGAAAATGTATCTCCTGCTTACCACTAGAGTTTCACGTAATGACTGAAGATCCTACTATTACCCAGAGTTGATGTAATCTATGGCCAGAAACCTCATATCAGCAGTTTTTACTTGAGCAGCAGCAAAAAATTCACTAATATCATTCTCATAATGGAAAATTAGTCATTTTAATGCCACACTAAAAGTGACCTCAGCACACAGGAAAGACCCATGCTAGGGATAGCGCTGGTCAATTTTAGCACTGCTTAGTAAAAGTTATTACGCAACACTGTCAGTGTTGTTCAAACTACTAGGTCAAAATACTTAAGTAAAAGTAAAAATAAATGTATATTTTAATACCTGAGTAAAAGTAAAATGAACACATTACAAAATTTACTTAAGTAAAGGTAAAACTGTTAGGGGGTCTTTTATCATCATCATTGTCATTATCATCTGCATAAGCAGTAGTGCTGATTCATCACTTGCATCTTCATATTTCTTAACATTGTCCTGCTGTCTAATTACAGAGAAGGCTTTCACAAAGTTGAAATCATTGTCTGTTGTTGTCCTATTTTTCATCTGATGGCAAACTTTAAACACCCTCAAAAACTGATGCAATAATGGCTGTCAAATGTATGGAAACTCTTCAGTCATAAACCAGACAAGCAGACTATCAATCCAGTGGACTGTCACACCAATGTAAAATTTCCTATGGGATATCCAGCTGTCTGTTGTGATAGAGACATATGTCTGTTCACCAAGAATTGCACCAGCTTCAGCTTCATCTCCGCTTCAAAGTGAGCAAACTCATCACTGTTCTGTTTGGCTGCAGACTAGTAACCAGTTCAACAAGCACAGGCAGCTCTACTGTTCTCATAAGCTTTATTCCTTGAACGCCAAAATTTAAGATGAGATGATCCACTGTTTGTGTGATGAGGTTTACAATTGCAAAATCCTGTTCTAGGTTTTGCTGTTTCATTTGGTTTACTGAGGAATCATCATTTAAGTCTCTCTGCCACTTTTACGTCTTACTTTTAACTTCAAGTATCAGAAGTAACTAGGTAAAAGTAGTAAAAATTGGTAAAATTATTCCTTCAGTAAAAGTAAAGGTAACAAATGTTTCTTGCACTTCTTTACAAGTATAAGTAACAAAACTTTTATTTAAGTACAGTAACTAGTTATATTTACTTAGTTATATGCAACACTGAACACTGTGCACTACTTATATCTTTTTAGGGAGACATTTTATAGATGGTTTGATGTTTTAGAGAGGGACCTTACAGCAATTACATTATTTCTTTCAGTGATTAAATGCCTGTGATGTCAGCTTACAGTTTACATTTATAGTGCAACTTTTTTCATTTTATTGATTTCCCATGAAATACCATAACTACAATGAATTACATTCACAACAAAGAACTGCCCTCAGAGAATCTTAGGACATAAGTTTGCAGGCTTCATCTTGGATTTTATATCAGTTGTAACAAGAATTTACGACTGCTATATTTAGCTCTCATAATCCCTATTGAGGACTTTTTCAGGATATCGTATTGTTTTCATACCTCTAATCAGACATTTTTCATGTTTTAAATATAGCCTTTTGAGATCACATTCTTCTGTACCAGAACATTTGATTTATGGTAAACTGTTCTTCAATCTAACTGAACAACAACTGTGATATTGAAGAAAAGTGTTATGATCGATTGGTTTTACAAAAAAACGTACAGGGTCAAAACAATTATCTGTCTGGATAATTTCTACATCAAAACATTAATCTTATCTCTGGAATATTGATTGGATTTATTAATTTGATATACCTCTTAGTATGAATGTATTAAAGCAGTGAATGTAAATTGAATGCAAGTGGAACAAGAATGGAGCCAACCGTAGAATTGTTGGCGTTAGCTCTCATCTCCAGGCCATAACAAAAACTGTCAACAATGTACTTGCACCATTTGTGAAAACTACTGATAAATGGAGAATTCTCAATCAATTCTGTTTTAGACCTAGACATATATAAGTTGTCAACTGAGGGTACAAATGCCACCTTTATAGCCACATCAGAGTTTTGTAAATAAATCTGGTTATGAAGAAGAAAACATTTTTCTTTCACAGCTAACTTTAGTTTAAGTAAAAAAAATATCCATGGGTACCCTATGATTCTGGAATGGGATTCTAAAACCTGACTAGTCACTATAACGGCCTCATACTATGGAGCAGCAGTGTATAATGAAACGATATATAAGGTGACCATAATAAAAGGGAATTAATCTTCTATTTCTGAAAGGATCTGTAGAAATTGAGTAGTGTCCTGAACTATGAAACACTTGTGGACCTCATGTGTTCCACATATGTAGAAACTGGCTCCAAAAAAAAGAACTCCTAGAAGACATTACTGGACATCCTTATAGATTATCCAACCTTTTATAAAATTTGGGCAATGTATATAAAACAAGAATAATAGGACATTTCATTTAAAAACTAATGGTCTCTCCAGGAGAGAAAACCCTCATCTAAACCCTTTTTAGTGATCTGTATTTGGGATTGTAATCACTAGGTAGGATCTAGATCCAGATTTTTATATGCATTGATGTTATTCAATTGTTGTTCCACTTCCTGGATATAATCTTCACTGCTCTGTATGGCCACAGCTCCAACTTTGTCCATTTGTTTTTATCACAATAATGCTATCATTCCTTAATCCACATATAGGGCCCTGTTTACTATGGTGCACTAGCATTTTTGGCACTGATGCTAGAGACACCCATATATTCCTATAGGTGTCTCTAGCGTTAGCACAGACTAATTTTTAGCATGCGCTAAAAATGCTAGTAAGCCTATAGTGCTGCTTAGTAAATAGGGCCCATAGATTGTTTCTTTTCCTTAGACAGGTTATCCATAAATCTTCTTTTAATGCTGGCACTCTTTAATCTGATGTATGACTAAAGATTTAAAAATGTTCATAACCAGATCTATGGGGTTTGGAGGAACCCAGTCAGAATTTACCTGCATGATCAAAAATCACTCTCCTTTGATCGAGAATTAAAAAAAAAACAACCCATCTTAAGTGAAGAGAATATAAAAATATCTAAATGTCTACCTGACATTGAAAAAACTCAAGCTGGGATGTAGGAACAAGAGACAATCTCCAAGAAAGGAGTTTCTCTTCATGTGGTGATAAACTAGAAGATAAATTTATCACCACTGATTTTTCTTCCTTTGAGACCTGGTTGCAAGATATGATTTCTAGGGCCCCCGACCTCTCTCCCCTTAACATCTTTTGTTGTTCCTCCCTCTAGATTCTAAAAAAAAATATTCAGAAGATTCATCATGATCAGAGAAACTATCTGAAGATAAGACATCTAACAAGGCTGACTGGTTATCATTGACAGAACTTCCCCTCTCCTTATTAAACTCTTTTGTTGATCTAATCTTTTTCATCCCTACTGAATTTTTGCCAGGGCTTTACATGAGGGATTAAGGAAGTCACTCTCTTTAATCTCTTGTAGTTTTGTGCACCTTCAAAATGAAACCACATTAAAACTGAGGCATCACTATTTAAATGGCAGCACTTATATGTGTAGGTTTGTAATGGGGTAACTACACATGGAAATGTTAGTATTTAGACATGGAAGTCGCAGAATTGCCTTCCATGTATAAGCGCCAATACCTCCACATGGAAGCTGATGGGTCCATGCTGTTCATTTTTCAACATGTATCTTTGTGAAATGGCTACTCCTGCTGTGCATGCTGGCAATTACACATCCACCCCTTTTTGCATTTTAGAAAAATTCTCTACACTGGCAGATCCTTTTCTAAGTAAGATACTACTGGAAAGGAGCACATGCCAACTGAACACCTCAATTGTAATTTCTACATTCTACATAAAATAGGGCTTTGCATGTTCTTATAAAGTAAGCTTTATATAGGTGCCTTTCTGCTACATTCAACTAGACACTCAGTTATAAAATTACCATCAAAGAGTTTGCACCAGCTCCAAATTAATTCAGAATTATGCAGCATAACTGATAAAGAGTTGCAAGTGATATAACCACATCATACTCTTTTTGCAAAGGCTGCACTGCATACCAGTAGCCCTGGTTTAATTCCTCTCTGTTGCTTTTGAAACACCAATTATGACATAAGGCATACACATAGCCAGGCTACCCTTCAGGCCTTTAAATCAATGTCTTACACAAATAAACAACCCATTTTGAAAGCAAAAAAGACATACTTTCCCTCATGTATCTTGAAGGCACCCCATTCAGCTACATTGTATCAAATTCCCCAGTCTCTTACTAATTTTGAAAATTTCACAGATAACTCTGACCCTGCTTTTACAGCACAGGATCTGACCAATCATTTCTCTATTAAAGCTGTAAAGCTTCACAATTCCTTAATCACTTCTTTATGTTCTCAACTGTCAGCTATCAAGGCTAACTTCTGATTTTCAGCCTTCTAATTATCGCGTTCTTTTGGGTAGCACCTTATCTGAATTCTCTATTCCTTCTTTGGCTGCTATTTCCAATTTTGGGGGGTTACATTAGAGTTTCTGCAGCCCCTCATGATCATCACATTCCATCAAGTGTAGTAAAATGCCAATCTAACCTGTTCTCTCTTTATATTCAAATGATGGTTACTGAGAGTTTGAAAATGGGCCAGGTACCCATTACCTGGAAAAAGATCTGCATTTGTCTGAAACATAAAAATCCTAAACCTCAAGACAGTGATATTAGCAGTTATCACCCCATATCTAATTTATCCTTTTTGTCTAAAATAGCTGAATCCATCATCCTAGATCAGCAGGATGACTTTCTAGAATAAAAAATGAAAGTTTTACACCCTAATCAAGCAGGATTTAGAAAGGGCCTCAGGACTGAAACAGTGCTTATTGGGCTTACTATTTTTCTCTACCAACAATTTGATTGAGACAAGTCTGTGGTAGTCATATCATTAGACTTATCTACAACTTTCAACATTATAAATAGTGATCGACTTCTCTCTTGTCTTCAGGAAATAGATACCACCAATAAAATGTATGATTGGTTTACTTCCTACTTTTCTAGTCATTCCAACATTGTTGAATGGATAATTCTCAGTCTCATTCTTAGGTGGGAAATTGTGGGATACAAATGCAATAAAATAAATAAATACTTTTCCTTCAGGTGATCCTCAGGGCTTTTTATTAGCCTCTATAGTCTTTATTTTTTTTTTCTGGCTCCTTTCCTCTGTTTTATATAATCCTTAGGTCTAAATATATATTTATAGGTGGACAACATTCAGATTCTTTACCCCGTTGATCATACTGGCTCATATGAGATTCAATCTTTGACACATATACTAGATATGCTTGCTGCCTGGCTTCACTCTTAGTTTAAAAACTAAACCCTGAAAAATCTAAGGGGTGCTCTTTGCCAGAACCAGAGCACCACAACTACAAACTCCTTTGATGATAGGGAATAGTAAAAATATCTTTAATTCTATTCTATAAATTTTTGGAGTGATACTTGGCCAAAACCTGACTCTTCAAATGCAGATTTCTAGTAATGTACAACATAGTCTTTAGAAGCGAATGTTATGTTCAAGAAGGCACCTTTTCTTTACATTCCTTTATAATTAGCCAGTTGGGTTATTGCATCTCCCTCTTTAATGGTATATGACTACCAGATACCAGAAGACTTTAGATTGTTCAAAATCTAGCAGTTAAATTACTTACTAACTCTAATTACTCACCATTACTCTGTGAAGAACATTGGCTTCCCATTCAACATAGGATAACATTAAAGATTTTATTCATAGTTCATGAAGTATACCATTCAGGCATTCCATCTTATTTATACAGATTACTAATACGTTATCATCAAATAAGATCACTCAGATCAGTAGCACAAAATCAATTAGTGGTTCCATTGCTTCATTTTATAATCTTGGATACTATCAGAGTCAAATTATTCAGTGCTATGGAGCCTTCCCTCAGGAATGCATTGCCTTAATATTTACATTTGGAGCCCTTGTTAGCAACTTTTTAAGACTTAGTTAAAAGCATTTCTATTTCACGATACTTTTGGAACATAGCTTTTTTGTTTGTTTGTTTGTTTGTTTATTTAAATCTCTCAATGACCCAATGTTTGCTGGTCTGGGTGCCACCAGATATGCACTAACTTTTAGCTATTAAGATTTAATTTTTGGTAGGGACATTTTATGGCTTATAAATTGTATAACATTTTTCCTTCTTTTATTTTTCTCTTTCTTTCTATTCTTTTGGAAAGAAAATGGAGTTCCTTTCATTACTATGCCCAGAAGGTCTTCCAAATGGGCGATATATTTAATTTTAAATAAACTTGGAAATTTAGCACATGACCATTAATTCAGAAAATGGAAAATCAGCCATTTTCTGGCTTCACTAATAATGCCCTTAGCATGCAGGAAAGACCACATAAGTGCAAGCTAAGGCCACTTGTTAGCACAGCTTAATAAAAGGAATCCTTTGTCTATAAAATGTAACCAACCTCTTTGCTGTTTTTTGCTGTTACAGACTTACTTGTCTACCCCTCTAGAAATTTTAACTATTGCTCATGGGGCATGCTCTATTTCTGTCTGATAAACTCAGCTATTCGTATCTGCCTTCTAGTGGGTTTCTTCCTGTAGTCTTACATCAGTTAACAGGGATTCCAGAGTTTAAAAAAAGTTCCCTCCCCTAACTCTATTTTATTTATATATTTTTGAATGACCATGAATGACAAGATATCAAGCTTGAACAACTTCAAGCTTGATATCTTGTCATTCATGGTAACAACCTGTCTCATATTGTCACAACTTGAATGGAGGATAACCTAACAACTTAGGTTAACCTCTATTGAAGCTGTGACAATATGAGACAGGTTGTTACCGCTTGACTCCCTTGAGTCTTTCCATTTCTTGTTTTCTCCTTTCTCAACATTATTTTTTTCATTTAAATATTCTGCAGTTCCCTTCACATCTTTCTCATTGATTTAGTCTGATCTGGTAGACTCTCTTACTCTCTGCTTTCTCTGGAGGCAATTTCTCCAAAAGAGTTAGCTTTCTGCTTACCATGTGGAATATGATCTCAATCTCTCAAATTTACATAGGACTTGCATTGTGCCAAAAAGAGCTTCTTTTTGGAGTTCAAGAAGTAACATGTGTAGGCAACTTATGCTCATGATTAATTTCTCAGGTGACTGATGAGTTTCTGCTCTCTTGGAAAGCTTGTCACAAGCCAGTTCTTTCCCACTTCTGATATCAAATATGATAGAGGGTCTTTTACTAAGACGCATTCACATTTTGGGCGCACGCTAAAATTGTGGGCACATTAGAGATGCCAATGCATTCCTATGGGCATCTCTAACGTTTAGCGTGCACACAATTTTAGTGCGTGCTAAAAACATGAGCGTGCCTTAGTAAAAGACACCCTTAGGGGTACTTTTACAAAGCCATGCTCAAAAATGGCCTGCGGTAGTGTAAGTGCGGGTTTTGGGCAAGCGCTGAATCATTTTTCATCACATCTGGAAAAAAAGACATTTTTTTGCCAAAAATGGATGTGCGGCAAAATCAAAATTGCTGCGCTTCCATTTTGGGTCTGAGACCTTACCGCCAGCCATAGACCTAGCGGTAAAGAATTTGGGTAGTAATGATCTATGTGCATCAGATGCCACTTGGTGCGCGTCTGCTACGCGTGCCAGAAAAAAATATTTTTCAGATGCGCTTATCGGAGTGTACCAAAACCAAAACTACTGCAAGAGCCATGCGGCTCAGTAAGAGGGGTCCTTAGTGTGTCTACTTAGAGTGTGGAGATAATACTCAGCCAATGGTGGTTAGAGGCTTTTAAGCCACTGACAGCCATGGGCTGAACTGAGCCCAGATATTTAATGCCAGGCTACATCCAGGCTCTGGCATTGAATATCTGGTTACAGCAGCCAACCGGAAGTTTACCACGGTCTGGCCGATATTCTGACTGGTATATGGTTAGCTTGATGGATAATGTTATGAAAGCCTTTTTAACTTGATCTGCATATATAACCAGTCGGAATATCACTGCTACTCAGTTTAGTACCTGCTCTGTCCATAGACTGTCTTAGCACTAACCAGACAGTGCAGGAACAGTTAGTGCTGATATTCTGTGGCACTATCCAGTTAAATGCCTCAAAATATCAGAAAGACTGGAAGGCATTTGCAATTTTACAGGACAAGAGGCTCTCCTGCCCAGTTTAACTGCTTTGAATATTGACCCCTCTGTGCATTTTATTTTTTTGCTGGTGGTCTCCTGACAACTCCTACTGAAAAATCTTCACGCTGCACAATTTAATGACTCTTGTACTACAACATTCTATTTATTGATGGATTTCCATTACAATCTCTATAATCTGCAAACATATTTAGTTTCTACATTCCTATATCCAAAATTCTGATATAAGAACTATACAGTTGCATTAAGAGTTAGACAAACTTGCTGAGGGAATTTAAGGTAATATAAAATCCAGCAAAGAAAATACATTTTTGTCTATTTAAAAAGGAATACAGGCAGGTGTGGTGCCCATTCCCTTCCATTTTTCAATGGCTGTGACCTTACAATAGAGATATAATTGAACATTTGTTATAATGTTTGACAGCAATTCTGCAGTATGATACAGTTTAACAACTTTACAAGACATTATTCTTTCTAAGATCAATGACTTTCATTTAATTTAGCATAATGTATTACATAGCAATAGGCAGAATTGCTTGTTAAAAACTTAACATCAGAAGCAGCCATATATTCAAGAATCCTTGTTGCCATCAGACACTCTCCAGTGTATGACAAAATGTTTTTGAAAAAGAACTAATTGTTCATGGTGAGCTAATTTTTATTTATTTGAATTTTGCTCACACGTTTTCAGTAGCAGCTTAAGGTGAGTTATACTCAGTTATACTTGGGTATTTCACAATCTTAGGGGCACATCATACTCGGTACAGGAGTATGATGCATGGGTAGCATGTGGTATTTCCTATGGTAGAAAATAATTTGGAAAATGGTGGAACTCCTTACCACCCAAAATAAGAAGTATCCAGGAATATATTAGATTCCACAAAATCCTCAAATCGTTCATATTCAAACAAATCCTCACAAAAAACAACCATATCTCAAACAATTAATTACATGAATTGATTATTACTGTTTTTACCATTAACTTTCTCTTTGCTTCTTGTACAATTTCTCATTCATAATAGATTTTCTAAATGTTAAATATCCATAGCTATCCCAGTATGTTTATAATACTGTATTGTTAAATTGGATTCTTACAACAAATTACTTTCATATGCATTATTCTTTGCTATGTATCCTATACTGTTTATTGTAAGCCACATTGAACTCAAACTTGTTTGGGATAATGTGGGATATAAATGTCATAAATAAATAAATAACTAAGAGGTAAAATGTAATATTAATATATATGTGTGTGTGTGTGTGTGTGTGTGAACTGGTCACCCTTCCAAGACCTGGCTAGGGCTGACCCTGCTTAGCTTACTTCACAGACGTTCACCAACACCAGGCTTCGTATAGCCAAAGGTTTTATTAGTTGCCATTCAACATAATCTTCAGGGTTTATTTCTTCTTTAACTCAAACATTTCTTCTTCAACTCAAACATAACAAAAAGGCATTACTCAGAGTTTTCTAATTAAACCCTTTCCAGACTTAAAGCAGTGCCTCAAACTTTCACAGTTCTTACAGCCAAACAAAAGCATTTACTTTTCATTTAAAGACTTTCTCAGATGGTAGTGCAGATGTCACCTTTTTAGCAGAGAGTTTCAAAAGTCCACAGAGTTCCGCCAGTACCTTCAAGGGGATCTTCCTCCTCTAGCTCCCAGGCCTCCAGGCTCCTCTCTCTTTCACTACTCAGGCAGGTATAAGGTGGCTAATTAGCTTCACCACCCCTATAGGCTCTTCCCCCTACTTCCAGGCAGGACCCAGCCCATAACAACTTCCACCTGCTTCCACCCCAGGACTCTCCCTGGTCCTAGCAACCTCCACCTGGACATTCCCCCTACTGGCTCCCTCTAGTGACTCCTCAATAATGACATGACCTGGACATTTTTCCCTCATTTCTATGGGACCAGCGCCCTCTAGTGGCCTACCCAGGATAGGACAGCCACTTACTCTTCACAATATATATAAAAGTATCACCAAAAAATGTATCGCTAAAGGCACCAAAACCTAATTGTTTATGAAAAATCTATATAAAATGCTATCAGTGAACAAAGCAATTTGTATGAAGAAGTACTAAAAGTATACTGGGATATAATGATAAAAATCTCTAAAGCAACCAGGGGACATTGTAATGAAATAAGTATAAGAATGTCAAACTTCCTGGAGAAAATGCTAAAAGCCAACACTGCTCAGAGGCACTTTGTGAGCACTTGTATTTTTATATAAATTAAGTTGTAGTTCTTAAATTGTGCACAAAGAAGAATTTGAATTGCACATGTTAATCAATTGAATATGAAGGTGAGATTTTTTTGACCATTGATAGAATTAACTGCCCCAGTAAAGATGCAAGGTTCCTCTAGCATCTGGCTGTTTGAGGCCTTTTTCCTTGTATGACTTAATACCATAAGTTTATACCAATAGAGTATACTTGGCTCATTGTGTTTCACTTATTATTGAGCACAAGTGTGGTCTCCACATTGCTATTCTTATGGCAGTTTGTGCCATTGTCACTGTTTCATGTTATGAATTAAGGAGTAGGGATACTGAAGATGGACATGGTGGAGCACTGTGATGTCTACCCTGCCAATGTGCTGTGACACACACTGTGAAGAAGTTGGGTACATGTGTATGCTCCATTGTGGTGGGTGTGTAGTTTGTCCTGTTTTGTGATGTGTGTGCAGGAGAGTGCACAAAGGATTTGCTTACCTTCCCAGGGTCAGTCTGATCTTCCGTCAAATACTTCCTGCTCTGACCTATGGAACCCAATGCCTCCTCTCCAGGAAAAATTTGCATTTGTGTTGGAGGACCAGGAGGGCAAGGTACTCGGTTTCCCTGTCAGAGAAGTTTCTCTCCCTCCTGGCCTCCATCTTCACCATGCATGTGAGGGACCTGTAAAGGGGGTTGATCCCACACCTGCATTTGTAAAATGTGTCATAGGCTCTAGACATTTTGGCAAAAATATCTGTTTTCCCACTTACACAACTACAAATAAATAAATAAAGAGAGATACAGTAAGTATTCATGTTGGTACTAATGCATTTATTGTAAAGGAGCCACATAAAGGGCATTGACTGAAGGGGCAATACTAGCACACATTGATATCTCATATTTTTGTCTATAAAA
This sequence comes from Microcaecilia unicolor, assembly GCF_901765095.1. NCBI lineage: Eukaryota > Metazoa > Chordata > Amphibia > Gymnophiona > Siphonopidae > Microcaecilia > Microcaecilia unicolor. The sequence continues at coordinate 471,698,325 of NC_044032.1, forward strand.
CTTACCATCACACCAAGAATAAATTCTGGTAAGAACTAATTCTGTAGTTGTCCTAGAAATTCAGTAGTTATTTGGTGAAGTCTGTCTTGAATTCAAAGTCTCAATAATAATCTGTAGTGCACCACGAGAGGAATGAAGAAGAATAAAGTGAAACAATATCTAAAGTGATTAAGCAAGCAGTTCCTGGTAAACCATCATGATGTCTCAGAATTTTCAAACTATGAACCAAATTCTGTAAAAATGATTTTACTTCCTTCAATGCTGGTTGTAAAAATAAATCCACAAATTCAGATAAAGGTTCCACAAGGACCAAATTTTCAGTAAACGAAATTGGTCCCCCCAGACCATAGTAAAACTTCCAATCTGCCAATAGACATAGTACTTAATTCATATATTGGGTCCTACTTTGTACAATACCAGTTCCACCTTTATCCACCCTCATAATATCCAATTAATCATCTTCAAACATATTTGTCTCTCATATCATAACAAAAGGGCTCATTTTTGAAACAGAAAAACACCCAAAAAGCGGCACAAAGTGAGACTTGGGCGTTTTATTTGCCAAAACATCCAAATCACTATTTTTGAAACACGTGCAGTTCATATGTAGTATGTCCAAACCACAAAAGAGCATGTCTGGGGCATGTTGAGGGTGAGATTTTGATGTTCCCAAATCTTGGGTGTTTTTCTGCCATAATGGAACACATCAAAAACATCCAGGTCTACAATTTAGATATTTTGATTGAGACCTGTTTTTATCACAACTAAGAAAAAAAGTGGCCCCCCTCTTACTCCCCCTGTGGTCACTGACCCCCCTCCCACCCCACAAAGTTGTGAAAGAAGCAGTGCATACCAGTCTTTATGACAGCATCAGATGTTATGGCAAGTCCTATTAGAGTACCCAATTATCAGCACTAATTGTCTTGTTATTAAATTGGATACATAAATTGGGTTTGCACCCAAATTTGCATGCACAATTTTATGCACCATTGATTCAATTTTGGGGTAAATGTTTTACTCACTATAGTGAAAGGGCCCCTGAGTCAGATCTTACAGCTCTGAGGTCAGTATCAGATGCTTACTACCTGTGATGTCACCTCAAAATCCAGTAGATAAAGTTGTTGAGAGGACTTTCTGACTTCCTGCCATCTCCTCCATCGCTCTCCCTGTCCTCTACCTCAATTTCTCTTTCACCTTCTTGTTGTTCCCTCTCCTCTCTAGTTTCACACTCACATTCTTTTAACAATATTTCCAACTACAGTTGATTTGCTTTTCCCATGCCTCATTTCTATACCACTCATGTACACACATGCTAAGCTCTAGTATCATAAGACAAAAAAGGTCAACTATCTAGAAAAAAAAAGCAACAGACTTTATCTCTTTCAAGGAGTTTAACAGGAAAAAAGGCCCAAAGGAAAGTGTATAGTACAAGATTAGATTAACTGTGCAGTCAGAATCGATATATCTCTTCCCTGTAAGCACAAATGTACCCTCATGCCTAGGTCCTGTAGCTTTCTGTTCCTTCTTAGCCCCTGACTGTGAATGACTATTAAGGATTGGTTTATACTGTTTTTTTCTTTAGTGAGTCTTATTTGGTCAACATATCATGATGTAAATATTTTTACCATGCTATAAAATATTGCACCGTATTGCATGGTAACAATAATTCATTGTAGGAGCAAAGCTTTGAAATTTTCCCCAGCTAAGCAGTCTAAATATAACTATCTAGTTTAATTTAATTTATTCATTTATGGTTCACTAATCTGTAATGTATTAGCCAAGAAATGAGACACAGAAACCTCACAATCAAATAAAATGCTGCCTCTGTAGTTTTAAGAATTAACCTGAAACCCCCTCCTAAAAGAATAGGTTTTTAGCTTGTTTCAACAGGCTGACAAATCACGTGAGTTAATAGGACACATTATCTTAACACATAGGTTTTGGGCTTCTTTTGCTAGTTTTATAAATTTATCTGTTCAAATTCTGGATGCTGGCAAGAGAGAGGTCAGACCAGGGAAAGAAAGACATTAAGAGGTGATTTTAAGCCTTAGCAGCATAAGATGTATGGTAGGAGCACATATGTATGGTTCATACATGCACCTAAAAACTTAGGGGCCCTGTTACTAAAGGACATTAAGCCCTGGGAAAACGCTAGTCACAGAAAGCATTAAACGCATTTAGCGGTAATATGCCATTTCCTGCATGCTAAGCACACATTTATTTTTCAACATTATTTTTTGAGAGAATGGACATGGAAGTGTTATTCAGGTAGCACATTATGATTAGCACATGCTACTTGAAGACTGCAGACTTAACGCAGGAGCAGCTAGTGTCTCCTAAATAGAAGGTGCTAAATTCTCCTTCAATTATTCGCAGTTGCTGTGTGTTAATGACAAAATTAGCACATGATCTGCAAATAAAAAAAAAAAACTGAAAAAAGCCTTATTTTACTGATGTGTTAAATATTGGTTTACCTCCAAATTGTGCGCACAACTTCTTTGATTAACAAGCCACTCAGCGCTGATAATTGGTACTTAACAACCAATTAGCAACACTAATTGACTTTAATTAGAATTTATGTGCACAACTTTCTAGGTATATTCTATAATGTGGTGTGCATCATTCTAATATGTGCAGAGAAAAAGAGGAGCCATTTGTCAATCAAACCTTGGCATATGAATGGATAAGGAGCGGCAAATTGAAACCAAAGGATTAGATATTGAAAGCTGCAGCTCAGGACAGTGATAAGAGTGTGATCACAGAAAGCATAGAAAATGCTGATGTAACAGACATGTAAATCCTGAAAAAAAAAAGAGCTGGAAGTGGAAAAACTTTCATTTGAGCAAAGGCTAAAGAGATTAAGGGGTCATTTTACAAAGGTGCACTGAAAAATGGTTTGCGTTAATGTAGGCGCGGATTTTGGGCGCGCAACAATCCATTTTTTAGAATGCCTGTAAAAAATGGACATGCAGCAAAATGACATGCGGCTTAGTAAAAGGACCCCTAAAGGTCTTCGAGGAAAGGGAAATGGGACTCGATATACAGCCATTTTATAGTTTTTGAAACTATATTCAAAGCAGGTTACATATATACATCTACTTATTTGTACCTGGGGCAATGGAGGGTTAAGTGACTTGCTCAGAGTTACAAGGAGCTGCAGTGGGACTCCAAGCCAGGATCAAAGTCTGCTGCACTAACCACTAGGCTACTCACCTTAGAGAAGAGATGGCTGAGGGGAGATATGATAGAGGTCTAGAAAATCCTAAATGAAGTGAAATAGGTAAACACAAACTCTTTCAAAAAGTACAAAGACTAGGAGACACGCCATGAAGTTACATAGTAGCACATTTAAAACAAATAGTAGAAAATATTTTTTTGAATCAACATATAGGAGTCCTTTTACATAAGTGTCTACGCGTGTCCAACACGTGCCAAAATGGAGTTACCGCCCAACTATCACATAGCTCCTGTGGTAATTTCATTTTTGGTGCACGTCCTATACACGCGTCTGAAAAATATTTTTTTATTTTCAGGTGCATGTAACGGATACGCGCCAAGTGACATTTGGCATACGTAGATCATTACTGCGTGAGTCTTTACCACTAGGTTAATGGCTAGCAGTAAGGTCTCAGACTCAAAATGGACACATGGCAATTTTCATTTTGCCACACATCCATTTTCAACAAACATTTTAAAAAGGCCTTTTTTTACAGGCGCGCTAAAAAATGGATCGTCACACACCCAAAACCCACACCTACACTACCACAAGCCATTTTTCAGTGCACCTCAGTAAAAGGACCTCATAGTTAAGCTCTGGAACTCATTTCCAGAGCAAGTAGTAAAAGCCGTTAATACAACAGGGCTTAAAAATGGTTTGGACAAACTTCTGAAGAAAAAAAATCCATAAACTGTTATTAAGGTAGTCCTGGGGAAAGCCACTACTTATCCCTGAGCTTATGTAGTATAGAATCTTGCTACTGTTTAGGACTCTAAACAAGCTAGAAGGGGAAATCAAAATAAAGTGGCAGCAGACACCAACAAATTTAATTAAATACACCTCTTATAAAAAGAAAGAAAGAAGTCCTGGATGCATCAGATAAATATGTAACTGAGCTATTGGATCTCGTATAGCCCATGCTATTTCAAATCCAAGCTTCTTTCCATTTTCCTCTATCACTTGCCTCCTGAGCTTATATTTTACACAAACCACTTGTAATTTCACATTTAAATATGAATTGCAACAAAAGTCTTATAAATAATCATGTGATAGTCAAATACTCAAATATTGAAAAAACAACCACTTAGTTTAAGCTACTAGCATGGACACAGTGCTTCACAAATCTTTAAAGCTCCTGACTCTGGAATTTGTTGCCAGAGAACGTGGTAAAGGTGGTTAGCTTAGCAGGGTTTAAAAAAAGGTTTTACTACTACTTATCATTTCTATAGTGCTACTAGACATACACAGTGCTGTACACTTGAACATGAAGAGACAGTCCCTGCTCGACAGAGCTTACAATCTAAAGGAAAAGTCCATAGACCATTATTAAATTGGACTTGGGGGAAAATCCACTATTTCTGGGATAAGCATCATAAAATATATTGAGATTTTCTGGGATCTTGCCAGGTATTTGTGACCTGGATTGGCCACTGTTGGAACCAGGATGCTGGGCTTGATGAACCTTTGGTCTGTCCCAGAATGGCAACACTTATGTACTTATGACACCTGCTAATAGGAAAAAGGTGTTTCAGTCTCCATGATCTGCCATGAGGGAGGGCGGATCAAAAAGTAGTCGCTAAAAAAGACAAAAGAACAATAGGTTAATACAAACACTCAAAACTACCAAACCAATCCTGTGTGAACCACACAAACAAACTTGTAACAAGGTAATGCTTACATATAATGTGTACAAATATGTTTGTCATTGGTCACACAGCCATTATGGTGATAAACTGAAAAATGCTGGACAGCTCCAGTTCAAAAAAAGAAGCACAGTGTCAACATCATGACATCACATAGCAATGAAACACATTTAAATGCAAATTAGCCATGAGGGCACCTGCAAGAAGCTAATATTCATTAAATGAAATAATAAAAATAGCAATGTCCACTAATGCAAGCAGCCAAAAAATATCATACAGAAAACGTCACTCACATGCAGCATTACTGGGCTACTGTTTGGAAATCTATATGCAAGTCATTACAGATCAACAAACTTTTAACATATATAATTCTTATATTGGGAGCGGCTGGATTACACACTACTCTGGATGACTTTCAAGCTAAACGTCTACTCATTTTACTCCATTTTGCAATTGTTAATACTTTATCACTGGAAAGATTGTACTAAATTATAATTCATTCAATGTTGAAACTCTGATTTGTTTAACAATTAAGTATGAACATGTTGCTACAGAGAAAAGTGGAGCCCTTAAGTCCTTTGATAGGATTTGGTCCCCTTTATAAGAGTTTGCTGTGTTACCTGATTAAAATTGCTGTTCATTCTATGTACCTAATATGAGAACAGATTATGGCTATTCATGAGCTGTTATTTACTGTTTAGTGTTGTTTTCAATTGGTCACCTTGTGAATCCAATGCCAATGTTCATGTTCATATATTTTATATAACCTTTTCACTTATAAAACCAACAATACTTGTGAACTAAAAAAAAAAGGTACAGTTAACGCCTGGAAACAGGCTAGGTTTGTGATACTTTGCCTGTTACCCTGCTTTAAAACACGTATTCATTATTGCAGTTTTCAGAATGTTTCTGTCTGGGTGGGGGGGGATGGCATGGGTAGAGAGAGGATATGGAAGAGTTAGCCAGCCAGCTAGCAGGTTACTCTTACTGTGTGCTAACTAGCTAATGCAGAGTTAATGTGAAAGCACTTAGCACCTCCTAAATAGGAGGCAGTAAGTGGTCACACATTAACTCTCAGCGGGTACTCACAGTAATGGGAACATTAATGCTTGATCTGCCATAACATACTGTACTGGGAATGCCCTTTCTTGATGCAGCATTAATTTTAGACATGCCACACGTTAAAATCCTACATTAAAACACTTTAGTAAAAGGCCTCGTTAATTATAAATGCCCTCAAAATGATTAAACAGGAGAGAGAGATAATATGTTTTGGAAAAATCCTAAATTTGTTTTTGGATCAATTTTGGCTTTTTTTTTCCACATTTTTGGACATTGTTTGTTAGTTTCATACATTTATTTTAATTTATTAAATACAAATTATAACATGAGCTTTCATTAATTACGCTACTTTTTAAAAGGCTTGATGATGAACCAAATGCACACTCGCAAATGAACATTCCTGTTAGAAATTTGTTTAATTTCTGTAGGTTTCCCTAAAAGTGCTATTAACCTCTAAACTCTTTTTTTCATCTATAAAATAGTCTAGAAAAAAAAACAGAAGAAATATCATAATTATGATAGTATAAAAGATTTTAGTCTCCTTGTTACCATGGTAACTAGACTTTGAAACTTTGTAGCATTGAACTGGAATGTAAAACAGCTGAATAAAGCAATGTTTTTCCATTATTTTTAATTAGATTCTTAAATGAAAAAGAACTGAACAAAAGCAGCTATGGCTTTTAGGGTTTTAGTTTATTGAACACTAATCCAAGTTTAATATTACTGTAATTAGATATTTTAAAGACTCATATCATTGGCAGAAGTGAACTCCGGCAGGAAAGGACCTGTTTGAGAGTTTAAAGGCTCCTACTTCATGCTGGACTTCTTTGGCAACTGTTAGCATAAAATATAAACACAACTTACTGATGGAGTTTATTTCTTACTTTACTATAAAATGCAGTGAGTGAAATAGGTGAATTTAGAAGATGCACAATAAATTTCTTGAAATTAGCACCATTTATGCAGGGCCGTGCCTAGAGTCTCTGGCGCCCCCCTGCAGACTATCAGTTGGCGCGCGCCCCCCCCCCCCAGACCTGCCTGGCTCCAAGGACCGTGAAGTGCTGGCCGGTGCCAAAGAGCCGAGCGCTGCTCCCCCAAGCTGCCATCTGGGGCGTGATGGAGTAAATGGCTGGGTTTGGCCTGAGTAGGGTTACCATATTTTGTCCTCTGAAAAAGAGGACACGTGCCCCGCCTCTGCCCCACCCATGCCCCGCCCACACCCCACCCATGCCCCACCCCTTTTACATCCTCACCCCACCCCTTTCTCACCCTCACCCCGCCCCTGTCACATATTCCTCTCCCCTCCCGCGGGTCACATATTCCCCTCCCCTGCCCCCGTCACCTCCCCTCCCCCTTGTCACATATTCAAAATGGCCACCAAGAGTTGAAGTCTCGCGAGGCCGCTTCAACTCTCAGCATCCATTTCGAATCCCAAGACCGTCACAGCAAAAGGATGCAGGGCAAGGCAGCACTCCGGGCAGGAAAGAGGGGGCTCTTTCCTGCCCCGAAGAGGTCACTAGACCACCAGGGCAGTAGATAATAAGTAAGGGGAGGGGAGGCTAGGATAGGCCCACAGTCTGGATGGTGGCTGTGCCATGTGCTGCTATGCTGAAGGGCTTCCATCCCCGAGCTGAGATTTTTTACCTTAGGGGTTGGGGGAAAGATGGGGATACAGATGCTTTCACAGACTCTGATGAGAAAAGGCAGACATGGTCACTGCTTAATGGTTACTCCTTGTGGCCAGCAATGGGACCAGCTAAAACAGGATTTTTGTGGGAGAGTGTGATAGGAAGATTATGTTTTTAACTCCGTGGGCATTCAGCTCCTTTGGAGCCTAAGCTGACCTCTTCAGGAGTCCTCAGTAGACATCATCCACTGCCCCATACAGACATTAAAAAGATATACAACAAGCATGAATACAGCACAGACAGCTGTTGAACAGATCATCATCAGAGCCCCATGGAGGTTTCATACTGATGACATAAGACCCTTCAACTGTCTATCCCTGATATGTCCTGTCTGTCCTAACCCTTATCCCTTACTTGTCCTGTCTGTCTGTCATAATTAGATTGTAAGCTCTATCGAGCAGGGACTGTCTCTCCATGTTCAAGTGTGAAGCGCTGCGTGCGTCCAGTAGCGCTATAGAAATGATAAATAGTAGTAGATTCAGGGCCCAAGATTGGAGGTTCTGGAAGAATCGCAGCCCCCAATTCTGAACCATTGCTGCAATGACCAGGCCAGGTGCATTATGGGAGATATAAAATTAGGGGAAAGATTGCCAGGTAGTTGTAAACAAAGGGCTTGTCACCAGATCCCAACCATTTTTCTGAACTGGAAACCCAAAGATGCAGGAAAAAACTGTATGGGGGGAGGGGTCAGAAAATTCACCTCCCCCTACACACAATCCTGCTTTTCCTTCCTCAATCTGATGACAGCAGGCCTGGTTTAGAAATGTTAAATTGTGTGCTGTGCCCATCTGTAGACAGCTGGGATAGAGGCTGGGAATGATCCATTTGTACATGGTCAGCAGCACACCAGTTCTGCAAGATAGTGCAAGTTCCATCAGGGTGGGGGTGGGTCATTGGGAAGTTCTCTGATACAATTAAAGATTTTTAAAAAATGCACTTTGTTCAAAGAGCTATCCCTTTCCCAGCCTGCTTTCTATAATAGAAGCTATTTACAAAGCCCCCTCTGGATATTAGCCACAGCCTGTTCAACCCACATGCATTTAAGGAAGGTTTGGCCTTAGCTCTAGCTTCCCCCACCCAAAAAAACACAAAGCCACAGTTGTCTGCTACAAGATGTAGCTTGTTGGAATGTCAAATGATCATCTCTTACATAAAAAAAAATAATAAGAAGAAGAAACCAGCAGTGCAAATATTTAACAATTCTGCTCTCTAAGAACCAGCTCAGTGATTTGTTTCATTCCCACTCCCCTCTCCTACGTGTCCCTTAGTTTCTTGAACTGCGTCTTCCTCTCCTTCCTCTCTCTGAAGTGAGTCGAACTGCTCAAAGACATGTAAGAGAGGACAGAGAAGGGGCCGGCAAAGGGGATACCTGCATTCCAGCACCTCGGCCACAAAACAGGAAGAAAGAGGAAGCTCTCTCCAAGAAGAACTGCACACCAGACCGACTCCACTCGTTCATGCTGCAGCCTCATCGTCGTCGACTTTATGGCGGGCTGAGAAGGCGGCAAGCTGCAGTACACAGCAGGAACTGCACCGGCCTGCGTGCAGCGTCATCATCAGCTGATCTGCAGGCAGGCAGGCGCTGGCTGGCATGCACACACACGGACGCTGCCTGTGTAGCCTGCTGTGTTGGCCCTCGCATCAGAGGAGTCAGCCAGGTGGTTGGAGGATGAGGACGAGGAAAGATGATGACGTGGTGATGATCCCGTCCCGATGAAACCCGAACAAATCGGGGAAATGCAGAAATCCGCCCGGACTCCCCACGGCGCCCTCAAAAAGAGGACATGTCCGGGTAAATCTGGACGAATGGTAACCCTAGGCCTGAGCCTCCTCCGCTCCATCCCCGATTCCCCGGTGCTTTAAATTTACCTCTCTCCGCCTCCGGCTCCGACGTCTGTGCAGCGTCAGTGAAAGCGCTGCCTGATTTCTCTCCACCATCCTTCCCTTTGCTCGTTCGTGGTGGAGAGACTTCAGACAGGCAGCGCTTTCACTGACGCTGCGCAGATGTCGGAGGCGGAGCAAGGTAAATTTAAAGCACCGGGGAATCGGGGATGGAGTGGAGGAGTACGTTTTTTTTTTTTATACAGCTCGACGGCGCGGCACCCTTGAAGGCAGGCACCCCCTGCGGCGCTTACTGCGCTTACTGTGTTGGCACGGCCCTGCATTTATGGTTCAGTGATGTGAACAGATGAATCCATTTTTCCCCAAATCGTACCTGTTCCTTAACTTTATTCATATATTTGCAAATTAAAGAGGTATTTTTTTAATTCATACACGTGATATTTATTAAAATAAACTGAAAGATATGGACTAAATTATTTAAATCAAGCCTATAATTTGGTGCCCAAGAAAATATCACTTAGCACACTATTCTATAAATGGCGCTTAAAGTTAGGGTCAAAAATTAAACAAATCTGCAGAGAGCTGACTTATAATTAGAAACTAAGCAATAAGCTCTAAGTAGCTCTATAGAGTGACCATGTTAATATCTATATGGTGAATAATTTTAAATACTTTTAAATAAAGAGGCCTCAATAGCCCAGGGTACCAACTCAGTGGACACACCTGATAAGGCTTTTATCATGGACCAACAACCCTCTGAAAAAACCTACAGAGTGAAATACTTCAAACAGTCTGTAGTAAAAAACAGAGAGGTTGTGATATTAATAGTATTAATTCAAATATTGAACCACATTATTAACATAGTCAACAATATATGAGCACAAAGATGACAAAATGCCAATCGGAAGGGAGAAAAAATAACAATATCAAGAGAAAAAAGACAAAAAATGTTGTAAAATACTTCGATAATAATTGGAGTACTTAGCTTCAAATCTTGGGAAAAAAAAACAAACGGGAGACGCCTCCACATTCGAAGATATACAAACAGTCAGTCTCTTAATCTCTTAGGATTTCTCTCTCTCTCTCTCAAAGTTAGGGGCCATTTATAGAACAACGCTAGCACCGGGAACCATAGCTATTTTTGGGTGTGACCATTTACACCAGCGAAACCTTGTTGTAAATCTCTAAGGGATCCTTTTATAAAGCCATGGTAAAAAATGGCCTACAGTAGTGTGGGCACATCTTTTGGGTGCATTCTAGGCCACATTTTACCCAGTGGTGTAGCTAGGTGGGGTGCCAGGGGAGTGGCCGTTCCCCCAAATGGAGTTTTGACAGCATCGGTGCCCATTTTTTTCTTGTCGTGTTGCATTGAAAATGTGTGCTGGCGGAAGTCCGCTCTCGCGCCACTTTCGCTCCCCCCGCACCGTCAACCCGGCTCTGCTTCTGATTTTACCATGGCTGGGAAAAAGGTCATTTTTAAATGGGCCAGGAAATAGACATGTGCAAAAATGAAAACTAGCATACACCTATTTTCGACCTGAGCCCTTACCGCCAGCCACTGACTTAGTAAGGGCTCATGCGCTACCCGCGTGGTAACCATGCAGTGCACACCAACATGGCCATGCTGCTGATTATCACTGGAAACACCCCCTGCGGTAGAAAACAGAAGCATATTTTCTACTGTACGATTCGGCGCATCCCAAACTCAGAATTACTGCTGGGAACTCGCACTACCCCAGTGGTAATGCTGATTTGGCACATGCTACTCATACATTAGCCCTCCTGCGGCTTTGTAAAAGGGCCCCTAAATTAGACGCAGATCCCCTTTATTCTATAACAGTGCACATAAATTAAAGGAATTCCCCTGATCCACCCATGACCATCCTATGGTCATGCTTTCTTTTTGGAACTAAGCGTAAAATGTATATGCGGATCCAGCTGCATAAAGGTATGCATGTACATTTCAATTAATGCTAATTAGCACTGATAATTGATACAATTTAATTATTGGTGCTAATTGGCTCCTGATTCAATTAAATTGTGCACACAAATTGTGCACATGCCCAAATTTGCTCACACAACTTTTAGCAACTTTTATAAAATTCAGAGGTTTATATTAAATCATAGAAGACGTCAGCTGGATTATGTTGTGTTTTACATGCCACTTGAAGAGGAATCAAAGGAAAGAAAAATGGGAAACTTGTCATTTCTTGGTTATTTCATGTCCATAAATAATAGATGGCATTCTGAATAAAGCACTGCTTCTTGCTTGCAATTTATGGTACTGAAAAACTAGATATCCTTGATAAAAAATGAGATACTCTGTATTGAGAAAAAAATCTCATATAATAGTAATACTATATACAAGATGAACATAGGCACTCACCCCATATCATCAGATTCTTTTCAATCCAAATATTAATGAAATAACTTGAATGGTCAAGAAGGGTAACAATATAAAGGCCTCTTTGGTCAAAATGCACTAGGGGTCCCAAGTGTGGTAATGCTGACAAAGCCCATTCACTTTGAATAGGCTTTGTCGTTATTGCCAAGCGGGAACTGCTGGTGCAACTTGATAAAAGAGTCCCTAAATCAACAAATATGAAAAATACTAAGGGGTCCTTTTACTAAGGTGCACTGAAAAATGGCCTGCAGTAGTACAGACGCGTGTTTTAGGCGTGCACAGAATCATTTTTCAGCGCACCTGCAAAAAATGCCTTTTTACAATTTTTGCCGAAAATGGACATCTGGCAAAATGGAAATTGCCACATATCCATTTTGGGTCTGAGACCTTACCGCCAGCCATTGACCTAGCAGTAAAGTATCACACGGTAACGGGGCGGTAATGACCTATGTGCACCAAAGGCCACTTGGCACACGTACATGTAGCTGATGCACACCAGAAAATAAAAAAAATGTTTTTTCAGGCTCACACCAAAAATGAAATTACCACAAGGGCCATGTCGTAGCCATGTGGATAACTCCATTTTAGGCACGTGTTGGGTGCACATAAACGCTTAAGCGGCTTAGTAAAAGGGCCCTCAATTATTCATGAACTACAATAATTGGTAATGAAATACTAACTTCGCCCTAGTCCTAGTATTTTTGGAAAGCGTAAACAGATGCTTCACATCCACCCGTTCCACTCCACTCATTATTTTATATACCTCTATCATGTCTCCCCTCAGCCATCTCTTCTCCAAGCTGAATAGCCGTAGCCTCCTTAATCTTTCTTCATAGGGAAGTCGTCCCATCCACGCTATCATTTTAGTCGCCCTTCGCTGCACCTTTTCCAATTCTACTATATCTTTCTTGAGATGCGGCGACCAGAATTGAACACAATACTCAAGGTGCGGTCGCACCATGGAGCGATACAACGGCATTATAACATCCTCACACCTGTTTTCCATACCTTTCCTAATGATACCCAACATTCTATTCGCTTTCCTAGCTGCAGCAGCACACTGCGCAGAAGGTTTCAGTGTATTATCGACGACGACACCCAGATCCCTTTCTTGGTCCGTAACTCCTAACGTGGAACCTTGCATGACGTAGCTATAATTCGGGTTCTTTTTTCCCACATGCATCACCTTGCACTTGCTCACATTAAACGTCATCTGCCATTTAGCCGCCCAGTCTCCCAGTCTTGTAAGGTCTTTTTGTAATTTTTCACAATCCTGTCACAATTTAACAACTTTGAATAACTTTGTGTCATCAGTAAATTTAATTACCTCGCTAGTTACTCCCATCTCTAAATCATTTACAAATATATTAAAAAGCAGCGGTCCTAGCACAGACCCATGAGGAACCCCACTAACTACCCTTCTCCATTGTGAATACTGCCCATTTAAACCCACTCTCTGTTTCTTATCTTTCAACCAGTTTTTAATCCACAATAGGACATTTCCTCCTATCCCATGACCCTCCAATTTCCTCTGTAGCCTTTCATGAGGTACCTTGTCAAACATCTTTTGAAAATCCATATACACAATATCAACCGGTTCCCCTTTGTCCACATGTTTGTTTACTCCTTCAAAGGAGGGTAGTTAGTGGGGTCCCGCAGGGGTCTGTGCTGGGTCCGTTGCTTTTTAATGTATTTATAAATGACCTAGAGATGGGAATAACTAGTGAGGTAATTAAATTCGCCGATGACACAAAATTATTCAGGGTCGTCAAGTCGCAGGAGGAATGTGAACGATTACAGGAGGACCTTGCGAGACTGGGAGAATGGGCGTGCAAGTGGCAGATGAAGTTCAATGTTGACAAGTGCAAAGTGATGCATGTGGGTAAGAGGAACCCGAATTATAGCTACGTCTTGCAAGGTTCCGCGTTAGGAGTTACGGATCAAGAAAGGGATCTGGGTGTCGTCGTCGATGATACGCTGAAACCTTCTGCTCAGTGTGCTGCTGCGGCTAGGAAAGCGAATAGAATGTTGGGTGTTATTAGGAAGGGTATGGAGTCCAGGTGTGCGGATGTTATAATTGTTGGAATGTATTGTATTTTTACATGCATTGCCTGTCACCTATTATTTCTCTGTGATTACTCTGTGACCTCTGATGTGAATTACTTAGAGAGGTCACACAGCTATGCAACTTCCTGTGGGGGTTAGATGCAGCACATGCAGCACATGGAGCACATGGAGCTCATGTTCTCTCCTAACCTGAGAGGATCTATGGTGGTGTGAGCATCCATTACCATCTAAGCACATGGAAGGAGCTGATAATACAAATGTATAGTAATATGTATATATAAGCCTGTCTGATTATAATCTAACTACAAACTGTGAGTAAACAGATGTTTTGTTACTTCAACTTTAAAGTGACTCAGCAGTGAATTATTCTGGGGTGAATGAGAGAGAGATGAAGAAAGAAATTAACATTTCTAAAGCTGAAGCTGTGTGTACTAAAATCTGCTAATTATTTACTACAAATAATCCAACAAAAGGGTTATGGGCCCAGGGTCCAGGAATTGAAAAAGAAGAGAAATATTACCAGGCAGAAGAAAAAAAGGCCACATTTTTTCTCTTAAGTTTTAAAGGAAAGATTCAGTCTGTCTCTCTCTCCCCCCACACAGCAGACAGAAGGCTAAGAAAATGGCTGAGGGAGGAAATTCACCATTTTTCTATTCTCTCAAGGTGCCTAAATTAACTGAGTTTAATTATCGGCAGTGGGAACTAAGATTCATATGTCTCCTTCGAGCAAAAAGATTAAATATATGCTTAGACCAAGACAGAACAGATGAAAATATGGCTGAATGGGACAATGCAAACTATTATGTGAAGTGCATGCTTTTGGAAGCTCTCTCAGAGAAACAAGCCATATTAGTGGAGGGAAAAGATACACCAAAGGACATTTTATATAAACTGAGAACTATGTATGCAACTACATATGCAAAGCAGCAACCAATTTGGTTGGCAGAGTTGAATGAAACCAAATTAAGGGATAAAAGTAAATGTAATGATCACATTATGCATCTTATGTCTTCATTTCAAAAGCTAGAACTTTCTGGAATTCCCATGTGTGATGCATTGAAAAGAGCATTTCTTTTTACCTCACTATCAAAGAAGTTTGATGTTTTTAGGTCTGTAAATGAGGCCATTGAAGGGCAATCTTTTGAACAGGCAACATCAAAACTAAGGCAGGAATGCATAATAAATGATTCTGAGGAGATGTGTTCTCAAAGCAAGTCAGAGAGAAATGAAACAAATTTCTTGGCAAAGAACAGAGGAAGGCGGAGCTATGGGAAAACTCCACCCAAGGGCAAGCTGATTTGCTACTCATGTGGAAAGGAGGGACATGTATCTAAATGGTGTAAGGAAACACAAAACACTCCCTCTAGCTCACCTAAGCCAATGGAACTAAAGAATTTTCAAACCAGGAAATGTATGAAGGACAAAGATAAACACAAGGGCTTTCTAATGGCAGAAAAATCTTTGACTATGGTAAATAATAATTCAAATGAAAGTACTTGGATTTTGGATTCAGGGAGCACATGCCATTTAACCAATTGTAAGGATTTCTTTCAGGAAATGTGTCCAGAGGAAGGTATTCTTAAAACTGCAAACGCAGGGACTGCTAAGATCCAAGCAAAAGGTATTGGATTCTTAAAATGCAAAGTGTCTAATGAAGTTAAAGAAATTCCTGTAAGTGATGTCTTGTATATTCCCCAAGCAGTTTGCAATATGCTTAGTGTATCTACATTAGATAAGAAGGGATTTGTGATTCATTTTGAAAACAGTAAGTGCACAATCTCTAAAAATGATGAAGTGTATGCTGAAGCTTTTATGCATAATGATGTTTATAAACTGAGCATTTCAGGTGAAGCCTCACATATGGCGCAAGTAAGGAAGAATGATGGTAAATGTAGTCTGGAAATCTGGCATCGCCACCTGGGACATCGTGATTCTAAGGTGATCCAGGATCTTTACAGTAAGCAACTGGCCACCGGCATTCAGATAAGTGCAGATGCTGGTAAAATGGAGAAATGCATAGACTGTGTTACTCAAAAAGGTGTAAGACCCTCATTTCCTGCATACACAGGAAATAGGAGTAATAAAGTGCTGGACTTAATACACAGTGACTTATGTGGACCGTTTAATATCCCATCATTGGGAAATAACAGATTTGTGCTGATATTCTTGGATGATTTCTCTAGATATTGTGTGGCCTATTTGCTGAAAGAGAAAAGTCAAGTCACAGACATGCTGAAGAAATACGTAGCCATGGTGAGCAACAAATTTGAAAGAAAACCAAAGGTTCTTCAGACCGACAATGGTGGTGAGTTCATTTCACAAAGCATGCGCACATTTCTAGAACAAGAAGGCATTCAGCATATCACAACAGTAGCTTATACACCAGAACAAAATTCTGTTGCAGAGAGAAAATTTAGGTCACTTGTGGAAATGACCAGATGTATGCTGTCAGATAGCAATCTCCCTAAAAGACTATGGGGGGAAGCCATTCTCACAGCAGTGTACCTACAAAACAGAATGCCAACTAAAGGCGCTGAGCGCACACCACATGAGACATGGCATGGTAGGAAGCCAAACCTGACACACATAAGAACATTTGGAAGTACAGCATATGCTCATGTACCAAAGCAAAGAAGGCATAAGCTGGATTCCACAACAGAAAGGGGCATTTTAGTTGGCTATGCTCCAGGACACAAAGGATATAGAATTTTGAATCTGAAAACTGGCATTGTTGGCATAAGACATGTTACATATTTTGATGAAAACAAAAGGGTTGATAAAGGCTGGATTATCCCAGATAAGCCTTATCATCCAGAATATGAAACTAGAACCATAATAGACATGCCAGTGTATATAAATGCCATACCAAGGCAGATGTCTGAAAGCAACTCATCTGTATCTAACGAGGAACAGGCAGAGGAAGCAGACACAGAAAGGATCATTGAAGAAGACAGTACAGTTGGAGAAGGGGAATCAATTGGAGAAGAACTCTCAGATTTAGAGGATGCGGAAAGGTCAGACCAACCTGTTGTCAGACGCTCATCCAGGGAAAACAAAGGTGTTCCACCCCCAAGACTGTCTTACCTAACAAAGTCAGCAGAAGCTCAAGAGCCCTTAACATGGGATGAGATTGAGAAAATGCCAGCAGAAGAAGCTGCTGAATGGCATAAAGCTGCACAAGAAGAAATTGATGCATTGGATAAAAATAATACTTGGATTCTTACAAAATTACCTCCTGGCAAGAAAGCTATAGGATGCAAATGGGTATTCAAGTTAAAAAGGAATGCACAAGGAAAAGTGGAAAGGTATAAAGCCAGATTAGTCGCAAAGGGATATCTTCAAAAATATGGAGAAGATTTTGATGAAGTGTTTGCACCTGTAGTGAAACACACGACAATTAGAACACTTCTGAGCATTGCAGTCTCAAAAGGCATGCAAGTCAAACACATTGATGTGAAAACAGCGTTTCTTCACGGAGATATAACTGAAGACTTGTACATGGAACAGCCAACAGGTTTCATAAATACAAAACAAAGACAGCTAGTGTGTAAATTAAACAAAGGTCTTTATGGATTAAAGCAAAGTGCAAAATGTTGGAATGAAAAATTGCATGAAATATTGACAAATTTAGGATTTAAGCAAGGTGAAGCAGATAAATGCTTGTACACTAGGTGCACAAATGGACAATATGCATACATTTTAGCTTTTGTTGATGATCTGCTCATTGCAAGCAAAAGTGAGCAAGAGTACAAGGACATTGTAAAGTGTTTAAACCTCAATGTTGAGATAAAAGAACTTGGTAATGTGTCATACTATCTTGGTATAGAAATTGAGAAACAAAATGATGGTTCTTATCTTCTAAGCCAGAAGCAGAAAATAAATGAGCTTATTGAAAGTTTAGGTATGCAAGATGCCCAAGTTGTAAGCACTCCCATGATCACTGATTTTCTGAAGGATGAAACAGTAAGAGAACCTTTACCAGATAACATCCAATATAGATCAGCCATAGGTAAGCTTTTATATCTAGCTACCACATACAGGGCTGATATAGCAAATGCAGTAGGAATTTTGAGCAGAAGGGTCAGCTCACCTACCAAATCAGATTGGACTGCAGTTAAAAGGATGGTAAGGTATTTAAAGGGTACCATTGATTGTAAATTAAAGATTTCAGCCAATAGTAATCCAAAACTAATATGTTACTGTGATTCAGATTGGGCAGGGGATCATTCTGATTATAAATCCACAAGTGGATATGTGTTTATGTATGGAAATGTACAAATTTCATGGGCCAGTCATAAACAAAGTATTGTGAGTTTGTCTTCTACAGAAGCTGAATATGTGGCCGTATCGGAAGCGTGCAGAGAACTGATGTGGATTGAAAAACTTTTGCTGGATTTCGGAATAGCTGAAAAGAGACCAATCCAGATAATGGAAGATAATCAGAGCTGCATCCGACTGTCACAGAATGACAAGGTTCAGTCACGCACCAAGCACATCGCAACGAAATACCACAACGTGCGAGAGTTGGTGAAAGAAGGGGTCATCAGTCTACACTATTGTCACACCAGTGAGATGACAGCTGACATCATGACCAAACCGTTACCCAGAGAACATTTTGTGAATCTGCGTATAAAGCTTGGACTTTGTATGAATAAATAATTGCATGACAGTTATGCATGAGAAGGGGTTTGTTGGAATGTATTGTATTTTTACATGCATTGCCTGTCACCTATTATTTCTCTGTGATTACTCTGTGACCTCTGATGTGAATTACTTAGAGAGGTCACACAGCTATGCAACTTCCTGTGGGGGTTAGATGCAGCACATGCAGCACATGGAGCACATGGAGCTCATGTTCTCTCCTAACCTGAGAGGATCTATGGTGGTGTGAGCATCCATTACCATCTAAGCACATGGAAGGAGCTGATAATACAAATGTATAGTAATATGTATATATAAGCCTGTCTGATTATAATCTAACTACAAACTGTGAGTAAACAGATGTTTTGTTACTTCAACTTTAAAGTGACTCAGCAGTGAATTATTCTGGGGTGAATGAGAGAGAGATGAAGAAAGAAATTAACATTTCTAAAGCTGAAGCTGTGTGTACTAAAATCTGCTAATTATTTACTACAAATAATCCAACAATAATGCCGTTGTATCGCTCCATGGTGTGACCGCACCTGGAGTATTGTGTTCAGTACTGGTCTCCGTATCTCAAAAAAGATATAGTAGAATTGGAAAAGGTACAGCGAAGGGCGACGAAAATGATAGTGGGGATGGGACGACTTTCCTATGAAGAGAGGCTGAGAAGGCTAGGGCTTTTCAGCTTGGAGAAGAGACGGCTGAGGGGAGATATGATAGAAGTGTATAAAATAATGAGTGGAATGGATCGGGTGGATGTGAAGCGACTGTTCACGCTATCCAAAAATACTAGGACTAGAGGGCATGAGTTGAAGCTACAGTGTGGTAAATTTAAAACGAATCGGAGAAAATTTTTCTTCACCCAACGTGTAATTAGATTCTGGAATTCGTTGCCGGAGAACGTGGTACGGGCGGTTAGCTTGACTGAGTTTAAAAAGGGGTTAGATAGATTCCTAAAGGACAAGTCCATAGACCGCTATTAAATGGACTTGGAAAAATTCCGCATTTTTAGGTATAACTTGTCTGGAATGTTTTTACGTTTGGGGAGCGTGCCAGGTGCCCTTGACCTGGATTGGCCACTGTCGGCGACAGGATGCTGGGCTAGATGGACCTTTGGTCTTTCCCAGTATGGCACTACTTATGTACTTATGTACTTATGTGCTGACTCGGTCTCAGTAATCCATGTCCTCAGATGTGCTCTGTAATTTTGTTTTTGTTTTTAATAATAGCCTCTACCATTTCCCCCGGCACTGACGTCAGACTCACCGGTCTATAATTTCCCGGATCTCCCCTGGAGCCTTTTTTGAAAATCGGCGTTACATTGGCCACCCTCCAATCTTCCGGTACCACGCTCGATTTTAAGGATAAGTTGCATATCACTAGCAGTAGCTCCACAAGCTCATTTTTCAGTTCTATCAGTACTCTAGGATGAATACCATCTGGTCCAGGAGATTTGCTACTCTTCAGTTTGCTGAACTGCCCCATTACATCCTCCAGGTTTACCGTGAAGTCAGTAAGTTTCTCCGACTCGTCCGCTTGAAATATCATTTCCGACACCGGTATCCCACCCAAATCTTCCTCAGTGAAGACCGAAGCAAAGAATTCATTCAGTCTCTCCGCTATGTCTTTGTCTTCCTTGATCGCCCCTTTTACCCCTCGGTCATCCAGCGGCCCAACCGATTCTTTTGCCGGCTTCCTGCTTTTAATATACCGATATGGACGCCTCTGGGAGAAGGACGTCCATCTTCCGATTTATGTCGAAAGATGGACGTCCTTCTCTTTTGAAAATGAGTCTGTTTGTCATTTTAGGCACATTTTTGATGCAAACCATGCTCCATTTGCCTCATACTGCACTATGAATGTTTTTCTTGAACACTACTGCTATACAACACAATTTTAATGTCACATTTCTGACTAGATTCTGTATATCACACCTAAATATTTGGCACCGAAATGAAATTCGCTGAAGCTTATTTTATAAAGTATGCCTTAATTTAGGTGTCATTTATAGAATAAGCCTACATTTCTGTGCAGTTTATAGAATACACTGAGTGCTGGTCCACAAGACTAAATGTAGTCATGGCCAATTATGCTAAGTAAAACCTGGTGTAAATCCTGCTGCCTAAATTAGGCACAGAGCAAATGTATTCTATAACACACATAGATTTTAGAAATGCCCACAATCCGCCCATGCCACACACCCTTTTCAACTATGTGACTTAGAATTTACATGTACCACGTTACAAAATAGGCTTAGCAAGTAGTGCATGTAGATTCTAATTAATACCAATTAGTGCTGATTATTGGTTGTTAACATGCAATTATCAGCACTTATTAGCTTGTTAACCAATTAGCTTCTGTGCATTGTTATGGAATACGCTTCAATTTCCATGCAGAAATCTTGGCACGATAAATAGAATCCCGGAGTTAATGTTGTGCTCTCAAATTATGATATTTTAGATTGCATAGCTTTTATTGTAGATCAGTTCATGAATTGTTCAATTGTTCATCTGTATTGTTACATAGCTTCCAAGCATTGTGACCATAATATGTTCATGAATGCATATAATAGACCGCTGATATAAACGTTTGATGCTAAAATACGGCCCATGTTGGGTCCATCAATAAAGGATTCCTCTTTATCCCAAGCTTGTTGGCCTTTGGTGCTATTTTTGACCCTTGACAATTCTTAGCAGATTATTTCTTGTTTGAAGTGAATTGTTACAGTTAGGACTGTCTTCTACCTTAGTAGTAACTCTTTAGACTCTGTATGACTTGAAACTTTAAATATGAGGACTTTAAATTCCCTGTTTTACCATTTCCAGAGTGCACCATTACCAAGTAATACCATGTAGCAATAGTAAGGAATTATTTAATACTTGTGAATTCCTTCAGGATGCTCTTTGGTTAATTATGTTACTTTTCTAACAATGCTCCTAGCTTTGAGTATATTTTCATCTCCATGATTAGAATCAAATATTTATGCCTGGCAGTATGGTCTTTAATTGCATCTTGAAGTTCCATGTAGGAATGATTTGTCTATATTAAAAAAATGAGGAAAATAATGTTTCATTCTCCTCATAGAGCTGTATCTAATAGCCAACATTTCATTGCAGATGGGATCATAAGCATTTTAAAAGCCATTACAGCCTACTAAAGGGAAATAGTCTGACATGATCATTGCATGATATTTAAAACGTTTTATAATAACTGATGATTCCAGTGGGGAATATGCATTAATGGGTCTGTCTGTTTGTGTGTGGACTAGTTTTTCTAACAAAGCTTGATCTGTATACAATGAGGGAAAAATATAATTTTGAAGTACTACTACTACTACTACTACTTAACATTTCTAGAGCGCTACTAGGGTTATGCAGCGCTGTACAATTTAACAAAGAGAGACAGTCCCTGCTCAAAGAGCTTACAATCTAAGTGCCAAAATTGTCCTCGCTTACCATTAAACCTATGATCCTCACTGTGAATGAAGTAGAAATATGGGTTATCAATTTAGGGTGTCTTTTACTAATCCATGATAGTGTTTTTGGCTTGCAGTAGAAATCAGCTGGTAGTAAATGCCGAGATGCTCATAAGAATATAATGGGCATTTTGGCATTTACCGCCAGCTGATCTCTACTGCGAGCTGAAAACACTAGCATGGCTTAATAAAAGACCCTCTTAGATCCTTCCAATAAAAAACACCTGACCAATCCCACCAATATACACACTGATACCACATGGATTGCCTCAGAATGTTTGTCTCTGCTTCTTCTCTCTCTGTCACTTGCATAGGAATATACAATTTTTCTTTTTCACTTTCCTCAAAACTCACTCTCTCCCACCTAGTTGTTCTCTATTCCCTCCCTCCTCCAGAGGCCTTTATAGCTGCTATCTCCTGCCTTTAGCCTCAATGAGCCTTCATATCTCTCCAAGATTTTTATTATTATTATTATTATTGTGGTTGATACTGCTGGGGTAGGTATTAGGCCTTTCTTTGAGGAAAGAACAATTGTAATGATGGTAGTAGTAAAATGTTGTTAATGAACACAGGAGTTATGAGCTAACATATGATTTCAGTCTTTACCATGGGTATTTATTCCTTCTTTTTCTTATATTCAGTCTTCCTAGTATTTGTGGGGGGGGGGGGGGGCAGTGGCGAGAGGGGGATACCAGGGCCATTCAGGGACTGTGAACACATCTGCTTGTGCTCCCGTTATAGTACTCAATAGCAACCTATCTTTGCTACTGCTACTTTTTCCTAGCAGTAATACCCAGTATTAGACCCACCCAATAGCTTCCAGAATTCAAAAGAGGACTAAGAGGTAAGGGTGTACTACTACTACTACTACTACTACTACTATTTAGCATTTCTATAGCGCTACAAGGCGTACGCAGCGCTGCACAAACATAGAAGAAAGACAGTCCCTGCTCAAAGAGCTTACAATCTAATAGACAAAAAATAAATAAAGTAAGCAAATCAAATCAATTAATGTGAACGGGAAGGAAGAGAGGAGGGTAGGTGGAGGCGAGTGGTTACAAGTGGTTACGAGTCAAAAGCAATGTCAAAGAGGTGGGCTTTCAGTCTAGATTTAAAGGTGGCCAAGGATGGGGCAAGACATAGGGGCTCAGGAAGTTTATTCCAGGCGTAGGGTGCAGCGAGACAGAAGGCGCGAAGTCTGGAGTTAGGCAGTAGTGGGAGAAGGGAACAGATAAGAAGGATTTATCCATGGAGTGGAGTGCACGGGAAGGGGTGTAGGGAAGGACGAGTGCGGAGAGATACTGGGGAGCAGCAGAGTGAGTACATTTATAGGTTAGTAGAAGAAGTTTGAACAGAATGCGAAAACGGATAGGGAGCCTGTGAAGGGTCTTGAGGAGAGGGGTAGTATGAGTAAAGCGACCCTGGCGGAAGACAAGACGGGCAGCAGAGTTTTGAACCGACTGGAGAGGGGAGAGGTGACTAAATGGGAGGCCAGCAAGAAGCAGATTGCAGTAGTCTAAACGAGAGGTGACAAGGGTGTGGATGAGGGTTTTGGTAGAGTGCTCGGAAAGAAAGGGGCGGATTTTATGGATATTGTAAAGAAAGAAAAGACAGGTCTTGGCAATCTGCTGGATATGAGCAGAGAAGGAGAGAGAAGAGTCAAATATGACCCCAAGGTTTCGAGCTGAGGAGACAGGGAGAATGAGAGAGCCATCAACAGAAATAGAAAATGGGGGGAGCGGGGAGGTGGGTTTGGGGGGAAAAATGAGAAGCTCGGTTTTGGACATATTTAATTTCAGGTAGCATTGAGACATCCAGACAGCAATGTCAGACAAGCACGCTGAAACTTTGGTTTGGATGCAAGGTGAGATATCAGGGGTAGAAAGGTAGATTTGGGAATCATCAGCATAGAGATGGTAGGAAAAAGCCATGGGATGAGATTAATGAACCAAGGGAAGAAGTATAGATAGAAAAGAGGAGGGGACCAAGAACAGAACCCTGAGGTATGCCGACAGGCAGAGGGATAGAAGTAGAAGAGGATCCACCAGAGTGAACACTAAAGGTGCGGAGGGAGAGGTAGGAAGAGAACCAGGAAAGGACAGAGCCCTGGAATCCAAGTGAGGACAGGGTATCGAGAAGTATGCTGTGATCGACAGTGTCAAAAGCAGCAGAAAGATCAAGAAGAATGAGGATGGAATATTGACCTCTGGATTTAGCCAGTAATAGGTCATTGGAGACTTTAGTAAGCGGTGTTTCGGTTGAGTGGAGAGGGTGAAAACCAGATTGTAGTGGGTCAAGAATAGCATGTGAGGAGAGAAAATCAAGGCAGCGGCGGTGAACAGCACGCTCAAGTAATTTGGAGAGAAAAGGAAGGAGGGAGATGGGTCGGTAATTAGAGGGACAAGTAGGGTCGAGTGAAGGCTTCTTAAGGAGAGGTGTGACCACAGCATGTTTAAAGGCAGCAGGGACAGTCGCAGTGGAAAGTGAGAGGTTGAGAATGTGACAGATAAAAGGAATAAGAGTAGGAGAGATGGCATTAAGAAGGTGGGTGGGAATGGGATCAGAGGAACAGGTGGTACATTTTGAGGAAGAAAGGAGAAGTGTAGTTTCCTCAATAGTAACTTCAGGAAAGGAGGAAAGGGAATGAGGGGAAGGAGAGAGAGGGGAATGGACTAGTGGAGGGAGAGGTGGTGAGGTAGAGAAAGCAAGGTTTATCTTTTGAACCTTGTTGTAGATGGAAGGGACTAAAGTCACATGAAAGATTGAAGTTTTGTGATAAGGAGGGAGTAGTATCAACTGCTATGGAGGTAAGCAAATAATGGACTCCTGACTATTGTATTGCTAATTTAAAGTCCTGTTAGCTATTGGGTCATTAATTAAACTGGTCAGGCTGGACAAATATCAGCCAGTTATAAACCATAGGTAAAAATAATTCTATAAATGGAGCATTTGTTCTAAATCAGACAAATGTAGCATTTTTGTAGCTGTATTTGTCCCTGGAAAACATGTGAATCATGGGAGATTAAGATATCTTTTAGATAACCATTAAAATTATGCTGAGTAGATAAGCTTGGAAGACCACAAAGGTGTTGGTAGATGTTTCCAAATCTCATGTATTACTACATTTTTTCATAGTTCTACAATATACATTCCACCAAATTCTATATATGGCGCCTTAAGTTGTGCCCACTAATTTGGCCGCACAGCCAAATTGGACGCACAACTTAATTGATTAACAAGCCAATCTCTGCCGATAATGGCACTTAACAACCAATTAGTGGCACTAATTGGCTTTAATTAGAATTTATGCTTAAATGTTTCTAGGTGTATTCTATAATACGGTGCATGTAAATTCTAATGCACACTGTTGAAAAGGAGGCATGGCAATGGATGTGGAAAGGGCAGGTTGTGGGCATTTCAAAAAACTATGCACATATTATAGAATACACCCAATCTGCTCCTAACATAGGCATAGGTACTTAGGCCTGGTTTAAGTAGCCTAAATGGATATAGGCGCAAGAACGAAATATAAAGGACTAAAGTACAAAACCTACCATGCATCTAACTTCCCCTACCTAGGATCCCAACTCTGGAATGCTCTACCCAGACACATTCGGTCAATTAGTGAATATCTTCCCTTTAGGAAACTATTGAAAACCCATATATTCAAACAGGTTTACCCGAATGACCTGACATACCATAAGCAACCATAAGCAATCCATCTATTTACCGGTTCAACTAATCATTAACAACAATAACTCAGAAAATATCTCCTACCAACCTTATTACCCTCCATGCTCTTCCCAACTTCTCCTTTATCGCCCCAACTTCTCCTTTATCGCCCCACCTCCTTACCTATCCCTATCCTTTCTCTCACACCTCTTCTATCCCATTTACTCCTTGTTCATTGGTCCTATCACATACCTCCTTTGTTGATTCTGATACTACAGATTGTATTCTCTTGTTACTAGGTAAGCCGCATTGAGCCTGCGATGAGCGGGAAAGCGCAGGGTACAAATGTAATCCACATAACTTGATCCTGGTGGAAAGTATGAGGGTTTCCAGGAGGTTTGTAGCTGTAAGAGGTTTTTATTTTCTCAGCCTCAAGAGTTGTTCCAGGCACATGTATAGATGATAATAGTAGTCACCCTGCTGGAAATACACAACTATGCCCAACTTCCCCTTTACTTCTTAGCTCTAAGAGAGGATGTGGCAGATTTCCCATTTCAGGAGCTTCAGAGCTGGAATATGCCCTGGTGACACACCTCCTAGTGCTCCCACCCCATCCATTGTGTCATGGCCAAGCGAGAGAGGCAATAGGTGGGATACAGATTTGTCACTCCTGCCTTACTTGTGCCCTGTGCAGCTGCATTGCCTACACATAGCTCACTATGGTCCTGCCCCTTTCCCACTAGTCCCCTTTGCTACTGTCACTGCAAGTGCTCCTAGGCTCCTCCTTAAAGACCAGGTGTCTCTGTCTCCTATAATTGTTTGAGCTTAGATGGCTATTGAGCTCATTTTCGAAGCAGATTGCCGGCCATCTTCCGACACAAATCAGGCAATGGCCGGCGATCTCCTGATCTTGGCCAAATCGGTATAATCGAAAGCCGATTTTGGCCGGCGCCAACTGCTTTTCATCGCGGATCCAGCCAACCTTCAAGGCAGGGTACAGAAAGCGGGATGGGGCGGGGGCGTGGTTATGAGATAGCCGGCTTCAACCCATAATAGAAAAAAGATGGCCAGCTCAGACGAGCATTTCGCCGGCTGCACTTTGTCCATTTATTTTTAGGTCCAAGTCACAAAAGAGTGCCCCAATTGACCAGATGACCACCGGAGGAAATCAGGGATCACCTCCCCTTACTCCCCCAGTGGTCACCAACCCCCTCCCACCCCCTCAAAAAATATTATTATTTTTTTTTTTGCCAGCCTCTATGCCAGCCTGAAATGTTATACCCAGCTCCCTGACAGCAGTATGCAGGTCCCTGGAGCAGTAGTTAGTGGGTGCTGTGCACTTCAGGCAGGTGGACCCAGGCCCACCCCCTTCCTGTTACACTTGTGGTGGTTAATGTTGAGCCCTCCAACCCCCCCCCAAACCCACATGTAGGTGCCCCCTTCACCCCTTAGGGCTATAGTAATGGTGTAGAGTTGTGGGGAGTGGGTTTTGGGGGGATTTGGGGGGCTTAGCACCCAAGGTAAGGGAGCTATGCACCTGGCAGCTTTTTTTTAAATTAATTTGTAGAAGTGTCCCCTAGGGTGCCCGGTTGGTGTCCTGGCATGTGAGGGGGGCCAGTGCACTACAAATGCTGGCTCCTCCCATGACCAAGTGCCTTGCATTTCGCCGGGTTTAAGATGGCCAGGCCCGGTTTCCATTATGGCTGAAAACCGAAGCCGGCCATCTCTAAACCCAGCGATCTCAACATTTGACCTAAATGTTGAGATTTAGCCAGCCCCAACTGTATTTTGAAAATACGGTTGGCTCCGCCCCTTTGCGGAGCCAGCCTCAAAGATTGGCTGGCCATCTATTTGGCCGGCGCCGTTTGATTATGCCCCTCCATGATATTCCCCTCACATATAGGTTATTCGGCTAGGGAAGCAACAAAACAAAGGCAGAGATCTGAATAGTGCTAAGGGTTTTATACTCTTGGGCAGTTTCCTCCAAAACCAATCTGCTTCCCTGATTATACAGGACATGGGGGTAACTCCTAGTTTTTGAAAACTTGATATGCTGCAAAGATCAAAAGTATACTGCTTTGTCTCCTTCTCATCAGTAAAAATTTTTTTTGGTTCTGAGTGGCACTGCTAGCACACCATAGCAGGACACCAAAATCTTAATACAGTACATGTGTAGAACCTACTTCGCAAAACACATCTATGTGGAAGGCAGTATCCTTAAACATCGGCATTCAAAGCTGCTGCAATTTATGTATAAATGCTAACTCACTTGCCTTTTGAGACTGCTAACATTGTTGGTGATTGAATTAATTGTCAACTGTTCCCACATGTGTGACTTGGGTTATCGAGTATTCCACTGCACTGTGCCATCTCCCTCTCACTAACCTTTGTATCATCCTCCTGCAAACCCCCTGTGTATATCATTCCCCAGACCCCTCCCCACTTCATCTGTGCTTCCCCTCAAACTCCCTGTGTTTACTGTCCTTGCCTCAGGGTGTGTCTTTCTGGAAAATTCAGGGATTCTGAGACTCCAAGTATCTTGATCCTGGGTGTCTTTGTTTGTTTTCCTGGATCTGTGTTTGACAGTATGTGGACTACTATAGTGCTGACGGAGGATTTCAGAATCATGAGTGCCCTGAACAAATGGGCTATGCAGGCCATCTTGTATAAGGCACACAAGGAACAAAGAAAGGCAATGAGGAGACACTTTTATCAGAGGCCATATAGGCCTAGAACCAAGCCCCTAGTCCTCAAGTATAGTCATTGTCTTTCCAGGTCCATTTTGTTAAGGTTGCCAGCCACCATCTCTGCCAGGAGTTACAGCTTCTCCTCTGTTCTACCACACAGAATGACAACCCTTTCCAGTCCACCTAAGATAATGACAACTCTTTTCATTTTTGCCACTGATAGTTTCCAATCTATACTGGCTGTCACTGTAGACCTCAGCCAGTCTGCCATCTTATAGTTCATCATGCAATTCCTTGGTGCCTTTCTCACCCATATAACTGATTATATAGCGCCAACATCAAAGATCCAATTTTATGAAATGGCTCATTTCCTATCTGTGTTGGTGGTCATAGACTACACATATTTGTCTATCAGGCTCCCATGAGAAAGGGGGGAGAAGTACTTCAGCAAATAGGCCTTTCACTCCCTCAACATGCAGGTGGTCTGTAATATACACAGTCACATAATAGATATCTTTCTGAGATTCTTAGGCTCTTGCCGTGACACATACATCCTTTCCTACTCTGGCATCCATGACAAGTTTGAGTGCAGCCATATCACTGGTGGATAGTTGCTAGGTAAGTCCAGCATTATCCCACACTCACAGCACTACATGTAAATGCTATACAATCATGATTATTATTTATTTGCTATACCACCTAATTTGTGAGCAAATCTAAGTGGTGTATGTGAAGAAGTAGTGTGTTTTAAGCCTATAAAATGTATTAGATCTTTTCCTGTTTTAATTATGTCCTGAAGTGTATTTCTCCTATTTGGCCACCAGGTGGTGTTTCTTTGTTGCAAACTGTTATAGGAAACTGAATGTTCTTTTCCTTTAACACAAGCAGGAAGCAAGCAACAGTACATTTTTAAATCTTGTTGACTGGGTTCTAATTGGCCTGGAGTTTGAAATTACCCTGCAGTTGTTGCTGGCTGTTGCTTTAGTCTTAGCCTTGGAGAAAAGATCTCTTTGCCGAGGCTCCCAGGTACTATTTAGACAGCATGCAAATGTTTAGTTAGTTTTATAATTGATCCATAATTTAGTTACCTGTTATTGTTTGCTGATTGCACATTTTTCCTTTTGTTCATTGTTCCAGTGTAACAATAAACCTGTTTAGTTTGTTGACTCTGCCTGTCTGGGCTGAAAGAATCCTGGTAGTTTGTGTGTAAGATCAATGAATGCTGTCTGGGAAAAGTGGGACCACTGGGAGTGTGGCTCCAGTAACCAAAAATCACAAGTAATAATTTGAGAGTGTGAGACTCACCCAGAGGCAGTTGTGACCCAGTTGGTGGGAGGAGTGTGCTAGTATAGAGTGCAAGCGGCAGGTGCAAGCAGACCTGAGCTGTGCTGGGGATAGACCCTTTAAGTGGCCACAGGGTAACACCAGGTGGGTGGCTAGGCATTTTGTGACAGATCTTTGTCCTTCTTTTTTGGTGGCAGCGTGGTGGGATTGTCAGGCTCAGTGTGTGGTATGAGGGTCACCATACCACTGAGTGGTTCAGAGTTTTTGATCTGTAACCTTCAGACATAGATCACAGTGAACAAGTGCAGCAATCTCAGGGTTCCTTTCCTGTTCAGTTTTTTTTTTTTTTGTAGTGTTAGGAGAATAGCAGTGTACTAATGGTGACTGGCAGCGGCCAGCAGGCACTGGAGATGCCTGACCTAACACAAGAGCAACTGGATGACCTCAGCAGGGAGAAGCTGCAGGACCAGCCTGCGCAGAGGTCTCCTGTGGGGAGAGCAGACCCCTTATAGGTAGAGGCCTATGAGTTGGCAGGTCCAAATGCCACACCAGCTGAGATCCGGCAGATCAACATGCTACAGAGACAGTGGCTAGACCAACAGCAGCAGCGGCAAGAGGAAGTGGAACAGCAGCAGCAGTGAAAGGCTCAAGAGGAGTGACAACGACAAGAGGAACGGGAAGAGTGATTGCTGTGAGAGGAACAGGAAGAGCGATAGCTGCAGAAATTAAAGATGGAGATGGAAATGGCTCATATCCAAAGCTCCAGCCCAACACCTGCGCCGAAGCCTGAGGCAAGATCCGCAGCCCAGATTGGGCCCAACTTGTTTTCACAGTTTGATGGTACCAGAGGTGACATAGATAGATAGATATCTAACTGCCTTTGAAATAATTTGCTGCCTCAATGAGATTCATCAGAAAGACTGGGTGTGCTATCTGGGAGGAAAGCTCACTAGTTGAGCACTTGAGGAATTCCAAAGACTGTCTATGGAGATGTGCCCCCAGTTTGAGGAGGTGCACAAGCTTTGTTGAACCATTATGATATTACCCCTGAGATCTATAGGCTGAAGTTCCGGAGGACTTTGCAAAAGGGGGCAGATGATACTCATAGTGAGTTTGTGATTTAGCTAAGATACCAGTATCAGCGGTGGCTCAGTGGAGCTGAAGTTAAAAACCTGATAGGTCCTGAAGCAGTGTCTTCAGTATTGTCGTCCAGAGGTGAGGGAACCTGTCCCAGATCACCAGCCCCATACTCCATATAAAGCAGCTGAGTTGGCCGACATCTTTATGGCAAAACCGTCCATGGTTGGCAAAGAGAAGCTATCCATATCCACAGCAGCCAGTACCTAAGGTCAGTCAGGGCCCTAAGCCAAATATTCCTGCAATATCAGAGACTGTCAGCAGACCCTCCAGTGTTCCCCCAAATCCTTTAGGCATGAACGTCCTTGTTACCAGTGTGGTGGCACAGGACATTTCAAAGCGGATTGCCCAGATAATCCCAAGCCTGCATTAAAGAGCATTCCAGTTCCTGCACCTAAGCTGGCGGCTTTCGTGGATGGCTCCAGTATCATGAAGGACATCCATACAGTTGCCGCAGCACAAAACGTTACTGGTCATTAATCAAACAAGGAAGCAGGTGGATTTCCACAACATTACAGCACCCCAGTGCTGTGAATCAGACCCAGGTGGCTGGGCTTGTGGACACTGGCTCCAGCATGACTTTGTTACGACCAGAGCTAGAGCCTGAAGATGCTACTCTTCCAGGGTGCACTTCAGAGGTAGTGCTAGCCAATGGATCCAGAGAGACTATCTATTGCTTGAGTATTCCTGGATTGAGGTACCAAGCCTGGATACAGAGAAATAGGCATAATGAAAAACATGCTGGTACAAATGCTGTGTGGGACCGACATAGGTGCAATGAACATTACTCTTGATAGCAGAGTCAATATTTCTACTATGGTGGCCCATAGCCAGGCCCAGGTGGCCCAACAAGCAGAAGCAGCAGAGAACACCTCTTCAGTTCCAAATCCTGAACCAGTCCTAGTGGGACTAACTGACCAAGTGATAGCTGGAGGCACTCCATTGCTTACAGCAGCACCAGTTCCAGAGGTGACCGGGACCGTGAGTATGGAACAGACTGGCTTAACTGACACACCTATTGATCAGACTGATGGCCCTGATTTGTCAGAGTCACCATCAGTGACCCTTCCATATATGGACACTGATTTAGGATGGAGACATGCTTTTCAGGAAGCATAGAACTCTGACCCTGACCTGGAAGCCCTGAGACAGAGGGCTGATCAGTCAACCAATGAGACTGGTAAAGATCGTATCCTATGGAAAGGGGCTTGTTGTATAGACAGACTGATCCTGTTGATCCTAATAGGCCCTGGACAGCAGGCAAGCAGCTTATAGTGCCCAAGGCATACAGAGAACAACTCCTACAGATTGCACATGACATTCCACTAGCAGGACATCAGGGAGTGACACACAGATACACTAAGTTTGACACAACTTCTGTAGGCCAGGAGTATCTTCAGCAGTAACTGACTATTGTCAAACCTGTGATGCATGCCAAAGAGTAAGACCACCGCCAAGCTCCCCTGAAACCTCTACCCATTATCAGTGAGCCCTTTGAGAGAATAGCTGTGTATGTAGTGGGGCCTCTAATTGTCCCTAGTCAGACTAGGAAAAGTTACATATTGACAGTGGTGGACTTTGCTACCAGATATCCTGAAGTGGTAGCCTTATCCTCCATAGAATAAGAGAAAATTGCCACTGCCTTGCTAGAAATATTTTCCCAGGTAAGATATCCACGAGAATTACTCTCAGACCAATGGACACAGTTTATGTCTGAGTTGATCCAGAATCTGAGGGCACATTGTAGAGTGAAATCTGTACATACCACACCACATCACTCTGAAACTAATTGGTTGGTGGAGAGATTTAATGGTGCATTAAATTATTTGTTAAAGACTTTCGTAGAATCAGGAGACTGAGACTGGGAAAAATACTTACCCTATCTACTGTTTGCATACAGAGAAGTACTGCAGAAGTCTACAGTTTTCTCCCCATTTGAGCTGCTTTATGGCCAGGGGGTGAGAGGGCCAATTGATCTAATAAGAGAACATTGGGAGGGGAAAATTGATATCTCTGACACCCCTGTAATTGAATATGTAGTAAATATATGGCAGAGGAATATATGGTAATGGAATATATGGAGGAATATATGGTACCGGAAGATTGGAGAGTGGCCAATATAATGCCTATTTAAAAAAAAAGGTTCCAGAGGAGATCCGGGAAATTATAAACCAGTGAGGCTGACGTTGGTCCTAGGCAAAATGGTAGAGACTATTTCAAATAACAAAATTACAGAGCATATTCAAAGGCATGGATTAATGAGATAAACCCAACATTTGATTTACTGAAGGGGAAATCTTGCCTCACCAATCTATTACATTTTTTTGAAGGGGTGAACAAACATATGGATAAAGGTGAGCCGGTTGATATTGTATATCTGGATTTTCAAAAGGCATTTGACAAAGTACCTCATGAAAGACTCAAGAGGAAATTGGAAAGTCATGGGATAGGAGGTAGTATCCTAATGTGGATTAAAAACTGGTTAAAGGATAGAAAACAGAGAGTAGGGTGAAATGGTCAGTGTTCTCAGTGGAGAAGGGTAGATAGTGGGGTTCCCCAGGGCTCTGTGCCATGACCACTGCTTCTTAATATATTTCTAAATGATCTAGAGATTGGACTAACTAGTAAGGTAATTACATTTGCTGATGACACAAAGTTCTTCAAAGTTGTTAAATCGCGAGAGGATTGTGAAAAATTACAATAGGACCTTACGAGACTGAGAGAAGTGGCAGATGACATTTAACATGAGCAAGTGCAAAGTGACACATGTGGGAAAGAGGAACCCAAATTATAGCTATGTCATGCAAGGTTCCACTTTAGGATTCACCAATCAGGAAAGGGATCTAGGTGTCATTGTTGATGATACTTTGAAACCCTCTTCTCAGTGTGTGGTGGCCGCTAAGAAAGCAAATAGAATGCTAGATATTATTAGAAAGAGAATGGAAAAGAAAAATGAGTTCATTATAATGCCTTTGCATCGCTCCATGGTACATCCGCATCTAGAATATTGTATTCAATTCTGGTTGCCACATCTCAAAAAAAATATATATAGTAGAAATAGAAAAATGTACAGAGAAGGGCAACAAAAATGATATAGAGGATGGGAAGATTCCCCCTATGAGGAAAGGCTGAAGCAGCTAGGGCTCTTCAGCTTGGAGAAAAGATGGCTGAGGGGAGATATGATAGAGTTCTATAAAATAATGAGTGGACTGAAATGAGTAGACGTGAAGCGTCTGTTTACTCTTTCCAAAAATACTAAGATTAGGAGGCAGTCAATGAAGCTACAAAGTAGTAAATTTAAAATGAATTGGAGGACATTTTTATTCACTCAACATGTAATTAAACTCTGGAATTCATTGCCAGAGAATGTAGTGAAAGCAGTTAGCTTAGCAGGTTTTAAGAAAGGTTCAGATGGCTTCCTAAAGGAAAGTCCATAGACCATTATTAAAATGGACTTGGGGGAAATCCACTGCTTATTTCTGGGATAAGCAGCATAAAATGTATTGTACTTTTTTGGGATCTTGCCAGGTACTTGTGACCTGGGTTGGCCACTGTTTGAAACAGGATGCTGGGCTTGATGGACCTTCTGTCTGTCCCAGTATGGCAATACTAATGTACTTATGTACTTAGAGATTAGAAGAACTTGTGGGCTTTGTCAGAGATAACTTGCAGGCAGCCCAGACTAAGCAAAAGACGTGGTATGATCATGAGGCCTGAAAACATGTATAAAAGACACATTTTGCATGCTCTAAGTATGAGAAAGATTTCAGTATGAATAAAGAGCTAATGCATCCCCTGAAAAATAATAAAGAAACTGGAACATGCACAAGTATAGAATATAGGAAAAACTATATCAATAAAGCAAATGTTACAGAATATTAGAAAACACTGATTATAGAATATCTTCATGTCCTGGTTATGAAAGTTGCTTCAACTAGGAAAAAAAAAATCCAATATTTCACCCAGGAGAGAGACCAGTTTCAAGTACGGAGTGTAAGAATATTTTCAGTTGCCAGAAGTTATTTCCAAAGCAGTATAGAGCTCATTCAGGGAAGAAACCAGTTACATGCACTGAATGTAGAAAAAGCCTTATTCATAAATCACAGATAACATAGCACCAGAGAATCCACACAGGAGTAAAACCATTCACATGTGCTAAGTGTGGTAAAAGCTTCTGTCAAAAGATACTCCTCACTATTCATAAATTGAAGAATATAGGATTAAACCCGTTAGCATGAGTGTGGTAAAAGCTTCTGTGATAAGCACCAGAAGGGCAATGAACATGGTAAAGCTGGTGGCCTCTCCAGGAAAGAAGAGCGAGAACCACCCTGACACAGGACTATCGAGATCCAATCAGTGGTCTGTGGAGGCCGCAGTCTGGGGTCTCTCTCTCTCTTAAGGGGGGAGGTGTGAAGAAACAGTGTGTTTTAAGCCTTTACAATGTATTAGATATTTTCCTGTTTTAATTATGTCCCTAAGCATATTTCTCCTATTTGGCCAGCAGATGGTATTTCTTTGCTTTAAACCAGTGGTTCCCAAATCTGGTCCTAGAGTCTCCTCAGCCAGTTAGGTTTTCAGAATATCCACAATGAATATTCATGAGAGAGATTTGTATGCCATATTCAGCGACCAGCATTGAACATCTGGGTTTCTTTTGGCTGCTAAAAGTTAACCAGCTATGCTGGCCTGTTATTTAAGCGACCTATTTTGATCTCTCAACATATCTGGTTTGGCGCTGAATATTCACACCTAACTGGCTATATCACACGATATAGCTGGTTAGCTGCTAGCCACTAACTGGAATATTCAGTGGGAGATAACTGTGGTTAGGTGCTTTAACGCTATTTAACTGGCCAGGATCTGTTTCTGGCTGGCTAAATAATTTTGAATATCAGGGGAGTAAATCTTTTTGTATTATGTACAAGATATTATACAGTGCTGTATCAGATTATTTGATTCAGTGTAATCTTATCTTTCATGGTGTACTTGCTTACTTAATCATCAAGGGCCTGGTATTCAGAACATAGGAGTTAGCCGGGCCAATTCCTGTGGTCAGAACTAAGCCTGATATTCAATGCCAGGCCAGTTCTTGTGACTGGCATTGGATATCCAGTTGTTTTTTGGCCAGTTTCAACTTAACCGGCCAAACCAATATTCAGCACAGGCTAGTTAAGTTAAATTGGCCAAAGAGAGGCCAGCAGCTGAATTTGGCTGCCAAACTTAGTCAGCGATGCATGAATATTAATGGATAGCTGGTTATATCATGTGATATAACTGGTTCTCCACTAAGCACTAACCAATAATATTCAATTGTAGATACCCGGCAATGTCCTGCTGAATACTGCTGGATATCCAGTTAAGTGCCAGTTAACCAGCCAGAAGCTGTTCCTGGCCAGTTAAATGGTTTTAAATATTGGGCAGCAAATACTTAATTTTCCCTCTTTCAAAGGTATCTGCTATAAGAAGGCACTGGAATAATCTTTTGTTTTACAAGCCGTACCGCTTTGGAATAATCTGCCTACTTCTGTGAAATGTGAGTCATCTTATTTCTCCTTTTGATAATGTTTAAAACCCTATTTTTTTCAAAAATATATCTCTGCCATTACTAGTTATTAATTGTATTGTGAGTCACACATGGTCTATAATTTGATGTGATTATTTTTGTATTTTTAATGTAAGCCATCTTGGGTCTTTGTAGCGAGTAAGTGGTTGATAAAAAAAATTGAGATTAAATTAGAATAGATGGGGATCAATACATTTCCAACTCTCTGCACAGATCATTGATATCTTGGCACATGGCCTCTACCTCCTGTGATAAGGCCTGCCTTCAGCTTTCCAACATCTTGATGATCTTTAACTGCCTCTCTTGCAGTTGCTCCTTCCATACCATCAGTGCCACCAAGTGCTCCTGGAGCTAAGCCTTGCACTCCCTCTGTGCCAGCAGTTGTTGGTTTTGCTTTTGCTCCAGAAACTGCTCTCTGCAGAAAACCAGTTGATTGCTTCTAGCTCTATGATGGCCACTGTATGGTTCATTTGCTCTTCTACATTTGTCTGGCTCAACAAGGCCTCTATAGGGTGAGGAGGTAGGACAGGCATATAATCAACCTCTTGTACATATGTCAGAAAACATTCCTAAAACAATGCTTTCTCACTTGTTATTGTCACCAGAGTCACAGGTGTGGTTGAAACCTAAGCTCTCCACTCTCAGAGTCTCATTTGCTACTAAGAAATATATTATGCTGGAATTTTTAGTGTCGTAGCAAGGAGCAAATGTGAAATGTACAAAATTACACTCTTTTTATATCTATTTTTAAAAAAGTAACAAATATGGAACATAAGGGTGTTATCTACTGACCTCCAGCACAAATAGAGAAGCTGACCAAGGATCTGAACAAAATATCCATATGCTTGGAATGAAAGGAGACGTGCTATTGCTGGGAGATTTCAGTTTGCCTAATGTGGATTGGAAAGAAGCAGAGAGATTTTGGATGCCTGTCAAGGTGCTTTGCTCAGACAAATGGTGACTGAACCCACGAGGGAAGGGGCAACTTTGGATCTAGTGCTCACAAATGAAGGAAATGTTTCCACCAAGGCAGCAGTGATCATCACATGGTATGGTTTGACATAAGAGCAAAAGCAGAATGCAGATACATAAAACTCAAAGTACTGAATTTTAGACGTGCTGATTTTGCTAAAATGGGGGAATACCTGAATAAGAAGCTGAAAGCATGGGTAGGCACAGAATAAGTGGAAGGACAGTGGTTCAAGCTGAAGCTGCTATAAATATGGTAACAGATTTTGATTACGTTTCTTGTATAAAGAACAAGATAAACAGGAAGCCTATATGGCTGTCCAAACAAGTGACCAAAAAAATAAGGGCAAAAGAGACTGTATCCAAGAAATACAGAAGAACGCAACAAGAAGATCATGAAAAAGATTACCGGATTAAACTCAAAGAAGCAAAGAGGGAGAAGTGGCTAGTGAATGCACAGTGGAAGAAAAAATGGCTAAAGATGTACAGAGAGGTGACAAGACCTTTTTCAGATATATTTGAAAAAGGAGTAAAGCTAGGAATGAACTTGTAAGACTGAAAGATGCTGAGAGCAGATATGTGGAGAGTGATGAAGGTAAAGTAAAGAAAATCCTTGAGTAGAACCACAGTCAGCTACCAAGGGTATATCTGGGAATGGAGTGGATATTGCACCATTCACAAAAGAAAATGTTTATAAACAACTTGAAAATCTGAAAGTGGACAAAGCTATAGGGGTCAGATGGGATACATCCCAGGATACTGTGACTGCTCAGAGAAATCCTGGTGGGACCTTTTAAGGATTTATAAAATAGATCTGTAGAGATTGGAAAGGTTCCATGGGACTGGAGGTGAGCTGATGTGGTCCCTCTTCACAAATGTGGGGACGGGGAAGAAGTGGGAAACTAGAGGCTGGTAAGCCTCACATCGGTGATAGGAAAAATAATGGAGTCACTACTGAAGAAAAAGATAGTTAACTTCCTATAATCCAACAAGTTGCAGGATCCAAAGCCACATGGCTTTACCAACTGAAATTCATGCCAAGCAAATCTGATTGATTTCTTTGATTAGGTGACCAATGTTCTGGATAAAGGACATGCGCTAGATGTAAACTACTTGGATTTCAGCAAAGCCTTTGATAGGGTTCCTTACAAAAGACTCATGAATAATCTGAGAGGACTGAATTTAGGACCCAAAGGGGGAAACTGGATTGGAAACTGGTTGATCAACAGGTGGCAGAGAGTGGTGGGAATTGGAATCCGCTCCAAGGAAAGGAAGGTGAGTAGTGGAGTGCCTTAGGGGTTGGTACTGGACCTGATTCTGTTTAATATATTGTTGAAGGGTTAGAATGAAAAGTTTCCCTTTTTTTGTGGATGACACAAAGATAGCCAATAGAGTGGATACCCTGGCTAGCATGGAAACCATGAGAAGAGATCTGCAAAAGATAAAAGAATGGTCAAAGCTCTGGTAGTTAAAATTTTATTCTATTCACCACATATACATTCCACATGCAACAAGAATATCAAACCAGGAATATTCATAAAAGCTGGAGAAAAACTTCAGTAAACCCTTAACTCAGAAGCCTTCAGCATTCCAGTCCACAGCTTCAGTCGGGTAAAACATCATGGGGGTTAAAACTCCATCTTTACCATGGGTGCCCATATATTTAAGTAATTAATTGTCAAACCTTTAATACACGGGTGCCAATATATTTGTATAATTAACTGCCAAACTGTTATTGCATTAACAAAGAAGTACTTAGCTTTTCATGAATGAAAAGGCGTGTTTGGTCGTCATTGAAGACTCTCAAATTTCAATAATAGAGATAAGGGTCAGCAGGCAACTGTTTCAACGTGTTAAATTAATCACAGAATAGGAACATAAGAACATAAGAATAACCATCCTGGGTCAGACCAATGGTCCATCTTGCCCAGTATCCCCTTCCAACAGTGACCAATCCAGGTCACAACTACCTGGCAGAAACTCAATTAGTAGCAGCATTCCATGCTACCAATCCCGGGGCAAGCAATGGCTTCCTCCATGTCCATCTCAATAACATACTATAGATTTTCCTCCAACAACTTGTGCAAACCTTTTTTAAACCCAGATACACTAACTGTACCTAAATATATAAGACACCTGCAATCCTGAAGGCTATTGAAGTGGTGTACATTCAGGTACAGTGGCTATTTTTTTATGTCCTGGAGCGATCACATTTACAAAAAAAGAAAAAAAAATTATAGTGGGGTTTGAATATGTGTGTTTTGGCTTATAGTCCACTGCATTAACCACTAAGTTACTCCTCTGTTCTGCTGGGACATCAGTGTGGCCATATATCTGAAAATGATGCCAGACAGACATTTGTGCCCCTCATTTTTTTTTGTCATTCAAAAGTTGGGCATTTCACTTAGAAAAATGACTATTCATTTTGGATGTTCATAACTGAACAGGAGCTCTAGACATTTTTTCTATTTGATTATGGCTGTGAGATGGATGGGGGGGGGGGTGGATGATATGAGCAGGACTTTTTTTGGGGGGGGGACTTAAATTTTTTGTTTTTGTTTTTCAGAAAATGTCCCTCTATATCACTTAGGTAAAATTCCCATTACTATATTTTTGAAATCTATTTCTCTACCTGCCTGAGAAGCGTGCATATAAAAATAGTATGCAAATTTTGAAACACCTGCTAAAATGTAGGATTTAGTATATGAAAGGATGGACAATCTCTCCTCTTTGAAGCAAAGGTCAAAAGGAGTGGGTGCAGGTTGGAGAATAAAAAGGAAGGTGAAAGTTTCAAATTGAAATTGTCATGCACAGTGTTTTATTTGTGCTTTGCCTTCTGGTAATTCAAAGTATGTGGACACTTTTCTAGTTGAGGTGCTTGCTGACCCAAATGTTCAAAGAGAAAAAAAAAAAAACCATGTAGAGAGTTTTTCTTTGGATCGTTGCAGGTCTACTGCTAAAAACGTGGGCAGATTTAAAAAAAATTCCCCTCAATATTCTCATTACTGCACAGCTTATTTTATTCTTAACATCCCAGAACCCAGATATTCATAAAACTGTTTTCTGATTTTGCCTACAGCAATGAGTGTTAGGTCCTAGACTAGTGCTGCATTCTAATTGAAGATAATGGATATTCCCAGAGCGTTTCATCCTGCAGATGACCCCCATGTCTATCTTACAAAGAAAATCAGCAGTGCAGGTTTGTTGGTTTTGAAAAATATTACTCAACACATCTGGTGTTCCATTCCGCTATCACTAGAGGAAAGTAGGTAAAGCTTTGTGGTGCAGTTTGAGAAAGTAACAACCCCTGGAGACGCCCATAATCAGAAATTGAAAAGATTAAGAATCAAGTTACTGAAGAGGATTGTGCCACCAGATGTTGCAAAATACTGCAGGGTAAAAAGACAGAGAAATATGTCAGCTGAGTTTTCTCATGGGTACTAGCCAATTGCACTCTCTTTAACTTTGGATGAATAAAACATAGCAGGTTCATTTCTTACTTAGGACCTGATTGCTTTCAACATTATAAAACATAGTTTTCAAGATTACCTCTGCTGAAACAGTGAAGGCAAACACTTTTACCTTTGTAACTAGCAAATGGAGGCTCTTATTTTAGAAGCTCTATTCACAACGTACACATGTAAATACCAGCATTTACATGCGTACAACAAATAAACATTGAAAACCCAATTTTAGAAAGCTGGGGTATACAAGTTTATATCTGCAATACATGTATATGGCCATGGGGCGTGGTTTGGATGGGACTAGGGCAGAACCAAACAATACAGATGTAGTGCCCCATCTTCAAAGGGGAATATGCAACAATGATCAGCAAGTTTGACATCGGGATTTACAGCCGCTCTTGGATACGTATACACACTAATGTTTAGAAAGGAGATAGAGCAGCTATTAAACTAAAAACTTGAGGAAGACCTAGAACAAGTTTCAGAGTGCTGTATCATTGTAAGATACTGTTAAAACAGGGAAGATACAGCATTGCAATAGAGAGGTTGCAACAAAGGCAAACACAGATTGGGTGCTTTTATGGGAGGAGCAGCTATAGGCTGAAGATTACATATTATCCCTATCAACTTCTAAGCAGGTTGTAGACACAATGAAAAAAAAACACACTTTGAAATGTATGTTTTGGGGGCTCTGCCATGGAAGAAGGAGACTGGAAAAAGTGTATGACTCGTGGTATTGTGCTTGAGGAGGGCTTTTACTAAAGATTAGCTCGAGTTATCTGCAGCAGGGCCCATAGGAATAAAATGGGACCTGATGCAGATAATTCGAGCTAACCTTTAGTAAAAGACCCCCTGAGTGATGTAAAAAACAGGAGGAGGCAACACCTAGGCTATGAGGGGTGATGGCAGGATGCATATCCTGGGAAGAGGCCAAGCTTCAAGTATATGCAGGGGGTGGGGAAGAGCTGGGGGGGGGGGGCATGCCATAGCAGGAATCAGGAGAAAAAGCTATGGGGTTTGAGAGACAGCTATGCTGGAGTGAATGCCTTGGGGACTGTGAAAGAGGGTATCTGAGAAGGAGACGAATGGAGAAAGAACTGAGGGATATTGTTGGGGAAACAATAGGAGAAATATATTTAGAGGGTTTCCACCCTGGAGAGGGGAATGAGAAAACTGAGGGTTGAATCTTCTGGGAGGAAAGAGCTCAAACCTCAGGAGGGCTTCAAGCTAAGTTGAGGAGTGAAGCTGCTGGGGTGAGGGTCTAGAATGAGCAGGAAGAAAGTTGGGTGGTGTTGTATCTGGAGCAAGGAGGAATTCAATACACAAATATAAATAAAGGTATTGCTATTCAGTGTGGTTTAATCAGGAAGGAGAGGCTCCTGCCTACTTAACCCACATTGAGCAGGCTGGCTGCCAATAATCAGTGGCACTTAAAAAGCCAGTTTTGCTATACTTCAGCTCTGACTACCCTGGCACAATTGGGGCAATGCTAGATCAATCTGGGGGCAGAGTTGGGGTGGACCAAGAAGGAGAGATGGGACCACATAAAATGCAGTCCTATCTTTGCCCAGCTGACATCTGAATAACTTCTGGGTGTGACAAAGGCCCAAATATTTAATCCCAGTGCCCAGACATGGCCCAGCACTGAATGTCCAGATCTAACACAGCCTGCAACTGTCAGTGGCTATAAAATCACTCACCACCATGGGCTGAATAGTATATAGAAAATTTCCAAAATAAAACATCTACAGAATTGCAAAATTTCTTTACAATATTTTATTTATTGTGTGTATGTGCAGAAGTTCCCCAGGTTTTCTGTGTTACTTTAGATAAGTCTAGGAAAACCCAGATTCTTTTATCCATTAAAAAATCAATTATTTTGGAGAACAAGAAGTCTGTTGCATGTGAATGTGGATGACTGCCTAAGTGCTAGGTACATGCTCCCGTATTTTCCCATATATGGAGTTGGTTGATTATTGCATTCCCTTCCCATTGGGACTTTAAATTCAAGCCACTACTGTGGTGATCTAGGAGATGAAAAAGTCTACTGCCACTTGGGCCTATGAAGGTGGATGACTGCTAAGTGTTGAGTAAGCACTTCGATTTCCTTTGGAGGGGTCAATTTCTCCATACGGGTTAGTTTTGTGCATAATGTAACAGGAATGAACCTCACTCCTGAGTCAGGGCATGTGGAGTATGATTTCAGTCTCTCGAGTTTACTGCTAACATTCAGCACAGAGCTTTCATTATGCCAAGAAGAGCATTCCTCTGGAGTTTGCAAGATGTAACATAACTAGGCAACCTATCCAGCTGTGCTTGGGAAACTCTTTTTGATCAAGCCTTTGGCATACAAAATGAAGGGAAATATTTCTCTTTTTTTTCTCTTTATTCCATACCAAATGAACATTACTTGTTAAAACTGCTTAACAGTCAATATAAGCAGATACTGAACAATAAAGTTACTATAAACAGTAGCATTATTCCCCCCTCTGGTTAACATAGTAACATAGTAGATGACGGCAGAAAAAGACCTACACGGTCCATCCAGTCTGCCCAACAAGATAACTCATATTTGCTGCTTTTTGTGTATACCCTACTTTGATTTGTACCTATGCTCTTCGGGGCACAGACCGTATAAATCTGCCCCGCACTATCCCCGCCTCCCAACCACCAGCCCCACCTCCCAACCACCGGCTCTGGCACAGGCACAGACCGTCTAAGTCTGCCCAGCACTATCCTCACCTCCCCAGCCCTGCCTCCCAACCCTGGCTCTGGCACAGACCGTACAAGTCTGTCCAGCACTATCCCCGCCTCCCAACCACCAGTCCCGCTTCCCACCACCGGCTCTGGCACAGACCGTATAAGTCTGCCCAGCCCTATCCCCGCCTCCCAACCACCAGCCCCGCCTCCCGATCTTGACTGGTTTGCTCTTATCTAGACAGGAGCATCAAGTCATCCTCAACTGGCACATTTTTCTTTTTTCATTGCCCCCCCCCCATCATACTTCTCCCAAGCCACTCATAGCCACTATTCATACCACTACCTCCCACCAACATCCCACCCTACCCTCTTTCCCAGTCCACCCCTCTGTCACTAAGAACATCTTGATCAACAATGTCATTCACATCCAAAGTAGTGAGAGAATGTAATCACCGAAACTTAGTCCACATCTGCTGATGCCATAGCATCACTACAGGTTCAGATCTTTGGGGACCTTTTCCTAAAGCTTAGTGCGTGCTAAATGCTAAGAAGCCCATAAGTATTAATGGGATTCTTAGTATTTAGAGCATGCTAATCTTTAAGAAAAGGCCCCTTTATGCACTCACATTTCAAAAAGGGACGTTATGTTCACTTTATGCCACATTTTCTTGGTCTTATACTGGATTTTTTGGTGATTGAGGACCTCCCTCTTCATGCGATTCACAGAGTAATTATTTAGGACTGACACCTCTATGTTTAATGCAGTACTGATGGTTTTCTCTTTTACTAATATGTAAAGTTTTGTTTCATCTACCTTTTTTATCATTTGGGATGGGGATGTCCCAGATTGTCATAACCTCTCTTTTTTCCCCCATAGTTCACTTATTGCAATTGTTTTAATTTGTTTGATAAAAGCTGCATTGAACCCAAACATGTTTGGGCCAGATTTTACATATGACACCTAAAAACTCTGTGCGGAAAAAAAAGAATATTCTATAAAATTA
This sequence comes from Microcaecilia unicolor, assembly GCF_901765095.1. Classification (NCBI taxonomy): domain Eukaryota; kingdom Metazoa; phylum Chordata; class Amphibia; order Gymnophiona; family Siphonopidae; genus Microcaecilia; species Microcaecilia unicolor. The sequence goes on from NC_044032.1 coordinate 471,742,847, forward strand.
AGGTGTGGTATATAGAATACACATTATCAATACTGCAGCACCTAAAGCTATGTTTGTTCATGTACACCAATAAAAACCTAGTGTAAATCCATGCTTGTAGATTTAGGCACACTGAGACATATTCTGTAATTGCACACATAACTGTTGGAATGCATTTAGGCACAATCCTTTATAGAATACCCTTACCATTTCCGTGCACAACTTGTAATTATTGCCAATTAGCACTCATTAATGCTTATTAAGTGCCATTAAAAATGCTAATTTATCTTGTTCCACCAATTAAGTTACACACTTATCTCTGCACGAACCTAGGTGCCAAGTGTCATAAATAAATAATCCTACAGGCAAACTGAAAAGCCCTACTAATGAATGAACCTGCTGGAGGGTCAATTACTTAACTGCACAGACCTTGTCATTAGGCTGAAACAAGCTCACCACTTTATCCTGGGGTAATCAAGATTCTATCTTTACTGAAGCCAACTCAAAGCCTAAGAAAGTAAATACTTAAGGGTGGGCCTCCAAAATTTCTGCAGACAATGGCACACCTAATATCTGAGCTACATGCTGAACTGCCTCAACTAGAAGCATGCACTCCAAAGAACCTGCTGCCCCAACAAAGAAAAAAATCATTTAAATAATGAACCACATTATCGCTGACTACCATCATCTTTATAACCTATTGCAAAAATTAGAGAAGATCTCAAAACACGCGCAATCTACTGAGCAGCCCATGGCATGCAGTGATCAAAATAATATTGTTCTTCAAATTGAAAACTCAATAAATAAAAATAGTCAGGATGAATAGGTAACAAAAAATCTGCTTCATATCCCCCTTTAATATCAAAGCCCCAGGACCCTAAACTTTCACCAGCTGTAGTGCCTTATCAAATGAGGCATACTACATTGAACAAAAATTTGGGTCAATGAACACATTCACACCATGAAACAACAAATTATGGATTAGGTAAAATGCACCTGGCTCCTTCTTTGGAATCATCTCCAATGGTGGTATCATCAAATGTGCAAATGAATGATTATCAAAAGGCCCCAGAAGTCTGCCTAATTGCAACTCCTTTTGAGTCTTTCCCCATACAAATTCCTATCAGAAATCACTAAAAAAGAATTATGGCACAGGTGCACCAAAGGAGGACCCACATATGGAATAACATACCTAACTGAAAACCCCTCCCATAGAAAATGTGCTGTGGCACTATCAGGATAGATATGGAGCCATTCCTGTAAGACCTCCAATATAATTTATTTAAGTGTTTGATTGTAACATATTGTGATCTTTAAGTCTGTCCCTATACACTTTATGACAAAGACCACTGACCATTTTAGTAACTGCTTTCTGGACCAACTTCATCCTGTTTATATCTTTTTGAAGGTGTGATCTCCAGAATTGTACACAATATTCTAAATGAGGTCTCACCAGAGTGCTATATAGGGACATTATCACCTCCTTTTTCCTATTGGACATTCCTTGCTCTATGCATCAAAGCATCCTAACTTTCATCGCCACCTTTTCTACCTGTTTGGCCACCTCAAGATCATTACATATGATCATACCTAAGTCCATCTCCTCTTTCATGTACAGCTGTTCTTCATCCCCTAAACTGTACCATTCCCTTGAGATTTTGTAGCACAGATATATGACCCTGCATTGTTTTGCATTAATCAATTAATTAATTAATTAATAGAGACTAAAATGACTTCACTCCACATCACCTACCAAATAATAATTCCAGGTTATTCTGGAATATCCAGTTGAATGCCCATCAGCTGAGTAATTTTCTAGTTATTGTTTCTCTAGACACAGAGAAGGCATTCAACAGGATAGAATGGCAATATCTATTCTACTGCTTAAGATGGTTTGGTTTCAGTGACAAATTTTTAAATATGCTCAATCTTCTATACGACAATCCTCTTGCCTCCATAGCTATTAATGGCACATTATCTTGCCCTTTTTCCTTACAAAGAAGTATAAAATAAGGATGTCCCCTCTCCCCATTCCTTCTTAACCTTGCTCTGGAACCCCTAGCTATGGCTATTAGATACAATCCAAACATAAAAGCAGATATAAGTTTTGAAGAATTCATACTCTCCATATATACTAATGATATTCTCCTCTACACCACCACTGATTTACTCCCCTCACTTCTCAAGACCATAGAATAATTTTTCTCCCTTTCCAGCTATAAACTAAACCAGAATAAGTCTGCTATATCACCAATTTCTCCTCTAGTTCAGAAACATCATCTATCTTCCTACCTATTCAAATGAGAACCCAAAAGTATCAAATACCTAGGCGTCTGGTACGGAAGATGTGTAGATAGTTCCCTTCACCTTAACTCTATTTCCCTTCTCTCTATAGTCACCTGTATGGTAGATAAATGGTCACCACTTTATCTCTCTTTGTGGGGCAGAGCCGAAGCAATTAAAATGGTTCTCGCTCCAAGCTTAATTTAATTCTAAGCACGGTCCCTTTCCCCTTTCCTCCTTCCTTTTATAAGAAATTACAAAGTAAATTATATAATTTTTTTATGGCAGGACAAACCACCAAGATTCTTGCTTCAAAAACTTAGAATACAAAAATCAAATGGGGGCATTAACTTTTTAGATTTCAAAACATATCACACTTTCAGAATGTCACTGGCCATATTTTGGTTTCACCAAGGTAATCTTTATAACCTTCCAAGATGGCTTACTTTTGAAAATAGTCTAGTCTCTCCTACCCCACTACATTTATTACCCTCAACAGATTAGTTTCCATATTTCCCCTAATGAAACCAACTTCAGCCATGATCACCTTCTTTAAAAAAAAATCTTAAACTCAATAGTACCTCCTCCACTGACACTTGTCTCTGGTTTAATTCCTCAGTTAAACTTGCAAACTCTATCCTAAACTGGCCATTAAGACAAAACACAGGTATCTGGTCAGTGTCCCAAATTACAAAATGCAATAACTTAGGGTCATGTTTACTAAGCTGCATAATAGGCATGTTAACATTTTTAACATGCATTAACCATGTACGCGTGTAAATCATATACATGCCTACAATATCCCTATAGGCGCCTACATGGTTACCACGCGCTCTAAGTGTAGGCATGCTAAAAATACTAACGCACCTTAGTAAACAGGGCCTTTAGATACTGCTGTATCTTCATAGTAACATAGTAAATGACGGCAGAAAAAGACCTGCACAGTCCATCCAGTCTGCCCAACAAAATAAACTCACATGTGCCATTTTTTGTGTATACCTTTACTTGATTTGTACCTGTCTTTTTCAGGGCACAGACCGTATAAGTCTGCCCAGCACTATCCCCACCTCCCAACCACCATCCCCGCCTCCCACCACCGGCTAAGCTGCTGGGGATCCCTTCCTTCTGAGCAGGATTCATTTATGTTTATCCCACGCATGTTTGAATTCCGTTACCGTTTTCATCTCCACCACCTCCCGCGGAAGGGCATTCCAAGTTAGTTGCTGTTGAGACTTGGAAGGAGGAGGAAGTGCTGCCAGAGGCTCTGCAGGCTTCCAGGGGGAAGGGAGTGAGGCCTAGCTCCTTCCCCAGAAATGAGGAAGGTCCCTGGGGAGCGGTCCTCAGGAAAGCCCCAGGCCAGGGGGTCTCCTGGGGCCAGGGACCAGAAGGCCAGGAGAAGTAGTTCCCTCTCTGGCAGGACTCCAGAGAGGAGGGAAAGGAGCCCTGTGGATCGAAGAGTGCAGGCTTCCATGGGAGGAACCCAGACCGGTACCCCCCTCACAGTGGCACGCCATCTAGCAGGTGAGGGGGGGAGAGAGCTGGGGGAGGCCCCAGAGAACAGCAGATCGGAGGAGAGAGAGGAGAGAGCAGAGGTAATGGAGATCTGCCGGGAGGCCCTACCGGTGTCAGAGGAGGAGGACAGTGACTCCTCAGAGGAGGAAGATTTCACAGACTATAGTCAGGATCCAGAGGACCCGACCAGTGGCCTGATTCAAATGGTGAGAAAAATAAAAAGCACAGAAAAAGAGGTGGTAGAGTTGGGGAAACGGGTTAAAATGGCAAAAGCCCTGTGCAAACTAGCCCCAGTGGAGCACCGCAAGACTTATACAAAGGAGGTAACCCGTTTACTCAAGCTTCTTCAAAAGAAAGAACATTTGCTGGGGGCATTGAAAAAGGGCCCTGGGAACCCTCTGAGAGAAGTTTACATCAACAGAGAAAGAATGGCCTTGGGGGGAAAAGCCCTGACAACCTTCAAAAAGTCACAACAGCAAACAGAGAAGGAGAGTAGGAGCTCAGACCTTGGACCCCAGAACACCCAGGGGCCAAAGGAGCTTCCTGGGCCCAGTACCCAAAAGACATTACAGTATATGCAGTACCTTGCTAGTCAGTCTCTGGCAGCTTCTGAAGCAAGCAGGACTGGAGGTGGGGCTGGAGAGGCATGCTCGTTAAGGGAACCTGAGGTTGGAAAAACTGAACAGGAAAAAAGTTTTAAAACCCAGACTTTTCATCTTGTAGAAACAGGGGCTGGAAGTTCAGGAGAGAGACTCTTTTCTACACCAGTGGAAGCAGAACTGAAAAACTTACTTGAGCAAGAAGCAAGAGGTCAGCAGAGGCAGTTGCAGCCACAGGTTTTGTGCCCATTGCCTGCAGCAGGAGTTGAGAGCAGCAAACAAACACTGACTCCATTGCAGCTGGGGAGGCCCCGCCCACGCAGCACTGAGGGGCTGGAGGTCACGGCCAGGCAGGCTGCAGCACTGCCAAAGACTGAGAATGGTGAGGTTTTAGCAGAGGAAAACCTGGTGACAGAGAGTGCTGCAGCTGGACAAACAGCAGGTGAAAAGGAGGGGTTCTCGATAAAGAAAGCACTGGAGGATCAGGAGTGTTTGCAACAAACCAGCCTGGCAGCAGAGGCTCCAGCCAATCGGGCTGTGGGAGCAGGAAAGACTGCAGAACAGCTACAAAGGCTGGCAGGGGAAATAGCTGCAGCGCCAGAAGATTCCCCATGTGTGAGAGGGCAGGCACTTCTGGAGTGTGGGAAGCCTCATCCGCTTGGCGAAACAGCGGGGCTGGAGGATCCGAAGGAGCAGAACGTTGGAGGAAAAAGGGACCCGGTCCAGAGAGCAGGTTTTGGGCGGGAGGGAGGGGTGCTTGCCTTGCCATGCGCACCAGAAGTAAACTTAACTGGTGGTACTAGGGATTCTGATTCCGGCCAGGCAGCGGGGTGGTTGGCTCTGGGGGGAGGGGTTGATTCGACGGGAGGGGGGCAGGGGCACTGGGAGGGGACCAGTTATATAGGGGAACCTGCTCTCAAAGTTCCTATCGATAGGGAGACAGGCAGGGTTTCTGTTGCAGGAGGCATTGAACTGATGGACACTGTGACTACAGGGGATACGAGTGCTCGGGGGGTGAGGGGTGCAGGGGACCAAGGTTTGCTGGTTGAAGGGGTACAAGGCATGTTGGGGGGAGGGATAGGGAGGGAGGGGAGGGAGGCTGAGAAACGGGGAAGGCAAGAGAAGGAGGATATGGTGCATCAGGAGCGGGGGGGGTCCCCGCGCTGCAGAAGGGGGGGGACGGTGGGGTGGGGGTCCGTCCTTTGCGGCGGTGGTGGGTGGAGGAGGTGGCCGCAGGGGAACTAGGGGGGTAGGGGGCAGCGGGGAAGGATGGGGAGGGGGGTGGGGGGGAGGCCAGGTTCCCAAAAGGAGGAATGTGGTACAATTGAGATGGGTGGGGGAGGGGGGGATGCCAAGCAGGGATGCGGTCCTGAGATTGGTCCTTGGTCTAGGATTCCTCCCAGAGGACCTCTATGCCTGTATTCATCCGGTGAATATACCAGAATACGATGTCAGCTTTCTAACCCAGCGAGGCATGGAGGTCTTCTGGGAGAGATACGAAGGGGTACGGGGGAGAGGGGACTGGAAGAACTACCGGGCCGTACCGATCAGCAGACCCGACCTGGTGCAAGTAACCCTTCTTGTTCGAAATGAGTCTCTATCAGGGGCGGACCTGGCCTTCTGGCTACAACGGTACGCAGAATTGCGTACCCCCTTGTCCAAACTCCCGGACCCCAGTAGGGTGTGGGCTGGAGGTTGGGGTGCGCAGGTTAGGCTGAGGCAGGCAGGGCATGTCACCCAGCACATTCCCTCCTCGGCGTTCATCGGCAGGGATCGGATTCTCTGCTTTTATAAGGGGCAGCCACGGCAGTGTCACAAGTGCGGGTCGTTTAGACATTTTAGTATGTCATGCCCGGTTGTGCAGTGTGGAAAGTGCGGGTCTAAGGAGCATCCCACGGAGTCCTGTATGTCTATTCGGTGCAACTTGTGTGGGGGTCTGGGGCATGCATTTCGAGCCTGCCCTTGGGCCTCCCATAATGGGGGTGAGGAGGAGATAGATAGGGATGGTTCAGGTCAGGGGGAGGGGGGAGGGGAAGCAGACCATGATCAGGTTCCCGGGGCGGGAGGGAAAGGGTCCAGGGAAGGACAGGGACAGGTAGAGGGGGGGGGGCTTGGGGGAGGGTCGGAAGCGGCAGGAAGGGGAGGATGAGGGCTGGACGCGGGTGTCCAAGAAACAGCGGAGAGGAAGGGTGGGAAGGGGGGTGGGAATGGGGATAGAAGTAGGGAATAGATTCAGGGGTTTGGAAGAGGAGGGAGGGGTTGAGGAACTGGCTGGTGAGGAGGTAGAGGATGGGGGTAGCCGGCAGGACGGGTTGGGAGGTAGGGGAGAAGGAGTGAAGGGAACAGCGGGTAAGAGGAAAGAGAAACGGGAGGGGAGGGTTTTGAGGGACAAAGAGGGGGGAAGGGTAGGGGGGGAGGTGGGTGGATCGGGGGAGGTGACGGCTGATGCAGGGAGGGCGGGAGAGGAAAGGAAGGTAAGAAAGGATGTAGTAATGCAGGCCCGTGAGGGGAGGGAGGAAGGGTCGGAGGCGGGATTGATGGGAAGGGTGGAAGAAGAGGAGGTAGTAGGGGTGGAAGAGGGAGGAGAGGAGGGGGGCAGGTCGCTTGATGATCCCCAGGGAGGGAGGGAGGTGGGTGAAGACAAAAAGAAGATAGGGAGGAAGAAAGCAAGGGTGGGGGAAGGGATGTTTAAGCTAGGGGTCCGGGATTGGGCGGAGGAGGAAGAAGAGGGTGGAGGGGAAGGGACCACGGATGATGGTGTGGAGAGAAGGGAAGGCAGCCAGGAAGGCGGGGGGTGTGGTAGCGAGGACTGATGGCGGGACTGCTATTGGTGTTCGCCACACTTAATGTGGCTAGTGTCGCCTCCCAGAGGGCAAGAAGCTTGGCATTTGATGGCCTCTCTGCTGTGGAGGCGGACTGTTTCCTCCTCCAGGAGACCCGGTTGCAGACGCTAGAGGACATCCGGCGGGCAAAGAGGGCCTGGAGATGGGGACCCTCTATTTGGGGTCTGGCCGGGGAGAGGTATGGGGGGATAGGCGTCCTCTTTAAAACCAATAAAGTAGAGATTCAGAGGGTGGTGGAGCTGGGTATTGGTAGGTGTTTGGTGTTGGACGTAATATTGCGGGGGGTGGCCTTGCGGGTGATTAATGTGTATGGACCGCAAAGCAAACAGGGAAGGTCTGCACTGTTCAACAAAATTAAGCCTTACCTATACACTTCAAGGCAGTTGGTGTGGGGAGGAGACTTCAACACTATCTTACGGAAAGAGGATAGTGGGGGGCGGGCACCACAAGTACGTTATGATGGGGTTCGACTAGCGGGGATTATGAAAGGAGCAGGGCTGGTGGATGTACATATTGCACTTGGTGGTGGGAATCAGGGTTTCACCTTTTCACGGGGCACCTGTAGGAGCAGAATTGACCGGTTTCTAGTTCGGGAAGGGGCATGTAGGCAGGCACCTAGGGTGGTGGAAGTAGATTTCTCTGACCACAGGATGGTGATGATAGAGTTGGGGGGAGGGGGGGGCGTGCAAGCTAGGGAAAGGGTTGTGGAGATTGAATCTCAAATGGTTGAAGGAGGGGGTGTTGCACCAGGAGTACCTGGAATTCCTAGCAGACCAGGTGTCCATTCAGGGTGTCTTCCCTTCCCTCAGGGACTGGTGGGAAGTACTGAAACACCGCACCAGAGGGTTTTTTCTCCGTCAGGCAAGGCGGGAGGGAAGGGAGGCCACCCGGTTGGGGATCGCCCTGAGAAAGCGACGGGATAATCTAATTTCCCGGGGGGGGAGGAGGGAGGATATTGAGGTACTGCAGCAGGAGGTTGAAAGAGTACAGTACAACCGCTACTCTTCCCTCGTCTACGAGCGGGACTTCGGGAAGCTGCTTGGTCCGGACCCGTATGACTGCTGCAAGGAACGAAGGGAGAGGAGGGTGGTGGTGGGGTTTAGGGATGAGGGGGGGGTGCTCCAAGAATCCAGGGAAGGTATTTTGCGGGTGGTGGGGACGCATTTTGGGCGGGTTTTCTCGGACCTACAGTTGGGGACAGAGGCCATGGGAAGATATATTGAGGGGACCCCGGGGGTGGGTAACTGGGGGCCCCATCTTCAGGTCTTAACGCAGCCGTGGACGCTGGGTGAGGTGGAGGAGGCCATTGGGGCCTTGCGGCGCAGAACAGCGCCGGGGCCGGATGGACTTCCGGCGGAGTTTTACCAACGGTTCAGGGACCAGCTGGCGCCGCTCTTGCTGGAACTCTGGGAGGAGGCGCGAACAGGAGGATCCTTGCCAGAGTCTATGGGAGGATCAGCATTGGTCCTCCTTAGCAAAGGCAAGGATCCTCAAGACGTGGCGAACTGGCGACCAATAGCACTATTGAACAGCGACCGGAAGATCTTCGCCCACATGCTTCATGCTCGCATGAGGAAGGTCTCCGGTGAAGTGCTAGCAGTCCCGCAGAGGTGTGGGGTCCCAGGAAGGGGGGTGCTGGAGGCAGTAGCCTGGGTGAGGGAGGGCTTGGAACATAGCCGGGTGGGAGATGGTAGGTTGGTCGTGGCCTTGGACCAGGACAAGGCTTTCGACCGAGTGCAGTGGGAGTTCTTGTGGAAGGTCCTGGATCACTATGGCTTCCCGGGGGAGTGGATCGCACAACTGCAACTGTTGTATGCTGGGGCGCGATTTTTTCCCCTGGTGAATGGATGGAGGGGGGCGGAGGTGGGGGTCACGGCAGGGGTACGGCAGGGGTGCCCATTGAGCCCCCTGCTGTACGCTTTTGCCATAGATCCCCTGGTGCGGAGGCTGGGAGGGGGGGGGGGGAGGGAGGGCTCAGAGGGGTAGAGGTTGGCAAAGGGAACGTATTGAGAGTCATCGCTTATGCAGACGATGTCACCGTTTGGGTGGCAGACCAGAGGGAGGGGAGGATGCTGCGGGAGACCCTTGAAGAATATTCCAAGGCATCGGGGTCACGGGTAAACCTGGGTAAGTGTACTAGCTTGTGGGTGGGTCCAGAGGAACGGCGATTTAACCTAGGGGGCGGGTTTCCTGCAGGGATTGAAAGAATGCGGGTGTTGGGAGTGTATTTTGGGGGGGGGGATTACGGGCGGGAGAGTTGGGAGCAAAAGATATCGGAGGCAAGGGAAAAGGTGGATCGTTGGAAGGGGTGGCGGATGTCCATGGCAGACAGGGTCCGGTTGTTGAAGACCCAGATAGTCCCCATGTTTCTCTTCTTGAGTTACATCTGCCTTTTGCCGGAATGCTGTTTCACTTCATTGTACAGCGTGTTTTTTCAACTTTTGTGGGGCAACAGGATGAACCCGGTAAAACGCAATATTACTTACCGGTCACGGGAGGAAGGGGGGGTGGGGATGGTAAACCCTGTCCTGCTATTCTCCTCCCTGTTCATCCAGTTTAACCTTGGGCGGGGGGGAGGGCCGGAGGCCCCAGGGTGGGCACAAAGTGTTGTGCAGTGGTGGGAGGGATTTTGGGGCCCTTGGTGGGGAGGGGGGAAGGTGGGGAGGTTGCGGAAGGGTTTCCCGGAGGGGGTAGGCTACTACAAATCCTTAGTAAAGCTGGTCCGGTTGTGGGACATTACATGGGAGGAAATAAGGGCGGGGCAGAGGGAGAGCTGGGTGGAGCGGGTTCGCTCCCAGCATTTCTCATCTCCCCTGACTCTTAGGGATGCTCCAGGGCCCGTGCTGAGGCAGGGCCTGCGCTTTATTTCATCTAGACGACTCCCGAACAAGTACAGGGACATTGCCTGGCTGTCCCTTCACGGTAAATTATATGTTAGGGCAAATATGCACCGAAGCATGCAGGACCGAAACTGCCCGAGGGGGGAGTGTGCTGGTCAGCTGGAGACGATGGACCACTTCCTTATGGTGTGTCCATTCTCCAGAGCAGTTTGTGGAAGAGTGGCCGCCTTGTTGGCCATCCCCAGCTTCACGTCCTACACCTATGCAGACTGGGTGTACGGGAGGCAGCAGGGGACGGGGCGGCTGGAGCCAGGTACCGCCTTCCTCATATCAGTCATTATCAGGTACTGCCTGTGGGTGGCTCGATGCGGGGTGTCTATGCGCCAGGAGTGCAGGTCGGCTGAGCAGGTTTCCTGGGACATTGTCCGAGCCGTCCAGGAATTGGCACGCTGGGAAAAGGTGGAGGGGGGGGTACATAATTTTGGGGTTTGGTGGAAGCATGTCCGCTTGAAGTTGATTTGAATGTATGGTGTGGGGGGGATTTGGGGGGGACGGGTTTTATCGGGTTTGTATTTTTTGTATAAAAGTGTAGTGGGGCTGGTTTTACAATGGCATGATGTAATGTCTTGAATATTGGTTTTTTCCGTTTTATTTAATAAAGGAATTCTCCAAGCATCCACTACTCTCTCCGTGGTTTACCTGTCTCAGCAAAATCCTTGTTAACATTAATTCTTAGATAATATGCAATAATAGGGGATTCTGAAAAAAAATGTCAACTAAAACTTGCCAGAGTGTTCATATAGATATTGCAATGGAGCTTGATAATGTAGAATATGGAAGTACAAATGTCAAGGAATCAGTTATTTCTTTAGCATTATATTGTATCAGCAACTTATGTTGTGCAAAGTGAGTCTATAAATATGCTTGTTTAACTATATGGGAAAGGGAAGGGAGTATCCTCCTGATGCAAATCGCCACATCGTTTCCTTTGATTTTATGTTAAAATCAATAAAAATAGAGCAAACATGCTGCAGTGTTAAAAACTGACTGATCATTAGACTGTTTTTTTTTTTTTTCAATTTGAATGGATAAAAGCCATGGAATCACAAGTAATTATTCCTTTCAACAGTCTTTTGATATAATATAATAGGTAAAGAGCCAGCAGTTTTAAATATACAGACAGCCAAACAATGAACTGCTGTTATATGATGGCATTCTAAATTGCAGGTTAGAATCCAAACTTTTCAATCATTTCAAAAACTCTTTCAATTCTTCTTTTATAGCATCCCAGAGGAATAAAATGTCATCAACAAATCCCTTCCATAGTACAGTAATATTGATTGAAAAAACTTTGATGGCTACAAAAATTGTTCTTTAAAAAGAGCCACATGCAGAGTAGGTACAGGATGGGCAAGAATGACTCCCAATGGTCATGCCATTGATCTGTTCAATATCACACCTTAAAACATGAACTAATGCCATTGTAATACCAATGTATGGACTTGCAGAAGAAATTCAGGTGCCCTTTTACTAAGGCGCGTAGGTGCCTATGTACATACAATGCGCATCAAATTAAAACTACTGCCCAGCTACTGTGTGCCCTGGGCGGTAATTCTAATTTTGATGCGCGTCCAAAATGTGTGGCGCTAAACAGGCGGTAATCGCAGTATACGCTTGCTGATGATTACCGCCCGGTTAATATATGAGACCTTACCGCTAAGTCAATGGTAAGGTCTGAGGCCCAAAATGGCCGCACTCTGATTTTAATTTTGCCACACATCCATTTTTGTCCACAAAAAAAGGCCTTTTTTTACAGGCACACTGAAAAAAGGTCCCGTACGCGTCCAATACACGCATCTAGACCAGTGCAGGCCATTTTTTGATGCATCTTAGTAAAAGGGCCCCTCAGTAGGAACAAGACACGCAGACATTCTTAAATTCAATCTTTAATAACTTCAGTCTTACATCTTGCATTATACATTCACAAAGGGAGGCTATATTTAAAGTAATAAACCAGACAAAAATACAGAGACATGATCAAGATCTTGAAGCATATGCAGGATTTCACTTGCCATGATGCTGGCTTCAAAAATAAATCCGTAAAACATGATAGAGGTTCTAATACCCAGTAACTCATAGGGGTCCTTTTACTAAGGTGTGCTGAAAAATGGGCTGTGCTAGAGTAGGCGCGTGTTTTGGTCACACACAGATCCATTTTTCAGCGTGTCTGTAAAAAAGGCATTTTAATAGTTTTGCTGAAAACGGACGTGCGGCAAAATAAACATTGGCATACATCCATTTTTGGTCTGAGACCTTAGCGCCACCGATTGACTTAGCGGTAAGGTCTCACGTGGTAACCGTGCGGTAATCATCTACACGAGTAGAACAATGATTACCGTCTGGTTTCCGCCATGCACAGGAAAATAAAAATTATTTTCCGCCGCACATAGCGGACGTCCACAGAAAACAAGAAAGGTGCATATGAGGTCAGAGGATGGTTAAATATTATCCCCAACTAGGGTAGGAGTGGATAAATATGTCCTGCTGCAGTATGTGCAGCCCATGTCACTCCTTGTGTGTGTGAGTGAGACTAACAAGTTAGTTACTTCTTCCATTAAAGGCTGGTTAAAGAGCCAAGCTTTCACCTGCTTCCTGAAGTAAAGATAGTCTTGTTTTAAGCGGAGTCTTTCAGGCAGTGCATTCCAGAGTGCGGAGACTACTCCGGAGAAGGCTCACCTGTGGGTATTTTTGGAGAGGGTGTGGTTAGTGATAGTCCTTGAGAGGACCTTAGTGTCCTTGGTGGTGTGTAGAGGATCATCCTATTCTTCAGGTGCTCAGGGCCATTTCCTTTAAGGGCTTTGAAGATCAGACATGGTGTTTTAAATTTAGCCCTGTATTGTACTGGTAGCCAATGAAGTTTTTGCAAAAATGGTGTGAAGTGGTCACATCATTTGCAATCTTCCATGAATATTGATCAGTCAGTAACTTGAAAAAATAAATTCCTTTTAGAATCCAGAAATACTCTTAATTGCATTGGATCCCAAAAACTAAAGGTTTGTCCTCCAAATTTAACAATAAATTTAACAGGAAAATGCAGGAAGAACTGCCTTCCCATGGGACTGTACTTTCTGATCTAACAATAGAAAAGCCTGAATCTGCTTAGAAATATCAGGGAATATCCAAACTTGTTGTCCCAAAAATAAAGTTATCAACAAAATTGCTCAATTCTGGATATCATCCATTGATGTTTCAAGGAAAGCAGTTAGGCTAAACTATCTGGTGATATCCCCCTCCCCTCCTTTGCTATCTTCTTCTAATAGGAAAGGTAAAATACTTTTTGAACTGGATGAACTTTGTCTTCCATAATTCCAAAAACTCTTTAAGGAACAGTTGGGGGTTCTGAAAAGTTCGATATCTTCATATTCGGTCCTCTAATTTTATTCTCCATAACCTCCAATTTATTCTGTAGCAACATAGAATCTTTAACTATCACAGCTTTCACTTCATTTAAAGGTGTAACTTGAGTATCTGTTCACCTTGTGCAGAACAATTCAATTCTATTGCATTGTATTGATCTTCCAATCTTCTCACAGCTCCATCAAGAGCAGTAACTTTGCCACTTACTGTTTTCTCCAGTCACTAATGCTGACCAAATTGTTTCCAGTGTAAATGCTTCAGGTTTTGCAAGAACCAAAACATTCTGGCCACTAGCAGGCAGAATAGGACAGGAATAGAATACACCAGTTGTCCCTGCTCCTCTAACTGCAGCAGAGCTGACATTCTCCCAATGCTGATCCAGATTGTTTGAGAAACTAGTAGTATTTCCAGGGAAAACCATTGCCCTTACTACTTCAACCACTACAGATACCAGGGCAGGCATAATGCAATATCTGACCCCTTCAGGCATCACTGAATCTACACTGACAGTTTCTGGAGGAAGGAGAGACTGCTTATTCTTGGGTCTCAACGATGTCTTGAGCCAGACTGATGCATTTTATCAGAATTAACATTGAGACCAGTTTCCAATTGAAGAGTCAACTTCACTGCTCCAACCAATTGTGGAATGGTGGGCTGGGTCATGGTGAGAGCTCAGATGTCAGTGTCTTAATTAGCCAACACCATTTTGGATCTCATTTTTTCTTTTTAAAAATTATAATGTCTGCAAAATCAATTGTACATGCATACATTAGATTTGCAAGCTTTATAAAGTTTTAACACACATATTTAAAAAGTTATAAATGTGTAAAACAAATGAAAAAAAAACACCTGAAAATCAGGAAAAACTTCAGAAAAAAATCTAAAAGCTACTGAAAATATTTTGGCTGTGCACATCACTAGAATAAATCCCTACAGTGCCTAACAGTAATTTTCTGAAGATGAAAGCCACATTGGTGGCATCATTTCAAGATATTGGTTAGCAAAGCTTATCCTGGGATATAATCCCTTAAATTTGATGCCATTCCTACTGTCTACATCAAAAGCTGAGGGGAAAAGCATTAGAAAATATAGCCTCTGATTTTCAAGCTTCAATTACTGTGTTCTACAACTTTTAGATTTAAAAATATTCTATAATATTGTTTTAAGTTTTTCTTTATATTTTTCCTGCACATTCATTCATCATCAGTGATGCATATGTGATATTTAACAACAAAAAGAAAATAGCAACATGATGTTTATGTATAAAATAAGACTAATCCCACTTCAGTTATACATGTCCTATATTCTTTCTTCAATATTATGTATCAAGCCTCTGATGGACAGATTATACATTTCAGGATACAAGAATTATTTGTTCTCTGTAAAGAAACAAATGTAGCAGCACTGAAGCATGACGCAGGAAAAGTATTTTCTGGATGAATTTCTGAATCAAATATATCTGTCACATATCTAAATAATATAAAACATTTACGCCTACTCTATTACATCTGGATCTTGGAGAAAAGTTTAAAAAAATATAGCCTTCAATGACATCTAATAATGAATATAAACAAAGCTACATTATAGGTATTTATTAAAGTTTTCTACTGCATATATATCATTTGTGGGTATACCAGTACTAGCAAGGACAATGCTGCAAACATATTTGAACCTTTCACTTGATAGTATTGATTTTAAATCTATTTACCTAATGTTGTTTTCTTAACCCTTGCAAAATAAAAGCCTTCAATATTATTTTTCCCATTGGTAAAGCAAATGGAAATATCTTTTCATTGAAATACAAAGGACATTGTTATTTAGACCTGGCATCTGGAACTTTCAGGTTACAGAAAGGTGCTCTGATCGAGCAACTCTCCATTGGAAGATTTAAGAAAAGTCATAGTGGGTATTTTTCTCTCCCTGTAGGACTCACAATTTAAAAACAAAAACAGAAAGAACCAAAGTGGGACTTCAACTGGGGTCTGCTGGTTCTCAGTCTACTAGTCTACACATTAGGCTATTTCTCCATGTCTACACTACAGTGACTACTTTATAGTGATCCTATGCTGCCACAATGACATGGCCCTTTGTTTTGCTCCATTCGTAATTTGGTCATTTCCCCTGCAGTAATGTTTTTTAACCTATGTGTTAGTGCTTACTGCAGCACAGTAAAAGGGCCCCTTAGTCTGGTGTAGTTCTGCCATTTCTTTCATATCCAGTACTATATGCTTGCCATGTCTATCCAAAAAGTGCTGTTAGAATTTAAGGGGGTCTTTTACTAAGGCACACTAGCATTTTTTTAGCACACAAAATAGCCGCACGCTAAACACTAGAGACGCCAATGTACTCCTATGGGCATCTCTAGCGTTTAACGCATGCCTGTTTTTAGTACACGCTAAAAAATGCTAACATGCCTTAGTAAATGACCCCCCTAAATATATACCATAACAGCATGATTTCTGTCTGGAGATCTGGCCTCCGACACACTCTGGGTCCGATAAACAAAAACTTAGCTGGCAGGTCAGCAGACAAACATGGTACTTAAGTGGTTACAATCACCAATGGCGGACAAAGCCAATATTCAGTGGCCGATGGACAGCCTGATATAAGTGAAGACCAGCTTCTGCAAGTCTGCTAAGATTGGAGGCATGACAGGGCATCCTGGGGGCGTGTTTATGAGTTTGGCAACTGAAGCTAATATTCAGTGTGGTGTGTCTGTCATATGACAGCATATATTTAGGACTGCTTTTCTGACGGATAAGCCTTTTCTGGTTTTGAATGTCCAGTCTTACTGTTAGAGGTTAAACCCATCAATAGGTTTTTGAAGTGTTATAATACATATTCCAATGTTCTCTTGCCTACTTTAATGTTAAATTTTCAGCTATTATGCCTCTCTTTCAATAACATTTCAGACAGCTATTAATTTTGGTGGGTTATGGTAGAAATTGGGAGGGAGGTAGGAGGGTCATGTAAATGAGGTATGTTGAGACTGTGGCTCGTTGGCTTGTTACTGTTGGGGTGTTTTAGTCCATTATTCTGTAACAATTGATTCTGTTAGGCAATAGATTATAATACCAAAACAAAGTGATATGAGAAAAGAAAATGCGCCATTTTACAATAACTAGTTTTCTCTGATAAACTGCCATATAAACCATTCCTAGTTTTCATTTTAGCCTATTATATATGAGATACCCAGCTTGCACTATCAGCCATGCCTTTTCCTTGGTGGCATTGCAACCAGCTAGACCAGATGGCAAGGGTGGCAGAGCAAAGTGGCAAAGGAGAAAGCAACTGCTCATTGCATCTCTCCAGGCACAGCCCCAAGGACAAGCCCCAGGCACAGGTCCAAGGACAAGCCCCAGCACAGCCCCAATATCAGAGGCATAAGTACAAGGCCCACAGGGTGTATAGGCTCCAGTGCCGTAGCGAGGGCGGCTGACACCCGGGGCGTGTTGCCGCTGCGCACCCCCCCCCCCCCCGGGTGTAGCATGGCACTCCCCCTCGGCGCCCCCCCCCCGGTGCGCACCCTTCCCCGGAGCGCATTCTTACTTCGTTTAGAAGCGAGGGGCGGGCGGGAGGGCCGATCCGTCCCCGAGTCCACGTCGCTGGGAGCTGCGTCAGCTCCATTGGTTCCTTGCTCTCTCTGCCCCGGAACAGGAAGTAACCTGTTCCGGGGCAGAGGGAGCAAGGAACCAACAGAGATGACACCCCCCCAGCGGCGTGCACCCAGGGTGGACCGCCCCACCGCCCCCCCTTCCTACGCCACTGATAGGCTCAGAGTGAGTTACCTCAAGCTCACAGAGGATTTCAGAGAAACCAGATTCAATAAGGTCACCATTGCTGACCTCTGTGAGCTGTTGAGAAATTATCTTGAGGCCCCCTCCCTGAGAGGACATGCCTTGCCAGTGGGATATGAGTGCCAGTGGCTGTGTCACACATCACTATTCTTTCTGGCTACTGGCTGTTTCCAATACCTCATTGGGGGCATCACAGACATCACACAGTCTGCCACCTACCATTGTATTTACCTGATTTTGGACGTCTTCAACTGCAGTCTGTCGCAAGGATGTCCAAATTTCAAGGCGACGTGTCGTAGGAGTGGTGAATGTGGGACTTGGGTGTACCTAACACTTGGACGTCTTTGAGCCATAATAAAAAAAAGCAGGGATGTCCTAAAGTAAAACTTGGACATGTTTTTATTACAAATAAGGCACAAAAAGGTGCCCGAAATGACCAGATGACCACCAGAGAGAATTGGGGATTACCTCCCGTTACTCCTCCAGTGGTCACTAACCCCTCCTACCCTCAAAAAACATCTTTAAAATATTTTGTGCCAGCCTCTTTGCCAGCCTCAGATGTCATACTCAGGTCCATGACAGCGCATGCAAGTCCCTAGAGCAGTTTTAGTGGTTGCAGTGCACTTCAGACAGGCGGAACTAGGCCCAAACCCCCCTTACCTGTTATGTTTGTGGAGGAAACAGCGAGCCCTCCAAAACCCACCACAAACCCACTGTACCCACATCTAGGTGCCCCCCTTCACCCATAAGGGCTATGGTAGTGGTGTACAGTTGGGGGTAGTGGGTTTGGGGTGCGGGGGTTGGGGGGCTTAGCAAACATGGTAATGGAGCTATGTACCTGGGAGCAATTTATAAAGTCCACTGCAGTGCCCCCTAGGGTGCCCGGTTGGTGTCCTGGCATGTCAAGGGGACCAGTGCACTACAAATGCTAGCTCCTCCCATGTCCAAATGGTTTGCATTTGGACGTTTTTAACATGCATGTCTTTGGTTTTGAAAATCGCCGAAAGTCAAAGACGTCCATGTCTAAGGATGTTCATCTCTAAGGATGTCCAAATCCGAGGACATCCTTGGTATTTTTGAAACGAAAGATGGATGTCCATCTTTTTTCGAAAATATGGTTTTCCCCACCCCCGGATTTGGACGTTTTACAAAGACGTCCAAATCGCAACTTGGACGTTTCTTTCGAAAATGCCCCCTCTATGTCACCTTTCCATGTAAAGCCATTGGACCAATAGAGAGTTGTATGGCATCGCTAAGTTCTTCTCATTGTTGGGGGTGATATACTGCCCACATGTCGCCCTAAAACCACCTGGGAAGCATGAGCAAGCCTAATGGAACAGAAATATATTCCATTCTATAGCTAGGTATCTCATAAGAAGTATGTGCCAGACTCCCCAATTCGTGCCACAATGCCTTCATTCTGGACTAGTCCAGGCTGGGGAAGGACTGTGCCAACAATCTTTTGGGAGGATGGCTGGTTGTTAGGTAAGTACCTGCAAAAATATCGACTCATATCACCACCCAGGGATTTAGAATGCAAGCAGACACACATGGTGCTATCACAGGCCTAATGTTTGCACCACACCTATGCATATACTGTAATCACTATCCCTCCACTCCCATAAATGTTTATGGGTCACATATATGACCTCTAAATCACACCTGCATGATTGTGAGCACTGTTACATATGCCCCCTTTCACTGGGCACTACTTCAACACTACCTGTGTGACCTCCACTATTGCCCACTGCCCACATATATAAGTACATAAGTACATAAGTAGTGCCATACTGGGAAAGACCAAAGGTCCATCTAGCCCAGCATCCTGTCACCGACAGTGGCCAATCCAGGTCAAGGGCACCTGGCACGCTCCCCAAACGTAAAAACATTCCAGACAAGTTATACCTAAAAATGCGGAATTTTTCCAAGTCCATTTAATAGCGGTCTATGGACTTGTCCTTTAGGAATCTATCTAACCCCTTTTTAAACTCCGTCAAGCTAACCGCCCGTACCACGTTCTCCGGCAACGAATTCCAGAGTCTAATTACACGTTGGGTGAAGAAAAATTTTCTCCGATTCGTTTTAAATTTACCACACTGTAGCTTCAACTCATGCCCTCTAGTCCTAGTATTTTTGGATAGCGTGAACAGTCGCTTCACATCCACCCGATCCATTCCACTCATTATTTTATACACTTCTATCATATCTCCCCTCAGCCGTCTCTTCTCCAAGCTAAAAAGCCCTAGCCTTCTCAGCCTCTCTTCATAGGAAAGTCGTCCCATCCCCACTATCATTTTCGTCGCCCTTCGCTGTACCTTTTCCAATTCTACTATATCTTTTTTGAGATACGGAGACCAGTACTGAACACAATACTCCAGGTGCGGTCGCACCATGGAGCGATACAACGGCATTATAACATCCGCACACCTGGACTCCATACCCTTCCTAATAACACCCAACATTCTATTCGCTTTCCTAGCCGCAGCAGCACACTGAGCAGAAGGTTTCAGCGTATCATCGACGACGACACCCAGATCCCTTTCTTGATCCGTAACTCCTAACGCGGAACCTTGCAAGACGTAGCTATAATTCGGGTTCCTCTTACCCACATGCATCACTTTGCACTTGTCAACATTGAACTTCATCTGCCACTTGCACGTCCAATCTCCCAGTCTCGCAAGGTCCTCCTGTAATCGTTCACATTCCTCCTGCGACTTGACGACCCTGAATAATTTTGTGTCATCGGTGAATTTAATTACCTCACTAGTTATTCCCATCTCTAGGTCATTTATAAATACATTAAAAAGCAACGGACCCAGCACAGACCCCTGCGGGACCCCACTAACTACCCTCCTCCACTGAGAATACTGGCCACGCAATCCTACTCTCTGCTTCCTATCTTTCAACCAGTTCTTAATCCATAATAATACCCTACCTCCGATTCCATGACTCTGCAATTTCTTCAGGAGTCTTTCGTGCGGCACTTTGTCAAACGCCTTCTGAAAATCCAGATATACAATATCAACCGGCTCCCCATTGTCCACATGTTTGCTTACCCCCTCAAAAAAATGCATTAGATTGGTGAGGCAAGACTTCCCTTCACTAAACTAGATAATGGTATGCATAGCGATGTTTTCTTGGGGGAAAAAAGGTACTAGTATTCATACAGAGCCAACCTTACAGAGCAATGTAACCAGATTTTTTGTTCAGCCTGTATGGGTCACATAGCTATCCAGCTCATTTTTTAAAGTGATTGCCGGCAATCTTCTGACACAAATCGGGAGATCGCTGGCGATCTCCTGATCCCGGCCAAATCGGTATTATCGAAAGCAGATTTTGGCCAACCCCAACTGCTTTTTCGTTTCGGCGCTGGCCAGCCTTCAAGGGTTGTGTTGGTAGGGTAGTGAAGGTAGGACGGGGGCGGGGCAGGGGCGTGGGTATGAGATGGCCGGCTTCGCCTTATAATGGGAAAAAAGTGGCCGGTTTGAATGAGTATTTCGCCAGCTGGACTTGGTCCATTTATTTTTAGGACCAAGTCTAAAAAAAGTGCCCCAATTGACCAGATGACCACCAGAGGGAAGTGGGTATCACTTCCCCTTACTCCTCCAGTGGTCACCAACCCCCTCCCATCCCCAAAAAAGAAAATAAAACATTTTTTTGCCAGCCTGTATGCCAGCCTGAAATGTCATACCCAGCTCCTTGACAGCAGTATGCAGGTCCCTGGAGCATTATTTAGTGGGTGCAGTGCACTTCAGGCAGGTGGACCCAAGTCCATCCCTACCCCTACCTGTTCCACTTGTGGTGATAAAAACTGAGCCCTCCAAAAAAAACCCAAACCCACTGTACCCACATCTAGGTGACCCCCTTCACCCCTTAGGGCTATGGTAATGGTGTAGAGTTGTGGTGAGTGGGTTTTGGGGGGGAATTGGGGGGCTCAGCACACAAGGTAAGGGAGCTATACTCCTGGCACCTATTTTTCTTTTTTTTTTTTAATATTTACAAGTGCCCCCTAGGGTGCTTGGTTGGTGTCCTGGCATGTCAGGGGGACCAATGCACTAGAAATGCTGGCTCCTCCCACGACCAAATGGCTTGCATTTCGCTGGCTTTGAGATGGCCGGGCCCGGTTTCCATTATGGCTGGAATACGAAGCTGGCCATCTCATGTAAACCCGGTGATCCTCCTCTAAACCCGGCGATTGATTTCGCCGGCCCCAACCGTATTTCAAAAATACGGTTTGCTCCGCCCCTTTGCGGAGCCGGCTCCGAAGATGGCCGGCCATCGATTTTGCCAGCGCCGTTCCATTATGCCCCTCCACGTGACACAGGATAGCTTTACCTGGAAGATAGCTACCTCTGAATGTAAGGGTCACTGGTTTAATTCTGGCTAGCCCACCCAGGGGGAGGTGAGATATTTTGCCTCTGAAATCGAATGGCATGGAAAGGAATGTTTTGGAAAGCTTGGAAAAGGTGTCAAAGTACCAGTGCATACCAGCTGGAAAAAAAAAGCCCTGGGTGTGTCCCACAGAACCTTACCCTGCACTGAATCTTTACAATGTTCCCTTGTCTAGGTGATAGTGGGTAACCCCTGAAAACGTGGCTGTTAACATCTGTGCGACATCCTTAGACACTCCTCCTGGAGCAAAGCAGGGCTCCTCCCGGTATTTTGAATGGGGGCTCTTGTGGCGAACCTCTCAATTGATTGCTGCTGTGGAGAGGAGGTTCTGGCCATCGAGGAACCAGCCTTAACCGTCCCTTTACGTTTTTTATGAGGCATCAGGAATTGAGGAAAAGCTGTAAATACAGAGCAACCAGTGAGAGAGCTCAGCCATGATCAACAGCATGCCCCCTATCAACAGCAACGCCCCCTATCCAGAAGTCAAAGTCATTCATTTTGCATCTGTATTTTCTATTTTGACAAAGAAATTTAAATCACCTGTCAAGCTAACACAGTGCAATGTGTTTTGAATAACTTCCAAGCAGATGGGATATTCTTTCTTGATAAAAAGAAAACAAATATTTACACGGTGATTCTCTTTCTGTTGTCAAACTTATGTCATTCTAAAAAATTGAAATGTTTTAACTAAAGCAGTATAGCAAAACATCCATTTTGAAACTGAAGTATTGTTAAGCAATACCTGGCAACATATGAGGTGGATTGGATTATCTATATAAATCTATTATCTGATGATGAGCTCACTGTCAAGCAATGTCATTTTCAAAGACGCCAGTGAACCATGATTTCTTTTGAAGTGTAAATGTGCTCTATCCTTTTCTAGAAGACTTCTTTCCTCTGAGCTGCTAAGCAAACTTATTTCTTGCAGACTATAATAAGTATGCACACCTTTGTTCTTATTTTATTTACTTAAAAAATTATTACAGTATGCATAAAAAACATAAATATCTTACATGTTTACATCTATATGGTGCAACCATATGTGTGATCATTACTTTTAGCTGTATATTCCATGTGTATGTTACACATGTATTGTTGCAGACATTTGGTTTGGGTGGAGCAATGTTACCTTAGATTCCATCTTTTTTTATCTGATCACTATCAATGAGTGTGTGTAAATGAGATACTTCCTCATGGATGCATTTGTGTACGGGTTCCCCAATAATCCTCACCCTCTGCTTTGTTGTTTAATTTGTATATTCAACCCATTTGTCATCTATTAACTAGCTTTGGCTTATGGTATAGGATAAGAACATAAGTGTTGCCATACTGGGACAGACCAAAGGTTCATCAAGCACAATATCCTATTTCGAACAGTGGTCAACCCAGGTCACAAGTACCTGGCAAGATCCCAAACAGTAAAATAGATTTTATGCTGCTTATCCATAAGCAGTGCGTTTCCCCAAGTTAATCTCAATAATGGCTTTCTTTTATTAAATTATTCTAACCTTTTTTAAATCCTGCTTTTACCACATTCTCTGGCATGAATTCCAGAGTTTAATTACACATTACGAGAAGAAAGCTATATTACTTACCAGAAGCAGGTGTTCTCGGAGGACAGCAGGCATATATTCTCACATATGGGTGACATGATCCACAGAGCCTTGTACAGACACTGCCAAGTTCACTGTCACTTTAAATCTTAAAGGCAATGCCCACACTGCTCATGCGCAGGTGTCTTCCTGCCCAACGCATGAGTACAGGACCAGCAGTACAGTGTTAAAGCTAAGAAGACAATTCCAAAGGGAGGCGGAAGGGATGTGAGAATGTATGCCTGCTGTTCTCAGAGAACACCTGCTACAGGTAAGTAGCTTAACTTTCTACAAGGACAAGCAGGCATAATATTCTCATATATTCTCTTTAGCTACCAGGCTCACAATACAGATGAATTTTGTAACTAAGTAGATAGTGAGCCTGGTGGAAGTAATGGGCCAGAGGGTAGAGCTAGATTTTAAACAGTAAAAATATTCTGCAGGACTGCTTCTCCAAACTGGCTATCCTGCCTGGAATACTGCTCCAGGCAGTAGTGAGCAGTGGAGGTGTGGATACAAAACCATATAGCCACATTGAAAATATATTGAATAGAGACAGAGCAGAAATGGGCTATTGGGGCCTCAATGAATCTCACATTATGAGCTGTGACCTGGCCATGGAGGGTCAGCCTAAACTGAATATATGTATAGAAGATACAGTTAGTCAACCATGTAGAGATTATACTCTTGGTGATGGGAATTCCCAACCTGTTAAGATCAAAGGATACAAATAGTTAGGAAGAATTCCAATGCAATTTTATCTGTTCTAGATAGTATGCTAGAGCAGCTTGCAGTCTAAGGTATACAGTGCTGCTTCTCCGGGATGAGAGTATGGTTTAGGAAAGAAGGCAGGTAACATAATGGAGTGGCTGAAATGGAACTCCAAAACCACCTTTGGGAGGAATGTGGGGTGGATTTGAAGAACAACCCTGTCCTGGCAGAACCTGGTGTAAGGTGGATCTGCCACAAGGGCTTGAAGCTCACTGATTTTTCTGGCAGAAATAAGAACTATTAAGAACACTACTTTATAGGTGAGGAACTTCAGAGAACAAGAATGAAGTGATTTGAATTGAGGTTTCATAAGAACATTTAAGATGACATTGAGATCCCATACCACTGGAGGTGGTTTAACGTGAAATAAACCCTTCATGAATCAAACTATCAAGGGATGAACTGAAATTGCAGATATATGAGTCAACAGGGATACTGAGTGGTGAGAAATAATATATTGTTCACACTCAGTTGAGGAAGGAATGCTTGACCTTGAGTTGTGTCGGTGAGAACCCCTATGAATTCTAAGGTCTGTACCAGCTGAAGATTTGAATGGAGGTAGTTGACAAATCCGAGGTATTCTAGGAGTCATATCATGGACTGTATGGAAGTGCTGACAGACTTCTGAGAGGCTGCTTTGATTATCCAACCATCCAAGTAGGGAAGATGTAAATGCCCTTCCTGTGGATTCTTGCAGCTATGGCTACTAGACACTTCATGAAGACTCAAGGAAATGAGGCAAAGCCAAATGGTAAAACCTTATACTGATAGTGTAGAGCTCCACAGCAGAAGCGGAATACATTTCTGTGTACAGAGAGAATAGATATATGGGTATATGCATCTTTGAGGTATAGAGAGAAAAGTCAATTGTTGAGTTGTATCATGGGAAGAAATGACACCAGGGCAGGGCTTTTCTTCTGCCGGAACGCACCAGTACAGCATACCGACACCTTTTTTTTCCCGGCAAGTCCTGCACCGCTTCATAATTTTTGTAGGGACTCGGCAGCATGGACGGATGGTGCAGCGATTGAGAGAGGCTGCCAGCATTGGGGCTTCCTTCTGCGAGTCCCGCCTATGTGGAAACAGGAAGTTGAAACAAAGTAGGCAGGACTCACAGAGGGAAGGCCCAACTCTGTCAACCTTTTTTATTGCTTCATTGGCTGGCAGGCAGTGGAGAAGGAGGATGGGCTGGGGGAAGAAGAATCGCTGGACATAGATGAGAGGGGAGGGCAAAGGAGAGAGAAGAATCGCTGGACATGGATGGGAGGGCAGGGAAGAGAGAATTGCTGAACATGGATGGGAAGGGAGGGCAGGGAAGAGAGAATCACTGGAAATGGATAGGAGGGGAGGGCAGGGGAGAGAGGAGAATCAATGGACTTGGATGGGAGGGGAGGGCAGGGCAGGGGAGAGAGGAGAATCGCTGGACATGGATGGCAGGGGAGAGCAGGGAAGAGAGAATTGCTGGGCATGGATGGGAGGGGAGGGCAGGGGAGAGAGGAGAATCATTAGACATGGATGGGAGGGGAAGGCAGGGGAGAGAGGAAAATCACTGGACATGGATGGGAGGGAAGGGCAGGGGAGAGAGAAGACATACTGGACATGGATGGGAGGGGAGGTCAGGGAAGAGAGAATCACTGGACATGGATGGAAGAAAAGGGCAGGGGAGAGAGGAGAATCATTGGACATGGATGAGAGGGGAGGGAAGGGAAGGGGAGAGAGGAGAATCTCTGGACATGGATGTCAGTGGAGGATAGGGGACAGAGGAGAATCGGTGGACATGGGAGGGGGCAGGGGAGAGAGGACATGCTAGATATGGATGAGGGGAGGACAGGGAAGAGAGAATCACTGGACATGGATGGAAGAAAAGGGCAGGGGAGAGAGGAGAATCATTGGACATGGATGAGAGGGAAGGGAAGGGAAGGGAAGGGGAGAGAGTAGAATCTCTGGACATGGATGTCAGTGGAGGATAGGGGACAGAAGAGAATCGGTGGACATGGGAGGGGGGGCAGGGGAGAGAGGACATGCTGGACATGGATGGGAGGGGAGGGCATGGGAGAGGGGAGAAATGCTGGAAATGGATGGAGAGGAGAGCAGGAGATAGAGGAGAATTGCTGGACATGAATGGATGGAGAGGTTGGCAGGGAGAGAGGAGAAATGCTGGACTTGGATGGAGGAGAGGGGAGGGAGAAGAGAGAATTATTGCTTTATATGGATACAGGGGAGGGAAGAGAGAGGAGAAATGCTGGACATGGATGGTGGGGAGGAGAGAGGAGAAGTGCTGGACATGGATGGAGGAGAGGGAAAGGGAAGAGAGGAGAAAAACTGTACATGGATGGAGAAAATAGGCAAAAGCTGGATCCACGTTATACCTCCTCCAGTCAATTCCACGGAGGAGGACCCAGCTTTTACTTATGGATGTAGGGCAAGAAATGAAGAAGAAATAAATGGAAAGGAAGCCCTGGAAACAGAGTTAAAAGAACAGATAAAGAGCAGCAAAATCAGAGACTGGGACCAACATGGATAGAAAAACAAAGTCACCAGACAACAGAGGTAGAAAAATTAATTTTATTTTCATTTTTGTGGTTGGAATATGTCCAATTTGAGAATTTACATCTGCTGTCTTACTTTGCACTGGGTATATTGGAGCTGTAACAGCTTACAGAAATTATTTATAATGAATAAAAATCACGTTATTGTTTTCTCCTATACTAGTATAGTATTTTCAATGATGCCTGTTTATATGCGCCATGGCTGGCATAAGGGGTGTGGCTAATGTGGGTGTGGCTATCATAGGGTGGATATCTATTATATTGTACAATCAGGGACTCAAATATACTACCGGAGCCTTCGTGTTATAAATTACAAATTTGCTCCAGACTGTTGAAATACAAAACTCTTTATTAAACACATGCGCTTCAAAACCTGCTCATGTGCATTTTAAAATCTGTAAATACACACACAACTCTCTTCTGTCTTTCATACCCATTCACTCCTGTAGCGTGTCTGCTTAGTGACTCTATAAGCGTTTAAAGTTTTATACAACTTGCTGTTTTGAATATTATTGCACTGCACATTATATTTCACATTTTACATTCCTCAAATAAATATCACAGTGTTACACAAAATTAAAGGCAAACATTCTTTGTAATTCTGCTGTCTTTGATCTTCCAGTTTCCCTTTCTTACAATGTCTATTTTGAGGGTTTGCAAAAAGTCTCCAGTGCTTTCCTCAATAAGTAAATGAGTCTGCTTTCAATACTCTTCAGGCACTACGTTGGAGGAATGAGTTACTCATGGTAAAATTTGCTGTGGTCCTTAACCAAACGTCGGTTCCTCTATGCAGGACCGCATTTCGTTTTCTTCCTCAGGAGGAACCACCATATCATCTACAATAATACAATTGCATTATCACTCTCTCAATTCTAGTTTCCAAATCTACTTATTATGCTTTAACTATTATATACTATACATAAATCTTCACTTACTTAAGCTGATCTGCTTGGCAGCCTGCCAGCATGAACCCTTCTCAGGTCAGAAATCAACTGCCGTGGCTCTGAATGTGTTGTGAGAAGTAAAAACGCCCTGACTTATATTCTCCCAGAATGCCTAGCCTCACCTCCTTAGCTTAAAGAGACAGGCCCTTATATCCACTCTACTTCCTGATTTAACCCCTTAGGAGTCACTGTTTGCCACATGTAAATATATCTCTGTTCTATAGTTAACAATCGGGAACTGATATTTCCTTCCCCCCTGAATTGATCAGGGGGAATGTGTATCAGTATCACACATCTTAGTTGTTCAATAGTGTGATTATGATCATACCAATGGGCAACTAAAGGACACATTATTTTTTTCAATCGGATATTACTTATGTGCTCTGCTAACCTATGTTTTAAAGGGCGTTTGGTGTGACCTATATAATATAATCCACAAGGGCACATGATACAGTATACAACTTGGGAGCTATTACAGTTAGTGTTGTGTTTTAATATGAAATCCTTATTACAGTGAGGTATAGCTATCTTTCCAGTATTTAAAGAATACCGGCAATACACACATCTTCCACACGGGGAATGTTTGCCTTGCTCCTCTCTCTTTCTTGATCTTTTTAATAATTCTTCCACATTAGCTTGTCGCCTATAAGCTATTTTCGGGCGCTCCCTGAACTCTGGGTGTATTGACAGAACATGCCAATGTTTGTATATAATACTGCTGATTGTGGGTGCTTTCTGAGAAAACGGAATGACACATGCCAGCACTTTTGAAGGAGATTTTGATTTTAATTTTGGTAACATTAACCAGGGGCGATGAGCATAAAGTGCTCTCTTATAAGCATTTTTAAGAATCTTCATAGGATAACCTCGAGTTCTAAATCTTTCTATCATTTCTCCCGCTTGTATTTTGAATTCTGAGGTGGTAGAACATAACCGTCTTAAACGCAATAGTTGGCCCACCGGTATCCCTTTTTTTAAACCCTGATGATGAAAGCTCTGATAATGTAACAGAGCATTACAATCCGTGGGTTTGCGAAAGATAGTAGTCGCAAACCCTCCTTCCAGGGTTCTGCTTATTTTAATATCAAGAAATTCTATTTCATTCTGGGCTATGCGAGAAGTAAATTTTATATTGGGATCCACATTATTTAAGTATTCCAGAAATAGTTTCAAATCTGCCATGGGGCCATGCCAAAGCATTATGACGTCGTCTATATATCGTTTCCAAGAAGCAATATTTCTAAACCATCTAGACTCATACACATATTTTTTCTCGAATTGAGTCATATAAAGACATGCCAATGAGGGAGCCACACTTGCCCCCATAGCGACCCCCTTCACTTGTTTATAAAATTGTCCTTCAAATCTGAAATAATTGCCACTTGTTTATAAAATTGTCCTTCAAATCTGAAATAATTGCCACTTGTTTATAAAATTGTCCTTCAAATCTGAAATAATTGCCACTTGTTTCAGATTATTTCAGATTTGAAGGACAATTTTATAAACAAGTGAAGGGGGTCGCTATGGGGGCAAGTGTGGCTCCCTCATTGGCATGTCTTTATATGACTCAATTCGAGAAAAAATATGTGTATGAGTCTAGATGGTTTAGAAATATTGCTTCTTGGAAACGATATATAGACGACGTCATAATGCTTTGGCATGGCCCCATGGCAGATTTGAAACTATTTCTGGAATACTTAAATAATGTGGATCCCAATATAAAATTTACTTCTCGCATAGCCCAGAATGAAATAGAATTTCTTGATATTAAAATAAGCAGAACCCTGGAAGGAGGGTTTGCGACTACTATCTTTCGCAAACCCACGGATTGTAATGCTCTGTTACATTATCAGAGCTTTCATCATCAGGGTTTAAAAAAAGGGATACCGGTGGGCCAACTATTGCGTTTAAGACGGTTATGTTCTACCACCTCAGAATTCAAAATACAAGCGGGAGAAATGAAAGAAAGATTTAGAACTCGAGGTTATCCTATGAAGATTCTTAAAAATACTTATAAGAGAGCACTTTATGCTCATCGCCCCTGGTTAATGTTACCAAAATTAAAATCAAAATCTCCTTCAAAAGTGCTGGTATGTGTCATTCCGTTTTCTCAGAAAGCACCCACAATCAGCAGTATTATATACAAACATTGGCATGTTCTGTCAATACACCCAGAGTTCAGGGAGCGCCCGAAAATAGCTTATAGGCGACAAGCTAATGTGGGAGAATTATTAAAAAGATCAAGAAAGAGAGAGGAGCAAGGCAAACATTCCCCGTGTGGAAGATGTGTGTATTGCCGGTATTCTTTAAATACTGGAAAGATAGCTATACCTCACTGTAATAAGGATTTCATATTAAAACACAACACTAACTGTAATAGCTCCCAAGTTGTATACTGTATCATGTGCCCTTGTGGATTATATTATATAGGTCACACCAAACGCCCTTTAAAACATAGGTTAGCAGAGCACATAAGTAATATCCGATTGAAAAAAATAATGTGTCCTTTAGTTGCCCATTGGTATGATCATAATCACACTATTGAACAACTAAGATGTGTGATACTGATACACATTCCCCCTGATCAATTCAGGGGGGAAGGAAATATCAGTTCCCGATTGTTAACTATAGAACAGAGATATATTTACATGTGGCAAACAGTGACTCCTAAGGGGTTAAATCAGGAAGTAGAGTGGATATAAGGGCCTGTCTCTTTAAGCTAAGGAGGTGAGGCTAGGCATTCTGGGAGAATATAAGTCAGGGCGTTTTTACTTCTCACAACACATTCAGAGCCACGGCAGTTGATTTCTGACCTGAGAAGGGTTCATGCTGGTAGGCTGCCAAGCAGATCAGCTTAAGTAAGTGAAGATTTATGTATAGTATATAATAGTTAAAGCATAATAAGTAGATTTGGAAACTAGAATTGAGAGAGTGATAATGCAATTGTATTATTGTAGATGATATGGTGGTTCCTCCTGAGGAAGAAAACGAAATGCGGTCCTGCATAGAGGAACCGACGTTTGGTTAAGGACCACAGCAAATTTTACCATGAGTAACTCATTCCTCCAACGTAGTGCCTGAAGAGTATTGAAAGCAGACTCATTTACTTATTGAGGAAAGCACTGGAGACTTTTTGCAAACCCTCAAAATAGACATTGTAAGAAAGGGAAACTGGAAGATCAAAGACAGCAGAATTACAAAGAATGTTTGCCTTTAATTTTATGTAACACTGTGATATTTATTTGAGGAATGTAAAATGTGAAATATAATGTGCAGTGCAATAATATTCAAAACAGCAAGTTGTATAAAACTTTAAACACTTATAGAGTCACTAAGCAGACACGCTACAGGAGTGAATGGGTATGAAAGACAGAAG
The DNA here is from genome assembly GCF_901765095.1 of Microcaecilia unicolor. Classification (NCBI taxonomy): domain Eukaryota; kingdom Metazoa; phylum Chordata; class Amphibia; order Gymnophiona; family Siphonopidae; genus Microcaecilia; species Microcaecilia unicolor. The sequence continues at coordinate 471,773,741 of NC_044032.1, forward strand.
AGAGTTGTGTGTGTATTTACAGATTTTAAAATGCACATGAGCAGGTTTTGAAGCGCATGTGTTTAATAAAGAGTTTTGTATTTCAACAGTCTGGAGCAAATTTGTAATTTATATCATAGGGTGGAGCCATATGTGGTGACCCCACCCATACTGAGTACCAGCACCTTTTTTCCCTACAAAAAAAGCACTGCCCCAGGAATACCAGGCAAAATTTCTCTTTGAGGAGAAACATGTTCAGGTCTCATAGACTGAGAAATGGATGTACTCTTCCTGTCTTTTTCAAAATGAGAAAATATCTGGAATAGAACCGTCAACCCCTGTCTGGCGGATTAACTGGTTCTATTGCATTCTGCCTTAGGAGGGCCAAGAGCTCCTCTCGAAGTAAAATCATTTGGAGGGAGTTGAAAAGAGACTTTCTTGGTGGATGATTATTGTTTTTTGTTGCCAAAGCAGAGTGTAGTCATGTTGAATACTGTGTAAGGCCCAACGGTCAGAGGTTATAAGAGGCCATATCTGTTGGACGAGAATGAGTCTCCCTCCGACAGGTAGGTCATTTGGCATGGACAACTGTAGAGTTGTAATGCTCTGTAGGAAGGAGTCAAAAGTTTGGTTGTTTAGACTGAGAGGGCATTTGGGATTTCTGTCCCTACTGTGGTTTTATACGAGAGTGTTGGGGTGTAGTCCATTGAGGAGGAGGAGGTGTTAGGTGTAATGACACCTACATATATAATAGTTGGAATGTCTATATCCTCCTGAAAACCTTCTGGTATGGGAAAAAGCAGTAATAGTTTGAGGCCTAGATAGAGTCTTTATTGTATATGTATATTTTTCAATTAGGTTGGCCACCTCCTCAACTTTTGTCACCAAACAAGTTTTCTCCTCAACAAGAAATTCTTTACGTTTACTTGCCAGCCTCTATGCCAACCTTAGATGTTATACTCAGGTTCATTAGAACAGCATGCAGGTCCCTGGAATAGACCAGTGCAGGGTGCAGTGCACTGTAGACAGGTGTACCCAGACCCATACCTCTCCCTACCTGATACACTTGTGGAGGAAACTGTGAGCCCTCTAAACTCACCATAAACCCACTCTACCCGCATACAGGTGGCCCCTTCACCTGTAAGGCTATGGTAGTAATGTAAAGCTGGGGGTAGTAGGTTTTGGGTGGGTTTTGGGGGGATCAGCAGACAAGATAGGGGAGAAATGGTGAGATGTGTACCTGGGTGCATTTTATGAAGTCCACTGCAGTGCCCCTTAGGGTGCCCTATTGCTTTCCTGTGATGTCAGGGGACCAGTCTACTAAAAATTCTGGCTCCTCCTAGATCCCATTGGCTTGATTTAGTGTGTTTTGCACTTGAACGTTTTTTGTTTGAAATTGGACTAAAAAACAAAATGTCCAAATCACAAAACCTTGTTCAAAACAGTATTTTCGAATACAAAAGATAGATGTTTTTCTTTTTTGAAAATGATCTTTTCTTATTCAGATTTTTTTTTTTTTTTGCAAAATGTCCAAAGTCGGACTTAGACGTCATATGAAGTATGCCCCTCCACATAAACCAGGAGCATAGCAAGACCTCAACATGGTGGGGGGTACATTTTGGCCCGCTGCCACATGATGGTACCTTGGCTGCCAGCTTGAAGAAACTGAGTATGCATGAAGTGTTGCACATACTCAACTTCACTAAAACGTGAGTGTACGGCACGACTGAGAAGAGCAGGGTAGGCAATGCAGCAAGACCAGTGTGGGGCAAGCGCTTCAACTGGTGGGAGTTGGGGACCTCTGCCAACCAAACCAGAGGACTCAGAGCCAATTTGGGGGAACCAGGCTCCCCTGCCCCCCCCCCCCTCGTAGCTACGCCATGGATGTAAAGTGCTTTGAATGTAGTTGAAAAACCACAGAAAGATTGTATATCAAGCCCATTTCCCTTTCCCTTCCAGGAATGGTTTTAGGAAAATGGGGGTAAAACACACAGTTTCTGAAACAATGTATGTATCTCCATACACAGTATTACATTTCCAAAAGCACTTTTACTAGGAAAAATAGCATTCAATATTTGACCTTCTAAATTTTCTAATATCAAGATTAGAGGCTTCTCATGGATAACCTGGGAGTCACATGACTTTCAGCTGCTGAACATACCACCCATTGTACATTTCTTTCTTTCTATGGAGTCCAAGGGAGTGAAAGTCCTGTATCTACATCATTTTCAGATGACAGTGTGGAACTCTATCTGATGAGCTCTTTGACCTTGCATCAACATTGCACTTTCCATAGTACATTTTCTGTCTCTTGCTTACAACCTTTAGGATAATAAAGTTATATTACAGTAGATAACACTAATTGAAAGAATCACCTAAAACAGTGCAATGATTATTTAGGATAAGTCACAGAGGAGTCCTTTTATAAACCTGCCCCAAAAGGGGGCCTGTGCTGGCATCAGTGCATGTTTCTGATGTGTACCGAGTCCTCCTACCGCAGTGGGTAAAAGGCATATTTTAAAAAGAAATGGACATGTGGCAAGTGAAGCACTTGCCGTGTGTCCATTTTGGATGGGAGCACTTACCGTGACCCATTGAGGTGGCGGTAAGTGCTCCTGCCCTACCCTGGAAATAGCATGCCCTGGGGGTGGGAATTACTGCTGGGCTACTGCGGTAACCTAGCGGTACTTCCTTTTTAGCAAGCGTTAAGCCCATAGCGGGCTTACTGCCACTTTGTAAAAGGGACTCAGAATGACTTCTACTAATTTCTTGACAGGTAGTAAATGGTTTTCTTTGTGTTAGTTTTATAAATGTGAAGACACAGAAAGCCCTCTAGCATTTTTCAGGAAATGATCTACCCAGTCATTTATAAGTTAGAACTAAATTAATACGAAGAAAGTTAGAGAAATAGTAATGTATATTTTAATTACCATCATGAAAATATTGAAAAGTCAAAGGACAGGAAAGCTGTTTATTATAATAATTAATTTTTGATGTCTGCTGTGAAGCCTGATTTTTCCTCACGGTTCAATGTGAAAAATAAGATGTCTAGATTGGGATATTCATATTTCCTCCCAGCTGAATGCACAATCTTTTGTAAAATAAGAATATGCAGGAGTGTCCATGCTTTTGCCAGGATGTATAGCTAGAGCATCCATTTTAGAAAGTGACACATGCAGAAAAAAGACCAACATCATTCAGCATTTACATGTGTAGGCATCTATTTCTCTAGGGGGTCCTTTTACTAAGGTGCACTGAAAAATGGCCTGCATTGGTGTAGACATGTGTATTGGACATGAACAGATCCATTTTTAGTGCACCTGCAAAAAAGGCCGTTAAAAAATGGCTGAAAATGGATGTGCGGCAAAATGAAATTTGGCACGCGTCCATTTTGGGCATGAGACCTTAACGCCACCATTGACTTAGCGGTAAGGTCTCACATGTTAACTGGCATGCATAGCGGATGCGCGTAAAAAATGAAATTACCGCTCGGGCCACGCAGTAGCCTGGCGGTAGTAGGACACGCATACACGCCTATGTGGCTCAGTAAAAGGGCCTCTAAATGTATGTGTGTATGCATATCAGCACTTACAGGGATATGTATCACATAATAAAAAGTTGCATGTACAAGAGGATCCAATTAAGAACCCTACCAAAATAATGTTTGCACTGAATTTTTGAGGAGATGTAAGACATCACAGAAGTTAGCACAATTGCTCCTGGATCACAGGTCCAAACAATTTGCTAGTTGGCATATTTTTTTCTGTCCACCTAAGCCACAACCCTTGAAATGTCTGCTTCCTTGCCATCTATATGTATAAATAGCATATTTCTGAAGTTGCCATTTATGTGTATATCCTATCTATCACAATATCTCATCTGAACTATTATAATATCATGTACTGCAACCACGTTATGGGTTGAGGTAGACTTCAGACAAATCATATTGCTTACCTGTGCCACATTGCTTATATATTACCTTCCACGTCAGATTTAAGGGCATGAATGACATTTAAAACTTAGCAGGGGATGGGATTAGTTTATCTAAAAGAAAAATTGCTACATGTATCTGCTTTGTGCTTCATTCCCAAAGCTTTAAAATCATCTATGCCTGGCTAAATTTGCCTGCATTGTGAATGTAGGTGGCAAAATTTAGTCAGTAAGGTGCCTTTTTACTAGGCTCTTAAACGGATATATGATCCCTAGTGGTAGTCATGCAAGACTACTGCTAAGGGCACCATTTTGAAGCCTGGGCAGAAGTGACTGTCTGAAGACCCCCCTGAATCCCTAAAATATCCCTCAGACCAAAAGAACACCCGCTCAGACCTCCAATGAGGTCTGCCTGGTTACCGCTGGGTTAGCACAGGAGCCCTTACCGCCACCTCAATGGGTGGCGGTAAGGGCCCCCCCCCCCCAAATAAAAAATGGCTACGCAGCAAGTGCTTCACTTGCCACAAAGCCATTTCCTCAAATTTCCCGAGACCCCCTTTTCCTGCTGCAGTAAAAGGGGGCTTTGGCACATGTTAAAAACACTCGCTGATGCCAGTGCAGGCCCCCTTTTGCTTGGTGAAAGGGGCCATAAGGGCCTTATTCTATAAAGGTTATGCTCCTAAATTAACATTTTAAAATTAGGAGCATACTCTATTTTGGAGCATAGAGTATGCTCTTAATTTAGGAGCATAAATTTAGGAGCATAACCTTTATAGAATAAGGCTCTAAATCAGTGGTGTGCTGGTAAATTTTTAACAGCAGGCTCTGTCCCTGGTCCACCTCTGGGCCTCCCTGTCTCTGGGCCCCCCGTCTCTACGCCCCCACGTCTCTGTGCCCCACCCAAAAATTGCAGAGCTGGCTATGCCTGGGGGGGAATACATTACTCTCTCCAAGAAAAACAAATTAAATGCTCCCAGGTTCCAATCTAATTCATGTTTAATGTGGGATAAAATGCCATAAATAAGTAAATAAATAGATAGAAACTCTGAACATTGACCACCTGATTCTTATAACATGATGTCTGTTTTAGAAGCCCTTTACCAGGAGAAAAAAAATCTCTACACCAATATAACAGGGTTAGGGTGTCCCTGTAACCACCCCTTCCAAATTACACACCAATTATGATATATAACAAATTACTACTCTACGTATGCAAAATTATTTCCTTATTACACTTCCTCTGTGTGTGTATACAGAAGCCGTCATTTTTGAAAATTCAACTTTTTTTTTCACAGTATCCCCTGGTGAAAAGTTATTCCGTTATTATACTTCCTCTGTACACATCCATATGCACAAGCCGGCATGTTTGAAAATATTTTTTTAATATCCTCCCTATGGTCCCCACACCACCCCACCTACTCCAGGCCTTCTCCCCACTACCCCGATCCCCCGAGCTGCAGGGTCCCAGCATGTACCTAAAGGCAGGCAGCCACCCTGGTGGTCTAATGGATTTTTCAGGGCCCATGCAGGAAAGATTCCCATTCTTTCCTGCCCGCTGCCAGCGCTGACCCTCCACTGCCGCATTGCCTTTAAAATAGCTGCCAAGACTTACAAGGGCGGTCTCGTGAGGCCGCTGCTGGAAGTCTCGGCAGCCATTTTTAAAGAGCAAAGCGGCATTGGAGGGTCAGCGCAGGCAGCAGGCAGGAAAGACTGGGGATCTTTCCTGCATGGGCCAGAAGAATACATTGAACCACCAGGGTGGCTGCCTTAAAGGCTTTAGGTATATGCTGGGACCCGCGGATCGGGGGCGGGAGGAAAGGCATGGCAAACCGGCTCACCCTGTCTTAACAACCGGCTCGCAAGATGTCAGAAAAATTAACAACCAAGCCATCTCCAGCACACCACTGCCCTAAATGGTTAATATAGGGATGAAAATCTATCTATATGAGTCAATATTATTCATATGGTAAAAGGGCAGTGTCAGGGTGGGTTGTGAAAATTATCCAAATACTGGCAATATTCAGCTGCTATTCAGAAAAACTATACATTTTGTGTAGGACTGTTCAATTGCAGGCCTAATCTCAACAGATATTGGTGGTAGTGGTGACCACATTACATTTAGAGCAAATTCATCAAGTAGCATTAGTAAGCTGTGTTATTTGAGCCTTAGTATGACTTAAACAGTCTTAACGCTGCCTGACCAAAAATACCACAGTGATATTTAAGTTGCCACTGGTTAGGTAGTAATGAGATGCAAAATATGCATTAGGGCCCAAAAATCACTGTAAATAACCTAGCTTTTTGCTGGGATTATTTTGCCATCCAGGAGCATCGGGCCACAAAGCCATAGCCTGATGCTCATGGGCTGACAAATCAGGGTCCACCCAGTCTTGTGGCCCCCCTGGCTTAAGCCCCCTTGTACAAGGCCTATCCACCCCCACAAACAGGATCTCCCCCCTCCCCCCTTATTTTTCGATCTGAAAGGTAGCCCTTGTCCCTTACCCCTAAACTGTGGTGCAAATTACACACCTAAATTAGGTGCATATCCCCTGTATTCTATAACAATGTACGTAAATGCTAGGAATGCCCCCGTTCTGCCCATGACCCTGCTATTTCCTCGCCTTTTTTTCCTCGTACCTAAATATATATGCGTAAGTTCCAATTAAATCTAATTAGTGTCAATAATTGTTAAAAAGTCAATTATTGGCACTAATTGACTTTTTATTCAATTAGATTGTGTGCATAAATTGGGCAGGCACCCAAATTTGCGCACTCAAGGGGTCTTTTACTAAAGCTTAGCTTGAGTTATCTGCAGCAGGGCCCAAAGGACTAAAATATGGCCCTGCTGTAGATAACTTGAGCTAAGCTTTAGTAAAAGACCCCCACAATCTTTAGTGACTTTTATAGAATTAGGGGGATAGCATAGGTAGGGACACCTAAATGTGAGCATGTATCTGCCAGCTTATGCTGCTATTCTGTAACAGTAATTCTCATGTAATTCCCATTACCAATTAGGATCACAGCTCATGTAAAGTGGGTGCCTAAATTGTGATGCCCAGTTAAAAAAAATTGCCCCCTCTGTGTTTTTTTCATTCTTAATACTATTTATATTGCATCACTATTATTTTTCTTTATACAAAATTTTTTTTTTAACTTTCTTTATAATTTGCAGCTATAAATCAGAAGAGCTCATCCTGTCCACATTTACCAGAGCTTGATTAATTATGTTTTATACATGAAATCTTAGAGCAACCATGCATTAAATAAATAATTTGACACAAAATCAGTTTCTATGGCTACTCTATATTGAATACTATTCAGATTGTATTACATGCTTCATGTTAATGGGAAGAATTCTTTTAGAAACTAAAAAGCACCTAGATATTCTACAATATCCATATTTAATAATACATTTTTCCTATACCATATTTATACTGAGTTTACTTTTTGTGTAGGCTAAACATGATTGATTGAGATTATATAAAGATAATAACAGCAGAGAGAAAAGTAATTGTAATATCCTCTAAATAACACAATATGGATACAATAACAACTACGAATTATTATTGAAGAAATTACAACAGCTTATACACACTGATTGCATTTCCAATAACAGCATATGATATTTTATTTATTTATTTATTAGGATTTATTTACCATCTTTTTGAAAGAATTCACTCAAGGTGGTGTACAGTAAGAATAAATCAAACATAAGCAACAGACAATTACAGCAATAAAAATATTCAAATGACAACACAAAGTATGGCATAGTATCCTACAATGTCAACATAATATGTAATAGAACATTTTAATAAACAGCATAGGGCATAAGCAAAGATGGAACATATAGGGGGTCTTTTACTAAGGCGCACTAGCATTTTTTATGGCACGCTAAACCTTAGAGATTCCTACAGGAATATATGGGCATCTCTAATGTTTAATGCACCCTAAATATTAGTGCACACTAAAATGCTAGAGCGCCTTAGTAAAAGAGGCCCATAGATAGGTAAAAAAGTAAGAGGAGTTAGAAAATAAGGTGGCTAATTTAAAGAAAGTTGCGCATGAGGTCAGAGAGATGATTAAATGTTAACTCAGCTAGGGTAGGAGTGGATAAACATTTGACAGCAATAATAGCTATGGAAATGTTCAACTATTGATAACAAAAACTATAGTACAACTTGAATCTGCACAATCTATATTATGGTTTTAAACAGCAAGCACAGTCCCAACTCAAGTAGACCAGTTAACTCTGTAATACTCCTGCTCTTGTTCTCAATGCTCTATCCATACATCTTCCCTTTAATCTTCACAGCTAGCATTCTTTCCAGTAGCTTTACACAGCAGTCCTCCACCCCCCTCTACTATGTCTTACAGCCTTCAGGCTTTCACATAAGGGTTTTTCCTTTAAGGCCTGGCAAATTGTTCCCACTTCTTATCACCTGGTTCAGTGGTTCTCTGCTACCTAGTACTGCTTCTTCACATAAGGACTTTATCCTTTAAAGCTCAGCAGGTGGTTCCAACTTCTTCCCACTTGGTTCAGTGCTTCTTTGCTACCTAGCACTGCTTCTGCCCCTTTTCTGACCTCTGTCTTCCAGGGCTGGAGAAGGCAGAGGGGGAATGGTCCCGTCCTTTTTTCTGTTGGCTTTGGAACCCTCCCAATGACCATTTCCCAGAGATGAGACAAAGGAATTACATTTACTCACTGGATCTTCCCCTCCAGCTTGCTTTGCCCTTCCTGGGGAATCTATAGCCTTCCTAAATTTTACCTCCCCTCACCTCATTCTTTTGTCATTGTTTTAGGTAAGAGCTGGTTCCTACAGTACTCACAAGACTTGGATGCCTGCTGCCAGCATATCCCTCCCCCATGGCTCTTTAAATCTTAACCCATAGATTCCCTATTTGAGACTGCTCCTTAATACTGGGATCAATGTCTGGGGATTTTGGAGACTCTGGAGGTTCCATCCCCTATTTTCTCCTCACATATCCTGTGGCATCCCTAAAGTGCTACAACATATTTTACTAAAATGGATTAGGTTTTGGGCTTAGTACACTATAATGTTGACTTCTAATGCACAGCAAGGCCAGAACTAATGCTGCATCAAGAAGGGGCATTCTCACAATTTTTTATTGCAGTCCATGTGTTAACATTTGGATTAACACATATTACATGCCCCAAGTTACAATAGAAACACTTACCATCTCCTAAGTGCTCTTGCATTAACAGTGTGTCAACCAGTTAGAGCACAGTAAATATAATGCTTCTACATTCATGCTTCATCTATGCCATGCCCCCTGAATGAAAAATGTTGAAAAATGTAGTAATGTATAGTTTAACATGCGGAAACAAGCAAACTGTAGAAAAGCCTCTCAACACAGTTGAAAAGTAACCTATTTCCACATGTTAACACTCCTTAGGGCCTAACACAACTTGAAATGGCATACAGCAGGATGTGCTCCAGCATCCTGCGGTAACTGCTAAAGATGCAATATACTCACTGCATGTTAAAGGGATCAACTACCTATCTCTTCGACAAGATATATCACAAAGATCAACATGTGTAATTGTATAATCTTTTGAACTTCTAGTACTGTCTTATAATGTCTTTTGTTTTAATACCATCATGTAATTCACCACCATGTAACACAAACCCTCTGGAAACCGAATGTATATTCACTTCTATTTCCAGTACCCATGATGTATTGTAAGCCACATTGAGCCTGCAAAGAGGTGGGATAATGTGGGATACAAATGCAATAAATAAATAAATAAATCAACACTTGCAAGAAATAGTTGTGGCCAGAGACCCCCTTCAAGCCAATAAACCCCTCTAGCACTACCCCAAAAGAAATTCTTCAATATTGCCACCCCAATAAGACACCCCCAAACCCAAAGAGCCAAACACCCACTTGGAATTGTTCAATCCCCCCCACTTGCAAATCCTCCAAGGCTTTAAACCATGTCTTCCCACCCTCCCAAACACCTGTGTTGCTGGGCCTACCTTAGTGAACTCCCTGATCCCTAGTGGTCTATGCTTGCAGTGAGCACTGGCCACCTAATTCTATAAATGGTGCTTTAAATTGCACATACAAATTTGAGCATGCACCCAATTTGCGTGATGACATCATACTACTACTCATCTATTGGTGTTTTCACAAATTCAAAATGATTTTTCTACATAGAAATGAAAAACAAAACCCAGCAAAACTGACATTAAATTCAGAATCATATTATAAATCTGAAGTCCTATTTAAACCCTTCGGGGGGGGGGGGGGGATACTAGAAACAATACAGCAGCACATCAAGGTCACCTCCCTGCTGTGACACAGAGACTTACTCTAGAATGAGGAATCTCAAATGATCAAAAGAATGACCTGCTGTCAAACAATGATCTACAAGGGGGGCAGCACAATCTTGTTTGCATAGGTGAATTCTATGTCCCAAAAGTCTCCCTTTCAGTGTTCAAAATGTCTTTCCTATATAGACCAAAGAACACAGACCCAAATGGCATAAACCATTTTAGCCCACATGTGATTAGTCAATGCTTTCAAAGTGATATGACATCCATTGAGCATCAACATTGTACCTGAAAAGGAGGCACCACATCCACTACATAGAGCACATGAATAGTAGCCAAACTGCCCCTCATCTCTTAACTGGGGAGGATCACTTGGAAGATAATATGGAACTAAAAGATCCTTTAAATTTGTCCTTAGTTTAAAAGTAAAAAGAGGAGGCTGTTATAGTCCAGGATGTAAGTCCAATATGTTCCAATACTTCAAAATGGCTGTCCTCACCATCGTTGCTCCAGTGGAATATGTCAACACATGCTCAAAAGTAAACATGGGCACTAGAGGCCATTAGCACCATACTAGCACCTGCATTTGCCTGAACAGAATCTTCGGAGGCCCGAAGCATGGGAACAAACAAGTGCACAGACAAACAACGCAAGTAGCATGTTAATGTAGTCAAGCTCATGTGATTGAAGTCATTTTATATTCCTCCCCAATGCTCAGAAAAAAGTCCCAAAACAAAACTGCCTTACCACTTTAAAAAAATAACACTAGGTCGGAGCAGGCATTAGGGTATTGGAAGAGAGGATTTCTCATGATTCTTTCTGCAAAATCAGATGGTTTCAATTGCTTTTGGAAGAATTAGGAAGCCCATGCAAGTCCTTAAGCATTGGTCATGAGAAACAGCAGACCCAAGCAAAACCACACATTGGTGTATGTTTCCTGTGTCTAAATATAAGCATCAAAGCTAAAAAAAAAAAAAAAAAAAGCTAAGGACACCCAAAGAGAAAGCATAAGTACATAAATACAACATTATTGTATTTGTTCATACCGGAATTGGCAAACGCCTTTACGGTACTATGTAAGCCACATTGAGCCTACAAATAGGTGGGAAAATGTGGAATACAAATGTAACAAATATATATATAAATAAATATGTACATAAGTATTGCCATACTGGGAAAGACCAAAGGTCCATCAAGCCCAGGATCCTGTTTCCAACAGTGGCCAATCCCGGTCACAAATACCTGGCAAGATCCCCAAAAAGTACAAAACTTTCTATTCTGTTTATCCCAGAAATAGTAGATTTTCCCCAAGTCCATTTAATAATGGTCTATGGACTTTTTCTTTAGGAAGCCATCCAAACCTTATTGAAACTCCGCTAAGCTAACCGCCTTTACCACATTCTCTGGCAACGAATTCCAGAGTTTAATTACACGCTGAGTGAAGAAACATTTTCTCTGTTTCGTTTTAAAGGTACTACGTTGTAGCTTCATCGCATGCCCCCTAGTCCTAGTATTTTTGGAAAGCGTAAACAGACGCTTCACATCTACCCTTTCCACTCCACTCATTATTTTATAGACCTCTATCATATCTCCCCTCAGCCGCCTTTTCTCCAAGCTGAAGAGCCCTAGCCGCTTTAGCCTTTCCTCATAAGGAAGTCGTCCCATCCCATTTATCATTTTTGTCGCCCTTCTCTGCACCTTTTCTAATTCCACTCTATCTTTTTTGAGATACACATTGGTATCTGTTTCCTGCATCTAAATATGTGTCCAAACAAACAACAAAAAAAAAAAAATTGCTTATATTTACACCACAGAAAACAGATGCCAATGTGTGCTTCGTGTTTGGGTTTTACCCGGTGCATGTGAACAGGAGCAGAGCTTACCACGGAACTCTTTCGCTCATATGCCAAGCACAATCCTCCCGCCAAACTTCCTAAAGCTCAATGCTATGAGCGCACATATATTTGCATGTCATTAGCTTTGAGCATTAGGGCGTTGTTCTGCACTGTTCCGGTGGTATTTTTATGAGACACTATTTGGAACAGTGCCAGAGTTTTGAACATAGGGGCCTCAATATCTGAATTTAAATCTCTTGGAATATATTCTTGTTCTCACTGCCACAGATACTTAGATAAATCCCCTCATGGGATTTCTGTTCTATTAAAAATAATTGTGTAAATCTGCCACTGCATCAGGTACTTTTTTTTCAATCAGATACAAGTGATAGTTTTTCTTTAGAAGTTCATATAGCTGAGCAGTGTTCGATGATATATTGTTTGGTCACATTGTTTTCCCAATGTATAATTTTTAACAAGGACATATTACAGCATAAACCATTCTGGATGATGTGCAATCTATTTTTGATGTTACAATGGGATGGAATCGCAGATCTGGATGAATAAAATCTTGTAGTTCCAATGTATTCACAAATCACACAATTCCCCCTTTTGAAATGTCCAAAATTTGTTGTGTCAATGTTTTGCTGCATTCCACTAAATGAATGCACTAAAGATTCTCACATGTTTTTTTGTCCATTGCTTAAAGTGGTGTGGTAGCTGAGTTAATCCACTTTTAAAGGTAATAAATAGAAATAAAACAAAAATAGAAAAATAAAATAGATGATACATTTTTTATTGGACTAACTCAATATGTTTTAATTAGCTTTAGAAGATAACCCTTCTTTTTCAAACCAGAAATGAGCAAATGTTGATAAATATTAGAATATAAATACAAATTAAGGAGCCCTTTCACTAAAATGTGTTGTCCTAATAATTGCTTAATATGTGAGAAAACACATCACAAATTGTTTTAAATTGTTACGCAGTAAGTTCCTTATTTCCATGCGCTAATCAAGCATTATATATTTTTAGCACATTCTGATTAGCACATGCTAATAAGATAATGCAGAATTAACATGGGAGCACTTAGCACCTCATAAGTACATTCGTACAGAAGTATTGCCATACTGGGACAAACTGAAGGTCCATCAAGCTCAGCATCCTGTTTTCAACAGTGGCCAATGCAGGTCACAAGTACCTGGCAAGATCCCAGAAAAGCTCAATACATTTTATGATGCTTATCCCAGAAATAAGCAGTAGATTTTCCCAAGTCAATTTAATAATGGTCTATGAACTTTTCTTTTAGGAAGCCGTCCAGACCCTTTTAAAACCCCGCTAAGCTAACTGCCTTTACCACATTCTCTGGCAACAACTTCCAGAGTTTAATTACACATTGAGTGAAGAAACTTTTTCTCCGATTCATGTTAAATTTACTACTTTGTAGCTTCATCGCATGCCCCTAGTCCTAGTATTTTTGGAAAGAGTAAACGATTCACGTCTACCTGTTCCACTCCACTCATTATTTTATAGACCTCTATCATATCTCACCTCAGCCATCTCTTCTCCAAGCTGAAGACACTTCAGCCTTTCCTCATAGGGAAGATGTCCCATCCTTTTTATAATTTTTGTCGCCCTTCTCTGTACAGTGGTGGAAATAAGTATTTGATCCCTTGCTGATTTTGTAAGTTTGCCCACTGACAAAGACATGAGCAGCCCATAATTGAAGGGTAGGTTATTGGTAACAGTGAGAGATAGCACATCACAAATTAAATCCGGAAAATCACATTGTGGAAAGTATATGAATTTATTTGCATTCTGCAGAGGGAAATAAGTATTTGATCCCCCACCAACCAGTAAGAGATCTGGCCCCTACAGACCAGGTAGATGCTCCAAATCAACTCATTACCTGCATGACAGACAGCTGTCGGCAATGGTCACCTGTATGAAAGACACCTGTCCACAGACTCAGTGAATCAGTCAGACTCTAACCTCTACAAAATGGCCAAGAGCAAGGAGCTGTCTAAGGATGTCAGGGACAAGATCATACACCTGCACAAGGCTGGAATGGGCTACAAAACCATCAGTAAGACGCTGGGCGAGAAGGAGACAACTGTTGGTGCCATAGTAAGAAAATGGAAGAAGTACAAAATGACTGTCAATCGACAAAGATCTGGGGCTCCACGCAAAATCTCACCTCGTGGGGTATCCTTGATCATGAGGAAGGTTAGAAATCAGCCTACAACTACAAAGGGGGAACTTGTCAATGATCTCAAGGCAGCTGGGACCACTGTCACCACGAAAACCATTGGTAACACATTACGACATAACGGATTGCAATCCTGCAGTGCCCGCAAGGTCCCCCTGCTCCGGAAGGCACATGTGACGGCCCGTCTGAAGTTTGCCAGTGAACACCTGGATGATGCCGAGAGTGATTGGGAGAAGGTGCTGTGGTCAGATGAGACAAAAATTGAGCTCTTTGGCATGAACTCAACTCGCCGTGTTTGGAAGAAGAGAAATGCTGCCTATGACCCAAAGAACACCGTCCCCACTGTCAAGCATGGAGGTGGAAATGTTATGTTTTGGGGGTGTTTCTCTGCTAAGGGCACAGGACTACTTCACCGCATCAATGGGAGAATGGATGGGGCCATGTACCGTACAATTCTGAGTGACAACCTCCTTCCCTCCGCCAGGGCCTTAAAAATGGGTCGTGGCTGGGTCTTCCAGCACGACAATGACCCAAAACATACAGCCAAGGCAACAAAGGAGTGGCTCAGGAAGAAGCACATTAGGGTCATGGAGTGGCCTAGCCAGTCACCAGACCTTAATCCCATTGAAAACTTATGGAGGGAGCTGAAGCTGCGAGTTGCCAAGCGACAGCCCAGAACTCTTAATGATTTAGAGATGATCTGCAAAGAGGAGTGGACCAAAATTCCTCCTGACATGTGTGCAAACCTCATCATCAACTACAGAAGACGTCTGACCGCTGTGCTTGCCAACAAGGGTTTTGCCACCAAGTATTAGGTCTTGTTTGCCAGAGGGATTAAATACTTATTTCCCTCTGCAGAATGCAAATAAATTCATATACTTTCCACAATGTGATTTTCCGGATTTAATTTGTGATGTGCTATCTCTCACTGTTACCAATAACCTACCCTTCAATTATGGGCTGCTCATGTCTTTGTCAGTGGGCAAACTTACAAAATCAGCAAGGGATCAAATACTTATTTCCACCACTGTACCTTTTCTAATTCCACTATATCTTTTTTGAGATGCGGTGACCAGAATTGAACGCAATATTTGAGATGCTGAAAAAACACATACATTTTTTTTTTAGTGCCGGGGGCTTACATGGTGGTAATTGGGCAGCCCTGGTCATTGCCCGGCAACCACTGGGTTAGTGCGGGAGCCCTTATTGCCTCCTAAATAGATGGCAGTAAGGGCTCCCCTGGGAAATGGCCACACGACAAGTAGTTCACCTACCGCATGGCAAAAAACAAAGCACAAAAGGGCCTCCAAGGTTGGAACAAAGCACAAACTTTAATAGATGAGACCTGATATGAGCCGTGTTTCGGCGCTCCAGGCGCCTGCCTCAGGGGTTGTAAAAATGACGTCCTAGAAACCAATGATCATGCGGACCACGTTCTGGGTGACCTGTACATAGAATCACTGATGAGGATTGGGTTTCAGGATAACAGTCTTTAAAAAGACGCGATCACTGTGAACATGCAGTGCAACATTCATGAACGAGTGCACTTGAGCTTACATCCAGCTTTTCAGTACCTCGTTCCTGAATGTTGCACTGCATGTTCACAGTGATCGCATCTTTTTAAAGACTGTTATCCTGACACCCAATCCTTTATGTACAGTTCACCCAGAACATGGTCCACACGATCATTGGTATCTAGGATGTTATTTCCCTGGAGTGCTGAAACACAGCCCGTGTTGGGTCTCATCTATCAAAGTTTGTGCTTTGTTCCTACCTTGGAGACCCTTTGTGCTTTGTTTTTTTGCCTATTGGATTTGTGTACTTTTGGACTCTCTCTCTCCTGCTGCCTCACTTACCTCATGGCCATTTCCTTTTTTTAAAAAACAAAACAAAAACTTTTACCCACTGCAGTAAAAGGGGGCCTTGGCACACAACAAATCCATGTGTCAATACTACCTCAGGGCCCCTTTTACAATAGCTTTGTACAAGGGGCCCTAAATGAACATGAAACATAATTCTGTTTCAGAGATATTTGAAAAAATATGTTAGTAATCTATTGTAATTGTTTTTCCTTCAATCTAATGAAGTTAAATGTTGGAATCTTAAGTGATTCTCAAGAAACAAAAGACAGAATCATTAAAAATTAGCTATAGATTTTGTATAATATAATAACTATGCACATGCCAAAACTCCAGAAATTAAATGGATGCATTGAGTTAAGTAAATATGATAGTGGCTAAATCTAATTTCCAAAGACCACTTACTAAAATGCAGGGTAAATTAAAAGAATCGCTATGAAAAATGTTTATTTGGAATTGGGTTTTCTGTACTTCCACTCTATGAGCTTTATACCTTGTGCAACAGAAAGTTCCAATCAAACTTTTAGTTTATTTAAGACAAAAGTACAATTAATTAAAGAAACATGTCTTTTTCTATAAGTCAACAATAACAAGCAAAAGAAGAAAGGGTAACGGATCTCAGATGAAACTAAATAACAAAGAAAAAAGTTACAGAGATCAAATGAATTCCAAGTCTTTTTATAAACTATTTACCACAGATCATTTAGGCAAAGGGTACTGTAGAATCATAATATGGTTAAAACCATAATATTGTTTTAACAAATTATCAAATCAATATTCAGAACTGGTGGTTTGGCCATGTCCTGACATTGAATATCCAGACATAATTTTGGCAGCAGGGTTCAGCGTTTAAAAAACAAAACACTGACTGCCACCGTCTGCATACTACCCTTTAGAGATAATCAGAGAATACATTTAAGTGCACAATCCTAGTAAATTTTCAAAGATGCCTATTTTAGAGCATACCTGTCAAAGCTAGAAGCATAAATCTTGGACCTATTCATTTTGTCACATAGAAGCAAATACATTTTTCTCTTTAGGAGCTCTTTCACTAAGCTTTATTTAGCAGCTAACAAAGGTGTCCTTTTATGAAGCTGTGGCAAAAGGGAGCCTGTGCTGGTGTCGGCGTGTGTTTTTGATGCACTACGAGGCCCCCTTTTACCACAGTGGGTAAAGGCAGGTTTTTGTTTTATTCAAGAAATGGCCATGCGGCAAGTGAAGCACTAGCCACATGGCCATTTTGGAGGGTGCAACACTTACTGCCACACATTGAGGTGGCGGTAAGGGCTCCTGCGCTAACCTGGGTACACACCGGTGCTACAAAAATTGAAATATTTTTGCAATGTCAGAAATGGCACCTACTGGGGGAGGTAACTACCTCCAGGCTGCTGCAGTAGCCTGGCGATACTTCCCTTTTAGCGAGCAGTAAGCCTGTATTGGGCTTATTGCTGCATCGTATAAGGGCCCTAAAGGGTTTAGCACATAACAGACAGTAGCTCAGGCCTGCACTACTATCCCCTGCACTAAGATGGTCTTTTACTAAGAGGCGGTAAGCCCAAATCAGGTTTACCACTCACTAATCCAGAACTACCACTGGGCTACTGCAGCATCCTGGCGGCGGTTCCCACCCCCCAGCGTGTGCCATTTCTGGTACTTTTTAATTTTTGTAGCACTGGTGTTTACCCAGTGGTAATCGGGCAAAGCAGCGTGCTGCCCCGGTTACCTCCGGGTTAGTGCGGGAGCTCTTACCACCACCTCAGTGGGTGGTGTTCCCCCCCGAAATGGCTGTGAGGAAAGTGGTTCACGTGCCACATGGGCATTTCCTAGAAAAAATGACAGCCTTTTACCTGCTGCGGTAAAAGGGGACCTCAACATGCATAAAAAAAACAAGTTGACACCAGCGCAGGCCACCTTTTACTAAAAGGAACCCTAAAAAGCAGCCAGCACTGTAAAAATCTTGCATTAGCTGCTTACATTGGGAGTGGGCAGGATCTGGACATGACATGGAGAGGCAGAGGTGTGGCCAATTGTGAGAACTAGCACATGGGCAGAGTATCAAAGTTACCCAGTTCCAGAAGAGAGTTTTTAGTCCACTCCTGAATTTCTGCCAACCTCATTCAGCTCCATTATGGGACCTGCACACAGATTTGAATAGGTAAAATCTGGGACTACAAATTCCACACTGTTTTGGGATGTAAGTTTAAAACCAGTACAAAACAAGCAAATACAGTAGAGAGGACAAAGGACAGCTTGTTGCTTCAAAATCTTTCATAATCAATCTTCAAATTACTTGACATGGGCTGTATTTTGGCTATAAGGCCTGCATCACTATCTGCCTCCTTTGAACTGATATGAACCAGCCAACATGAAATCTGCAGTGTTCTTCCTCAATGTCTGGGCCCAACAAGTAGTATCTGAGAAGGCTGAAGATGCTTTCATATAGTGGCCTCAAATGCAAAACAAGGATGATCTGTGGGACAGAAGCAAAGCTTGTATTGATAATCAAAAGTCTGGCTCCCTAAAAAAAAAAAAAATCAGTTCCAAAGACAATGTATGATCAAACAGAACTCCTAAAATCTTGATCATTGATGCCAATTTATAGTCAATATTATTTATGTTTATAATGTGTTCTAAGGTAACTGGGAAGACAGAGAAAAAGTGAAAAAAAAAAACTTAGTTTAAATTAAGCATTATTTCATGAAATGAATTTCCGGAATAACATGGTCTAAACTTTTTCCTAAATTCCATATAGGAATGGGAGTAAAAAAATATCTCAATAAATTCCTTCCAGTGTCTAGCAAATAGAAGTGCGAAAGTTAGTTCTAGAATTTTTAATCTCTTTTCTATAGGTGAAGGGAAGGACAATTAATCGGCATAATTAGATCTGCAAGTCTTTACAGTAACTGTGGAAGAGTAGCCTAGTGGTTAGAGTACTAGTCTTGACATCCAGAGGTGGCTGGTTCAAATCCCACTGTTGCTGTCTTGTGATCTTGGACAAGTTACAACTCTCCATTAGTACAAAATTAGATTGTGAGCTGTCCAGGGACAGAGAAATACCATGTGTACCTGAATATAACCCACCTTGAGATACTACTGCAAAAGGAGTGAGTAAAATCTAAATATATAAATAAACTGAAAATGGGGATAAAGATAATTAGGAGCTAAATCATGCAATACAATAAACAAGCCAATAAAAAAAAGATTCTAGCTTCAAATGGCAGCCAATGGAGTTGGATATAGTAAGAGGAAATACTATTGTACTGAGACCAAAAATTAAATGTACTGCAGTGTTTTGGACTGTTTGTAAACATTTTATTTAAGATTTAGTACATCCCAGATATGATAACTTACAATAGTCCACTTGTGAAAGTAGAAGTGACTGAATCAATAGACAGAACTGAGCTGTCTCAAAATAGTTACAAATGCACTGCAGTTTCATTCAACATCCAATTCTCGATAAGGTTGATGCAGTTGGAAATATCAGCTTTAGAAAAATCTGAAGGAAAAGGAATTGGAATCAAAACTGTCATGTCATCAATGTAGATAAAATTTCAGAAGCCTGCTCTTTTCAAAGTAAACCCCAATGTGAGAATAAAAACATTGAACAGAATTGGGGATGGGAGGAACCTTGAGGTACCCCAAACAGAATGGTCCAACTGTTTGAAAAGATACCGTTCATTTTAACCTTATACGTTATATGGAGAAATCTCTCGAACCAACTTGCAATGTTTCCCAATATCCCCATACTGTCCAACAACTGTAAGAGAATGCTATGATACACCAAATCAAACATGCTAGATAAATCAAACTGACATATCAGTGCTCTTTTCCCCTCACTTATTATGAGCCCCTTTTACTAAGCCGCATAGGCGCCTATGCACGCCCTGCGCATGCCAAATTGGAGTTACCGCCCGGTTACCGGGTGGCCCTTGCGATAATTTCAATTTTGGCACGTGTCCGCTACACGCATCTGAAAAATATTTTTTATTTTCTGGTACGCATAGCAGATGTGCGCCAAGTGGCATCTGAAGCGTGTAGGTCATTACCGCCCAAATTCTTTACTGCTAGGTCTATGTCTGGCGGTAAGGTCTCAGACCCAAAATGGATACACAACAATTTTGATTTTGCCGCACGCCCATTTTCAGGAAATTTTAAAAAGAGTCCTTTTTTACTGGCGCCCTGAAAATATGGATTGGCACGTTCCCCAAATCCGTGTCTACACTAACGCAACCAGAGCAGGACTGCTTCATTATTGGCTTAAGAAGGGCATAAAAAAATGAGGATTTGCTGGAGCCAGGACATTAGAGAGCTCTTGGGTTGCTTCTAAAATAACCATCTGGTACTTGGGGCCAGATGCACTAAACCTAACGAGCCAATAAAAGCCATTAACGAGCCATTAACGAGCAAGTAGTAAACCCTGGCATGCACTAAAAGCCATTTTACAACGACGGTAGCAGCTAATGAAAACGGAATGCAGATGATTCAAAGGCTATTATAATGAGCTGCACAACCGTTGCAGGCTATTATAATGACATGCACTACCGTTTTCTGATTCCCCTTACCGTGGACAACCTAACGGGAGGTCTGCACCTCTCATTAGGCTAGGGCTGCTGTGAACGGTGGGAAAGCGCCTAACAATCATCTTAAAAAAAAAAACAAGCTGGGTGTCGTGAGGGACGTTAATTTATTTTTTTAAGTTATGGCATCTTCGCTGAGGACGTACTTGCTCATACCGTACTTGCCAACAGTCTATTTGCGCTCCAGCTACAATCCTCCAGAGAAGAGAGAATCAGGTTGAGCTTCAGAACTTCACACTTACACGAGCATAACGCTTGGCTATTCTGCATGCTCTACCTGCTGACTGGCCGACTGTTTGACGATGGAATAGAGAATGCAAGTGAGCTACAACGAGTAGCTCATTTGCATTCCCTTTCCTTGATGCATAGCCGTTCCCTATCGATTTGCTATGGAATTCGGTAGGCAATGGCTCTAACGACGACTTTAGTGCATCTGTCTCTTGTTTAGGGGTATATTTAATAAAACGCTCTAAAGGATTTAGTGTGCGTTAAATGCCATGCAGCCTATAGAAATACAATGAGTTGCACATTGTTTAGCATGTGCTAATTATTAGCATATGCTAAATCCATTAGCACACCTTAATAAAAGGACCCCTTAATTAGCTATACTCAAATTTCAAACCTATAATCTACCAACTTTTCAAGCTTATTTCTTTTTCTACCTATTATCACAATGTGATCAGGATTATAGTGGCTTAATTCAGTATATTACAAATAAATAGTAAAACAAATGATAGAATTTGGGGAAGAAAACTTAAATCAACTGGTTTAACAGTTTTTAGCATTAAGATGACATCTAAACGAATGGTCACTTTCAAACACAATACAGTACTTTACAAACTTTGAAAGAACAAGCTCTCAGTCAAGACCTCGTATAAAGCCACTACTATTACAGAAAACTGTCTGTATGATAAATGGAGCTTAAACAGTTGTTTTTCACATCCTGCATCTCTCATTTTTAGTCCCATAGCTGATGTGCCCATTCTTTGTCATCTACAATTTTTCATCTTTATAGGATTTTGTTGATGGATAACTTTTGCTACAGTACATGCACTTAAGGTTTGATTCAAGCCTTTGAGACTTTGTTTTTGCATCTATTTCCTTTTGTTCATGCTAAGCGTGTCAAGAAGGGCATTGTGCCAACCATGTTATGATTTGTAAATCTGCTGACAAGAACACGTTACTTTAGAAAAAGTCCATAAAAATATATAAAACACTTTAGCAAATTTTGTTCAATAGTATTAGGGGTCCTTTTAATAAAGTGCACCGAAAAGTGGGCTGTGCGGGTGTAGATAGTGTATTGGATGCGCACAGGTCCATTTTTCAGCGCACCTGCAAAAAGACCTTTTTCTTTTTAGCCGAAAATGGACGTGCAGCAAAATAAAAATTGGTGCATGTCCATTTTGGGTCTGAGGCCTTACCGCCACCCATTGACCTAGCAGTAAAGTCTCACATGTTAACCGGGAGGTAATCGTCACTGCGCATACAATGTTGATTACCAAACGGTTAGCACTGCATGCCAGAAATTTTCCAGGGCGTGTAGTGGGTGTGCTTAGAAAATGAAATTACCACCCGGGCCTCGCAGTAGCTGGGCGGTAGTTCAAAATTGACACACATAGAACACATGTACACACTTGTGCAGCTTAGTAAAAGGGCCCCCCTTAATGTTTAATATACAGGTTTGTTTTTTTTTAATTGAATGTGCATTTAGCACCCAGATCCCTTTAACAGGGAATGGTGCAAGTTATAAATATGGTTCTAAATTTAAATTAAAATAACTCTTATAGACATATCCCCAGGGTGCACAGGGAATGCATCTATTATTGGGAATCTGTAAGGTACTTCTTAGTGACCTGTATTGGTCACTGTTGAAGAAAAGATGCTGAACTTGAAGGAGCTTTGTTCAGACTCAATCCTGTTTATTGACTTTTTTCCAAATTACTAAGCAATTACTTTCAAGCGACGCAGAGCTAAATAAAATACAGTGCAAACAGAAGACAATTAGGCTCATTTTCAAAAGAGAAAACCTTTCTGTTTCGGAAATATTTTGGAAAAGTGAGCTTTGTGACTAAGCTTTGTGGGTTTTGGAGGCCTCACTAAACAGTATAAGGGAGCAACGGAGAGATGTGTACCTGGGAGCTTTTAGGTGAAATCTACTGCAGTGCCCTCTAGGGTGCCCCACTGCTCTGCTGGGATGTCTGGTTTTTTTTAATCTCTTTTATCATACAATTCTTTGAATAGCATGTATTTCCTGAGGTTATGTCTCAGTGGCTCTTAATTTGTAATCCGCAATGAACTAAATTTGGTATTTGCGGACAAGAAGCCCCTGTAAAACATAAACATCAAAGCACATTTTCCAGACATGTTTCTATGCAATTCATCTTTCATAAATCCAAATCTCAGAGGTTGTGTCAGGGGCATGTTAAGGGTAAGATTTGGGTATTCCTAATCCCTGAATGTTTTTGGCCATAGTGGAACAAAATGAAAACATCCAGGACACAAACTAAGACATTTTGAGCTAGAAATGCTTTAATAACAACTAAGCCACAAAAAAGTGCCCTAAATCACCGCGGGACCCAATTTAAAGCACTTAGATTTATAAAGTTCCATAGGTAAACTTCTGGGACTGCATAGGAAGCAGTAGCAGCAGGCAGAGAGCCACACTCCTGTGCCTTTGCCTTGGTTGTTTATTAGCGAGGACCCAGTGAGGTGCAACTGGAGGGATCCTGCTGCAGGGCAGGTGGATAAAAGAGGAAGGAAGGAGAAAGAAACAGGCACCAGGGCGGGTTAGTAGGGGAGCTCTCATGAGTGGCAGTTGTTGTTTGCTGTTGCTGGACTAGAGGCACAGCTGTAAATGAAAGGCTGTGCAGCTGCATCTACAGACAGATCATCACCAATAGGAGGGTCACAAAACACTGGGGCCCACACCTGTAGCTACGCCCCTGCCACAGAATTAATATCTTACTAGTTCCTGATGGTAACAGATTTGAAAAATTTCTTCTTCCTAATTATTTTATAAAATTAAACCACAAAAAATGAGATGTAAAAGAATAAAGGAACAGAAAATAAGAGGCATACTTGCTGACAGCTTCCATTGTGTCTGTGTGTAACCATGCCCTACCCTCTCTCACTTCTATCCCTCCCATTGACGACTCACTTAATTCAAAGTTATGCTATAAAAGGATAATTCTAACATTTAAGTTTGATGATAATAATCTTTCTAAGGATGTCATGAGTTCCATACACACTTCTTTATCTATACCTGCATGCTTAAAAGTTAAGTTCAACTTGTTATTATTAGTTCTTTTCATATGGATCCCCCCCCCTTTTTTTTTTGATTCTGTGGATTCTTTTACTATCCTTTACCTTTTGAAACACAAGGGTTTTTCTGTCTGTGATGATAACCCCCTCCGATGTTAGAAGAGCACGACGGCTCTCAATGTGAAGCCTTGTATATATATAGGCTGGAGGTTCGGGAATTCTGAGGCTTTTCCCTTGTTGTATTTTCAAAATTAGAACAGATACACTCCACTGAATCTTTAGTGGGATAGATTCAAGTACTTTTTTCTGTGCCACTGTTATTATGAGAGCTTTTTCCTATTTTTGATTACTTGGAGGGGCATAATCAACGCGACTGCCCATCTCCATGGGCGTCTATGTCCAAGAACGGGTACGTGAAGGGGCGGGACAGACCGTATTTTCGAAAAAAACGGGCACCCATCTTTTTTTTCGATAATACGGTTTGTGCATTGGGTCATTGGAGGGGCCAAGATTCGTAGTGCACTGGTCCCCCTCACATGCCAGGACACCAACCCTAGGGGGCACTTGTAATAATTAAAAAAAAATTAAATACCTCCCAAGTCCATAGCGCCCATCCCTTGGGTGCTGAGCCCCTCAAATCCCCCCCAAACCCACTGCTCACAGATCTACACCATTACCATAGCCCTTATGAGTAAAGGGGGGCACCTACATGTGGGTACAGTGGGTTTTGGGGGCGGTTTGGACGGCTCCCATTTACCACAAGTGTAACAGGTAGGGGGGATGGGCCTGGGTCCACCTGCCTGAAGTCCACTGCACCCACAAATAACTGCTCCAGGGACCTGCATACTGCTGTGATGGAGCTGGGTATGACATTTGAGGCTGGCATACAGGCTGGGAAAAAAAGTTTTTAAAGTTCTTTTTTTTGGTGGGAGGGGGTTAGTGACCACTGGGGGAGTCAGTGGTGGTCATCCTCGATTCCCTCCGGTGGTCATCTGGTCATTTAGGGCACTTTTTTTGGACTTGTTTGTGAAAAAAAGGGTCCAAAATGACCCAAATTCGCGCTAAAACGCCTTTCTTTTTTCGATTATCGGCCGAAGGCGCCCATCTCTCCTCGGCCGATAAACACGCCCCAGTCCCGCATTCACCACACCTCTGACATGCCCCCATCAACTTTGCCCATTTCCGCAACAGATTGCAGTTGAAGATGCCCAAAATCAGCTTTCGATTATACCGATTTGGGCGCCTTTGCGAGATGGGCGCCCATCTCCCGATTTGGGTCGAAATATGGGCACCCAACACTTTCGAAAATAAGGCTGTTGGTAGTATTGCTCTCTTTCTCTTTTGTGACATAGTAGCAAAGCAGTATAACACTTCTTCAGAGTGGAAGTTCTTACTGGATCAATGGGACAAGGTGGGTACTCTCTCTGCTCTTGGAGTCCACAAAGGTAGACAATTGATCAGGATCAAAGAAAGTATACTTAACAGATTGATATTTAATAACTCATTTACAAGGATAATTCAATCAAAATAAGGCCCTAACTTGAACTGCTCAAGGCCGCATCAAAAGAAACTGCTGTTTTTTGTTCTGGGTAGGATATGAGACCTTTGGAAAAACCTGAACTCTGCAGTTAAGAAATAACATCCCTTTATTACAAAAGAAAAGCTTTAACACCCTGTCCCAATCCTGCTCCAATAAAAAATTGGCAACTAAAGTATCTGGAATAGCAGTTTCATCACTTTTCTCTATTAACTGAGTCATATCTGATTCATTCCCTTTGGTGCAGCTTCCTCCTTTCTATAAAAAGGAGGAATATAATACACTTTTGACAAAGAGGGCCAGGATTGTTCAGAAATCTTCAGTATCTCCAGAAAATATCTTTTTTAAAGTTAGTGACACAGCTATAGATGGAACCTTTGGAAAATTGATCCTTCTGTGAATTATGTTCTCTAAATTCTCAAACTTTCAATTAAAAAAAAAACATTATCCTTAATAACAGCAAATTGTTAATCAGTCAAAGACTTAATAGAGACCTCCATAGAAGCCACATTAGCCTCTATATTGGAAACCTCTGCTCCAAAACTGTAGAACTACCCTGTGTTAAAGCAGTTAAAGTGGAAAACGTATTTGATATGGAAACCTCAAACTTGGCAAAAGCCTCCGAAAAAGTGTCCAAGGTAAATAAGGGTGGTTTTACCACAAAGACAGGCTTTTCACTGCCTTCATTTCCTTCTCCAATGAACAGACCACCCATCGCTCCTTCTTCAAATCCAGCTGGACTCAAAGAGATGGTCCCAGCCACTCTCATGGTAGCTTATAACAGTGGTCCAGGTAATTGCGCCTGCTTCTAGGGATCTACCTAAATCATTTGTAAGTGACTTCCTAGGCAATGTATCATGCCTACTGCTGTTCCTCCAGGCTGAGAAAGAGAGGCCCTCTGCAAGAACAGATGTCAACTCTCCTTGCAGCATGGATCCTTCACTGGCTTCTAATCTGCTTTTGGTGACAAACTTATCCTTTGGGCCAGCTGTCAGAGGGACCGACTTGACTGCAGGGTACGCATGAGTCTCCCTTCCCTGTTGACAATAATTGTATGCAGGTAAAACAGCAAAATTAGGAAACATATTCACTGGCAGCAAGGGAGAGAAGCAGGTGCCATCTTGAAGGCACAAGTAATTTAGCTAGGCAGTTGACTCTCCCATCTGTAGAAATGCAGTTGAGTCAATGTGCTCACCAATATGTATTTTGATTTGGGTGACTGGCATCTAGAGATATTAATTCTGTTTTAAAGTCACGTATTCCTGTATTGATGTCTATTCTAAAGAGCTTGAGTTGAACCACCAATTCTGGTACTATGACTGATTTTATCACAAATGTGTTAACAGATATGTCAAGGGGTCTTGAAGGCTCTGTTCATGGACTAGAAGGCATTTCAAGGTTGTCCCAGTGCATTTGTGCAGTTTACCTAGCAAATTCGGCTAAAATAGAGAAGTCTGCAGGCTTCTGTTCTAAAACTAGGTTAAGTTGGAGTAGATTAGTACTCTTCAAGATGAACATTAACTGAAATCACTCTACTGGACTGACACTTTCTCTTTAATCTTTCTTTCTCCATATTTTAGCAGTAGGGTCTAATAAGAAATAAATTACCTTAAATAAGACCAGTGCATCCCATGCTAAGTCCATTTACTCAAAGCCCAGAGGGCTAAGTTCATTCAGATATAAAAGAAAAAAATCTCACCAGTATATATTAGTCCAATTGTCCAGTGCCACGAAGTTCAGAAATAAAGATATACTATTACCAACAAAATAGGTACACCAAGCATGGATTTACTGGGCAGATGTGAAGTGGGTAGGTACTACAAGTGCTGCAGCTGTGGTGCAGGCCCCTAAAGACTCCCATTGAGTGGCAGGGCCACATGGAAACTTGGGCCTCGGGGTCAAGCTATTTCAGTGATTGACACATTTGCAGATTAGATTCCATCCAGGCATCCCAGAATATGTCTTATTTTCCTATTCTTCTTCATAATTTTCTTTCCATAAAATAAGCCATTCTCAACATATTCATTAATTTTTAGGGAAAATACAAACATCTTTGTAGTTTCAAACAAACTGCTGTTAGAATTCTGTTTTGCTCAATCACACACATGAAGAGGGAGAAAAAAAAAGTAAGGGACAGATTTCTATATATAGGGACCATTTTACTAAGCTGTGTTAAGAAATGAGCTTAACATGTCCTTATATGGGACTTTCTGCATGCTAAGCCCATTTCTAGTTTGGCTGTAAATCTGGCCTTTTTGTATTATTTCTTTTCCTGGCCATGTGCTAAAGTTAGCATTAGTGTGTGGCCATTAAAAAAAAATCAATGCAGGAAAGCTAAGGGCTCCTGTATTATGGATACACTAACCAGTTAGCACAGTGGTAATGGGAGAGCACTAAGGGGGTCTTTTACAAAGGTGTGGTAGCGTTTTTAGTGCATGCTAATGATTAGCACGCGCTAAAAGCTAGATATGTCCATAGGAATATATGGGCGTCTCTAGCATTTAGTGCACGCTTATTTTTAGCATGCACTAAAAATGCTAGTACACCTTAGTAAAAGGACCCCTAGCTGAGTAGCACATCTATACCCATCCTCTGCCCTTGACACAAACCTGCCCTCCCAAATGCACAAAAAAAATTCCGTGAGCTTAGTATACACAGATGGCAAAACTAACGCAGAACACTTTAGCGCATCCTGCATTAGGGTATTTTTCCGGTGTTAGTTTCACATTGAGGGGCATTTTCAAACAGGGATGCCCATCGCTAAGGGCGCCCATCTCCGAGGATGGCGTGGCGAAGGGGCAGGGCCAACCATATTATCGAACGAGATGGGCGTCCATCTTTTATTTTGAAAATACGGTTGGCCCCGCCCAAATCTCAACCTAAATGCTGAGATCGCCAGATTTAGAGATGGGCGCCCTCGGTTTTCCCCCATAATGGAAACCGATGGCGCTCATCTCAAAAACGAACCAAACCAAGGCATTTGGTCATGGGAGGGGCCAAGATTTGTAGTGCACTGGTCCCCCTCACATGCCAGGGCACCAACTGGGCACTCTAGGGGGCACTACAGTGGACTTGGCAAATTGGTTCCAGGTGCATAGCTCCCTTACCTTGGGTGCTGAACCCCCCAAAACCCACTCCCCACAAATAAACACCACTACCATAGCCCTAAGGGGTGAAGGGGGGCCCCCACATGTGGGTACAGTGGGTTTCTGGTGGGTTTTGGAGGGCTCCCATTTTCCACCACAAGTGTAACAGGTAGGGGGGATGGGCCTGCATCCGCCTGCCTGAGGTATACTGCACCCACTAAACCTGCTCCAGGGACCTGCATACTGCTGTCACAGACCAGAGTATGACATTTGAGGCTGGCAAAAAAAGTTATTAAAGTTATTTTTTTGAGGGTGGGAGGGGCTTAGTGACCACTGGGGGTGTCAGGGGAGGTCATCCTCGATTCCCTCCGGTGGTCATCTGGGCAGTTTGGGCACTTTTTTTGTGACATGGACATAAAAAAAAGGGACCAAATAAAGCGGACCAAATTCTCGCCAGGGACGCCCATTTTTTTCCATTATCGGCCGCAGCCGGCCATCTCTTAACCATGCCCCGGCACGCCCCTGTCCTGCCTTCACTACCCTTCCGACATGCCCCCGGGAACTTCGGCCATCCCGGCGACAGAAAGCAGTTGGGGACACACCAAGATCCCAAGATGGCGCGCTGTGACCAGACGCACCTGAGTCTGCTGCCGAGGTGACCCCGGTGTTTTCTGTTGGTTTCGCTGCCTTTGTGGTTTCCTTGATGAGGAAACGAAGGGGGAAAGTCAAGGAGCATTCCTCGGCTCCTGGGGCGTCCTTGGCGTTGCGACAGACGACCCTGCAGTTTTCCAGACAGCAGCCGGGACCTCGGGGAACTTTGACCCCTTCTGCCGCTCTCGACGCGTCGGCGTCGATTGAAAGCTCTAACGGGGCTTCCCTGAGCCCCGTAGAGCGCATTGCTCCACCTCAACCCGGAAGGGAATTACTGGCAGCCCAAGCAGGAACGGCGAACGGAGACGCTCAGCCTAACCTTCTCGAGGAAAGGTCTGCGGTGATAGAACACGAACCCCAACCTAGAGAAGCACTTTTCCAATCAGCTCTACAGGTACTTCCACTGGATATTGTTTCAAAACTATCTCAGGTTGGTGATCAGGTTCAAGTCCTTCCTGGAATTTCTGGTGTGGTAAGACCTGCAATTGTGACTTTAGAGTCACTATGGGACATGGTACATAATATCCAAATCTCCATGCAACCTACTTTAAAAGAGAATACTGAAAATATAAGAACTCTTTCCGAAGCTGCGCTACTCCAAGCACAGGTATCTGCACAACAGGCCACTAAAATGGAAAATTTGAATATTAAATTGCAAGAGATGGGAACTTTAGAGAATGTTTTGGTTAAAGACAATATTTTTCTTCATAAACGGACGGAATACCTTGAGAACCAGATTCGTAGACTTAATCTTAGGTTCCTAAACTTCCCTAAGTCTCCTTTAATTTCACCTCTTGAAATGGTCAAGAAATATATGGTGGACATTCTTGGAATGGACAAGGATTCATTGCCCCCCATAACAAGGGCCTATTACATCTGGAACCCACAGGGAGACGATCGAAATCTCCCAAGGGTGGGGGATGGAATGAATTTAACTTCATTCCTTGAAAGCTCACTGGAGATAATTACACAGAGGTCTACTATGCTTGTTACCTTTGTATTGGAGCCCGACCGCAATGCAATACTGAGACTTTCTTTAAGACACTTAGAAAACTTGTTTATGGGCTCAAAGGTTCGTGTTTTTCCTGATTTCTCAAGGCCTACTCAAGCTAGACGCAGGGCTTTTTTAGATCTGCGTCCTAGAGCGTTGGCATTGGGGATCAACTTTGTATTACGTTTTCCTTGTATATGTAATTTGATGCTAGAGGGCAGTCAGTTTCAATTTGTAGACCCTAAACAGTTAAAGGAATTTCTTGATGCTAGAGTAGATACGAATGTTATGTGCCCTCCATAATAGCAGGCTGGGATCAGTAACCCCGAGGTATGCAAAGGGAGGTTTTTCTTTTTATTGCCTTTGTAAATATAAATTTTTGATTCTTGGGATCAATTTCTTAATTTGTGGACGAACAGGCCTTAAACTATATTCTTTGTTTTGTTATTTCCTTGTCAATGCCTATTGCATATTCATAATTTGTTGTGAAATAATGATTAACATTGATAAATAAAATAATTAAAAAAAAAAAAAAAAAAGAAAGCAGTTGGGGACGCCCAAAATTGGCTTTCGATTATGCCAATTCTTTCGCCCCTGAGAGAAGGGCGCCCATCTCCCGATTTGTGTCGAAAGATGGGCGCCCTTCTCTTTCGAAAATGAGCTGGATTGGCACCTAATACAGTTGAATAAAAAGGCCTCACAGTGAGATGTGGATTTTCTCATCTTTGTGGACTGGTAGATCAACATTACATGCCTCTACTTAAAAAATGCTCAAGGTGACATAACATGAAATTAATTACATTTACAATCAAGGTAATTAAACCATGCCACCAACTACAAACAGAATAAGCATTGCTAATGCCCAAATATTAAAAACATAAACATGTAGATTGGAGCATCTATATTTTATGTGCTATTTTATAAAAATATAAATTACAAAATAAATTGAGCTGGGTCTAGATATCAAGGTAAGAGCCATATATATAAATAATAATAATCATACAGAACAAAATCAAGCCATTCATCAACAAATAGTTTACTGCTAATATGTCATCTTGCAAAGGGAGTTAAAAATTGGTCATCATAATGCAAAATCACTTTAAGTTATCACGGTCAACTGACAGGCTGATATTCAAAAGCATTTATCCAGATAGCAGCACCTGAAAATCATTGCTCACTGCTCTGTGCTATCTGGATCACATTTCTCAAAGTAATTGCATAGATATGCAGAGTATTCAGCCTGCTAACCATATAGCTCTCTGGATAAAGTTAGAGCATAAAAAAGGCTATCCTAGCTTCATCTGGTTAACTATCTGGATAGCGGACTGAATACCACAGCTATCCAAAAGGCACCAGCACTGACCACTCTATTCAGTTATCTAGTGCCAACCATGTTGGATATCTATATTTATTTTCAGGTGTGGTGGCTGGCATTAAAAATATAAAGCTGGGGAGGAGGTCACCTGACCTGATCAAGATGGAAATCTGAGAGCTTTGCACCAACTCTGCAGTTGGTTCACTCTTTTCAGGATAAACATAGCATCAAAACAAGCCGAGGGAGAATCCATGTTTGCAGGCCATTAAGGGGTTCTTTTATTAAGCTGCAGAAAAAGGGGGCATGCACTGGTGTCAGTGTGTGTTTTTGACGTGTGCTGAAGAGCCATTTTATCAAAGCGGATGAAAGGCAGGTCTTTGTTTTTTTTTCCTAGACATAACCATTTGGTAAGTGAAGAACTTGCCATGTGGCCATTTCGAGGGAGTGCTTACCGCCACCTCAATGGTAACCGGGCATCACGTGGCACTGCCCGATTACTGCTGGGTACATACTACCGTTACAAAAATTGCTGTGGTAGCCCAGTGGTACTTCCTTTTAGCAAGCAGTAAACCCGCATTGGGCTTACTGCTGCTTCATAAAAGGGTCCTGAAGAGAGTAAAGCAGGAATTGGTTACACCCAAAATATGGTATCAACTAAAATGGAAGTTGCTCCAAGTGATATGATCCTCACTGAAAGCTGTGATTATGTACAAGTAAATCTGAATACTACTGCTAATCTCAATACAATCAACATAAACTCTCTTGTGTATATAAAAGGGGAAGGGAAGGGAAATTGGACTTGATATACTGCCTTTCTGAGGTTTTTGCAACTACATTCAAAGTGGTTTACATATATTCAGGTACTTATTTTGTACCAGGGGCAATGGAGGGTTAAGTGACTTGCCCAGAGTCACAAGGAGCTGCAGTGGAAATTGAACTCAGTTCCCCAGGATCAAAGTTCACTGCTGTAACTACTAGGCTACTCCTCCACTCCATAAACCTTAAGGTGCTCATTTTCAAAGCAGATGAACATTTCAAAATGGAAAAAAAATGTCCATCTGCCAAAAACATCCAAATCACGATTTTTGAAAGGCAGAATTTGGATGTTATATGCTGCAGTTCATCCAAATAGCAAGGGGGTTTATTAGAGGTATATTTGGGCATGATTAGGGTGGGCCCAAAATTAGGATGTATTTTAGCAATAATGGCACAGAAAGAAATGTCCAAGACATAAAAGGACATTTTTATTTAGACCACTTCCAGTCACATCAAGGGTACAAAAAGGTGCCCTGATTGAGCAGCTGACCACTGGAGGGATGATGCAATGACTAGTAAATGACACAAGCACAAAGTTTGCCCCCATCCACATCCCCACCCTGTTCCCGCAATCTCAAACTCCACTGAAATAGTTTCATCATTTTTGATAAAAGATAAATTCCTCACTTTTTGTATGAATGAGGTTTTGTACTGTTGCAAGGATGGGTGAAGATGGAGTTTGAGTTTGTGAGGACAGGGTGAGGATGGGGGACACTTTTTCCTCCATGTCATTCTCTAGGCATGACCCCTTCTTAATCTCCTAGTGGTTACTGACCCCCTCCCACCCCCCTAAAAGTGAAAGTGACAGTGGATATCAGGCTGTACGACAGCTTCAGGTACTAAGAGAGTAGCAAACAAGTGTAAGGAATAGCCTAGTGGTCAGTGCACTGGAGTTTGAACAATGGGACCTAGGTGCAATTCCCACTTTAACTCTTATTTCTTAAATATGTGAGCTTTCCTGAAACATAGAAATACCTCTGTACCTGAATTTATAAGACACCTGCAAGCGTGACAGCTATTGTAGTGATGTGCCTTTAGGTACAGTAGGTTTCTATCTGTTCCTGGAGAGCTCACAATAACATTTAACAGAATGACGGTGGGATTTGTACCTGGGTCCCATTGTTTAAAGTCCACTGCTCAGACTACTAGGCTACCCCTCTTCTCTGCAGGGATGTTTGTGTGACCATTTTTGTACAAATGATGCCAGACAGATGTCTTTGTGCTTTTTTGTTGTTGTTGGTGGTGGTGGTGTTCATATTTTGAACTGTTCATTTTGGACATTTTCAGTGTAAAGAACATCCTTGTATTTTCAAACTGGAAATCCCAATGTTTTTCCTGTTCAAAAATGGCTGTGAGATGGATTTCTGTTTTGTTTTTGTGGACCTTATGAACAGGATGTCCCAATTCTGACTTGGAAATTCTTTCAAAATATCCTTCCATGGGTATTAAGTCATTCAGGGATAGTTTCTCCTTTGCTTTTCAGATAGTTAATATTCTTCATCGCCATTGGCACATATTACAGCTTCATTCACTGTTCTAGTCAGGTCAATGCAAAACGTTCACCCGAGGTCCCAATATTAGGGACCATATTGTTTGGCTTAGTGCTTAGAAAGACAGGCATGTTTATGGATTTTAGAGACATGCCTGTCTTTCTAAGCGGGGGTATTTAAAAAAAAAAAAAAAAGCCGACACGTTTATGGCATTACAAAACCTAAGTTGTTAAATCTTTGTTTACTATTGGATGCTGCTCAGGCCATCTACTGTATGGAACTGCTTTTGATACTACCTGAAACATTGTAGATGTGCCTATGTATCGCATTGGTGACAATAAAAATTAATTAAAAAAAAAAAAAGAAAGACAGGCATGCACAGATCATGTAGCAACTGTGATTTTTGTACATTTTCTTTGGATACCTCAAAATGGATACATCCATATACAAAGAAAAGATGTCAATTAAGGCTACTAAAAGTTGTGCTTCTTCATTTTTAGTTTACTTTATTTGTCTTTGTCAAAGGATTTATTTTGGACGTACCACCAGAAGAGTTAAAACCTCCTTGATTGAACACTGTAGCTGACTTTATACACAGACATTAATGGTTCCTATGCTGCAACACTTTATATAATGCCATAATGATTTTTTCTCAAATTAAATAGTTGGTTATTGAACAGATTTTGGAGTCCCTTACTGGGGTGGGGAAGGGGTAATAGGATTCAGCATTTAACTCTACGTGAACAATATTACATATTTTTTCTTTTTAAAATTTTATTTTAAGAAAATCTTAATACACTTTAGAAGAAAACTCTTGAACAGAAAAGAACAATATCTCACAATCAATAAATGGTTTCATAAACATAAAAAGGGAAAAAACTATATAATACATCAATCCCCTTTATATAATCCAAAGAAACACTTACTAGTTAGTTATGTGTTCAGCATAAGTGATAATTGTATCTTAAGTCCACATAGTGAAAAAAGGCAAGACACAATCCAAAGAAATAACATTGAGAGAAAATAGTGGAAGATCAACCTCAAGCAATTACAAAATTACAGAGTAGAAGTTACAGGAGCTGATAACAGGGGTGAAGGGATAGGGACCTGTTAAGAGTCCAAGAAGGTCATTAGATGAGCTGGTTCAAAGAAATATATTTAACTGACTATAATGTAATCACACATTTACATGGAAAATTAAGCCAGAAGATCCCCCCTAACTGGAGAAGATGTGGACATAGTTTCAAAAAGCATTGACACCTTCGTTGAGTTTGTCTAGATACAACAGGAAAAACTCTAATTTTATGCTTCAAAAATTTTTTCTTGTTTATGATGAAAAAATGTTTTAAAAATCCAATCATGATCTGGTTGTAAAACAAAATCTAGCACTACAGTAGAGTTGCACTCTAATATGCCGACGGGGTCCCGTTTCGCCGTGCAGGCTTTCTCAAGGGAAACATCTCTTGCTACGATGTAAATCTGCAGCCCGCCTGGGTGCCTGCTGTTTCCTCCTGGGCTGCAGATTTACATCGTAGCAAGAGATGTTTCCCTTGAGAAAGCCTGCACGGCAAAATAGGACCCCGTCGGCATATTAGAGTGAAGCCAAATTGCAACGGCAAGGACGGCACTAAAAGATAAGTGTTCGTCAAAAATGATGTGTTTTTGTTGATTAAAAGTATAAGGAGGTATTTTAGCCTATGAAGATTCCATCCCGGTTATCAGACACAAATATGTACTGAAACGGGAATACAGAGGCTTTTTTCCTCCTTATTTTTACACACATTAAAAAAGTTAAAAAAAGTTAAAAAAAGTTGATATATATTAAAAAAAGTTGAATAGCAACTGTTAATTGATTGAGCCACTTTGGATGGTAAAATTTCATTTGTTTCAAACGTAGTGGTATTGTCCTATTGTTTATTTAAGTCTTTATAAGAAAAGACAAAGTTAAACAAGTTTTTCATGGGTTGCAATCTGTATCTAGCAGTAGTCTATACAAACACGTTATTGACATTCTGCACACTATTTGCAGGGTCTCTGATCCATTGTCTCTGTAAAAACTTCACAGCATTGCCTTGTGCTTGGAACCTCTTTTCTTGGGTGTTGAGGGATTTCAGAATTTAATACAACCATTGCTTTGGATTTTGGAGTCCTTTTTTTGTTCTCCAAGGTCACACATGAAAGAAGGAGCAGCTTCTCAAATTAGTGCTTTGCTTGCCAGTGGGGTTATTGTCAGTCCAGACAAGCTAACTGGCAGTTCCAGTAGTGATAAACAGCGCTGTAAAAAAAATGTTGACACTTTTTTTTTCCATCTGAAGCTAGTCATCTTAATAAAGAACAGTGGTCAAGATTCTTTACCCACATTTGGTTTTGTTGTAGACATAATGATCTTCTTTTCCTTTCTACTAACTACAATGTCATGGTGCATCATGGATAACATCAACACTGTTTTCTTATTTGGCACAAGGAAACCAATGTGTAGTTCTCAAAGCCAAAGACGGAAGACTGCACTTCTCCGATTGGATATACTGTAACAAATGCAAGCAAGCAAATCACATCTATTTTTTTCTAATAGTAACTATGTAGATAAGGTTCTGTTCCAGTTCTATGAGCACCTTGTTTATGAAGAAACTGTCTACTGCTAGTACCAGCAGATTATTCCATGGAATGACAAGATCCTCTACTACCGTCGTACCAAGTTTGACATGAAATGGAACCCCAGGTTTGCTCATGTTAGGTGCTTATATTTAGGGGATATAACATGACTCCATTTGTTTGCCCCCAATTTCACTTGCTTACTCTGCATGTACTGCCTGAAAGGGGAGCACCCCCTAAAAACTACAATCTGTTTAAAGGACCTTTTTACTAAGCTGTGGTAAACACTAAGGCACGCTTATCGCAGCAAAAAAAAAGTGCTTACCAGGGGTGCGCTGAGCTATTCCGTGGTAATTTTCAAATCAGTGTGCATTCCCACACACTAAAAAATAAACCTTGTTTTAGTGGGTTAGGGGACAGAGAGCATGCATGTTTTGCAGTGCTAGACTGCCACACAGTAACCAATCAGCGTGTGGTTAGCATGTAAACCTTTACCACCTACAAAATAGATGTAGTTAAGGGCTCATACACTAATACTTATACACCAATG
This sequence comes from Microcaecilia unicolor, assembly GCF_901765095.1. Taxonomy (NCBI): domain Eukaryota; kingdom Metazoa; phylum Chordata; class Amphibia; order Gymnophiona; family Siphonopidae; genus Microcaecilia; species Microcaecilia unicolor. The sequence goes on from NC_044032.1 coordinate 471,810,715, forward strand.
GGAAAATTTAGCATGTTGTCATTAATTCAAAAAATTAGAACAAGCGACTGTTTTACCCATGCAGAAAAATGGCCTTAGTGCATGAGAATGACCTGTGTAAGCATACGCTAAGGCTGTTTTTTTTTTATTGCATCTCATTTTATTGCACTTATTGCTCATAAGTGAGGTGTGTACCTGGAACATGATATTTCCACAGCTCAGCCACAGTTTGCCTAGATTGGGAGGGAAAATAGGCATCTATTTTGGGTTTCTGTATATATATTCATATACCTCAATCTATTTCTTTAGCTTATCATTCCCTTTAGATATACTTTATATAGACTTCCCAGTGACATCTGATGTTCACTGCCAACACTACAAGATATTTTTTTGGCGATGTATACAACATCTACATCTTCATAGGTTCACTTTAACGTATTATCCTCTTTTTTTAGAAAAACTTATTCAATTATTGAACTTATCTTTTTTTAGTCGGACCCAGGGGTTCTATTGCCCGATGTGCACGTTTCGCTCAAAAGCGAGCTGTCTCAAGGACATTCCCCCTGTATTCTTATCAGCGCCAGCTCTGCATAGTTACTTTGCTGACAAGTAACTATGCAATGACTGTAGGTGTCCCTGAACTCTCCCTGGTATGGCCTCATGTTTTTATATTAGAATCTATTTGGACCATAATCTCCATTTTAGGGAAGGGGTTATCAGGCCAGATTTCTGCTATGAACCAATCATTATTATGTACTGTTTCTGAACACTTTAAAATATCTATTGAAGACCATCAGGTTCAGATAAAGAGTGTTCAACAGGTTAATGCTGCAGTAATGACTGAGAATAATATTCTTCTTCGAAAAATTGAGAACCTGGAGAACTTAGATGTACTAATCTACGAGTGATTAATTTTCTAAAGGCACAATATGTTATAGCGAGAGATATGTTTAAATACAATATAAAAAAGTTTTGCAGATTCCAGATGAAAGTTTTCCACCTTTACAATGTATCTACTATTTACCAGCTTCAAAATAGGAACTAATCCCTTCACAAGGAGATTTGGGTGCAGATGTAGATATCTAAAATGTTTCTTATATTCTTGAGACATCAGGTTCAGAGTCTGTGACACCTGAAACTTTAATTGTTGGTTTTGCATTATCTTCAGATTGGGATTGGTTATTATGTATGCTTTTCTTGGATCTCAGATCACAATGTTTCTTGATCTAACTAAAGAGTCCAAGAAAAGGATAAATAATTTTATTTTGCTTAAACAGTGCTGCAGTTAGGAGCCCTATTTTTCCTTAAATATCCATGTAAGTGCATTGTAAAGTATATATCTGCTAAATATATATATTTTTTGAGTCTTCTCAACTTCCGTTCTTCATTAGCAGTAAGAGGACAGTTTCCAGCTCTCCAGTCTAAGTCGAAGCATAGAATACATCTTACTTGTTGGACTCACACCATTTAATCTCCTTAATGTTGATATGATAATGATTTGTATCATCTATGATTATCTATTGATGTTCTCCCCAATTATTTTGTGGACTTTAGTAGATTTATTAGTATTTTCTTTTCATTCCTAATTTCTCAAAATATTTCCTTTTGGGGTTTTCAATATTTCTGTACAAGTGATTATCCTTGGATTATAATGAAAAATTGCATTACAACCCCCCCCCCCCCCCCCCAAAAAAAAAACCCCCAAAAACGGTGCAGTCCTCATGGGAACCTGTTTTGCTTCAGGCTTCTTCTGGAAACCTTAACGTAGTTGTTCTAAAAGTACTCTGCTCAGATCTCTTCAGTGTGCATATTGAAAAGAGATGAGAAGAGTACTTTTAGGAAAGACACAATGAGGTCTCCAGAAGAAGCCTGAAGCAAAACAAGTCTCTCTTGAGACTGCACTGTTTAGTCAATTTATGCATGAGACTGCACTGCATTGCATTGCTGTGTTCAACACAAAATAAGTGTTATAATTGTAGCCTATTGACCGAGAATGAAGATAGCACCCAATAGTTTTGAATATTTTTGATTTTGAACACTGGTTATGTCACAGAGGTTTTTGACCTATGATTACTGTTTTAACTGTGGGCAGGACTTATCACATAAATAGTGATTTATCATATAAATGGTGATTTCTGCCTCAGCTTCATGATGTCTTTTCCTCCTTTAAATTTTACATTTAAAGTTTTTTTGACTAATGGGAGTTTTCAAGAACTTGAATGTTCACTTTTATGTTTAAGAATTCTTTCACTTTTCTCATCATTCTGTTCTTGTCTGCTCTGATGAAAGCTTTCTTTCTCTGAAATCTCAGTACAGAAAATTGAAATTAGCAGACCAAAGTTACCAGATCAGACTTCATTACTGGGTCATCTGTTGTTGCATTATTATTTCACTATGCCATTTTTTTTCGTACTCAGAATCTTGTTCTTATCTTGAGTAACACTGTAGCATAACAAGGCTTAAAATTCTTATCTGTATATTGGTATTTTATTGTTCGTTTCTTGTGATTAGCAAGGGAATATGATAGATGGTTAATATAGGTCAGTTTTATATAACTACTGTCATTTAGTATGTAGCACATTGACTTTTCACAACCTGATTAGTACTGTTGCATAAGTATCATAAGTATTGCACTCTTGCCTATCAAATATGACTTTATTGAAATGTCAAGTTCTTCTTTGGTTCACCTTGTGCTTCCCTCTTCCAATAAGATTTCTTTCTGTATATAATAAAAATAGAACTGTTAAGCTACGAGTAGCGCTCAAACGACATCTTATATCAAAATGGCCATAATTGACTGCTAAGAGCAAAGCACTTCTGTGCCACCTATTATCTCAATAGAGCATACCTCTTTTTAAATGTAATACTGATAACATTTTTATTGTCAGGCTTAGCTTTTCACTTATACATACTGCTTCCACTAGTCTCAAAATTGCAGCAATGGCATATTAAACAGTTCTTGTCCTTCTGTGCACACCAGACCCCTTGAACTATACCTGAAAGGAGAGTGAGAGAGAGAGAGGAAGAAGAAAGGCTTCTCTTCTCTCCTGCTCAACTCTATGACCCAAATTATGGTCTCTCTACAATTTTCTAAGGTTTCCTGGGTTTTCTATACTGTCTCACATTATGCTGACCCTCACACTGTCCTCAAAAGTGATTGATCTTCAGATTATATTTCATTATGAGCAACAAATTTATCGATCCAATTCACCCATTGGAATTGATGTATTTGGCGGGATAGCTTCATTTGGTTCTCTTCCATTCACTCTTGACTGGCCAGTCCAGCTGTGCTGGCAAACATGCCACTTTCCCCCATGGTACAGCAACAGCCCATCATTCACCACTACAGTTGAAGCACAACAAAATTCAACTGGGCAAACCATTACAGGTTCAGCTGCTGCTTAACACATCATCTGCATGTCTAAAAAGGAAGAAGCACAGGCATTTTGAAGGAAGTGAATAGCTCTTGATTGGGTTGTTAAATGGGGGAAGCAAATACCCCTTGATTGGTTTGTTAAAAGAAAGAAGGTTTTTGCTAAGTACCCTCTTCATCTGGTAGTCTTTCTATTATAAAGTTGTATTTGACTTTTTTTAAGTGATTGCATTTATAAAGGTGACCATTTTAGAAAATCAATTCATGTTTGAGATATTCATAAAGCATGCTCTGACTTCTCGACATTGGGATTTACACCTGCTCTGACCCACAAAATAGCTTACGGCAAGGTGCTAGTTTGGGCAGGACTGAAGACTGTACTTACTCTGGCCCTCAGAACCCCCCCTCCCGTATTAAGATCCTCACCCTGAAAACCTTCCCCCCATCAATTGAAGGCCCCCTCATATCAATGGCCTCCTCCAGAGTTGCTCTCTTTCTCTGCACCAGCTGATAGGATCACCCAAGCAGCCCCAAGCCCATCACACAACCCTGGGGCTTATCCAGAGGGTACTCTTGTGGAGATATGGGAAGGTCACCTTCATTCCCATCCCATCCAGCACTGGAGGGATTAAGAGAAGTCACCCCCTTAATCCCCAGTTGTTGCTGTCATCCATCCCCCCCCCCCCCCACACACACATATTATGAGAGATGAGTGCTCCTGCAATGATTCAACTCATTCCCTCACAACAGTAGCACCCCTGTAACACCACAGGAAGAGTATAATTTCAATATAGCATGCACATTTATGAGAAAGATTGGGTTAGGTAATAATGTCCTAATAGGTCATAAATAAGAAAAACGTTCTATGAAGACCTTGTCTGTAACAAGGGATGCTGGTAGTTGTAAAATGCTTATAAGGACACTGGCAAATATTTGCCAACATGTCCAGCACAAGCAGTGAGTGATTTAACAAAAAATACATCAAGAAAAAGAGTGTCCAGAGTTTTTCAGTTGTGGGTTCCTGGTTGCTATAATGCAGATAGTAGGTCCCATGTCAGGCCCATATCTGCTTAAAGGGGTCCACAATAAGATCAAGCTAACCTTCAAATTCCACTGATAAACATCTAAACCCTAATGCCACAAACTTCTATACATGAAGACTGAACCTTCTAGCTCCCCATCATTAGGGCATACACCCTTTTCATACTCATAAACAGGTCTTACTGAGGGTTTCCATAATGTCTAGTGGGTGTAGGACTGATGCTCATGGTCAAAATGGAGCTTCTGACCTCCTAATGGTAGTATTGTGTTATTACTACTAGGATATTAGAACTGCCATTTTGACCCTCATGCTCTGATGGAGAAAGAGTATCTGTCTTCAATCAGAAGCCATCAAAATCTCTGGTGAGAGTCAAAATTACATATAGATATTGAGGTGTATGCCTTGATGTCTGGAGATTAAAGGGAATGGGGAATTTTCAGACTTCATTTTTGTGGTGGAATTTAGATCTGTCGGATGGGTTGATAGCGGAAATGTGTGCTGGGAAAGCAGGAGAGGGTTGAATTAATTTTACACTTGCCCCTTTGTTTAGATCCTAGGTCTAAACTTGTAGCTGGTACTTGTGCATTTCTCAAGGCATGGGCAGAAGCTGACAGGTAAATTTTATACATTGATGTATATTCCCATTGTGAAAGAAGCACACATCTATTGTTATCATTGCCCAAATCATGTTCCCTTAAAATCTTTGCATCTCAATGGATATGAAAGCACAATTTGAATCTTCCTAAAATCACTATTTGTTTACGTGTGTGATCTAGATTTGCAAATGTTGCCATTACATAACGAGATGCTTCTAAAATTACTTTCTATGTTCCATGACTTATCCTGATCACCTCATCTTTCCTACTAGAGGTAGAACTGAAATAAAGAGTACTACACATCTTTATTAATGCCTTTTAACTTTCTGAGCCAAAAGTGAGAAAAATAAGTAAGGTATACTCCAATGAGGTATCTCACACACGAAAGTGCTGCATATGAAGCCATTGTACATTATATGCCACCATATCCTCCAGGTAAGCAGGTTGCTTACCATCTCACCATAATGTGTCCAATAGCAAGAAACATGTAGAATACTATAAATTATGCAAGTATGCCTGGAACTTTGGCACCTGCTCTTACAGCAGCTCTATAGCTGGTTTAAGTATTAACCTAAGTTACTACTTTCTTTTATAGAATAAACTCCTACAAAGCACCTGGTAATACAATGCCCCCTCCCCCAAGTGGGATATATGTTCAACATCTGAGGAACTCTGAGTCCCAAAACATTTCACAATGATGAAATTATTGATCAGACTATAAAAAAATATCAAACCTTTGGCTTGTCTTTGTTGTTCAGCACCTCTCTCTCTCTCTCTCTCTCTCTCTGGTCACATCTTTTTTGTTTTTCTCTGGTGTCTTCCTCCTTTTTCATTCTTTTTTTCAGCTCTTTCTCTTCTATGTCTCTTTCCTTCATGACTAGATGTTTTAATACTTTTCCTTTTCTACTTTCTGCCTCTTTCTCTTGTTGCTTTCCCTTTTTCCTATCCTTTGTTCTCTTTCACATTCCCCCTTTCTTCAAAAGTTTTCTCTTCTTATCGTCTTCCTTGTTTGTTTCTCATTGGTCCATTCCTCTTATGAGTGTCTTCCTTCCTTTTCATTCTCTCTGCCTCCCAACACACTTTCACTCTCCCTTCGCCCCTTCCAGTCCAGCATCTTCAATTCTTTTTCCCTGCTACTAATCAGCATCACTATCTCCCACTTTCCCCTTTCCCCTTCAAGTTCAACTTTATCACATCTCTTTCTCTCTACTCTCCTCTCCCCCTGATGTCTAGCATCTATACCTCTCTCTCTCTTTGTTGCCATTGCTGCCCACCAGTATTAATATTTTTCTCCCTTCAAAGCTCCTTCCCTGTGGAGCTCCTTTACCTAGCTAGGCTGTGGCAGCAAGAAGAAAGAAGAACAGTAAAGAGAAACATTACAATGTTCCAAGGAGGCTTCCAGAGCCTGTGTGCAGTGAGGCTCTGCCAGGTTCCTCTCCCAACATACAATTCCTATTACCTTGGGGGCAGGATGCTGGCAGAGCCCCACTGTGCATAGGCACTGGAAGTCTCCAAGGGGGATTGTAATGTTTCTCTTTAAAACTGTTCTTGCTACCACTGACTGGCTACGTAAAGAAGCACCAAAGGGAGGGAGCTAAAAGTAAAGATGTGACAGCACAGGGAAAGATTGCAGTTAAGGGTAAGAGGGTGACTCGGAGAGAGGAGATGTCTGCCCTTCATGGAGTTGGAGACATCCAATCAAACTCTGGGACAAATTCTGACTGCTTTCCTTATCCTAGAGGAATGGTTCTCAGTCCAGTCCTTTGGAAACACCTATCCAGTCATGTTTTCTGCATATCCATAATTAATATGCATGAGATAAATTTGCATGCACTAACTCCACTATACTATCCATAATGCTTATTAATTAAGAATATCCAGAATACCTGATTGACTAGATGTAGCCTAAGGACTTGGTTGATAACCCCTGCCCTAGAGCCATCATGTAGACTTATAAGTGGCAAGCTATTCTGACACATTATACTGTGCACTCCTATCTCTTTACAAGCTTTTCAGTACAGAACATTGGCTACCTGGGCTTTGCACTGGGGCTACCTACATTGAATTTGCTTGAAGTGGCCACTGCTCTGGCCTTCAAGGATGCTATCTACTAGAGAAAAAAAAAGCACAGTAGAAAACAATCCAAAAACACACAGTACAATCCGATAAAATATTCCACTATTTTCCAAATATTCCACTACTTTCCAAAATATGATTCAGTGTGGATTACAGAAAAAAAATCATTTATTTATGTATTTATTTTATTGCATTTGTAGCCCACATTTTCCCACCTATTTACAGTCTCAATGTGGCTTACAATATTACAACATGACATGCGTCAATCAAGCGTAAGTAGACAAATGAATTACATATAAAGAAATAAATGTAACATAGAAGGGTATAATCTAATCAGAAATCAGAAAACAGGCAAACTATCAAGCAAGTAGTGATGCTGTACAGTTCTTATAATTGATTAATTCTGGTAAGCCTTATTAAAGAGATTTAAAGTTTTTAATGTTTTTCGAAAGTTGGTTAAGTCATAAATAGTTTTCAGATCAAGTGGTAATGCATTCCACAACTGAGTGCCAATGTAGGAAAAGCAGGACTTGTGTACTAGTTTATATTTTAGACCTTTACAACTAGGGAAATGAAGTCCCAGGAATGTGCGAGCTGATCTTTTAGTGTTCCTGGGTGGCAAATCAATAAGGTCTGACATATAGGCCGGAGCATTTCCATGGATGACTTTATGAGAGTGCAAATTTTGAACATAGTGCATTCCTTAACTGGAAGCCAATGAAGCTTTTCTCTAAGGGGTTTTGCATTTTCATATTTGGTCTTGCCAAATATGAGTCTAGCTGCAGTGTTCTGGGCTGCCTGAAGTTTCTTGATGATATACTCTTTACAGCTACTATCCATTTCAAGGAATTACAGCATTAAAAAAAAAACATAAAACCAAATCAATTCAAAAATTTCAAGAAAAAGAATGTTCTTCCATTCTTTTTGAAATCTCAAATACTGAGAATTCAATTTAACATAAGAGGAAGAAAATTTCAATACACAGCCACTTGATAAGAAAATGAAGATGTAAACATTTTTTTTTAGATTTCATTCCTCTTACCAATGATATGTGTAACATATTTAACTCATGGAAATGATACAGGACATATAAGTGGTTCAAATAACTTGGAGCTAAGCTGTAAATAATCCTATAAATGAATAAATACATTTTAAACATTGCCTGGGCTTAATTAGGAAGCCAATGTGAATCTCTTGGCAAAGGGGTGACTCTGGAGTTCATTTTCAAAAGAGAAAAATATCCAAAAAGTGGCATAAATCTAATTTGGATGTTTTTAAGCACAAAAAATGTCCAAGTAGGTATTTTCAAAACTAATGTTTAGACATTTTTCTATGAAGTCCATCAGAAGTGTGTTCAAATCACAAGGGGGTGTGTCAGGGGTGTGTTATGGGTGATATTTGGGCATTCCTAACACCTGGATGTTTTTCAGCTATAATGGAACAAATCAAAACCATCCAGGACTAAGATGTTTTGAGTTAGACCTGTTTTTATAATGAATAAGATACAAAAAAAAAGTGCCCTAAATGACCAAATGACCACTGGAGGGAATCAGGAATGACCTCCCCTTACTCTTGCAGTGGTCACTAACACCCTCCCACCCCCCAAAAATGTGATTTAAATCATTACTTGCCAGCCTCTATGCCAGCCTCAGATGTTGTACTCAGATCCATTAGGACAGCATGGAGTAGTCTAGTGGTGGGTGCAGTGCACTGCAGTCAGGTCCATCCTCACCCTACTTGTTATAATTGTGGAGGAAACTGTAAACCCTCCAAAACTCACCAGAAACCCATTGTACCCACATATAAGTGCCCCTTCACCCATAAAGGCTATGGTAGTGGTGTACAGTTAAGGGTAGTAGGTTTTGGGTGCTTAGCAGACAAGATAAGGGAGCAATGTTGAGAAGTGTACCTGGGAACATGTTATGAAGTCCACTGCAGTGCCCCCTAGGGTGTCCTATTGTTTTCCTGGGATGTCTGGGGAACCAGTCTACTCAAAATTCTGACTCCTCCTTCATCCCAATGGCTTGATTTTGTGCGTTTTGCACTTGGACTTTTTTTTTCGGAAAAGGACCAAAAAACCCCCCCCAAACATCAAAATCACAAAACCTTGTTCAAAACAGTATTAAAAAAAAAAGACAGACATGTTTCTTTTTTGAAAATGACCTTCTTTCCTATTCAGATTTTGGATGTTTTTTTTATTTATTTATTTATTTATTTATTTGCTCACATCTTTTTTCAATAGTAGCTCAAGGTGAGTTACATTCAGATACACTGGGTATTTAGACGTCATATTGAAAATGCCCCTCTCTATGTATTAGCCTACTGGCTATATTTTGCAGGGTTTACAATTATTTCTGTAGTTTCTCAGAAGAGGTAATATCAATATCATAACAATCTATAATAATCAGGCATCTGGGTCTGTTAGCTGATATACAGGCAAATTTTCAAAGAACTTAGACTTGCAAAAGTTCCAAAGTAATCCGCCCCTTTCTCTCCGAGCACTCTACCAAAACCCTCATCCACACCCTTGTCACCTCTCGTTTAGACTACTGCAATCTGCTTTTTGCTGGCCTCCCACTTAGTCACCTCTCCCCTCTCCAGTCGGTTCAAAACTCTGCTGCCCGTCTCATCTTCCGCCAGGGTCGCTTTACTCATACTACCCCTCTGCTCAAGACCCTTCACTGGCTCCCTATCCATTTTCGCATCCTGTTCAAACTTCTTCTACTAACCTATAAATGTACTCACTCTGCTGCTCCCCAGTATCTCTCCACACTCGTCCTTCCCTACACCCCTTCCCGTGCACTCCGCTCCATGGATAAATCCTTCTTATCTGTTCCCTTCTCCACTACTGCCAACTCCAGACTTCGCGCCTTCTGTCTCGCTGCACCCTACGCCTGGAATAAACTTCCTGAGCCCCTACGTCTTGCCCCATCCTTGGCCACCTTTAAATCTAGACTGAAAGCCCACCTCTTTAACATTGCTTTTGACTCGTAACCACTTGTAACCACTCGCCTCCACCTACCCTCCTCTCTTCCCTCCCGTTCACATTAATTGATTTGATTTGCTTACTTTATTTATTTTTTGTCTATTAGATTGTAAGCTCTTTGAGCAGGGACTGTCTTTCTTCTATGTTTGTGCAGCGCTGCGTATGCCTTGTAGCGCTATAGAAATGCTAAATAGTAGTAGTAGTAGTAGTAGTAGTAGTAGTAGTAGTAGTAATAAGTCTAAGTGCTCTGAAAATGAGCCCTATATTCTCTATCTGTCAGATTCTATATATCACGCCTAGCATTCCACATCAAAATCCTAGCATATACTATAACAATGCATGTAACTTAATTGGCTTAGAGGCTCCTTTACAAAGCTGTGGAAGGGCTACACATGGGTAGCATGCGCCAAATTGGTGCTACCACTAGTATAGCTTATGCCTCCGACAGTAATTCGAGTTTGGCTTATGCCAAATCCTACGGTACAAAATATTTTTCTATTTTCTACCACGGGGGGCATTCCCAGAAGTAATTGGCTGTATGGCCACATTGGTGCGCACTGCATGGTTACCGCGTGGGTAGCGCGTGAGCCCTTACTGCTAGGTCAATGGCTGGTGGTAAGGCCTCAGGCCATAAATAGGTATGTGCTAGTTTTAATTTTTGCACATGCTATTTCCTGCCCCGTCTGATTGGCTTATTAAGGGGTCCTTTTACAAAGTTGTGGTAAAAAGTGGGCCAGTGCATACTAAAAAGATGTGCCTACACTACCGCAGGCCACTTTTTACCACGACTTGGTAAAAGGACCCCTTAATAAGCCAATCAGCATTTTCAACAACACTTAACAAGCAAAAAAGGAGCACTAATTTCCAATAATTAGGAAAAGGGCATGCAGTAAAACTGAAACCAGCTTGCACCTAAAACTGGCCTGAACCCTTAACGCCACCCACTGATATAGCAGTAAGGGCTCACACGCTACACGCACGGTGACCAGTCAGCATGTGCCAACTACTGATTACTGCTGGAAACACCGCGCATGGGAGGAAATAAATAAATAAATCATCCAGGCATTACGGGCCCTTAAGTGTATTCTGTAATGCACAGCACCTAAATTATAATACACAGAGTCAAAAAGGGCCATGGTTATGGGCGGGGAAATGGGCATTTTGTGGATGTTCCAGAGTTTGCACTGTTATAGAATATGGCTCTCTCCACCTAAATCTACACGCTGGTATTTACACCACATTTTCCTTGGTGTAAATGGATGCGCATAGTTCCAGGTGCTAGGATATGAACTAAGCATATTCTATATACCATAGCTAAATCTAGGCACCGCTTATAGAATACGCTTAGATGAAAATTTATTCTGCGCAGAATTTTCAGGCGCCATATATAGAATATAGCCCTGTGTCCTATAGCTCTGGACGAACACCCAGAGCAAAATTTCTTCTCTCCCTTCTGATATGCATTGCATGCAATAAGATTGTGTCTTTCTGTAGCAGGAATATGTGGTAGAGTGGGAAAACAATTTCTAAATGGGAGACAGCTACCTGCTGAGCACTAGAATAATAATAGTCTGGCAGTTCACCTTGGGAGCCTAGGTATGAGCTACCTTGGAAGAGGAGGAGTCTGCAAGTGTTTTTACTATTATGCATATGAGAAGAATAATGTCCATGAGTTTGTTATAATATTTGCCTTTCCAGGTATGGATTACAAGTTTGTGGGCCCCTGAGCCACCTAGCACATAGGACTCCTCCTCCCCCTTGTGTGATGGATAATTTTGCTATTCATCACACAAGGAACATAATATACATTAAACTGTGCAAGTGTTTTAAATTTATATGTGTATAACATCAACTAATGTTTTTAAGTTAAACAAATGTATGTATAACATCACAGATCAAGCTCACTGACTATTGTACATGTAATTAGTAATTGCTACCTAAAATATTAATCATAGATCTGTTGCTTACGTAAACATAGGGCCTACAGTACAGTATCTTCACAGAGGCTTTCACCCTGCTTTTCTCCATGAAAACTAATCCACCACATCAAAGTCTAATAGTTTTGTAAGTTCACTTTCAATTGACGTGAGTGGAAATGAATTCAGTCGTTCCTGTTTTATCCTTGTACGAAGCTCATTTTTTATCTGTCCCATACACGAGACTAGTCGCTCTCCCTCACAATTTGTCACCAGGGGCCCACAAATTTGTGATCTGTCCCTGACAAAATGTCAGTGACAAATGACATAAGTGAAAGTAGGTTGCAAAGGGTATTAAGCATAGTGTACGTAGATATTGCTAGATGGGAGAAAATATTTTGCTTGGTTTTGTTAAAGTTAATGTTACAGGGTATTGACACAAACATTAATAAATGATAAATGTCAGGGTTTCAGCACAGTTTATAGTTTTATCATGTTCCTGAAAAACAAAGCCTCTGGACTATACAGGTAGGTTGCTATGCAAAGCCTTCCTTGATAATGAGAAGGGGCTCTCAGACCTTTGGGCCCAGTAGGCCCAAGTGAGGATCCATCCCTGTTTCTTTTTCCTACCTACAATTCGCCACCCTAATTTTGGTTTAGTACGTCCCACTCTTAGGAAAAAAATACCACATTTTATAAGGATGGAGCCTTCTTATCAGGTTTTTAAGAAAAGTCTCAGGCTTTTCTTTTTGGAGATGTTTTTGCAGCTTATTAATGCATTAGCTACAACAGGAGATGACAGAGCTGAGCAGATGTGGGAAGCATAACAGCAGCTTGTTTCTTTTCTATCCGACGTAAGAATTGTACTTTCTTCTTTTATTTCCCATCTTTGTATGACTATTTTTAACATTATTGTAAACCTCAATGCTGGTATGGCCAAATAGCAGTATATCAACTTTGTGAATAAACTTTAAACTGTAAACTGATGCCACAACTTCAGATGGAGAGAAACAAGGTTGTATCAGGAAGACATCTGTGAGGGTAGCACTAAGGGAGCCAACATTCTTTATGAGGAGGGTGAAGAAAGTGTTGTCACTGAAGCAGTGACCCATAGGGCTGCAGAGAAAGTTCAGACAGGAGAGGCAGAAGAACCAGTACCTTTGCCTTATATGTGTGAGGCTAAAACCATGGATATATCACCTGCATCTGGTCAACTAGCAGAGGGTCCAACTTCATGGAATATTGACCAACTAGCTCTATGTGGAAACTGACTCCTAAAGCAGAATGAGAGATTACTAACCCAATTTCTGGCTTTCCAGAAACATCAACTTGAGCTCACACAGATGTTCATCCAGGAGATGTAGACCATATGAGAGAAGGTCCATGACATGTTGGCAAAGATGCATTGGCAGCATTCAAGTGATACCATTAAACTTCCAGCTCCTGCCTCTGTACCCCAGGAATCAACCACTGAACAACTCCAATGAACAACAACAACAGCATCTGCATCTCCACCACAATATTCCTCACACATCAGGAGCTTCTCTAGGTGGCCCTCATGTGAAACAACCATTACCTGAGGGGCAAACTTTGCCATTGGGTGAGGAGTCATTGGATCCCTCCAAGGCCAATTGCACCTCAACCCACTCATCAGTCAATTATATCACTATCCTGCTTATAATTGAAATAGAAAAACGCCTATATTGTGACCCAAATCGGGAGATAGACGTTTATCTCACAAAAACGAATAAAGCGGTATAATCGAAATCCGAATTTGGACGTTTTCAACTGCACTCCGTCGCGGATGCGGACAAAGTTGATGGGGGCGTGTCGAAGGCGTGGTGAAGGCGGAACTGGGGCGTGGTTATCTGCCGATCAGAGATGGGCGCCTTTCGCCGATAATGGAAAAAAAATATGCGTTTTTAGCGAGAATTTAGGGCACTTTTCCTGGACCCTGTTTTTCCACGAATAAGGCCCCAAAAAGTGCCCCTAAATGACCAGATGACCACTGGAGGGAATCGGGGATGACCTCCCCTGACTCCCCCAGTGGTCACAAACCCCCTCCCACCACAAAATATGCCGTTTCATAACTGTTTATTTTCACCCTCAAATGTCATACCCACCTCCCTGGCAGCAGTATGCAGGTCACTGGAGCAGTTATTAGGGGGTGCAGTGGACTTCAGGCAGGTGGACCCAGGCCCATCCCCCCCCCCCACCTGTTACATTTGTGCTGGTAAATGGGAAGCAAATCCTGGACTGGATCAATGTGTCCTCCTTTTTCTGGAGCCATATGGTAAACCTACTTTTAGGAAATTATCCAAACCTTTTTTAAACCTTGCTAAGCCAACTACTTTTACCACATTCTCTGGCAAAAAATTCTAGAGGAAGTACATGTTGCATGAAGAACTATTTTCTACAATTTGTTTTAAATGTACTACTTAGTAGCTTCATTGTGTGCCCTCTAGTCTTTGTATTTTAGAAAGTGTAAACAAATGATTCACATCTACCTATTCCACTCCACTCAGTATTTTATAGTCCTCTAGAATATCTTCCCTCCACCATCTTTTCTCCAAGTTGAAGAGCCCTAGCCTCTTTAGCCTTTCCTTATAGGGAAGCTGTCCCATCCCTTTTATCATTTCTATCACCTTTCTCTGTATCTTTCTAATTCTTTTTGAGTTGTGGTGACTAGAATTGAACATAGTATTCGAGGTGTGGTGACACCATGGAGCAATACAAAAGCATTATAATATTCCCATGTTTTGTTTTCTATTTCTTTCTTAATAATTCCTAACATTTTATGTGCTTTCTTAGCAACCACTGCACACTGAGCAGTGAGTCCTAATGTGGAACTTCGCAGCATGTAGGTATAGTTTTTGTTCCTCTTTCCCATATTCATCACTTTCAACTTGCTTACATTAAATACACCTGTCATTTGGATGCCCAATCTCCCAGTCTTGTAAGGTCTTCTTGCATCTTTTCACAATCCTCTTGTGATTTTAACAACTTTAAATTTCCTGATGATACAGTTATTCAGTTACCTCACTAGTTATTCTCATCTCCTTTTTTTGAAAGTTAAATGCTAATGTTTTGGATTTCCTGGGTGTACTTACTCCAGATATATCAAATATGATCATGTTATGATCACTGTTATCAAGTAGCCCCAGCACCATTACCTCCTGCACCAAATCATGTACTCTACTAAGTCCAAGGTCTAGAATTGTTGCCCCTCTTGTTGGTTCCTGAACCAGCTGTTCCATAAAGTAGCCCTTGATTTCATCAAGGAATTTTACCTCCCTAGCATGCCCTCCTTTTACATTTATCCAGACAATATCAGGGCAATTGAAATCAGCCATTATTATTTTGTTACCAAGTTTGTTAGCCTCCCTAATTTCTGCTAACATTTCTGCATCTGTCTGTTCATCCTGGCCTGGATGGACAGTAGTATAATCCTACCTCTATCTTTTCCCCTTTACACATAGAGGATGGGATTCTATATATGGCATCTAAAAAAATCGGACTAAGCTTATTCTATAATTGGCACATAGATTTAGGCACCAATTATAGAATACGCTTAGTTGATATCTCAGTGCCTAAAACTACGTGCATCCATTTATACCAATGGAAATAAGGCATAAACACCAGTGCATAGATTTATGTGCACTGGGCCATATTCTATAACTAAATGCATACATTTAAAAATTCCCATGAAACGCCCAGTTTCCTGCCCATAACCACGCCCTTTTTGCCTGCACGCATTCGAAGTTCGGCACACTTTGTTACACGCTTTCCAAAAATACTAGGACTAGGGGGCATGCGAAGAAGCTACAATGTAGTAAATTTAAAACGAATTGGAGAAAATCTTTCTTCACTCAACGTGTAATTTAACTCTGGAATTCGTTGCCAGAGAATGTGGTAAAGGCGGTTAGCTTAGCAGAGTTTAAAAAAGGTTTGGACGGCTTCCTAAAAGAAAAGTCCATAGATTGTTATTAAATGGACTTGGGGAAAATCCACTATATCTGGGATATGCAGTATAAAATGTTTTGTACATTTTTGGAATCTTATCGGGTATTTGTGATCTGGATTGGCCACTGTTGGAAACAGGATGCTGGGCTTGATGGACCTTTGGTCTTTCCCAGTAAGTACATACTTATGTACTTATGTACTTAATATGCTTAGAAAGTTGTGCAAGTAAATTCTAATCATTGCCAATTAGTGCTCATTATTGATTGTTGAGAAGTGTTATCAATGCTGATTAAGTTGTCAAGCCAATTAAGTTATGTGCGTTGTTATAGAATCCACACCGATTTCAGTACGGATCTATAGGCAAGCTATGTAGAATCCAGGGGGGAATGTCTATCCATAGGGATTCCAAGATGTGTTTTGTGTCCTGCAAATTTTTAGTCTATTTGATTCAAAGCTGAGAAGGACTGTCTTTTCAATTACTGTCATCTGTCATTGGTGTGTATGCTGCTTTTAAACTGCCAGGACAAATTATTTATGAGGTGTTTTTTACATCTTGAAAGGCTCAAACTAGTAGATCAATTCTATCAGTTGGCAGCTATTAAGCTGTAGGTCTTTGATTATATTCTGACCATATTTGCTTCCTACTCACAGCCACACTGTTTTTAACCTATGAAGTCTCCTAAACACACACGTGCACACGTCCACAAACAAAATTCAAAATTTCAAAATTCATGCAATACAGCCAAAACTACAATCAGCAAAACACTTCTACTCTAACCAAGCTTACCTTTCCAACTGCCAAAACAGTGTAGTTCAGAATTTAATGCTGTCATCAAACTTGATGATCTCACTATCAGCATGTGCCAACACTAACCACCTTAAACTCTGAACAGCTTAAGTTAGCAGCTTTTAAAGCTCAACCCCTCTGTCAGCTAACCTCCAAGCCTTTACAGTACACCCAAAAACACTTGACCACTTTCTCTAAAATACCACCACTCTACAACATTCCAAAACCCAAACACATGGCTGCATATGATCCCATTGCATGGCTCTGCTTACGCGGACTGCCTGAAACAAAGACATGCATGCCTAGACTTGAATGCCACTTACTCCACTCCTGTCCCTCTGCACAGCACTGTATCCCTTAAACTGGATCAACACCACCACCTTAATTCTCCTACCTCAGAGCCCCACATACCTTTCTCATGTCCCTCCTGACAGCATCGTAGCTTTGCTCCTCACAGGTTTTCTCCATTATTGGCTGCTGCTCTAGAACTGCTGAATCTTCTGTACCTCTGTCAAGTTGCATCCAATATTACCCACCCTTCAACCTGTCACTCAACTTGACTGCTACTGAGCTCCAGCAGCTCTGGAGCTCTGCAGCAGCTCCATGGGTGCTCCCTGCTGCTTATCATGGCCTAATCTAGTCTCCCAACTTTAGAGTACTTTGCTGGGGCCTCTTAAAGGCCGTGCATAAACTCCGCTCCTCAAAGTCTTCCTCTCTCCTTTGCTCATGCACATTAACTGTGCATGCGCTGGCTTCAGGCATTCTTCCACCACTGCCTCAGCTCTGCTGCCCATTCAGGCCATCTCTTCTGGACCCTGATGCTGTTGCCTATGGCATCTACTGTCTCTCCCCAGACAGGAGTGCCACAGACTCATACCTTCATGGTCACTTCTGGGTCATGGATGCACAGCTCCATCTGCTTCCTGCCTTTCTGTGCCTCCCAGCTGCTGATTATGCCCATGGCTGCCATGATGCCAAGTGCTGCAACCAACCCCTACCCCGGTTCAGCCCCAGACAGATGAAAATATTCTCATTTCCAAGCTAATTTCAAGTCAATTTCTTTTTCAAGCAGTTGTCATCCCACACAGATCCTTTCTGTATAAGCTTGCGATGCTGGTGCTGACAGAAGATCTTTAGCAATAGGAAGTAATATGTCATAGACCACACTTCTTTCATGCCAAAACCATTCTTCGGTATTATTTATTGAAGTTTAACTTCCATAATGTATTTGTTTATTTGCACTTTGACAGTTTCTTGAACTGGAGCAGGTTTTTTTTTTTACTTTGGTCACTTTCAGTTTCTCAGCAACTTAAGTAAATTTTTAGTCTAAGCAGAGTGCTGCTTCTTGGGCTGTTGACATTTGAACTCTGTGCTGTAATAGGTGACTCACTTTCTGTGGCGGCTTTATCATAGATTTTTTTCTTATGCTTACTATTCAATTATGAATTGTTTGGCAACTGCAAATGAAGGACTTATTTCTGGAAGTAGCAGGAGAGCCACAACTATAGGATCGAGAAAGCATGTAGCCACTGGAAGATGATTGAAAGTGCTGTTGTAGTCAGTGAACACACCGCTGGGTGTCAAAATCAAGGAAAATTGGTTGTTGAATTCTTGTCATAATTTCTCCTTCATACTCCTTGGTACATTTTGACTTTTCTATGTGGCATTGCAAATTGAGTAGAGAAGAAATGATATAAGACAGAGAAAAACATATGAATAGCCATTCTGGGTCAGACCAATGGTCCATCTAGCCTAGTATGCTGTTTCCAACAATGGCCAATCCAGGTCACAAGTACCTGGCAGAAACCCAAATAATAGCAACATTCCATGCTACCAATCCCAGGGTAAGCAGTGGCTTCCCCATGTTTATCTCAATAGCAGACTATGGACTTTTCCACTAGAAACTTGTCCAAACATTTTTTAAAGCCAGATAACTAATGTTACCACATCCTATGGCAATGAGTTCCAGAGCTTATCCATTTGTTGAGTGAAAACATATTTCCTCCCATTTGTTTTAAAAGTATTTCCGTGAATTGTTTTGCAATGCATCTGTCTGTTCGGCAAATGGTTGCAACAAACTTCAAAGTTCCTCAAACTTTGTCCATTCAGAGTGTAGCATGGAATCAATATTCAATCCGGAAAGAACCTCATTAAATATCTTCTTTTGGCTCAAGAAGACATCTTGACATTTCATAGCTGCTGTTCCACTGTGTAAGACTGTCGTTTATAATTCCTTTACCACACTTATTACGGAGTCTTTCTGTAGCTACAGAACTTTTTAAAACGTAACTATCTTGTACACCTTTACTAGGATATCAACATAGCTGTTTGGATATAGATTCTTAATAGCCATCTGAATCAAATGTGTCATACAAGACACCCATGGACACTTTGAGGGGCATTTTGATATGATGTCCAAATCTGATTTTGAATGTTTTACAAAAATGTCCAAAAATTCAGTGCCAAACATGGTCATTTTCAAAACAGAAATACATCTAACTTTTTGGTTTGAAAATCACCCTATTTTAGATGTTTTTGTGCTCAGTGAGTCTTTCTTTAACGGCCATTTTCAAACAGAAAAAAAAAGCTCAAGGGAAAACACATACAAAAACAAGCCATTGGGATGTCTAGATTGCAGCAGTCTTACTAGGCTGGCCCCACAGATATCCTAGCAGAGCAGTAGGACACCCTAGAGGGTATTATACTGAACTTCACATAAAAGGTCCCAGGTATACATCACTTCATAACCTCTTTATAGTATATGAGAGTCCTCCAGGAATTGTAAAAAAAAAAATGGCACCACTATAGCCCTGCAAGTGATGCTTCAACAAATGATTGAAAAAAGTCAGGTATCGCTCTCACTGAGTCTCTATTAGCAATTTATTCCACTCTGAAGGTTTCAGTTTGGGATCCATGGTTTTAAGCATGTTTCTAAATTCAGATGAATCTATAATTGTCATTGGACTGCTAGGAGCAATAAACATACCCCAAACTGATTTCATATATCTACTATAAGAAAACGCACCCTCAACGTTCTGAGGACACTGACGTCACTGCAGGCACTCACACACCGGTTCGTAACTTCATGGTGGTGAAGCCACAACACTCACCATGTCTGCATGCCCCGCCCTCACGTCACACGTGATGATGTCGAGGGTGAAACATGAAAACAAGGCAAATCAACGCACGGGGAGTAGTAGGGAAACACGCGCAGCGTGTTTCCCTACTCCTCTCCTTCCAACAAATCCCAGCCGCAAACAACGACATGCCCATCACCCCGGCCCCTTTCACCACATCGCCCCGCCCCTTTCAAGGTATCGGCACACCCCCGGTACCACACTCTTCCCCTCATCACCTTCCCTCCCCCCTGTCACCTCCCATCCCCTTACGCCACTATCCCTGGTGGTCTAGCGGTACCTGTTCGCTCGGGCAGGAACGAAGGAACCCCCGCTTTCCTACCCGGAGCGCTGCTGCTAGCTGCCTGGCTGCATCGTGTCTGAGTCCGGCTCTCGGCAAATCAAAATGGCCGCCGAGAGTTGAAGCTGCCTCGCGAGACTGCAACTCTCGGCGGCCATTTTGAAACGCCGAGAGCCAGACTCCCACACGATGCAGCAAGGAAGCTAGCAGCACCGCTATGGGCAGGAAAGAGGGGGCTCTTTCTTTCCTGCCCCAACCGAACAGGTACCTCTAGACCACCAGGGAGACAAGTGTAAGGGGAGGGGAAGGGAGTCCGGTGCCGGCTAGGGCCCGTTTCATCATCAGCAGAAACGGGCCTTTTTTACTACTATATATATACGTATATATATATATTTTTTTTTTTTTTTTTTTTTTTTTAACTCTCTGACTCCTGTGATTGTAAGATTTGAGCTTTTGTTTTATGGAAACAGTCCATGTGTTTTCTAAGATCTTTTTCCCCACTCCCTGTTGCTTGTAAACCTGATCAGGCACCTGCTTTTCTTTGTATCTTCAAGTATTCAAAAAATTCTCACACACCACTTTCCCTCTGACATCCAGCAAATGACTTGGACTGACTCATTTTATTCTCCCAAAAACACAGAAAACCTTTGGTCTGACCCAGTATGGAACTTCTTATGTTCTTATAAAATGCTAGTGTGGAGTAGTACCCTAGTGATTAGTGCAGTGGCCTAAGAACCTGGAGAACTGGATTCAATTCCCACTGTAGCTCCTTGTGACTCTGGATAAGTCACTTAACTCTCCATTACCCCAGGCACAAAATGAATACCGGTGTATATAATATGCAAACAGCTTTGATTGCAACCACAGAAAAGAAGTATATCAAGTTCCATTCCCTTATTATAAAATGCTGGGCATTTTAAAACCATGCATAACAACTAACTCACAGAAAGACTTTAATGACCAGAAAATGTGAATATAGCTGACAATGTGAGGCACCTGAAGGACTGACAGACTGAATGCTCTTTGTGAAAATAGAAACTGTACATGCACAACGACTAACCCACACCACACACTTTAGTGGCCAGAAAATGTGGTGATTATAGTAGGTGACAATTTGAGGCTGACACTGAATGTTCTTTTTGACAAAACGAACTGTGCTGACTTGCTGAACTGAACTATTGCCATATCATTGTTCAACTAACACTATGAGACAGAAAACAGTTCATTCACTTTCTCCTTGTAATCTGGTGCTAAAACAAATGCTTCTCTTCTACAGCTCAGCAGACAGCAGGTTGGGTGGGCCTAGGCGGGCCAATAGCAGCAGGAAGGCAGACAGAGAGGGCCCAGATGGACCAGCACGCACACAGATAGCAGATAGGTGGGCCCAGGTGGGCCAGCACTGCAGGCATGCAGACAGTGGATTGGATGGTCCTGGTTGGACCAGCACTGCAGGCGTGCAGATGGCAGATTAGGTGGGCCTGGGTGGGATAGCACTGCATGCAGACGACAGATTGTGTGGTCTGAGTGGATCAGCAGGCATGCAGATGGCAGATTGGGTAGGCTCAGGTGGGCCAGAACTGATGCAGATTGGGTGGACCTGGGCATGCCGTTCACAAATTATAGCTTTGCAATCTGCTGTGTGTTCCTGACCTGTGCCAGCACATTTAACTGGGCATGTATGTGGTTGCTGGTGTCAGAGGTATCAGGGAGGCACAATAGACTGCTGGGCAAAATGGCAAAATGCAGCATTTTTTCAGTGTCAGCAGCAAACACACA
Organism: Microcaecilia unicolor; assembly: GCF_901765095.1. Taxonomy (NCBI): domain Eukaryota; kingdom Metazoa; phylum Chordata; class Amphibia; order Gymnophiona; family Siphonopidae; genus Microcaecilia; species Microcaecilia unicolor. Next base: position 471,832,626 of record NC_044032.1, read on the forward strand.
GTCCCAGCTTGGGTAGCAGGATTCATAGGAAGGGAAAGCACTTTGGACAACACTAATTATGCCGCTAATTAGGCCACTTAGCTATGTGGGTGCCGGCACTGAATATTGCTGCTACACGTATAACCCCAAGCTCCTCCCCAGTGCTACCCTTGACCCGCCTACCTAAATCGCTTTGAAAGTCACCTGTATTATGCCTAATATTTAGGCATTGATAGTTACACCAGCCATAGAGCTGGCACAAGTGCAGGTGCTAAATGTGGCATGGATGCACATAACACAAGTTTGTGTGGTTGAGTTTAAGAATTTTACTGTCTGTGTGGAGATTAATACATTTGTAAAGACATATGGTTATTTGTTGCTTCCTGCTTTAGACTATACCTCCTCATTGTTTTTCTTCCATGTGCAAAACTAACCCATTTGGAGAAATTGCCCCCAAGAGACAGCCATCAAATGGTTTCAGTGTGCATCCAGAATCAGCTCTAGACTAAATGGTACCCTGTGCAAAACCTGAAATTGTTGCCTTCACCTGCATCTTCTACAGCAGCTGAAAAATAAGCTGTGCTAGTGTAGGCACGTGTTTTGGGCACACACAGATCCAGTTTTCAGCATGCCTGCAAAAAAGACTTTTTTAAATTTTTGACAAAAATGGACGTGCGGCGTGCGGCCATTTTGGGTCTGAGACCTTACCACCAGCCATTGACTTAAAGGTAAGGTCTCACACGGTAACTGTGCAGTAATCATCTACCGCCTGGTTTCCACCACGCGCAGGAAAATAAGTTTCTGGCAGGCATAGCGGACATGCATAAAAAATTAAATTACCACCCGGGCCTCACGGTAACTCCAAATTGACCAGCGTAGGACACACATACACGTCTACGCAGCTTTATGTTTGAAAAAACTCCTGTAAGTTAAAAGTTCATCTTACTGAACATAAAAGCTGTATTATTAACTAAGAAACTTGAAACTCATATTGCTGTGCATTATGTTGCCTGAAATCATGATTTTTGTTTTCAAGTACTTCAATATTGATCGTATGACTCCTACATTTTGTAGTAGAGATTTAAAAACTCAGTTGGTATGCTTGAAGCAGCAATGGATTTTCCATTTAAACACTGTGGAACCCCTGAGACTCAAATCTAGACTGGAGTTGCATCATTTTATTTTTTATTTAAATATAATTTCATTTTTCAGTTTAAAGATTTTTCCTGTTTATCATTTTTAGGCATTAAGCTTAGGGAATGATTTTTAATTTTCCTTTATTTATGAGCATACATCGTTGCTAGATGATCACAGTGATTCAATAACGTTTTTTTATTTTATTATTTTTAAGAAAATAACTTTTTAAGTTTAAATCACACATTTTTATTTAAGCCTGAACACCACGAGTAAAGCAAGTATCTTGATGTCTGTTTGAAGTAAGCAAGATATCTATTTTGTGATTCTACAAGATACTTGTTTTCAGATGTTTATTTGTAGCAGAATCTTCCCTGATGCAGAGATCAATAAGTCAGTGGTTCTCAATCCTAGTTCTAGAGGCACCTCAGCCGATCAAGTTTTCAGGATATCCACTATGAATATTCATGAAAGAGATTGGCATGCAGTGGAAGATGTGCATGCAAATCTCTCTCATAAATATTCATTGTGGATATCCTGAAAACCTGACTGACTGGAATGCCTCCAGGAGCAAGTTTGGGAACCACTGCCTAAGTGCAGCCCACCGTCAGAGGTTTTTGAATTGAATCACATGTTTTTGAAATATAAACTTCATGGGTGTTTGAATGATTGCACCTATTTTTTTTCTTTTGAGCACTGTTTAAGGAAGGTTTTTTTAGCCTATGATTGAAGTGGCATAAAGCATTGTCAGTTGTGTGCTGTACCAATGCTCTGAAGCTTTTTTCTTTCCTTTAAAAAAAAAAAGAGATTGATTTATAATTCTTGCCATCATTCAGTTTTGTTCATTGGTTACAAACAAATCAAACAACTGCATATATACAATGGTGTGTTATTGATAGTATATTGGAAGTCGAAAGGGAGGGTGACAATTTTGAAAGACTTTTAAATAAAAAAAGAACCGCGTTGGATATATGATTTGAAAACAGTGGCACCGCTGAGACTGAATGAGGAAATGGATTGATTTTCATTAGTGTGCTGTGATTAGAACACGTCATCACATTATTAGGTTTAAAGAATTAAAAAAACGCTGCTGCCATCATTATAAAGATGGCAGTCTGTGTTGTATGAAGCCTGATGCCTAAAGTAATATAGAATGAAGTAAGTTTATTGGGATAAGAGAATGTGAATTATGGACTAAGAGGAGGTTGAATAACATCTTTATTTTTTTTTTTGCAGACCCTAAAATCTCTGAAACAGCTGGATTAGCAAAACAGAGAACTATGTCAGATGGGGTAATTGCAAACTGTAAATTGAAACAGACTTGGTTTCTGTCAGACTGTATAAGAAATAATTGAAGAGAGGTTTTCTAAGATAAGTGAAAATTTGACTATGATATATGTTTGGATTTGAAATATATATGCAAGAGAGTATACATAGTAAAGAACTTTGGATTGATGAAGATAATAGGTGTGAGAAGAAAGTCTGGATACAAGAAATAGATTGACTCTATCCACCTTCTGATATTCCTTTAAAAATATTAGTATTATATAGATTTAAAAAAAGGAATTTTTTTTAAAGATGACCAACATTGTTCCTGACAAAATTCAAATTTGTGACCAACGGACTTTCCCACCACTGAAATCTCCTTCCTTCCTTCCTTCCTGAGAAAACTGCCCATCTCAAACCCCAGCTAATCAGGTTTGAGAGCCCACTATATTAAATGACAAACTGCAGACCTCACAGCATATCCTGAAGAAAACCACAACACGACAGCTGAAACATCGGTTCCACTTACTCAGGTGCAGCAAGACCCAGACAACTGCAACAATCATGCTTCATTCACTCTTGATATTTAAATATGTACTGATCAGTCACATTCACCCTTTGGCTGCTGGATGGGGAAGGAGTTCATAAGTTTGTGCTAAATTAAGCACCTCATTCGTTTTCCAAAATTGTCTCCAATGATCTTAAACAGTATTCAGCTGATATTCAGCAGGTGGCAGTGTTTGTTTTTTTTAAAAGGCTATCACTGGTTAAATTAGCCCCAGATATTCAGTGTAGGGCTATTTTCAGGCACCAGAACTGAATATCAGGGGCTAATTGCCCTGCAGCTAGCCATCAGAGTTTATGCGGGTCCCATATAAGGCATTTAGCCGGGCCCGCATAAGACAGTTATGTGGGTCATGGCTGAATATTGACTGGAAACCACATAACTTTTTTTAAAGTCCCCTGATCTTCCTCCTGCCCCTGGATGCAGTCCTTCTCCTTCCCTCTCCTTAGCCCATTCCTTTAAGTAAACTCCTCTCACCTGGAACAACCACCCAAACACCCCCTGTTTTGGTAACTCCCCCCCACCTTCCACTGGGCCTACCTTAGCTCCCTTGTGGTTCAGGGGGGTGATGAGGGCAAGAGTGAAGCCCAATCATCCCTGCCCCTGGTAGCTGCCTGAAGAAAATGGCTGCCACAACCTCTCATGGCAGTTTGCGTTACTTGTACTACCAGGCTGCTGCAAGAGGTCATGACAGCCAGTTTTTTAAGGTAGCCACCAAGGGCAGGAGTGGGTGGGCTTCACTTCTGCCCCATCACACTACTGGCCACCAGGAAGCTAAGGTAGGTCCTGGGGGGTGGCTACCAAGATTTGGAATTTGGGTTGTCATTAAAGGCCTGGGCTGGGAGGAGGGGGATCATGGGACTTAAAAAAAAGAAGTCATGCGAGTCTTGGCCAATATTCAGTTTTGGGGCCTGCATAGAAAACCAGCCTATTTAGGACAGCTTTTGAGCTGTCCTAACTTGGGTGGGTTAGCTATGTGGGTCCCAGCACTAAATACTGCCAGCCAGGGGTGTAACCAGACTTCGGCGGGAGGGGGGTTTGCTAGTGGGTTTTCTTTTTCAATAAAAAAGCTTCTAACTGAGGTATATTGGTGTATAAAGACTCAGAGCTTTTTTAACAAAGCCGCATTACTAATTCTCGGTGTGGCGAATGAGAGGAAGCCCATTTAATTCCTATGGGCTTCCTCTTATTTGCCATGTGAGAATCACTAGCGTGGCTTTGTAAGAGAAGCCTTCAATGTCTAAGGTTATTTGTGGTAAATCTTACAAATCACCATCAAAAGCATCCAAGTATGATATCATATGGGAGGAGTCCCGAATATATGATCTAATTTTTGGTACATATGGCCTTAGAAAAGAATCTACAAAATTTAAGAGTGGTTCAAGAACAGAGCAATTACCTGAAATAATTGGTCTACCTGGAGGATCTGTAACTGATTTGTGTATCTTTGGTAAAATGTATATAGTGGGGACAACAGGTTGTTCTGTAATAAAATAATTTCTCTCTTTATCTATGAGGTACCCCATCTTTGTTGCACAATCAATTACTTCTGAAATTTTTTTTGAAGGCACGATGTTGGGTTATCAGTTAAAGGTACATAAAATTAATTATCTGTGATTTGCCTTAGTACCTCAGTAACATATTTATCTCTATCTAGAACAACTATGCCCCCACCCTTATCTGCCAGTTTTATCATTATTCCGTGATTTTCAGATAGACTGTGACGTGCTTGATGGTTCTTATAAGGTTGAAAAAAGGTCATTTTTAGTTAATCTGTAATTGTTCTATATCCCTCAATAACAATTTGTAAAATGTAGTAATGAACGGATCAGATGGGCCGGGGGGAATCCACTTGGATTCATTCTTTACATCTGAAGTACCACATAAAGGAGTTTCAATATTGGAAAAGAAATGTCTAATCTGGAGTTATTAATGAATAAGCCACAAAACAGTGTCCTAAATGACCAGATGACCATTAGAGGGAATTGGGGATGACCTCCCCTTTCCCCCCCCAGTGCTCACTAACATCCTCTCACCCCCTCAAAAAATGAATAAAAACAGGTTCCTGGAGTAGTCTACTGGTGGGTACAGTGCACTGCAGACAGGTGGACCCAGGCCCATACCTCCCCTTACCTGTTACATTTGTGGTGGAAATTATGAGCCCTCCAAAACTCATCAGAAATCCACTGTACCCACATATAGGTGCCCCCTTCACCTATAGGGGCTATTGTACTGGTATATAATTGGGGGTAGTGGGTTTGTGTGGGGGGGGGGGCTCAGCAAACAAGATAAGGGAGCAGTGGTGAGATGTGTACCTGTTATTTGAAGTCCACTGCAGTGTCCCCTAGGGGGGCCCATTGCTCTCCTAAGATCTATGTGGCCAGTTTACTAAGAATACTGGCTCCTCCTATATCCCAATGGCATGATTTTGTATGTTTTTCACCTGGACTTTTTTTTTACAAAAAATGGACCAAAAAGATAAATGTATAGAGCACAAAAACACCTAGCAAATAGCCATTTTTGGAAAAAAAAAAAAGATTGGCATGTTTCTGTTTTGAAAATGGATACATTCCCCACATGAATTTTAGATGTTTTTAGCAAAACATTCAAAGTTGGACTTAGACGTAATATAGAAAATGCCTCTCCACATTATTTTGTAAGTCTAAATACTTTGAGAATACGTCTCCATGTGTCTTTATAGCAGAAATCCTGCAGAAATCGCATTTACATTTAAACTGTGAACATTAATGCCTGCTAAGGAAGAGTCATAAATGCTATTGCACATTTTATAAAAAAAAGCAAAACAGCGAAGATGACTAACAAAAACAAAAATAATCCAAAATTTAAAAAAAGATCAAATTTGTATTTAAAAATACAAATACATAAAAGAATTAACAAAGGGGGAAAGACGACACTTGTTCATAAAAAAATTAAAACACTTTATTAATTAAAGGATAGCAGGGAGAAAGGGACTCGACACAGCTGTGTTTCGGCCGTGCAGGCCTGCGTCAGGAGTCTATTCAAATGAAAACATATAAATAACATAAGATGAATAAAAGCATATAAATATAAAGAGACATTACAAATATTTTAAAACATCCACCTATTGCAAGAGAGGTCATCTGATGAACATAAAACCAAAATATGATGGTCGAATATTGACTAGACTATCCTATTACATATCAGAACTAGTCATCCTTCTGGAGAAATACATTTTATAAAATATGCACATAAACTGGAACTCTGCCCATGTTTGGCTCTAACTCATCACCTGAGCATACCTGTTCTAAAGTCTAAATTGTTTTCTGCTGTTTTAATATATATAATTCCTGGATTTTTTGTCTCGTTTCTTTTCTTTTTATTGTAATCCACTTTGAATTGTTCAGGTTTATGCGGACTAGAAGCAATGTACAGCATAGCACAACATGTACTTTTTAAGTGTGAGGTAATTTTTACTGTTTAACATATGAAAATATTCCATAAAATTACCTCCTGTATGTATTCTGTTCTATGACTCACTTATAGTCCACCATGAACTTTAATTATTGAAACACCATGAGTAAATAAACTAAAACAATACATATTGCAGAAATGACAGCGTAGAGGTACTTGTCTTGCTTTCACATTGGCAAGGGGTCACAGAGGAAATGTACCTACATCCATCTTTCATCTTTCCAGCGCTTTCTGTAAGCACTGTTTGGCTTTAATGATTACATATGGGAAATCCATTATACTCTTCTACAATCTGCAGAATATCAAATAATCTACATTTGTTACCCAGAAGAGGCAGAAAGTCATTTAATTGCAGACTAATTGCAGAAAACAGGCATTTCACTCTTGTGCATGATCCAAGGAGGTGTAATCATCTTTCTCAAACAAGAGACCTAATCACTGTGAACACTTCCTCATATGTTGTACATACAGATAATTTGTCATTTGCTATTTTAAGTGGTACTTCATTTCTTTCTGTGAAAAAAATGTATTTTCACATTCAGTATATAAGGTTTCACTCCTATACACTTCTATACTCCTATACCTGCTGATATTCAGAGTATTTTAAGCAGGGAGGAGAGGCTACTGCCTCCTTAAATTGCCTACGGCCGTCTAACCACTGATATTCAGTGGCACTTAACTGGGCAATGCCACTGAATATTGGGTCTGACTGTCCATTAAAAAGGGCAGGTCAGGAGTGATACAGAGGGTAGCATTGGGAAGGTGCTGGCAGCAGTGGCATAGCTACGTGGGGTCATGGCCCTGGACTCCCCTGCCGACGACCCTCTCGACCCCCCCTCCCGCCGCCAACGCTCCCACGCCACCACCTACCTTTGCTGGCGGGGGACCCCAACCCCCGCCAGCCGAGGTCCTCTTCTTGCGGCGCTAGGCTTCATTCTGTTTCTGTGAGTCTGATGTCCTACACGTACAACATGCAGGACGTCAGACTCACATAAACAGAACAAAGCCTTGCAGATCAGCCAGCGGCCACGTTGCTGTCTAATCTGCAAGGCTTCATTCTGTTTCTGTGAGGCCTACGTCCTGCACGTACAATGTGCAGGACGTCAGACTCACAGAAACAGAACGAAGCCTTGCGCCAGAAGAAGAGGAACTCGGCTGGCTTGGGTTGGGGTCCCCCGCCAGCAAAGGTAGGTGACGGCGGTGGTGGGGGAGGGTTGGCGGCGGAAGGGGGAGTCAAGAGGGTCATTGGCAAGGGGGCGGGTCAAAGTTGTTGTTGTTGGTGGCAGCGGCGGGGGGGGGGGTTGGCAATGGTGGGGGGGTACTGAGCCCCCCAAACCCCACCAAACCTACTCCCCACAACTCTACACCATTACCATAGCCCTCATGGGTGAAGGGGGGCCCCTTTATGTGGGTACAGTGGGTTTTGGGGGGTATGGGGGGCTCAACACTTAGCACCACAAGTGTAACAGGTAGGGGGGATGGACCTGGGTCTGTCTGCCTGAAGTGCACTGCACCCATTAAAAAAACTGCTCCAGGGACTTGCATACTGCTGTCAGGGAGCTGGTATGACATTTGAGGCTGGCATACAGGCTGGCAAAAAAGATTTTTATTTTTTTAATGTGGGAGGGGGTTGGTGACCACTGGGGGAGTACGGGGAGGTCATTCCCCCATTCCATCCGGTGGTTATCTGGTCAGTTGGGGCACTTTTTTGAGGCTTGGTCGTGAAAATAAAAGGAACAAGTAAACCCGGCGAAATACTGCTTAACGCCGCTTTTTTTCCCATTATCCGCGAAAGCCGGCCCTCTGGTAGCCACGCCCATGCCCGCCCATGTCCTGCCTTTGCTACGCCACCGACACGCCCCCTTGAATTTTTATCGGCGAGGCGACGGGAAAGCGGCGATGCTGTCAAAAAAGCCGCTTTCGATTATACCGATTTCGCCGCTTTTGAGAGATCACCGGCCATCTCCCAATTTATGTCGGGAAATGGCCGGTGATCACTTTTGAAAATAATCCTGAGAGGTAATTAAATGTCTTTATCATATCTCCCCCTCTCACATTTCTGTCAAAGTATACATATTGATATTTTTAAGTCTGTCTCTATATTGTTTAAAATGCACACTACTGACCATTTTAGTAGGCACACCTGGACCAACTCCAGCATCTGTACATCTTTTTGAATGTGCAGTCTCCAAAATTATACATAGTACTCTAAAGGGCCTTTTTATAATGCTCAGTACAGTTACTGTGGCGTTGGCACTCGCCAATCAGGCACTACCGCTGGGATACCACAGGAGCCCGATGGTAGTGCCTGCCCCCTCCACCTGCCATTTCCAGCGTGCCATTTTTTTTTCTGTGCCAGGGGCTTACCCAGCAGTAATTGGGCATTGTCACATGCTGCCAGGTTACCACCTGGTTAGTGCAGGAGCGCCTCCTAAATAGTTGGTGGTAAGGCTCCCCAAGAAATGGCCACATGGCAAGTAGTGAACATGCTGCATGGCTATTTTCTTTAAAACAAACAAAAAAATGCCTTTTACCTGCTGCAGTAAAAGAGGACCTTGACGTGCAGCAAACCATGTGCAGATGCCACTGCGGGACTACTTTTACCGTTGCATGGTAAAAGGGGCCCTAAATGAGGTCTACTTGTTTCATAATTTTCAGTATTTCAAAATTGTCATCAATATTCAAAAAATAAGGTTGTACTATAGAATTTTTTTTTTCATTACAAGGTTGTTTTTATTTGCTCCTCAAATACACAAGATTTTTTTTTCTTTATGCTAAAGATGCTCTCTCTTTCTTCTCAATAAGGTGAAGTGTCATTTATTAGTTAGCCCAGAAGGCAGTGATTCATTGTTTCTTTTTTTAAATATATCTGAATCCAATCAACTGTTGCACCAGCTAGATTTATAGATAACTAATAGCAGTCAGTTTTTGCTTGTTTATTCTGTTTCACTGAGTGGTGCCCGCAATTTAGTGTATATAAATTCTTTTACTGCACAAATGAGGCTAATTTCATAAAAGGGTACCTAGAAAATTTTTTAAGTGCCTATTTTATAAAAAAAATTCACAAAAACATCTCAAAACACTTACCAAACAAACAATTTCACAAAAAATAAATAATTCTTATGAAAAGTATGGGGCCATCATACTTGGGGCTGAAAGTTACGATAATGTACTCTTCCAGCATAAGCGGATGCTTTATCTATAATGAAACATATGATTAAAAATATACTCTCCCCCACTCAGCTCCTAAGGGGAGTGCTTACCAGGGTCTATTCAGCCTTCATCTATCCCCTTCTTTCCAAACAAGACAGGACAGTGAGTGCACAACCATTCAAAATGAATGGGCTGCGTCAGCACTGCTGTGCAACAGCCGCTATCACAGCTTTGTAAAAGGAGGGGGGGGGGGGTAGCCAGTTCATGTGAAGGTCCTTAAGCAGGAATTTATTTTAAATAACACTTACGCTTCATACAGAGTTCAGTTTAATTGAAAACAAAAATAAAACTTCAAAGATGTACACTGTTTAGACCTTGTACAACAAAAATAATCACTAAAACTAAATGTAAAAATTTTTAGCCATCTCTGCCCACCTCAAGAGGACCTTAGAACCCCCGACCACAAAAAGAAAATTTTAAAAACATTTCTGGAAGGCCCAAAAACTAACCCACCATAAATGGCTTAAAAAACAAAAAATAAAAACAAGGCCCAGAGACCTCCTACTTTACTGTGGAGATGCTCTTCTGGTGTCTCTCAACCTCTGATTCAGTCTGGATGGACCTCCAACACTCCCGCAATTTCCTGCAGGAGTCAGGCAACGTTAAAAATGTAGGCCCTGGCTTCTGTTTGGGTCTACCAGAGCTACCGGTATACAATCGCACATTCACCAAATCTGGCGGACCCGCTGCACATGTGCAAGAGCTCCGGCAGACCAGTCCAAAAGCCAATCATGTTCCTATCGGTTCTTCCTCTATCCTCCTCAAACACGGTAGCATACCTATTTATGCCTGCCGTATTTTTGCTGCTCCCTGTCCCAGGACTCTCTCCAGACCTGAAACAGGTCCCGACAATAACAGAACTATTCTGTTCCAACCCCGGAATGCCACGAATCATCCCAGATTATCCCTGATCCAGCCCAGCAGCACCAAAGGATTCCCAGACTCCAGAACTGGCCACCAATGAAAGGAAATGAGCCAAAATCGGCCTGAACCAACCCAAAGCCCAGGTAAGCCCTGAGATGGGCAACATTTTAAAAACCTGTTACAAGAACCTGCTACTTTCAGGACTCTCTCTTGTTCTCCCCTATTCTATTTCTGAGTCAGAAATCTGCCATGAAGGGATTAACTTCTTTACCTCTGTCCTACTTCAGTTCTGGCCTCACAAGCTGGCTTGTTTTTCCCTTAGCTAGAGGTTTATCCAGGGTTGCCAGATTCCCAAAAATCTCCCAGCCCAATCCAAGGAGATACAGACAGCCCACAGCCAAAATAGCGCCCATAGAGACAGCACCTAAAAAACAAAGGGCATAAGGGACACCAAAACTCTCCCAACATCCCCGGAAACTGAACGGGGCTGAACCAGCCTACCTTTACTTCTTACTCACACCTTTCTTCTCTTACTTGAAGGCCGACATGGAGCCAAGATACTGTACACTGCAAGTACCTCACAGGTGTTGCATCCAACCCTATGGGATTCCCATAGGAGTTCTGTGGATCTGGGGGGATTCCTGTGGTTTTCCCATGGTAACTGCAGGATTCCTATGAAACCTGTTCACATTTAGCTCTCTACTCAAGATCTCCTCATCGCAACCCTCCTGGCTTTACACATATGGGTTATGGGAACTGTAGTGCCAACTCCTTTTAAAGGGAACCAGGCTTTAAACTTGGCTAAACTTTAAGCAGAGAATGTTCCTTGTTTTCTTTGCTTTTGTCTCTGATGAGCAGCGGTCCCATGGGCTGCACAACAGAATATATGGGTCAAATTTTAAAAGATTACCTGGCTCCTTCTAGATCTGGTGTAGAGACAGTGAGCAGCAGTGCAGTGAAACAGTAGTCTGTTTGCATGCTGATGGAACTCTCAGGAGAGTGACAAACAGCTCAGGCTGGCAGTTGGGAGGTAAGAGAGAAACTGTACAGACGTATGTTAGTGGTCTGTGAGCAGCTGGACTAGAAAATCTGTTTTAAAAGAGAGAAAATGGATTTTGAGTAGCTTTTAAGGTTGTTTGAGTGTGAGAAATGTGAATGAGATTAATTACTTAATTTGAAAAGCCTTACACGGTTTTTAGAGGCTTTTTAGAATGGTGACTGGCAGCTGCTTGGAAAGCTCTGGTATTAGAAACGAAATAACTTAATAAATCCTAGCAGGATATTGATTATTTGATGAGTTAATTAGACTGATTTATCTGATAGGGTGTCATATTTAATATTTCTGACAAAAGTGCTGGCTGAAGTGCACCTTAAATCCTATCAAACCTTATTGGTTTTAGTAGGAGTTTAAAAGTGGAAAGCCTCACTGAAGCTTTAAATAAATAATTATTTAAAGGGGAAAAATACACTGAACTTAAGATGCAGTACATATGAAACAGCTGAGAGTTATTTTAGTTACATTTCCTGTAGTTTTGAAAGAAAACTACCTATAACATACCCTTTTTGCTTGAGTAAGTTTGGAAGGGAAAGTATAGGGATTAAAAATTATCCATTTCTTTACTTGGGATGGTTAGATAGGAAAATAATTACGTACCTAACTTTGGGGATTATTAATGACACAAAATTAGTTAGAATTTTTTTAGGGTTTTTGAGTTTCTTTGAGAATAGTGTAGTAGGTTTCCCAACTGATTCGTGGTTGCTGGTTCCTGAGATCATCGCTACATTACATGGTACCCAACGACAAAAGAAAGAAGAAGAAAAGAAGAAAATACAAGAAAGCTGGAAAAGAGTATCCTTTAAACCAACATTGAAAGCACATCGAGAAAGGATTCAACAGAGACTTGTTAAAGAGAGTAAAATAAAAGTGTTGACTTATACTTACCTTAAAATTTACCTGAAGTAATACCTGAAAAAGAAAAGAAAAAAACAAAAAAAAACAAAGGATTAGCTCTTACAATTTAAGAAAATTTGGGGGAATATATTACTGTTGTGCTGTACATGTCAGAGGGGAAAAGGGGTTTTTGCTAAGTTTATGAAATATACTTATCTGATATTTGTCTCTGTAAGTTGGTGATATTAGCTGCGATATATCTATAAAGAGAAAAAGAAAAATTGAATTATTTTTAAATATTAATAAGTAAATAAATTTAATTAATTTGGAATATAAACTTTGTCCAACTGATTATTTTAGTTTAATTTCCCCTCTTGTTTTTGAAACAGGAGAACGAGGTTAGTGAAAATAAGTGCACCTCACCTCTGTCCGTTTCACAAGAGTTCACCCGAGGTATTCCAAGGGTAACCGTAGGGTGAGCAATTGTGCCAAGAGGTGGGGGTCACGTCACTGCGCTCTTCCAGGGTCTGCTCCAGGGGCAGTGACGTGAGAGGCAAGAGGAGAGGCTGCAGAGCCGACAGCCAATGCCTGATGGCTGCCTGCGGTGCCTATGGTGCCGCGCTTGCTTTTTCAAAACAGCTGTTTTTGTTTTTGTAGCGGCCGCTGCTGCTCAACAGGAGAAGCAGCAGAGTCCGGAAATGGGAGCTGGTGCTGCGTGTTTCGCGGGAGACTTGCCAGGTCTGTGTTGGGTGGTCAGGCCTGGAAGGAAAGTGGCTGGGCCTGGGCGGCGACCTCGTGGGGGGTGGAGGGGGGAGTAATGGCTGTGACGACCTCGTGGGGAGTGGAGGGGGGAGCGGTGGCGACCTCGGGGGTGGAGGGGGGCAGTGATTGTGATCTTGGGGGGTGGAGGGTTGAGCGGCGTGGCGATGAGGGTGGCAGGGATGGGGCCTCATGCTGCTGTCGTGCGGTTGGTCAGTGCTGTTTATGACGTCAGCCTGTGCTTCGGAGCCTAGCAGACCAACTCCGAAGAAAGCCATGGACACAGGCAGCAAGATAGAACATTGGAGGTGAGAATTATTATATAGGACTAGCATAACTGTGTATATATATGCACTTAACATTTAGATGCAACATTTACCTTGCAAATACATGCTATGAAGGTTGAACAGGTATTTAGAGACTAACACTTAGCTCCAAAATACTACAATCAAGTTATTATGCCATGCAAAGAGAACTGACTATATCTCTTCCTTATTTCAAGAGTACCACTGGCTCCCCATTGAACAAAGAATTATTCATAAGCTTCTAACCCTTACCTTTAAAGTGTTCTGGACGGATTCCCCACAATGCTTAGCAAATCTCACTATCCTGTATTCACCTGTTCGTCTGCTCCAATCTCTCAATGACTATCATTTGATTCTACCTATTCCCAAGCAAGCCATTTTGGAATTTTTTTTAGACATTATGCCTTCTACTTTGCAGCTCCTTTTTATTGGAACTCTCTTCCTTGTGACATCCAGTCTGAATTATCCTTTAAAAAATTCAAAATCAGGTAAAAAGGCCTGGCTTTTTCACCAATCTTACAATCTCACATAGGGCTGTTTGCTGCTGATCTAATTGTTTCCTCATTTCTCCTCTTTCCCTTATCCATACTTCTGCCCAGTGTTCCCCGTTGTGAGAATTTAAGGCCTGCTGTCCTCAGAGAATATCTGCTACAGGTAAGTATCTTTGCATTCTCCAGTGACAAGTAAATCTATTTATTTTATTTATTTATTAGAAGCGGAGTAGCCTAATGGTTAGCGCAGTGGGCTTTGATCTCCACAACCTGGAATAAATTCACAATTCAACTCATTGTTACCTTGGGCAAGTCACTTAACCCTCCATTGTCCCAGGTACAAAAAACTAAGATTGTGAGCCCCCAAAGGAGAGAGAAAGTACCTGTATATAATGTGTACAGCGCTGCATGCTTCCAGTAGCGCTATAGAAATGAGTAGTAGTAGTATTAATTTACCACCTTTTTGAAGGAATTCACTTAAGGCAGTGTATAGTAAGAATAAATCAAACCTGACCAATAGACAATTACAGCAGTAAAAATATTCAAATAACAATTCAAAGAATGGCATAGTATATTACTTAAAATGTCAACACAATACATAATAGAACATTTTAATTGAAGTGTAGGGTATATGCAAAGATGGAACATATAATAGATAGGTAAGAGTAAGAGGAGTTAGACAGTAAGGTGACTAATTTAAAGAAAGTTGCACATAAGGTCAGAGAGAAGGTTAACATATAGATAGGTAAGAGATTTAGAGGAGTTAGAAAATAAGGGGCCCTGTTTACTAAGCCACAGTATAGGCACGTTAACATTTTTAACGCCTGAGGATCCAAGATGGCAGCATAGCGTTTAATTGCACCAGATGTGCCCAGTTACCTGATCGAAGCACTGTTGGGAGAGGCTCTGGATCCCCGCAGACAATGGGGAAAAGGAGCTAGATTTCATAGGAATCGTGTGGACCCTGGGTAGTGAGTAAAAACATCCACAATCTCTCCCTGGGCATCACACATGACCTGCATGTTAATTGAGTGACATGATTGTCTATTCCTATAGGTGTTTGACTGTGACATATATACAGTCAGTGATGTCTGTGACTGATGCATGTTGATCTGGAGGGCCTAGGTGGTAGTGGGGAAGGTAATATAGTGTGAACTGTGAGTGAGGAAGGCATTGAGGAACTACCCACTTAAATTGCTTTGAATATCAGCCGGACAATGGGCTTTTTTATTTATCAGAAATCAAAGATGCAAATTTCAAGTAATATAGAGCATACAAATTACGTTATAGGGCAAGCAAACTCTCTCTGTTTCTTTGATAACCGAAATAAATAGAGGAATAGACTTCAGAAACTCCACGTTATATCACACAGCATGTATAAGAAAAATTGAAAAAATGTAAAATAATTACTGCTAGTGTGTTAGAGGTAGTAGACTAATGAGGATTCTCGCCAGCGTGAGCCTAATATGGAGCCACGTGAGCAGTGCCGTCAGCGGTCTGGTTATAATTAGGACCAGCTGACGTGGAGTTTCTGAAGTCTTTTCCTCTATTTATTTCGGTTATCAAAGAAAAAGAAAGAGTTTGCTTGCCCTATAACGTAATACGTAATATAGAGCAAAATCATCGAATGTTATAGTAAATATTAAAATATCTATTAAAATCATGAAAGGTCATATATATCATCATCAATTTAATATGAATTGAGGGTAATAATTGAGATGATAACCATGATTAGTTTTTGAATGAGACTTTTTGAGGAGAAGGGTGGATCAGTTAGAAAGATTATTCATATAAGAAATTTCATTGTTATCAATGCTGCAATTTGTGCTGTTGAAAATCAATGAACAAAAATCTAATGCAGTATGTTATATCAGCAAGACTTCAATTTCCATTTAATTCTGATGGCAGAAATCCTCACATCCAGCATCTCATTCTCTCCCAATTTGCTATGCTCTTTCCAGAATGGAATATAACTTATATGGTGACAGTTTGTTTAGAATCCCAGCAATGTGTGATGCATCAATATTTTCCTCTTAATTTTAAAGAAGTGAATTGTAAGTTGCTATAGCAACTCATAGTAAAAAAAAAAAGAAAAAAACTTAGATGAGTGATTGCTAGAGATTTATAATAAGCAAAATTGTATCAAATTAGCGGATACAGTTCTTATTATACTACTCAAGCTTTTATGAGCCTAAAAAAAATCAGAATGCAGCAGTGCTGACTCTTCTCAGACTTTCATGGTAGGATCACTGTTACTTATTTAAATTATGATACATTACAAAGAGGAAAGTTTGGTGAGAAAATGGAAGGTATGACACTGTCAGTCTCATTTTCGAAAGAGAAGGATGCCCATCTTTCGACACAAATCGGAAGATGGGCGTCCTTCTCACAGGGTCGCCCAAATCGGTATAATCGAAAGACAATTTTGGGCGTCCCCAACTGATTTCCGTCGTGGGGACGACCAAAGTTCACGGAAGTGTGTTGGAGGTGTAGCGAAGGCTGGACTTGGGCGTGCATAACACATGGACGTCCTCAACCCATAATGGAAAAAAAGGGTGTCCCTGATGAGCACTTGGATGACTTTATCTGGTCATGTTTTGCTTACGACCTGGCTTGTTTACGACCAAGGCACAAAAAGGTGCCAGAACTGACCAGATGACCACTGGAGAGAATCGGGGATAACCTCCCCTTACTCCTCCAGTGGCCACTAACCCCCTCCCACCCTCAAAAAACATCTTTAAAAATATTTTTTGCCAGCCTCAAATGTCATACTCAGGTTCATCACAGCAGTATGCAGGTCCATGGAATAGTTTTAGTGGGTGCAGTGCACTTCAGGCAGGCGGACCCAGGCCCATTTCCTCCCTACCTGTTATACTTGTGGTGGTAAATGTGAGCTCTCCAAAACCCACCACAAACCCACTGTACCCACATCTAGGTGCATCCCTTCACCCGTAAGGGCTATAGTAGTGGTGTACAGTTGAGGGTAGTGGGTTAGGGGGGGATTTGGGGGGCTCAGCATACAAGGTAAGGGAGTTATGTTCCTCGGAGCAATTTATGAAGTCCACTGCAGTGCCCCCTAGGGTGCCCGGTTGGTGTCCTGGCATGTCAGGAGGACCAGTGCACTATAAATGCTGGCTCCTCCCATGACCAAAGGGCTTGCATTTGGTCGTTTCTGAGATGGGCGTCCTTGGTTTCCATTATCGCCGAAAGTCACAAACGACAAAGTCTAGGGATGACCATGTAAGCCGCATTGAGCCTGCCATGAGTGGGAAAGCGCAGGGTACAAATGTAACAAAAAGAAAATCTCTAAAAACGACCTAAATTTCAGGATTTGGGCGTCCCCGACTGTATTATCGAAACGAAAGATGGACGTACATCTTGTTTCGTTAATACGGGTTTCCCCACCCCTCCACCAGGATGTTTTGCGAGGATGTCCTCAGCAAAACTTTGGCATCCCTTTCGATTATGCCCCTCCAAGAAAGCTACATATCTGCATATCGATTTGCAAGAACAGAACACAAAAGAAACAAACAATAATAGCAATAACAACAAAACAAATGAAAAAGTCCATTTTACAACTCTAATCCTACACACCAGAGCCATCCCTTTAGTTTAGAAAAACTAGCACCAAAAGCCATATCATGGCTTGCATTATAAAACAGCAACAGCATCAAAACCCTGAAAAACAAATATAGGCATTGCTATTAATTGAGCGCCTGAACTGTGTGTGGGCGCATAGTTATCAATATGGGCTACCATTAAATGTGTTATTTTACCACTAACTCAGGCTATTTTAGCACATCACATTTTATGCAATGAGACCTGAGAGTTGACAGTAAAATACTACATGGATGGGAAGTTATCAATGTGGGTTATCATTAAAATGTGTTATTTTACTGCCAACCCCAGGTATTAGTAACTAAGGGCCCTGTTTACTAAGGTGTGCTAGTGTTTTTAGCGCATACACGTGAAAAACATTCAAGCATTGCTATGACAGTCTGACAGGGTGGGAGGATGGGGGTGGGTAGGAAGTATGCATGGGGACATCAAAGTATATCATTGGTATTCTAACAGGGTGGGTGTGGACAGGTGAGGGGAGGGTGATCAACAGAGACATACAGCTTTATGGTTTATAATGGGCTAGGAACCCCAGGTCCTTGTTAAGTCCTTTCTGTTGGGTGTTAAAATATTCAATCATTCTGACTTCAAAGGTCTTACGTTCTTGTATGGTTTTAAAGTTACCTTTGAGGATTCTCACTGTGAAGTCACTGGTGCAGTGTCCTGGTCTTGTAAAATGTTGCCCAACAGGCGTGGGAACCCTGCTGGCACCAGCATTGTTTATATGATGTCTATGTAAATTGAATCTTGTCTTAAGCATCTGGCCTGTTTCTCCAATATAGCATCCTTCATTACATTTTTTACACTGAATGATATATACCACATTGGAAGATGAGCAAGTGAAAGATCCCTTTATGTTGAATGTCTTTCCTTTGTGGATGACTTTGGGGTCCTGTGAAATATTTTGGCATAGTTTGCAACTGGATAAATTACAGGGAAGTGTGCCCTTCTGTTCCTTTTCAGTCTGTGAAGGAAGTTTACTTCTGATTAGCTTGTGTTTTAAATTGGGTGGCTGTTGGAAGGCCAGTACTGGTGGGGATGGGAATATCTCTTTCAGTAATTCATCCTCCTGGAGTATAGGTTGTAGATCTCTTATGATTTTCCTCAGTTTTTCCAGCTCTGGATTGTATGTCACTACAAGCGGGATTCTGTCTGTGGATTTTTTCTTTTTGTACTGTAGCAGATTCTCCCTGGGTGTTTTGAGGGAGGAGGCAATATTCTTGGAGATTATTTTGGGGTTGTAGCCCTTCTGTTTGAAGGATTCAGTCAGGGTTTTAAGGTGTCTGTCTCTGTCCCCTGGGTCAGAGCAGATACGGTGGTATCTTGTGGCTTGGCTGTAAATGATGGATCTTTTTGTATGTGAAGGATGGAAGCTGGAGTTGTGGAGATAGCTACATCTGTCTGTGGGTTTCTTGTATACAGATGTTTGTATACAGCCATCACTGATTGAGACCGTGGTGTCCAAAAAATTGACTTTTTCTGGGGAGTAGTCAATTTTGAATCTGATTGTAGGATGGTATGTATTGAATGCAGAATAAAATTGTTTCAGTGTTTCTTCACCCTCCGTCCAAATCATAAAGATGTCATCGATGTACCGGTAGTATTTTAGAGGTTTGGTCTGGTGTGTATTCAGAAACGCATTATCATCAAACCCGTAGACAAAGGAGGCGCAGTGGTAATTATGGACATACAAAAATACATTGAAGAGGGCCACAAACAGCTCTCAGACAATAAATACTACAGGAAACTAACTGAGGACCCCACACAGGATTACACAAAACAGCTGAAAGACCTTATCAAAACATTTCCTACACAAGCGCAACCTCACCTGAAGAAACTCATACCAAATCAACCTTCCGTAGGCACATTTTACATGCTACCCAAGATCCACAAACTGGGAAACCCTGGCAGACCAATCATATCAGGTATTGGCACACTCACGGAAGAAATATCTGGATTCATAGAGGGAATTCTGAAACCTCTCGTACACAAAACTAACAGCTTCATACAAGACACCACAGACTTTCTGAATAAATTGAAAAATATCAAGCAACTACCACCTAACACCCTTCTGGTCACGATGGATGTAGAATCACTATACAGCAACATTCCACATGCGGATGGCATAGCTGCATGTGAAAGACTCCTAAAAAAATCCACTCTGGACCATCAATACTCTCCAGAAACTATTACAAAATTAATCAAATTCATTTTAACTCACAACTACTTCCACTTTAACAATGATATCTATCTGCAAATAAAGGGCACTGCGATGGGCACCAGGACAGCACCCCAATATGCCAACCTTTTTATGGCTGAGCTGGAAGAGACATTTCTGAATACACACCAGACCAAACCTCTAAAATACTACCGGTACATCGATGACATCTTTATGATTTGGACGGAGGGTGAAGAAACACTGAAACAATTTTATTCTGCATTCAATACATACCATCCTACAATCAGATTCAAAATTGACTACTCCCCAGAAAAAGTCAATTTTTTGGACACCACGGTCTCAATCAGTGATGGCTGTATACAAACATCTGTATACAAGAAACCCACAGACAGATGTAGCTATCTCCACAACTCCAGCTTCCATCCTTCACATACAAAAAGATCCATCATTTACAGCCAAGCCACAAGATACCACCGTATCTGCTCTGACCCAGGGGACAGAGACAGACACCTTAAAACCCTGACTGAATCCTTCAAACAGAAGGGCTACAACCCCAAAATAATCTCCAAGAATATTGCCTCCTCCCTCAAAACACCCAGGGAGAATCTGCTACAGTACAAAAAGAAAAAATCCACAGACAGAATCCCGCTTGTAGTGACATACAATCCAGAGCTGGAAAAACTGAGGAAAATCATAAGAGATCTACAACCTATACTCCAGGAGGATGAATTACTGAAAGAGATATTCCCATCCCCACCAGTACTGGCCTTCCGACAGCCACCCAATTTAAAACACAAGCTAATCAGAAGTAAACTTCCTTCACAGACTGAAAAGGAACAGAAGGGCACACTTCCCTGTAATTTATCCAGTTGCAAACTATGCCAAAATATTTCACAGGACCCCAAAGTCATCCACAAAGGAAAGACATTCAACATAAAGGGATCTTTCACTTGCTCATCTTCCAATGTGGTATATATCATTCAGTGTAAAAAATGTAATGAAGGATGCTATATTGGAGAAACAGGCCAGATGCTTAAGACAAGATTCAATTTACATAGACATCATATAAACAATGCTGGTGCCAGCAGGGTTCCCACGCCTGTTGGGCAACATTTTACAAGACCAGGACACTGCACCAGTGACTTCACAGTGAGAATCCTCAAAGGTAACTTTAAAACCATACAAGAACGTAAGACCTTTGAAGTCAGAATGATTGAATATTTTAACACCCAACAGAAAGGACTTAACAAGGACCTGGGGTTCCTAGCCCATTATAAACCATAAAGCTGTATGTCTCTGTTGATCACCCTCCCCTCACCTGTCCACACCCACCCTGTTAGAATACCAATGATATACTTTGATGTCCCCATGCATACTTCCTACCCACCCCCATCCTCCCACCCTGTCAGACTGTCATAGCAATGCTTGAATGTTTTTCACTTATATACACTGTCAGCTAGCACATTTGCTTATTTCCGATCTGACGAAGAAGGGCAACCTTCGAAAGCTAATCAAGAAATGTATTAAGTTATGTCCAATAAAAAAGGTATCATCTTATTTTCTTTTCCATGTTTTATTTTGTTTGATTTCTATTGATAACCTTAAGAGTGGACTAACACGGCTACCACACTCCTCTACTAGCGCATACACAAAATTAGTGCGCTGATGGTTATCATGTGCTAAAAGCACTAACATGCCTTTAGTAAACGGGGCCCTAAGAACCTTAGTTTGTGGTTTCGATGTCTGGAAACCATCATTTAGACAAATATAATGCATGGACATCCTCATCTCAATTTTGTAAAGCTGGAATATGGATGCCTAAAACTACAGTGTCTGTATAGTATGGGGGTATACTTTTGTCATGCTTAGGACAGTGACCCAGACTTAGGCGGTCACAAGCACAGCAGGGTGGTGGCCCAGCATGGCAGGAATAGGAGGTAGGGGGGAAGGGGAGGGGATGGGAAGTATAGAACAGCCTGCAAGAACAGGCTAGTTAGGGATAAGTAAGGGGGAGGCACTAAAGAATAAAGGACCTATAAAGAGGCAGGTATCAAGACAGGAAATCTGGGAGGTGGGGAAAAGAGGTGACGTCTGGGAGCAAGAAGAATGGCACCTGCAAGGTGCACTCACCATTTTAGCCTGTTGCTCCCATGGCTCTGCTCCCTTCCACTGAAACATCGGGTAAATTATTTTTGAATTTGTTTAATCTCTCTCTTCTTGCCTTTTGCGTTGTTTGGTCCAGGGTGCCTTCTCTGTGGGCCATTGGTTGTGGCCAGGAAGGGAGCACAGGGGTTTGGCTCGTATCAGAAGGCTGAAGAGCAGTGGGTGGCTAAGGTGCAGGCTGGCCATTTGACTATTTACAGTGCTGGTATGGGGGCCTTCACTGCTCATCTTGCCCTTCTTTTCGCAACCTGCATCTTCTGGGTAGGGTGTAATGTGCCCTCAGAGAGGCGGAGTGCCAGTGAGTGTGCCAGCGGCCGTGGTGAGGAGGAGGAGGAGGAGGTTTGCTCTCGCATGATCAAAGCTGCATGATTCCATCTTATAGATGGGTGCTACCGGATTGGTCAAGAATCAGTATGCATCTGTGGCTTTGGCAGACACAATTCTGCTTCTGCAAGTGCGGAGCAAACCATGGTCACGGATAAAACAATTGTGCTGCAGTCACAGGCGGTGTCTATGAAATCCAGATCGGCCATCAGTGGTGCACTCTGGGGGCACGATTAACTTCATCTGTGCTGGTACCAGGCATTGTTTGAGGGCAGATTGCAGGCAAGTTTCAACTTAAAAATGTGTTTGTGCCAGTGACCTGGGTTTGCCATATAATTTGGGGTTCAGTATGGCCCCTGGGCTTCAGGCAGCATCTTGATAAGGGATGCCCCTTCTCTGTGAACCATCAGGTCGCGGGTTGGTGGCCATGAAAGGGGGAGCGATTCCCATGGTGGCATCTGGGAATGTGGACTAATTTTAGGCCTTTGAGTTGTGGCATGGTCCTCCTGATTAGGGAGGTGGGTTTTTCCCTTGCACGCACGTGACTTTGAGAATGCACTACTTCAATGCACAAATCGCATTGTCAGGGTGGGGGACATGTGTCAGCTCATAGTGCCCCTGATCAGTCTGTGGGTTGATTGTGAGTTGCTGCATAAAGGGCCATTCTGTGCAAGCCTGGTGGCAGAGAGGGGGTTCTATGATGAATCACTACAGCACCTGGAGGCCATTTGAGGAGGGGTTATAACACCGCAAAATTCATTTATTGTGGCAACCATACTGGTGAGGTCTTAGGGCACTCAGTGCATAGGTGGCTATTCTATGCCCCCCCCCCCCCAAAAAAAAAATGAATACCCATTCCACCTATAGCAGTAAAAAAAAAAACAAAAAAACCCTTCGAAATCCAACTGCCAGCAAGTTGGTTGTACTTAAAAATGTTACAGATCAATGTTTAATATGTTTTTGGATTTATAAAAAAAAAATCCCCATCATAAAATTACACATCTTCATTTGCTAACATTTTGCTTTGAATGATATCCTTGAAATCCGGCTAGGAGATATTAAGAAAGGAACGGTGAATAAGATTGAAAATACTATAATGCCTTTGTATCGCTCCATGGTGCGTCCACACCTTGAGTATTGCGTTCAGTTCTGGTTATCATATCTCAAAAATAAATAAATAAATACATACATACATAAAATAGAGGAATTAGAAAAGGTTCAAAGAAGAGTGACTAAAATGATAAAGAGGATGGAACTCCTCTAGTATGTTGAAAGGCTAAAGAGGTTAGGGCTCTTCAGCTTGGAAAAGAGACAGAGGATGGGAGATATGATGGAGGTCTAAAAAATCCTGAGTGGTGTAGAACAAGTAGAAGTAAATCAAATTTTATTTGTTCAAAAATACAAACACTAGAGGACATTTGAGAAAGTTACAATAGTTAAGCTGTGGAACCCTTTGCCGGAGGAGGTGGTAACAGTGGTTAATGTATCTGGGTTTAAAAAAGGTTTGGACAAATTCCTGGAGGAAAAGTCCATAGTCTGCTATTGAGGCAGATATGGGAAGCAACTGCTTGCCCTGGGATTTGCAGTATTGAATGATGCCATGATTTGGGTTTCTGCCAGGTACTTGTGACCTAGCTTGGACACTGTTTGGAAAACAGAATACAGAGCTACATGGACAATTGGTCTGACCCAGTATGGCTACACGTGGGTTCTTATGTCTTATGCTATGTAAGACATAGGATGTGGAAAAAGTTTTTCAAACAATCTGTTTACACAATACACTTTTTCCCACTGAAATGAAAATGATACGATGAATGGTATTGCCTATATCTTAAACAATCCACCATCTGAAGAAGGAGGAAAAAGAGCCTCACAGAGCTCCTAGACCAGGATAACGTCTATCGGAGCTTAAACGGATGCAAAGCTATCCTCTGTTCATCATAGGCTCAGAAAAAACCTCCAAAAAACTGGATTGTTTAAGATATAGGCAATACCATTCATCGTATCATTTTCATTTCAGTGGGAAAAAGTGTATTGTGTAAACAGATTATGCTATGTAAGATACATTGGATAAACACATTTCTCATATATATATATATATATATATATATATATATATATATATATATATTACTCTGTCTGTCTATACGTAGGTTTTAGAACATCCAGCAACTTTATAGAGGCCTTATTCCATTACTATAAATTGAAAGACATACTAACGGACTCATTTTCAAAAAAGAAGGACGTCCATCTTTCGACATAAATCGGAAGATGGACGACCTTCTCCCAGAGACGTCCAAATCGGTATAATCGAAACCCGATTTTGGACGTCTCCAACTGCAGTCTGTCGCAAGCACGTTCAAATTTCAAGAGGGCGTTTCGGAGGCATAGCGAAGGTGGGACTTGTGCGTTCCTAACACTTGGATGTCTTTGTCCCATAATTGAAAAAAGCAAGGACGTCCCTGACAAACACATGGACATTTTCACCCGGACGTGGTTTTTTTACCAAAAAGGCACAAAAAGGTACCCGAAATGACCAGATGGCTACCGGAGGGAATCGGGGATGACCTCCCGTTACTCCCCCAGTGCTCACTAACCCCCTCCCACCCTAAAAAAAAAAACATCTTTAAAAATATGTCATGCCAGCCTCAGATGTCATACTCAGGTCCATGACAGCGCATGCAGGTCCCAGGAGCAGTTTTAGTGGGTACTGCAGTGCACTTCAGACAGGTGAACCCAGGCCCATACCCCTCCTACCTGTTACATTTGTGGAGGAAACAGTGAGCTCTCCAAAACCCACCACAAACCCACTGTACCCATATATAGGTGCCCCTTCACCCATAAGGGCTATGGTAGTGGTGTACAGTTGTGGGTAGTGGGTTTTGGGGGCTCAAGTTTTGCCCCCCCCCCAAAAAAAGGCTTTTTTTGCAGATGCGCTGAAAAATGGACCTGTGCGTGTCCAATACAAGTGTCTACACCAGCGCAGACCACTTTTTGGCACACCTTAGTAAAAGGACCCATTTATTTTTATATCCTTCTTAATGACTTGATTCCATTCTATATCTAAACCCACTAATACTGATCCCTTCTAATTTGATTATGTTAATCATGTTATCACTATTGGTCATTGTATCCTACCTGTTTTACTTTGTGTTATGTAATTCATTCTTCTGACCTACCTAATTTCTTACGAAGTAATATGTTAAATTAGACCAAACCTCTTACTCGGTTTATGATTATACCTTTTGCAACATAGTGTAAGCCACATGGAGCCTGCAAATAGGTGGGGAAATGTGGGGTACAAATGCAGCAAATAAATAAATAAATATCATGTTTTTGTATTTATTATTATTATTTTTGCATTATGGTTTGGGACCCACACTCATCCCCTTCTGTATTTGTTAACAAATGCAAAAGGGCTTAAATGTATACATATTTTACTTAAAGATTTATGCACATCCCCTTTCCTATATACTTGGCTTTATAGTTATATATTGGAAACATTTTTATTGTTGTATTAATGTAATTGGATCCACATTAGCTTTTGTGCTTTACTTTTTATTTATTAATTCAAATGATTTATTTGATGCTATTTATTTATTAACTTATTTTTGCAGTCTGTATTTTATTGCATTTATTTATTAATTGTGATTTTTATTGTCTTATTTATCTTTATATATTTTTGTCTGTTATATTTAGATGTTGTGATTGGCAGGCATTTGTGCCAAAACATGGATCTGTGTCAGGTCAGTTTTAGCATCCTCTGGTGGACATTGTGACTTCTTATCAAGATCATGGATGACTGATCTTTTTAATAGAGTTTTTATGTGTCACCTCTAGTCCCTCATCTTGTGGAATTCCATTGGTTGGTCCATCCCTACTCTGAAGGACTTGTTGAAACTTTAACACAAGCTACATTATTTCTCTCTATATAGTAATGAACTGCTTGGCAGTGACACTAAATATTGGTTCTGGATTGCCTGGGCAAAATCCAGGCAGTGCTGAGACAGTCTAAGGGTCGAGGTAGATCTATTCTATTCTATTTGAATTTTATATACCTCCCATCTTCTAAGAAAGATTCACAGTGGTTTATACATCAAAAGAACTCTACAATAGAGAGATAAACATCTTTAAAAATAATAAAAGTAATAAAAATAATAATTCAAACATAAACAAAAACAACAACTAACAAAATTCCAACTATTGATCAAGCAGATAAGTCTTTAAAACCTTCCTAAAAGAAAAAAAAGAAGATATATATCTTAGATCAGATGGTAACATATTCCATAATTCTGTCTAGATCTGGAAGTTATGTGGATACCGCTGATATTAAGTGCCAATGCCTAAATACTTAAATGGGCAGATAAGACCCAATGAAGGAGTCCTTTTACTAAAATGTGTAAAATTTTCAGTTAGTGCACTTTAAGGCAAGAAATTAATGTGCAGTAAGAGCAAATTTAGGGTTTCCTTTACTAAGGTGCACTGAAAAATGCCCTGCACTGGTACAGACGCATGTATTGGATATGTACATGGCCATTTTTCAGCGCACCTGCAAAAAAAGGCCTTTTTTTTCCTGAAAATGGATGTGCAGCAAAATAAAAATTGGCACATGTCCATTTTGGGCTTGAGTCCTTATCGCCACCCATTGACGTAGCGGTAAAGTCTCACGCATTAACCAGGCAGTAATCGTCAGAGCACATACACTGCTGATTATTGCCCAGTTAGCGCTGTGCACTGGTAATTTTCTGGCATGCATAGTGGACGCATGTAAAAAATGATATTATCTTTTTTGTTTGTTTGTTTGTTTGGTATGGTATGGGGGGAATGGGTTAGGGATTTTTCCATAAACCAAAATTAAAAATTAAGAAGTTGTTTTAAGGTGAACTTGGATATTTATCTGAGATCTTTAATGTTGTTTTGTTATGTATGAATATGCTATTGTGTATCTTTGGACACTTGTCTTTCTGTTATCTCTGTATTTTTAATAAATACTTCTTTGAAATTCAAAAGAAAAAAAATTATATTACCACCAGGGTCTGGTGGTAGTTCCAAACTGGTGCACGTTGAGTGCACGTAGTGTATAAATATGGTACATGGCTTAGTAAAAGGGCCCCTCAATGTAGTACCTATTAAGGGGGGCCATGTCCTGCATTTTTTAAAATTATTTTTGCAGATCACATATTAAAATGTCCATAGTCACAAGGTATCCTGATCCTAAGTGAACACATGCTAATTGCAATATACTGTCCTTGCCCATGTCCCACCTATTTACTCCCCATAAAACAAAATGCCCTGAATGAGTGAATTAGGGTGAACTAATTGTAAAAAAATAATACAAAACCAGTCAAAATTACTTAATACACTTTAGTAAAAGGGCCCCAAAATGCAGTCCTTTCTTTGCCCAGTTAGGTATCAACACTATTATCCGACACCTAAATAACTTATGGGTTCATGGAAGCCCTGGACACTCAATGCCGGTGCCCAGGCACGGCACGGCTTTGGATATCTGGATCTAATTTAGGTGGCAGCAGTGAGTGCTTTAAAAATAATGTTGATTGCTGCTGATTGAACACAGGCTCATTACTTTTTTACTGAAATGCCAGAAAATATGATGAATTTTAAAACAGTTAGCTGTAATCTATTTGTTACAATACCATTAAAATTTGACTTAATTGACTTCTTACATGTTCATAAATATTTATATTATTTTCGTTATGTACAATATTAGGTTGCATGGCAAATATTTATGCAGAATCAATAGTAAATTAAAGTTTGAAAACATCCTGCAATTCTTTATAAACATTGTTGATTTTCACTATGCTGGTCATGTTTCTGCCTTAGTAAACACATTTATAACAGCAGTTCATCATTAGTTTAATGACAACTTGTCCTTCTTCAAGACAGTCAATAGTTTGGCTTCTTTCTCTCACTGGATCATCATTAGTAATGTCCTTATTCTCTTAGACAAGTATATTTTCATTTATGTTCCAGTCTTCAATATGCATTTTATTTACTGCAGAACTTAATAGATTATGCTTTTTGAGCTGAAAAGAGACTTGTGTGCTATCTTGAACATTTTTATTCCTTTCCAAATTTGTATCTGCATGTTGTCTACACTACATTATTCCACAGAACTTCTAAACTTTTTCATTTTCTTTGAGTGCATCTAAGAAGTATAGGGGCCCTTTTACTAAGCTGTGGTAAAAAGCGGCCTGTTCAAGTTTTGACGCATGAAATTGACATGCGCTGTGCCATTTTTTACCATGGTGGGAAAAGAGCTTTTTTAAAAATGGGGCAGTAAAAGGTCATGCCCTAATATTATAATTAGTATGCAGCTATTTACTGCCAATTACCAATGGGAATGCCCCCTACCACAGGAAACTCAATGAGCGGAGTTCCCGGGGAGGAGTGTAGGGAGAGATGAGAGTTGAGAGGTACTGAGGAGCTGCAGAGTGAATGTATTTGTAAGTCAGTAAGAGGAGTTTGAACTGAATGCGGAAACGGATAGGGAGCCAATGAAGTGACTTGAGGAGAGGGCTAATATGAGTATAATGACACTAGCGGAATATTAGTCATGCAGCAGAATTTTGAACAGATTGAAGAGGAGAGAGATGGCTCAGTGGGAGACCTGTGAGAAGCAAGTTGCAGTAGTCTAAGTGGGAGGTGATACGAGTGTGGATGAGGTTTCTGGTTGCATACTCAGAGAGGAAAGGGCAAATTTTGGTGATGTTATAGAGGAAGAAACGACAGGTTTTAGCAGTCTATTGAATATGTGAAGCGAAGGAGAGGGAGGAGTCAAAGATGACCCCAAGGTTACGTGCTGATGCACCAATTTTGGAACTACCGCCAATTGCCCATGCTACCCCGGCGGTAGGGTCAATTTGTCATGCGCTACCCGCACGGTAGCCCTATTGCTGCTTAGTAAAAGGGCCCCATAGTGTAAAAAATAATTTCTAATATTCTTGTTATATTCGTTTAAAAAAAACTAATTAACTTTACAAACTTCACAAGGGCATTCACACTCTCCCTCCATTTGCTCACTCAATAAATCAAATACCAAGAGATAGTGGTAAATCAAACTACAGTTTTATTTAACATTTTAAAGTATTTCATAGTTTTGACAATAAAAGCAAACAAAAACACTGCCACATTCAGATGACTAGTTGCTACCAACTTAGTGATAATGGGGAACCACATACCCTTCAGCACCCTCCAAAACTCCCACAGCCTGTGGTGATGCTAGTCTGAAGGATGACCTGATATCAAACAGAGCCTCCGCTATACCCTTAGCAAGACACAGCAGTGACACACAGGTCCTGAGAGCCATGGGAATATGCTCTGTCCCTCTATCCCTCTTCTGAATGATGATCAAGGATTAAACTTGTTGGGATGCAGTGTCCACAAGCTGCAACAACAATCAACCCCCTCCAACCCCTCCCTCTAATAACACTAGGGGAACTGCACTGGTGTTGGTGTGTGTTTTGGATGCACGCAGGTCCATTTTTCAGCAGGCCTGCAAAAAAGGCATTTTTTTGTGGCCAAAAATGGATGTGTATCAAAATTAAAACCAATGCACGTCCATTTTTGGCTTAAGTCCTTACCACCACCCATTGACTTAGCCGTAAGGTCTCACATGTTTACCGGGCAGTAACCGCATGTTTTGGATGCGCATCAAAAATTGAATTACCACCCTGGGCATGTGGTAGTCAGGCGCTAGTTCCAATTTGACACACATTGGATGTGTGTAGGTGCCTACATGCCTTAGTAAAAAGGCCCCTAGATCTCAAATCTAAATTTGGAAGGGTGGTCAGCTGAGACAAGGCCTATATAGTCAACTGTTTCTGTTGGCATGACAAAGATAAAGTCATCCAAATAATGCACAATACCATTACAACCAACACCTTTTCTATCACCCAATGGGAAAACGTAGAAAATGCTGTAAAACAAGCACACGTCAGAAAGCAGTCCATCAGCATGCACTTGTCTTCAAACTGAAAGCCCAATAAATGCAAAGAATCAGAGTGGAAAGGCAAAAAAACAATGAGCAGTTTCAACGTTCACTTTTGGCATCAAAGAGTCAGACTCTGACCTCTGTGGAAGATCTATCGACAAATCAAAAGAAGCATACTCTGGTTTGAAGGAGTAGTCAGATCAATACAAGAACTAACGCCATTTCCTATTGCAAATGTCTCAAATACAAAACAACTTATGCATCTAGCTTCTCCTATTTAAGCACTCAACTATGGAACACACTGCCAAAAGCTGTGAAAACAATCTCTGATCATTTAAACTTCTGGAAATCACTAAAAACCAACCTGTTCAAAAAGGCTTACCCTACGGACCCAACTTAAATCCCTACACCCGGCAACACAGCTAAACCAGTGATTGGACTGGACAATTTACAACTTCCCTCTTTTTGACCCCCATTGTGTCTGAATCGCATCTACCTATTCATCCTCAATATAACCTTGTATTTCTTTCTCTACCGGACTTGGCGAAAGCCTTTACGGTATTATGTAAGCCACATTGAGCCTGCAAATTTGTGGGAAAATGTGGGATATAAATGTAACAAATAAATAAATATGACAAATTATAAATCAAATAGAATTTACTTAGCTACTTCTTTGGGGAAATGTCCAAAGGTCAGACAAGAAAATTAGGGAAAGACAAATGCTGAAAGGGCCCAGCAATTCTGCCCAAAGCCAACTCCTTCTGTAGTTTCTCTTCAGCCACCTCTCATATAGACAACATTGACAGGTATTTCTGGCTCTGTGTTGCAATTGCGGACTACAGTAAGAATTGAGAAATATATGTAAAATCCTACCACAACTGAGCATCCCACTAGTCAGGGTTTCACACACCAAAATTCCAACATATATTACTTAAATGGGGAAGGGGCCTTGCAAAGAAAGTCCAACTGAAATTGAATCCCCTGGTTGAACTGTCTGACCTCTGCCCAACCCTGAGCCTGAAACAACACATCTAAATACTAAGTGATTCCACCCCACAAGCAACACCTATGGCAAAAATGGCAATATTGCCATTCACATTGCCCTATGTTGAAATGAAAGCATGAGTTACTGAACACACTGGTCTGCACTCCAAAGGCAACCAACAGGAAGATTGAAGGGGATGAGCCCACCACCACCTGTTTTCACCCTCTGGGACACCACACACTGGAAAAACAATTGCATCACTTAAAGCTGTGAGGTATGTCATAGGCAATCTGTCCCAAAAGGAACAAGACTGAATTGTGGTTATCTTAGATAACCAAATATGCACATCTCAGAAACACCCACTTTTAAGAATGTTTTTTAGCCAAACGTTTATGAAACTGATTATCATAGTTCAACCAAACCCAACCCTCAATAAGTAATCTGAACTTTCAAAATCAGATCTAAAAAGCTCAGCAATATTGGGTATAAAGTGGGATCAGCCTTCCTCAGATTAATAGAAAAAAATATGAAACAGCAGGATACAATCATGAATAGTCCAAGTCATTTTGTGCTTTTTCTTCTTTCCATCTTCCTTACCCTCTTCCCACTTATTTTTATCATCCAAATTCTGACCCGATGTCAACAGTGAAAAAATATCAGCGCTTCAAAATCACATGCCATAACTTCTGAGACACTTGACTATCCAAATATTGCCATACTGGGAAAAACCAAAGGTCCATCAAGCCCAGCATCCTGTTTCTAACAGTGGCCAATCCAGGTCACAATATACTTGGCAAGATCCCCCAAGAGTACAAAACATTTTATACTGCTTATCCCACAAATAGTGGATTTTCCCCAAGTCCATTCAATAACGGTCTATGGACTTTTCCTTTAGGAAGCCGTCCAAACCTTTTTTAAACTCCGCTAAGCTAACCGCCTTTACCACATTCTCTGGCAATGAATTCCAGAGTTTAATTAAACATTGAGTGAAGAAACATTTTCTCCGATTCATTTTAAATTTACTACATTGCAGCTTCATCGCATGCCCCCTAGTCCTAGTATTTTTGGAAAGCGTAAACAGACACTTCACATTTACCCGTTCAACTCCACTCATTATTTTAAAGACTACTACTACTCCCCTCAGCCGCCTTTTCTCCAAGCTGAAGAGCCCTAGCCGCTTTAGCATTTCCTCATAGGGAAGTCGTCCCATCCCCTTTATCATTTTTGTCGCCCTTCTCTGCACCTCATCTAATTCCACTATATCTTTTTTGAGATGCGGCAACCAGAATTGAACACAATATTTGAGGTGCGGTCACACCATGGAGCGATAACATCCTCAGTTTTGTTTTCCATTCCTTTCCTAATAATACCTAACATTCTATTTGCTTTCTTAGCCGCAGCAGCACACTGAGCAGAAGGTTTCAACGTATCATCAACAACGACACCTAGATCCCTTTCTTGGTCCTTGACTCCTAACGTGGAACCTTGCATGACGTAGCTATAATTCGGGTTCCTCTTTCCCACATGCATCACTTAGCACTTGCTCACATTAAACATCAACTGCCATTTAGACATCCAGTCTCCCAGTTTCGTAAGGTCCTCTTATAATTATTCACAATCCTCCCGCGATTTAACGGCTTTGAATAACTTTGTGTCATCAGCAAATTTAATTACCTCACTAGTTACTCCCATCTCAAAGTCATTTATAAATATGTTAAAAAGCAGCGATCACAGCACAGATCCCTGAGGAACCCCACAAACTACCTTTCTCCATTGAGAATACTGACCATTTAACCCTACACTCTAATTTCTATCTTTTAACCAGTTTTTAATCCACAATAGAACACTACCTCCTATCCCATGACTCTCCAATTTCCTCTGGAGTGTTTCATGAGGTACTTTGTCAAACGCCTTCTGAAAATCCAGATGCACAATATCAACCGGCTCACCCTTATCCACATGTTTGTTTACCCCTTCAAAGAAATGTAGTAGATTGGTGAGGCAAGATTTCCCTTCACTAAATCCAAGTTGACTTTCAAGTCTCATTAATCCATGCTTTTGAATATGCTCTGTAATTTTGTTCTTAATAATAGTCTCTACCATTTTGCCCGGCACCAACGTCAGACTCACCGGTCTATAATTTCCCGGATCTCCTCTGGACCCTCTGTTTAAAAATCGGCGTTACATTGGCCACCCTCCAATCTCCCGGTACCATGCTCGATTTTAAAGGATAAATTACATATTTTTAACAATAGCTCTGCAAGCTCATTTTTCAGTTCTATCAGTACTCTGGGATGAATACCATCTGGTCCAAGAGATTTGCTACTCTTCAGTTTGTAGAACTGCCCTATTACATCCTCCAGGTTTTCAGAGAATTCATCAAGTTTCTCCGACTCATCAGCTTCGAATACCATTTCCGGCACTGGTATCCCACCCAAAACTTTCTTGGTGAAGACCAAAGCAAAGAATTAGTTTAATCTCTCTGCTATGGCTTTGTCTTCCCTGATCGCCCCTTTTACTTCTCGGTCATCTAGAGATCCAATTGATTCTTTTTCTGGCTTCCTGCGTTTAACATACATAAAAAAATGTTTGCTATGTGTTTTTGCCTCCAACACAATCTTTTTTTTGAAGTCCCTCTTAGCCTTCCTTATCAGCGCTTTGCATTTGACTTGACATTCCGTATGCTGTTTCTTATTATTTTCAGTCGGTTCTTTCTTCCATTTTCTGAAGGATTTGCTTTTAGCTCTAATAGCTTCCTTCACCTCACTTTTTAACCATGCCGGCTGTCGTTTGGTCTTCCGTCCTCCTTTTTTAATACGCGGAATATATTTGGCCTGGGCTTCCAGAATGGTGTTTTTGAACAGCATCCATCCCTGATGTAAATGTTTGACCCTCATGGTCGCTCCTCTAACTTTTTTTTCACCATTCTTCTCATTTTATTGTAGTCTCCTTTTTTAAAGTTAAACGCTAATGTATTTGATTTCATAATATGATTGGATTTGATATTAGCTTTGAAGTATGTATATTTACTTCAAAGCTAATATCAAATCCAATCATATTATGATCACTGTTATCAAGCGGCCCCAGCACCATTACCTTCAGCACCAGATCATGTGCTTAACTAAGGATTAGGTCTAGAATTTTTCCTTCTCTCGTCGGCTCCTGTACCAGCTGCTCCATAAAGTTGTCCTTGATTTCATCAATGAATTTTACCTTCCTAGCATGCCCCAATGTTACATTTTCCCAGTCAATATCGGGGTAATTGAAATCACCCATTATTATTGTTTTGCCCAGTTTGTTTGTGTCCCTAATTTCATTTAGCATTTCTGCATCTGTCTGTTCATCCTGGCCAGGCGGATGGTAGTATACGCCTATCACTATCCTTTCCCCCTTTACACATGGAATTTCAATCCATAGTGATTCCAAGAAGTGTTTTGTTTCCTGCAGAATTTTCAATCTATTTGATTCAAGGCTCTCCTTAATATAAAATGCTACCCCTCCACTAATTCGATCCAACCTATCACTAGGATATAATTTGTACCCCGGTATGACAGTGTCCCACTGGTTATCCTCCTTCCACCAGGTCTCAGTGATGCCTATTATATCTAATTTTTCATTTAGTGCAATATATTCTAAATAAAATGGTATGCCCACAGCCCCTACCACCTCCTGGCCATCTACACTTGACTGTGGCCAGGCATATGGAACCTGCCTACTACTTACCATACTTTCCTTTACTGTTCACTCCCTAAGTTGAAGCATACATAAATAAAAGATACTTCATAATTTTTATACTCAACACTTGCATGTCTCACAAAATATCTTTTCTTGTATATCAGTCTATCTATATAAATAGATATAGATCTGTTTATATCTATATCTATATAGAGAGATATATAAATATAGATATAGAAACAAAAGATGGCCGCCCACTTTTTTGATAATACGGTTCCGGCCAGCTGTTGCGGCGCCGCCAAACTAGATTGCCGGCAATCTATTTTGCCGGTGCCGTTCGATTATTCCCCTCTAAGTAATATAACAATGTTAGATAATATCTTTGAAATTAGAATATCTGTTTTTGAGGTAGAACACTTTCAGTAAAGGTTTTGGAAAGAGGACTTTACTTAGAACATAAGAATAGATATACTGGTTCAGACCAGTATCTGGCTTCCAACAGTGGCCAATCCAGGTCTCAAGTACCTGGCAGAATCCCAAGTAGTAGCAAGATTCCATGCTACCAATCCCACAGAAGTAATGGGTTTCTCTTCATAGCATATTATGGATCTTTCCTCCGGGAACTTGCCCAATCCTTTTTTAAACTCAGATACACTAGCTGCTGTTACCTCATTTCCTGGTAACAAATTCAAGAGCTTAAGTATGCATTGAATAAAAAAATACTTCCTCCTATTTATTTTAAAAGTATTACCAAGTAATTTCATTGAATGTCCTCTAGTCTTTGTACTTTTTGAAAGAGTAAAAAATGCATTCACTTTTACCCATTCTACTTCACTTTTGTAGATTTTGATCATATCCCTTTCAACCACCTGTTTTCCAAGCTGACGAGCCCTAATCTCTTCAGGTTTTTTTTTTTCATATGAGAGGACTTTCATCCCATTTATCATTTTGGTCACTCTTCATGAACTTTTTCTAATTCCATTATATATATTTGAGGTATGGTGGCCAGAATTGCACGTAATACTCAAGGTGTAGTTGCACTATGGAATGATGTAGAGGCATTATAATATTCTTTGTCCTATTTTCTATCACTTTCCTAAGAATTCCTATCATTCTGTTTCCTTTTTTGGCTAATGCTGCATACTAGGCAGAAGATTTCAGTGCATTGTCCACGATGACAACTATATCTCTTTTTGGGTGATGACTTCCAAGGTGGACCCTAGCATCAAGTAACTATGATTTGGATTATTCTTCCTAATGTGTATCACTTTGCATTTGTCCACATTAAATTTCATCTGGCATATGGATGCCCAGTCTTCCAATCCCTAATGTCTTTCTGCAATCATTCATAGTCAGCATCCATTTTAACAGCTTTGAATAGTTTTGTGTCATCTGCAAATGGAATCATTTCATTCATCATTCTCATTTCCATATTATTTATAAATATGTTAAATAGCAAGGGTCCCAGTACAGATTCCTGGAATATTCTGCTATTCATTTTTCTCCCTGTCCTCCCCACCCCAAATTGGTGAATTCACTGCTGCTTTTCGTTGAGTTCTCCACGTTTGTGGATTCTCTACTATATTAGCAGCTGGAACAACCAGTCTCATTTTCCAAAATGGCATTGGCAGGCCAAGAACAAAAGGGGACTATTCTTGCTCCCCACTGAGGAAGAAATATTTTGGCTAAACTTGGTGGAGCAGAGGTGTAGTGGTTATTTTCCGAATAGGCTCTAGCTGCTAATTTTTTTTTTTTAATTTGTATTAATTTTCAAATGAGAAAAATCAAAGTTACAATTTTGAAAAGGAAAAAAATGAGTAAATCAATAGAATATTCAGGAATATGTTAACAAATAAATACTTTAAGAAATAAAGTATAATTACTCAACATAAAATACCATATTCTGATGGATATCCAAGAAATCATAGGCCATAGGAAACCGGTAAAATAGGAAAACCTTTTAAAAGGAATGGTAGAATTAAGCCATAGTCCTTCTAACCTAACGAAGGATTGATGAATCAGCAATGGGGATGGGGTCATAGAAGAGGTGGAGGGGCATTTTCAACATGACATCTAAGTCCGACTTTGGATGTTTTGCTCAAAATATCCATAATCCAAATAGCAAACATAGCAATTTTTTTAGTGACCTCTTGCTAGATGTTTTTGTGCTCTTATTAGGGGCATTTTTGAAAGAGAAGGGCGCCCATCTTTTGACACAAATCGGGAGATGGGCGTCCTTCTCTCAGGGTCACCCAAATCAGCATAATCGAAAGCCGATTTTGGGCATCCCCAACTGCTTCCCGAGGCGGGGAAGACCAAAGTTTCCGGGAGGGGTGTCGGAGGCGTAGCGAAGGCGGGACTGGGGCGTGTCTAACAGATGGGCGTCCTCAAGCGATAATGGAAAAAAGAAGGGCATCCCTGATGAACACTTGGCTGATTTTACTTGGTCCTTTTTTTTTATGACCAAGCCACAGAAATTGCCCAAAATGACCAGATGACCACCAGAGGGAATCGGGGATTACCTCCCCTGACTCCCCCAGTGGTCATTAACCACATCCCACCCCAAAAAATAACTTTTGTCTTTTTTTTTAGAGTTTCGGTGAAGGATGTCCTTCGCTATGTCTCTCTCCCTGCGATGCAGTTGAGGATGTCCATAATGTGGATGTTTCTATGAGAAGGATGTCCTTGCCTTTGTTGTGCCTGCAACACCCCCTTTATTTATTTGGATTTTGGATTACAAGTAGCAGCAGTGGGATTTGAACTGGCCACCTCTGGATTGCAAAACCAGTGCTCTAACCACTAGGCCACTCCTCCACTCCACTCCCTTGAAATTTGGCCGTTCCTGGGGGGGGGGGCAGTATGCAGGTCCCTGGGGGGGGGAGGTATGTGTGTGTCAGCAGAGGCATAATGAAGGCGTGGACGTCCTTCTTTCAAACATTTTGGATGTCCTGAACTGTTTCCCCCCACACACAGGGACAGCCAAATTTCAAGGGTGTGGTGTGGTGGAGGAGTGGCCTAGTGGTTAGAGCACTTGTTTTGCAATCCAGAGATGGCCGGTTCAAATCCCACCCATTGCTGCTACTTGTGATCCAATTTCCAAATAAATAAAGCAGGTGTCAGAAGCATAGCAAACGCATGGATGTCCTTCTCCCAAAAACATTCACATTTTGGATGTCGTTGCAGGGACGGAGGCATAGCAAAGGACGTCCTTCACCCATACTCTTAAAAAAAGACATCCCTGATGAGCACTTGGACGTTTTCACCTGGACCTATATATTTCTAAGGTTGTAGACGGCTATTATACACGCAGCTTGTCTGCATGTATGAAGTCGTCTTTGGCATGCATAGAGCAGCCACGCATAACGCTTGGCTATATTTGAAGCTGAGAACACTTACCCGATTGCTTGCTGCTCGATCTGCTCAGCTCAGACAGCTGCCTCCCTCCCTGGCTTGTTGACTCATAGCTGCTCAGACCAGCCGCTTGCTGCAGCCTGCAACATTCACAGGCGCGTGTCAGTGACATCCAGGCTCTACCACTGCGCCGGAACTGCAGGAAGAGGAAGCAGGTCACAGGAAGACGGAGCCGCTGGGGAAGGACTGTCTCAGAGGCGGAGCGGAGCCTTAGGGAGCGGGAGTCAGGCATGCATCCAGCTGGTAAAAGTGAGAAGCCAGTGCCACGAGTGGGGGGTGGGCGCTGGTGCGGAGAGCAGAGGAAGATATACAATTTTGTTCCATCCTGCCTTCGAGGAGGAGGCAGCCAGGGGAAGGTCACGGTTGGGCTGGAGAGGCTTAGAGGGGCACTTTCGAACGGGGATGACCAACTCTAAGGATGGTGCCGCGAAGTGGCGGGGCAATACGTATTATCGAAACAGGATGGACGTTCATCTTTCATTTCGATAATATGGTCGGGGACGCCCAAATCTTGACATTTAGGTCAACCCTAGAGATGGTCGGCCTCGGTTTTTGGCAATAATGGAAACCAAAGACGTCTATCTCAAAAATGTCCAAATCCAAGCCCTTTGGTTGTGGGAGGAGCCAGCATTTGTAGTGCACTGGTCCCCCTCACATGCCAGGACACCAACCAGGCACCCTAGGGGGCGCTACAGTGGACTTCAGAAATTGCTCCCAGGCGCATAGCTCCCTTACCTTGGGTGCTGAGCCCCCAACCCCTCCCCCAGGTCCATCTGCCTGAAGTTCACTTCACCCACTACAACTGCTCCAGGGACCTGTATACTGCTGCGATGGACCTGAGTATGGCATTTGAGGCTGGCATAGAGGCTGGCAAAAAAGTATTTTTAAACTTGTTTTTTATGGTGGGAGGGGGTTAGTGACCACCGGGGGAGTAAGGGGAGGTCATTCCCGATTCCCTCCAGTGGTCACCTGGTCAGTTCCGTCACCTTTTTGAGGCTTCATCGTGAAAAAAAAAAGGACCAAGTAAAGTTGGCCAAGTGCTCGTCAGGGACACCCTTCTTTTTTCTATTATCAGCCGAGGATGACCATCTGCTAATCACAACCCAGTCCCGCTTTTGTTACCCTGCCGACACCCCCACGTGAACTTTGGTTGTCTCCGCGACGGAAAGCAGTCGAAGGTGTCAAAAAATTGGCTTTCAATTATGCAGATTTGGACGACCTTGCGAGAAGGACACCCATCTCCCGATTTGTGTCAAAAGATGGGCATCCTTCTCTTTCAAAAATAAGCGTGTTAGCCTCCCCAAGCCTCTTATATGGGGCGCCTATGTATCTGCGTTTTTAAAAAGTTTGGACAGTTTCCTAGAGGAAAAGTCCATAATCTCTTGTTGAAATAGACATGGGGAAGCCACTGCTTGCCCTGGGATTGGTAGCTTGGAAAGTTGTTACTATTTGGGTTTCTGGCAGGAATTTGTGACCTGGGTTGGCCCCTGTTGGAAGCTGGATACTGAGTTAGATGAACCATTGGTATGACCCAGTATGGCTATTCTCATATCCTATAAGTTATGCTCATAAGTATGAGCCCCACTGATGCTCTGCCCAGACTCTGCCCCCATCTTTCAATTATGTGTTTGTATTTACAGAATAGTGTTTAGGTAGATTTTATGCATTAATGCACATATGAGCACACACATGCATATTTATGCCAGTATTCTAATTATTTGCATTCATATTTGGCATATATGTATTGGTGCCCACTTTATAGAATTGCCTCCTTAGTGATTTTTAGTACATGCCATATTAAATAGCCTAAAATGTTGCAATGTACTTTATTAAATAGGCACTCTTTTTGTTTACTACATTTCATTTGATTTAGATGATTTTGTTTTGAAATGTGTTGCTACTAGTTAAAATCAAACTGTCTTGCCTGTCTTTATTGCTGTGTTCTTCATATGCCCTCATCTGCCTGTGAATTCCCTTAGTACAAATGTGATGTCTATTATTGTTTAATGTGAAGCTAATAATGTGATTTAGAATGATTCCATGAAAGCGAGTCATTGTTTTCAGTGACCTTGCTTGTGTTGTTTTCTTTCAGGGTAGATGGCAGGATGCAGCAGCAAATAAGAAATGTTGCAGCTGTAGGTTGGTTGGCTTTCTTGGGAAACTAATTTATGGTTCTGGACAAGTCTCCCAGTTACTCTGGTGAATACTAATGAAAAAAATTCATTTAGCTTCTCTACTTCTGTTTCTCCCATCCATAAGTTTTCTATGTTTTCCCTTAGGGGTACTATTGACTTTATAGTTCTCTTTTTCCTTTTGTACTTCATTTAAAGTTATTCATCTATGCTAGCCATTCTAGAAACTTACTGTTTCACCTTAGATTAGGGACAGAAAGAACCTGCATAATAGTATATGTAAACCCCTTTGACAGTATCTAAAGAAAGGCAGTATATCAAGTATGCAATAAATATAAACATAAACATCTTTTGTTCCTTGTATAGTTTTTTTTCTCTTTTTTTTTCTATGGCCGTTTTATATATTGCAATTCTTTTTATATTTGTTTGGCATTTACTTGTAAATCTATCAAATGACATGATCCAACTAATTTACAATATACTGCACTTCATATAAGTTTCACTCTTCCTTTGTTTCTTTAGCTTATGTTTACTAAAGACAGTTATTTTGGAAGCACTGCTCTCATTTTGGACATGTATAAACCAGCATTTTGATGGGTATATCACATGCACATTTAAATCCCAATGTTAGAAAGCTGAGATATATATGTCCAAATTGTGGCTATGTCAAAGGGGCATGGTCTGGGCTTGTTTTGGGCAGGACTAGAACAAAAACAAACAGGAGATTGTCCACTGCAGAATAGAAGCAAAAGGCACAACAGCAGCAGCGATCCCTGGAAAGTTGATCGTATTCATAATATATACCAACTCACAGCTCAAAAACATAACAGGAATACAAAAAGAATATGTTCTGTTCAACTGATGAATGCCTTTGTAATTGGTTGTGTCTTGAGTCAGGCATCTCCTATGCGGACAAAAGTAGTTTCAAGAATTAAACCAGACTGGATTTTGAAGAGGAACAATTTGAAAGACGTGGAGGGGCATAATCGAACGCGAACGCCTATCTCCATGGACGTCTATGTCTGAAAACGGGTACGTGAAGAGGAGGGACAGACTGTATTTTCAAAAAAAATGGACGTCTTTTTTTTCGAAAATACGGTTTGTACGGACCAAATGCCATGGATTTGTTCGTTTCTGAGCTGGGCGGTTTTTTTTTTTAGCGATAATGGAAACTAAAACCGGCCAGTTCAAAAACGTCCTAATCCGAGCCATTTGGTCATGGGTGGGGCCAGGATTCGTAGTACACTGGCCCCCCTGACATACCAGGACACCAACTGGGCACCCTAGAGGTCAGTGCGGTGGACTTCAGAAACAGCTCCCACATGCATAGCTCCCTTACCATGGGTGCTGAGCCCCCAACCCCCTCCCCCAAAACCCACTACCCACAAATGTACAACACTACCATAGCTCTTAAGGGTGAAGGGGGCACCTACATGTGGGTACAGTGGGTTTTGGAGGCCTCCCATTTAACAGCACAAGTGTTACAGGTAGGGGGGATGGGCCTGGGTCCGCCTGCCTGAAGTGCACGGCGGTACCCACTAAAAGTGCTCCAGGGACCTGCATGCACGCAGGCCTCTAGGACTTGTTGCTGCTGTAGAACCTTGGCACACCAGTTGACATCTGAAGACTAATGTCTCCAAAAACGTCCTTTATTTGAATAAGCACGTTTACTCACAGTTAACTGCAGATCAGAGGTTGTGCCCCACTGGCAAAGAGTCTTCCTGGTACTGAGATTAGCAGTAGGTCAGAGCTGGCAGATTGCTGTACAATGCCCACTTTCAGTAACATGGATAACACATGAAAGGGAGCTAAAACTGGCTTACAAAAATGGCCACTACCTCATGGACTACCGGAAACAAAACAGGGCACACTTTGACCCAGTAAGCAGAAGGAAAAGCACCATGGGAGTAGAGCCTACCAACTACCAACATCGTGAGCATTTAACACAAGCTAGTAGAATCACGGAGCCCACTACCCTACACTCACCACAATGCATTGCTGATGTGACTCTGCAGTGCCCTTAACAGAAAAGGTGTCACACTCACCCGAGACCCACATCAGAACCAGGGAAAGGCTGTCAGAGGATAGAACACATTCTGCTGTCATGGAGGTGGGTACAGAATTTGAGGCTGGCATACAGGCTGGGAAAAAAGTGTGTAAAGTGGGTTTCTTTTGGTGGGAGGGGGTTAGTGACCACTGGGGGAGTCAGGGCAGGTGATCCCCGATTCCCTCCAATGGTCATCTGGTCAGTTGGGGCACTTTTTTGGGACTTGTTTGTGAAAAAAAGGGTCCAAATAAAGTGACCCAAAATCGCGGTAAAAGTGCCTTTTTTTCGATTATCAGCTAAAGACGCCCATCTCTGCTCAGCCGATAACCACGCCCCAGTCCTGCCTTCAACATGCCCCCATCAACTTTATTCATTCCTGTGACGGAGTGCAGTTGAAGATGCCCAAAATCGGCTTTCGATTATACCGATTTGGGCACCCGCGAGAGAAAGACATCCATCTCCCGATTTAGGTCGGAATATAGGCGTTTTTCTCTTTCGATTATAAGGTGGATAGTGGATCCCTAAATGCTATTCAGATGGTGGTGGATAGTCTTACTATAACTTACTAAGTATAAATAATGTTTGAAGAATAGCATGTACAGGACTTAGTTTAGGTTATTTGCAAAGGACATAGTTTGAAATCAAGAGTACTAGAGCCATCTTATTACAAGGCAATGTTTATACTGTTTTAACCACAGTTGTCTTGTATACTTGCAAGCAGACTTCCCATATGTTTTTGCGGAGCTCTGAAAATACAAACTATACATGAACAATAGTGTTCTAGAAGACATACAAAAGTGTGTCATACATGAACAATATTTATACATTACATACAATTGCAGCCAAAAGACAGGACTGGCATATGAACTCAAATGCAGATATAAAATACATAAAAAATACACAATCAATATTGTTAAAAGTGGGCTTACACATGAATAGTTAAAAAAATAAATAAAAGACAACAAATAGACCATACATGGACTATCCGGTTTAGTATAAACAAATATCCATATGGCAAAGAACCATGATGATGAAGAGATAGTATCACATGAACCAAAGGACAAATGAGATGAAAAGAGGACACATACCCACCAACAGTGTATACAAAAGAAAGTGTACATGAATGGAAATATAATGTGCAAAAATATATTTAAAAACTGGTGATGTGAATGAATAAAAAGAAACAAAGACGTTTTGCTGCTGCAAAAATTAAAAGAAAGAAAAAACTACGTAGTGCCATGAAAGTAATAGACAATGAAAAAGAACCTGCTTTAGGACGAATGAATAAAAATACTAAAAAACAATTATTGGTGGATATTGCCAAGAAAAAGAAGTAATCCAAAGGCAATAAAAAAGTATTGAATATAAAAGAAAACCAGTAGCGCTTACCGGAAAGAGACACTGAGCAACCAAGGTAGCTGTAAGACAATCCGCTCTATATAATAAGAAAATGAACCCACTGACATGGTGTTAAAACATACAGCAGTAGACAACTCAAAAATATTTAATAAAAAAAATATATATAAATATAAGAGAATATATATGGAAATAAAAGACATAATACAAAAAGAAAGGCTCCAACGAGGATTAAGAAATGCCATGATTGAGGACTTATAATGAAGATTGCTAATACAAACTGAAGTGTATAATAGTGGCCCTAAACAGTGAACTCAGAAAAGTACTCAAAACCCACTGTAAGAAAACAAGGGAAAAAAACGGGAATATGTAAAAAAGGTAATACTTACCGGGAAAAGGTCTGACCAAACCGTGCTACCAGGGAGAGTGCGCCAATAACATGGTGTGTTCAAGTCAACATCTAATGTGTATGCAAGGGCATCTCATCCTAATTTTAAAATTGCTCAGTCATGAAGAGCATTATGGAGATCATAAAGAGTACCTTTAGAGCAAACACTGCCAGGGAACAGTGCACATGAAAAAAAAAATGTTAGGCACTCTGATTTTCTGTCTGGGTTCAGAAAATTCTGTAGTATTGGGACAGTTCCTTTTATTTTATTTTTTTAATATCATACAATTTTAAACAAATAAGTACTAAAAGCACTCAAGAAACAAATAGTCCACATCCTGAGAGGAAGAAGTAGATTCCCCGGAGACTCACAGTCTCCGGGGAGGGGGGAGGGGGTGCGACTGCAAGCATGGGTGAATGTGTGTGAGAATGTGGGGGTTGGGGAGGCCGTGGGTACTTGGACTGGGAGGGGTTGGGGATGGTGGGGGGAGAAACTAAAAACAAGAACAGGAGGGAGTGACGCAGATGTTATGCTCTGTTATGTAGTGATAGGTCACAGAATTTGTACTAGAATTTAAGAAGTTAAGTGGCACTGATGTGCTATACAGATAGAGCAATGGATTTGTG
Source organism: Microcaecilia unicolor (assembly GCF_901765095.1). NCBI lineage: Eukaryota > Metazoa > Chordata > Amphibia > Gymnophiona > Siphonopidae > Microcaecilia > Microcaecilia unicolor. The sequence goes on from NC_044032.1 coordinate 471,877,402, forward strand.
AGATTTTGTATATATATATATATATATATATATATATATATATATCTTGTGGTGTGCTACTGTTGGTTTATGATTATATGGTTGCAGGCTGTGTTTATTCCTCTTGTCAATAAAAATTATTATATAAAAAAAAAAAGTAGATTCAAAGGAAAGTCAACATATTAATACAAAAGAAAAAGAAATCATCATACCTGATCTAAACTTAGTGATCTTACCATCTAACACATTTAACTGCTAGTTTTCCTATCTAATAACAGTCTTTCTAACTGATCTGGTTCAAAAAAGACATATTGAGAGTCTGAAAAATAAATCAATGACTTGGAAGGAAACTTCAAGAAAAAAGTAGGCTCCAGAGCCAAAACTCTTGATTTAAGTTGAAGAAATTGTTTACATCTAGCCTGGTCGGCTCTACATACATCAAGAAATATCTGAAATTTCCCGCCACAAAACAGGTAATCTTTCTTCACAAAATAATTCTTCAAAATCATTACTTTGTGAAGGAAGAAAAGGAGGCAAGGAGAGCAGAACTTTGAGTAATATCATCCTGGGTAACCTCTAAAAAGGCAGTTGAATTCATTGTAACATCATCCCTAGATGATAATAAATCATGGGCCCCCCTCTTCCTGTCCTCCTCTTAAAACATTCTTAGGCAGATAATAACATTTTGTAATTTTCATAGAATTGTCATTAACTAATGCCAATACTTCTTTGAAATACTTCCTCAGTAATATCTCTGCAGATAAGAAGGGACAAACTAGAAAACTTAAGAATCTCAGGTTGGGAGATCTCATCTGATTTTCAACCATATCAAGCTGCCTGTGCAAGTATAGGCTATCCTTAATATCGGAAGCCCTTACTTGCTGCAAAGCTCCAAACTTTTTAAAGGAAACATCTAAAGAAGAAATTTGTTAGTCTATATCAAGGGAAAAGACAACCAAAATCTGTCTATAGGTTCTATGTTCTGTGTGGGTTTGCAGACATTGCTCAGTTATCTCTAAAAAATCTGGCCTGAAAGCTCCAGGATTAACAGCTAGAAAAACTTCATTAGGAGTCTGTTTTTGTAAAGCCACACTACTGATTCTCGGTGCGGCAAATGAGAGGAAGCCCATTCAATTCCTATGGGCTTCCTCTCATTTGCCACACAGAAATCACTAGTGCAGGTTTGTAAAAGAAGCCCCAGATCCCTTATAGGAGTCTCCAATAATATCATTGGCCAGTCAGACCAGGGGGAAAAAAAGAACAGGAAGTAAAAAACAAACAAACAAAAACCCTCCAATTGGAGAAAACACTTTACTCAAAAAAACCCCCCAAAAAACAGATCAAACAAAATTACTGCATAGACACCCAGTGCAAAGAACAACCAGTTCCGAAAAAAGAAAAAGCACAAAAAATTCAAATACTTATCTGTATCTGTGATACTGAGGGAAAAATCATTGTAGGAAAGAGATTTGAAGACTTCTTGATCCAATGATTAGTCCATAATAATTGTAATCTGCAGTGGTTGTAATCCATACATAAATCCTTGCCATTTAACCAGAAATGTGCTGCAACAGCTCCAGTTCTTTCACAGATACACAAAGCGCATATTAAATATTATCCTCAACAAGGGCTACTTGTTTTGCTTTCCACTGCTTCAGGAGGAGGAACTGTAACATATCAACAACCACATCACCAAGCTGGCTCCCCCATTTAAACAGATGCCATGTCCCCAGCATCCAATCACTACTCATTATCATTTAAAGTGACAGAGAAAATTACTTAAACATACATTCCATTCTATGGAGGCATTAAGTTCATTAGGTTCTACAGTAACCAGACAAAAAATGAATCACTTTTCTCATTGTCTCAGTCACTTCTTTATATCACCTCCACTGAACCTGGTGCCTACAAATGGGTAACAAGTTTCTCATGTCATAGTGGGCAATCATCTGGGATCCAGTGATCTCTGACTGGAGTGGTTCAGTATTAGAACACAAGTGGAAAGTATTCATATAAAATCAAGGGTCCTAAGCTTCAGACAAACTAAGGACCCTTTTACCAAGTTGTGGCAAAAGGGGCCCTGCGCTGGTGTCAGCATGTGCTTTTGACACATGATGAGGCCCTCTTTTACCATAGCCAGGCAAAAGGTAGGTTTTTATTTTCTGGAGAAAATGGTTGTGTGGCAAATAAATCACTTGCAGCACGACCATTTCAGGGGCTCCCTTACTGTCACCCATTGAGGTAGCAGTAAGGGCTCCCACCCTAACCTGGTGGTAACCGGGCAGCAGATGGCACTGCCCAATCACCACTGGGAACATGCTGGGTGTGGGAACTATTGCCGGGCTGCTGTCTTCCTGCCTCCCTCCCATCTACCTATAGATGTACCCCTCAGGCCTATCTTAGAATCTCTGGTGGTCTAGAGGTGTAGTCATGGCAATAGTACTACTTAACATTTCTAGAGCGCTACTAGGGTTACGCAGCGCTGTACAAATTAACAAATAAGGACGGTCCCTGCTCAGAAGAGCTTACAATCTAAAGGACGAAATGCCAAGTTGGGGTAGTTGAGATTTCCTGAGAAGAGGTATAGTGATTAGGTGCCGAAGGCGACACTGAAGAGGTGGGCTTTGAGCAATGATTTGAAGATGGGTAGGGAGGGGGCCCAGTGTATGGGCTCAGGGAGTTTGTTCCAAGCATGGGATGAGGCGAGGCAGAAAGGGCGAAGCCTAGAGTTGGCGGTGGTGGAGAAGGGTACTGAAAGGAGAGATTTGTCTTGAGAGCGGAGGTTACGGGTAGGGACATAAGGGGAGATGAGGGTAGAGAAGTAAGGAGGGGCTGCAGATCGAGTGCATTTGTAGGTAAGTAGGAGAAGCTTGAACTGTATGCGGTATCTGATCAGAAGCCAGTGAAGTGACTTGAGGAGAGGGGTGATATGAGTATATCGGTTAAGGCGGAAGATGTGCGGCAGAGTTCTGGATGGACTGAAGGGGGGATAGTGACCTCAGACATTCCTGCTTATGTTGACTTTGCTCTCAAAATGGCTGCCATGACTCTAGTGGCAATGTCATGAAACTTCCACAAGAGGTCATGACAGCCATTTTGAGAATAGAAATAACATAGGCAAGATTGACTGGGGATCACTCCTGTCCTTACTAGACCACCAGGGATTGTAAAGTAGTCTGGGAGAAGTGGGGCTACTCTTTGCATTGGTGTGTGTGTGTGTGTGCTATTTGGGTAATTCTAAAGAATTTCCAAGTTCTGTTGGGTATGATGAAGATGTAGCATTTTAAGTAAACTTGTGGCGTGCAGAAGCTAGATTCTATTTTTTTTCAAATACATTTTTATTATAAAATTAATAAAACAATATAGCATAATGTAATATCAGTAACATCACTATAGATATAAACAAGAACTGCATAACCAGGAATCAGTCAACAAAAATGGAGGGAAACCAAAATAGGGTAAAGGGAATGGGACCTGATATACTGCCTTTTTGTGGTTTTTGCAACTACATTCATAGTACATAGTAACTGGGGTAATGGAGGGTTAAGTGACTTGCCCAGAGTCACAAGAAGCTGCAGTATGAATTGAACCCAGTTCCCCAGGACCAAAGTCTGCTGCACTAACCACTAGGCTACTCCTCCACTCCAAAAATAGAATACCCCCCCCAAAAAAAAAAAATCACTTAGGACCTCCAGAACAGGGATAGCAAGTAGATCTTTACTGTGAGACCCGACACGAACCATGTTTTTGCATCTATTCCTGCATCAGGGGTCTCATAGAATTATACAATATAAGGGACAATATTTCTTACAGTAAAATATGTGTAAAAACATACATTTGGAAAAAGTGACAAACTCCCTATTGAATAACAAAAAAACTATGCAAAGTGCACAATAAATATATAACCAATGGTAAATTGTGTGACCTGGCTTCCGTACATAATAGGTAATCCAAAACCTGTAGAAGAACAACAGTTAGAACCAAAAAAATTGTTTTTTTCAAAGTCATTAAAGGCAGGAGAACTTGAAACTTGAAAAATATAAGAGGGGTGACCAAAACTGAGAGTGTTTCCATGGCTTTTATTTCTGGAGCCAGGCTAGTTTTTCCATGTTGACGACATGCGATAATGTGTCAAGCCAAAGATATTTAGAGGGTAAAGTAGGTTCTCTCCATTTCTGAGCAATATAAACTTTGACTATACAGTAAGTAATAATTATCTAATCAAGTCTAAGGTGCCCTTTTGTCAACCAGTGGAAGGGCTATCAATGGAGTAGGGTATGGCGAATTGGCCCTACCACCAGGCTCACCCAGGAACCCAGAAGTACATAAGTACATAAGTAATGCCACACTGGGAAAAGACCAAGGGTCCATCGAGCACAGCATCCTGTCCATGACAGCGGCCAATCCAGGCACCTGGCAAGCTTCCCAAACGTACAAACATTCTATACATGCTATTCCTGGAATTGTGGATTTTTCCCAAGTCCATTTAGTAGCGGTTTATGGACTTGTCCTTTAGGAAACCGTCTAACCCATTTTTAAACCCTGCCAAGCTAACCGCCTTCACCACGTTCTCCGGAAACAAATTCCAGAGTTTAATTATGCGTTGGGTGAAGAAAAAATTTCTCCAATTTGTTTTAAATTTACTACACTGTAGTTTCATCACATGCCCCCTAGTCCTAGTATTTTTGGAAAGCATGAACAGACGCTTCACATCCACCTGTTCCACTCCACTCATTAATTTATATACCTCTATCATGTCTCCCCTCAGCCGTCTCTTCTCCAAGCTGAAAAGCCCTAGCCTCCTTAGTCTTTCTTCATAGGGAAGTCGTCCCATCCCCGCTATCATTTTAGTCGCTCTTCGCTGCACCTTTTCCTATTCTACTATTAAAATCTACTATATCATTCTAGCGCCGATGGGAGATTAGTAGGTGTGCTTGGTAGTAACCAGGCAGTTCTGTGTGCTATCAGATTACTGCCAGAGCCCTCTCTGCCTCCTAAATAGGTGGACGTAAGGGATCTGGCAGTAAAAGGCCGCACACCAATTTTTAAAGTAGCGCATAGTCATTTACTGCCTTTATTCTGAAAATGCCCTTTTACCTAATGTGGTTAAAGGTGGCCTCAGCGCACGGCAATCCCATGCACTGACCCTATCATGAGCCACCTTTTACCACTGCTTGGTAAAAGGGCTCCTAGATGTTCAAAATTGTCTAGATGTATAGGTAGCATTCTCAGAAGAATAAAAGCAGAGTCTAATGGGATTTCTTGTTTAACTATTTAATGTACGTCATAACCATTTTCCAAAAGGACTGAATAACTGACAGTTCCACCACATAAGAACATAAGAACACAAGAATAGACATACAGGGTGGGACCAATGGTCCATCTAGCCGACTATCCAGCTTCCAACAGTGGCTAATCCAAGTCACAAGTACCTGGCAGAAACCCAAATAATAGCAAAATTCCATGCTACCAATCCTAGGACAAGCAGTGACTTACCCATGTCTGTCTCACAATGGCAGACTTTGGACCTTTCCTCCAGGAACTTGTCCAAATCTTTTTTTAACCCAGATATGCTAACAGCTGTTTCTACATCCTCTAGCAAAGAGCTCCAGAGCTTAACTTTTTATTGAGTGAAAAAAATATTCCTTCCTATTTGTTTTAAAAGTGTTTACATGTAACTTCATTGAATGCCCCTAGTCTTTCTACTTTTTGAAACAGTAAAAAATCAATTCACTTCTACTCATTCTACACCACTCAAGATTTGTAGACCTCAATCATATCTCCCCTCAGCCATCTCTTTTCCTAGCTGAAGAGTCCTAACCTCTTTAGACTTTCCTCATATGAGAGGAGTTCCATCCCTTTTATTATTTTGGTTGCTCTTCTTTGAACCTTTTCTAATTCTGCTATATTGTTTTTGAGATACGGTGACCAGAATTGAACACAATGGTCAAGGTGAGGTCACACCATGGTTCTTAATGAATCACAGCCTCTCCAACACATAAGGGAAGTTTGTGTTTTCCAACTATAATTGCATTGTGGGGTAAGATAAGAAAAGAATTTTCAAGTCTGTATTAACCAGAGCTAATGAAATTAAGGGGCCCTTTTACTAAAGTGTGCTGAAAAATGGCCTATGGTAGTGTAGACATGTGTTTTGGCCATGCAATCATTTTTCAGCATACCTGTAAAAAATGTCTTTTAAAAAGTTTTGCCAAAAATGGACATGAAGCAAAATGAAAATTGCTGTGCGTCCATTTTGGGTCTGAGACCTTACTGCCAGCCATTGGTTTACATGTATTAAATTCCGATTACTGCCTGATTATCACCCGCATGCCAGAAAATAAAAACATTTTCCAGCGCGCAGTGGGCATGCATACAAAATGAAACGCGGTAGCTGGGCAGTAACTCAGAATTGCCATACATTGAACGCACATAGTAGCTGCTTACATAGCATATTTGGTCTGGTCGAATACATTAAATAATAGCATATTCTAGTCTCTGGTTGAAAATTTTAGTAAATATTTTGTAGTCTACCTCTAATAGAGAAGTAGACCTATAACTAGAACATATGGTAAAATCTTTCTGGTCTTTTGAAATAACTGTTATAGTAGCAGAATAAAAAGTCTCAGGTGAACAATGAGCTTCTGTGATCTTATTAAACATTTCTGTTCAATAAGGAGTGAATGGAGCTTCCAAGCGTTTATATAGCTCAGCTGGAAGCCTATCTGGGCTTGTCACTTTATTCTGTTCTAGTTTCAAAATAACTGATGTTACTTCAGCTATCATAAAAGGTATATCAATGTTTGATTGAAAGAAAGACTTTAACTTAGGAATAGAAAACTTATCGAGCCAGTCCATTTTCTTATTCACTGTAGATGAAAATTGCTCTTGGCTGTAAAAATTCAAAGTATATAATCCTCACATTCAATAACATCAATGTGTTTTTTTATTCTGGGTTGTGCATAAGACTGGTGCAATGTCTACGGTATAGACAAGTGTCTGGACTCCTTTACCTTATTTTAGTAAGAATCTATGGGATCCTTTTACAAAGTGGCAGTAAGCCAAATGTGGGCTTACCGCTCGCTCTTCCGGGACTACCGCTGGTCCAACATGGCCATTGGAAGTAGTCCTGCCCTGAGCGCCTGCTATTTCCAGGGGAAAAAGAAAACCCCCGGAAATGGCTTGTGCGGCGGTAACCTGGTGGTTATCAGGCATCACCACTTGCTGCCAGGTTACCACTAGATTAGTGCAGGAACCTTATCACCACCTCATTGTGTGGTAGTAAAGGCTCCCTGTCACATGGCTGCTGGAGAGGTAGCATATCCAGCAACCTCAATTAGGTGCTACCTAAGATGTGGGGAAGTAGAATATTTGCATAGGTTGCTGAGTTAGCTTCAAAGAGCCTGTTTAAAAAAGGCCCCTTAGATTCAAGACTATAAAAGAGGAAAGGTCCCACTGAACTTTCATTCTGAGGAGTTCTGAGAGAAGAGGACATTTCTCTGGTAAGTGAACACTATTTTGATTTGTGCTTTGGGAACTCAAAAATTGGGGTTTAAAGGAGGAATTGTAGGTTAGTGATAGGCAAAATAAAAATATAAAAAAGCAAATTTTATCAGCTAATCTCCATAGTCTTTTACCCTTAGTTTTAAAAACTTTATACCACAGCATTAACAGATAGACTCTAGCAGGCACTGCAGGATCTAATTTAGTCTTCCCACCCACCCTCTCCAACACCCGCTCCTAGGACAACTCTTCATCAATAGTCAGTTATTGTAATTAAGGTAAGAAGCAAGGAAGGCTCTTACAGAGTTTTAAATACATTTCATTACCATCTAAGAAGGAAACACTAAATAAATCATACAATATACTATATTAACTAAAAGACATTTTAGCATGGAAAAAATAGCCTGTTCCGGGGCAGAGGGAGCATGGAACGAACGAAGGACAGGCGCGCGGCACCCTCCCAGCAGCATGCACTCGGGGCGGACCGCCCCCACTGCCCCCCCCCCTTGGTATGCCACTGCCCAGAACACACCCTCCCCACCCCAGACAGCCTAAAAATACCACAACCTCACTCTTGAGAGCCAAGTAAACTCTGTTACAAAGAAAATGTTCTACTCAATGTGGAAACTTAAACACTTAAAACCTATCTTCCCGAGGGAAATTTTTCAAATCCTAATACAATCAATGGTCCTAAGCCATGCAGACTATTGCAACGGAATCTATGCGGGATGTAAAGAACAACTCACAAAGAAACTCCAGACTGCCCAAAACACAACAGCCAGGCTGATATTTGGTAAAACACGACACAAAAATGCTAAACCCCTCCGAGAAAAGCTGCACTGGCTCCCAATCAAAGAACGGATCATATTCAAAATCTGCACCCTGGTCCACAAAATTATCTACGGCATTGTCCCAGGATACATGACAGACTTTATAGACCTACCAACCAGGGACAGAACTGTATCATCACGAACATACCTAAACCTCCATTACCCAAATTGCAAAGGACTCAAATACAAAATAACCTATGCATCTAGCTTCTCCTACATAAGCGCACAACTATGGAACACACTCCCAAAAGCTAAGAAAACAATCTATGACCACCTAAACTTCAGGAAATCACTAAAAACCAACCACTTCAAAAAGGCTTACCCCACTGATTCAAAGTAAATCCCCACACCCAGCAACACAGCAAAACCAATGATCGTACTGGACAATATACAATCTTCCCCCTTCGACCCTTATGGTGCCTGAAACACACCTACCTTACTCGACCACAATTCAGCCTTGTATTTGTACAGGACAATATACATTCTTCCCTCCCTTCGACCCTATGGTACCTGAAACACACCCACCTTACTCGACCACAATATAACCTTGTATTTGTTCTCGACCGGACTTGGCGAACGCCTTTACAGTACTATGTAAGCCACATTGAGCCTGCAAATAGGTGGGAAAATGTGGGGTACAAATGTAACAAATAAATATTAGGCTAATAATACTGTAGCAAGTTTTAAATTATTGGAAAAAAAAACACTAAGATGGAGTCAGCAGTCCAGCAGCGAGAGGGGTGCTATCCAGTTTTTTGCATTGAGTGTCACATGTATGATTATCTCCCAGTTGGTGAGATGTCATATGTGTGTGCCCAATGCAAAGAGCTCCTAGCTCTCAGAGAACGTGTCCGTTCTCTTGAGGCTAGAGTAGCAGACTTGGTGGAGCTGAGGGAGACAGAGAGGTACATAGAGGAGACCTACAGGGATGTTGTAGAGAAGTCCCACCTCCAGTCCGGTTGCCCCTGTGCTACCTTGGAGGAAGGAGGTCTCCTAGAAGGAAAGTATCACCCTGGTGAAGTAGAAAGTACTCCTGTAGCCAGGACCTGCCCACCAGGGGATGTACTATCCTCTCGCACCGAGGATATGTCTCCAAGTGTTGCCCAGGAGGGAAGGGTTAGGAGAGCTGTTCTAGTTGGTTATACAAACTGCAAGCCTCTGAGCTGCTGCAAAAGGTGACATGGAGACTGGAAAAAGTGTGCATATCCAATTTTAAAATGGGAAAAATATATGTGGAAATTTTGGGACAGCCCAAACTATGCCCCCTCCTTAAAATCTGTGCATCATGCCTATTTTTACATGTGAATAGCAGCTTTCTATAACTGTAATTTCCATGTGATAATGCCAGCATTGCCCCAAGCAAACTGTATGCAAAACTTTTAGAATGACTTATTCAGTGTTAATTTGGTCTTTGGCAGTGCCGTAGCGAGGGCTAATGGCACCCGGGGTGGGTCGCCGCTGCGCACCCCCCCCCCCGGGCGCAGCACGGCGCGACCCCCCCCCCTCTGTGGTGCACCCCCCTCTGGAGCGAACCCCCCGGACCGCATTCTTACCTGCGGGAGGGCCGATCCGCCCCGAGTGCACGTCACTCGGAGTTGCGTCGGCCCCACTGGTTCCCTGCTCTCTCTGCCCCGGTACAGGAAGTAACCTGTTCCGGGGTAGAGGGAGCAGGGAACCAGCGGGGCCGGCACTCCCCCGAGCACGTGCACCCGGGGCGGACCGCCCCTCCCGCCCCCCCCCCCCCTTCCTACGCCACTGGTCTTTGGAGACAATTTTGGACAGATGATGCATTTGCCATATGTGGATGATATCCAATTTGTAATTCCTTTTAAGTAGGTACATACACATATATTTCATAAATAGCATGTGTAATTCATAACTCTGCCCATGCTTTGTGCCAACTATTTCCCCTAGGAATATTTCCCCATAGGAATAGAATGGGCTTCCTCTTATTTGCTGTGCGGGAATCACTAGCACAATTTAGTAAATGAAGCCCATAGTGAAAGAGTAGCTTTTATGCTAGACTGAATTAAACTGATGACCTTTACATCATCTATGTAAAATTGATAACTCACTTTCCAATTACATAAAACTTTGCAGAGTGGGCAAAAATCCATATTTAACAAAACTAAAGATATCAACAATCTTTGGAGGATAACTTTAACTCAGCTTCCCTGAATTGGATACATCCTTCCAAACTAACTTCATGTACTCAATCCTGAAGATCAATGCTAGACCAACACCTTAATCCTATACTGAGGCCTTGCAGTTTACTTATAAACATTGTGTGCTCTATGGTGTCAAAAACTGTTGCAATATCCCAAAATATTTTAAAACATGATTGATTTGTATCAAATCCACACAGAACAATATTGCACATCACTAATGGTCATGTTTCTGTTTTATGTCCTCATTGAAAGCTATATTAATAGTGTACAAATCTAGAAAATCTTGGAGTTCTCTCAAGACCACTAGCTTAAGCACTATCGCTGTAAAAGGAAGCCCTGAAGTGAGGTGATAATTAGCCAGGTCTATTGGATCTTCAGATACATTCTTCAACAATGGATGCTCACTTGCTGTCTTCAATGAAGCAGTCAAAATTCGTCAGCACTCAGTACTCACACAGATATACACACTCTAAACGATTGACACCAGTGAACTTTGGATAATTAATTGATTTATTAATTATGGCATGAACTAAACTTACAAATGTAAATCAACCATAACTACATCTTACAACTCAAGAAAATTGCAAATATGTGACCTGCATACTGAAACATTAAAAACTACAAAGTTCCTATGTGGTTTTCTCAGCTGGACCTCTAAATTCTGGTACATAGCTCTTCAAAAGCATTTACCAAATTTTGTAACACTGTAATATATGGTAACATATATTAAATGTTTTTTCGTGGGGGTGGGGGGGGGGCTGTTCCAGGGTTTTGGTAGATGTTGCTGGCTGGAAAAGGTTTAACGTTTAGTTTGGGAATTGTTTATGGAGTTAGCTGAAGAAAGTGTGAGATGTTTCTTAAATGTAGTTTTATTTTTCAAGAAATAAACCATGATTAAATGGGGATTGTACTTTAAAATGTTCCTTTCTGTTTTGGGTACAAGTCAGGTTAAAATTGACTTTGAAATTCTCTGTATAGGAAGTTTTGCATTTACTTCTATGGGGGAGGGAGATTCTAAACAGATCAGAAAAAAAAACCTGTCTTTCTCTGACAAGCTGATTGGTTGAGTGATGTCAGATCCTCTAGGGGGGGGGGGGGGGTGAGTTGCCAGGGAGTCTGGAGTGAGCACAGAGACCAGGGCTGTGAACATGGATTGAGAAAGAAAAAATGTATAGTGTGTGCCTGTGTAAAAGTAAGAATAAAAGTATGGATTTTGTGAGTTTAAAGTGAAATGTGATATTGAAAAAGGGTACTTTAATATTGAAAGTGAGTGAAGGTGAGCTTTGGTGCTGAGAATGAGATGATTTGAGCTTAAAAGTGAATACTTCAATAAACAGACTGCCTTTTTCATGATTGTGTTGCTGAATACATGTAGGGAAAAACTGATGTATTTTGGGTAGGAGAGGTCTGTACTAATAGAAAGCTGTGAGAAGTTTTAAACCAAATTTAGTTTGGTTTGGAGTGAAACAGAGGTATGTATGTCCCAGCATGCAGTGAATGGAATGGTTAAGTTCTATGGGAATTTAAGGTCATGGAAGGTGGAATGAGAGTCTGTAGGCTCAGGTATTAAGTGGACACATGGCTGCCTACTCTTTTTAGAATAGGGGAAAACGGTTGAGACTCAGGTTCTGAGAGACTGTGATTTCTGCTGGTAGTTATACTAAGTGAAAGAAAAGAAAATCCAGCACTGCTGTTGTCTGAATGTGCTGTATTCTCCAGATTGATTTGATAGCTGTGAAGGGAAAAGTTATGCTTTTATGTGAAGTCTGTGAGATGGAATGTTGAAGCCTGCTGGATTTTAGACTAGGGAAACAACAGTGAGAAATAGGTTTTGTAGTGAGAAAACCTTTAACTTATTTTATTTCAATTAGAGAGTTTGGCCACAGTATTGAGAATTGGTTAATAGTCACCAGAGCCTGAACAAGAACAGAGGGAGTTCAAGGGTCTTGCCTCCATTTATTTTCTTTATAAGTGAGGTTTAGGGAGAAGAAATCTGGGGGAGTCATCCTCTGAAGGGTTCCAGATGAGCTCCAACGCAAGAAAGACATCACCTAAATAAATTCAACCACAGCTAAGTGACATTGCCAAGGGTGTTGAAAGAAATATATTATTTTTTCACAACATTTTAAGGGAAAACAAAGGAACAGACCATCAGATATTAAAAATCCATGAGATCCCTGCAAAAACACTAATAGTGCACACAAAGAGACCAATTTCTACATCAGGAAAGAGAATAACCACAAATATCTGATTTTGATAAAAGACAATTTAAATGCTTATCTGAAAAGGTTCTTTTCCGCCTTTTTAGGTGAAACAGACAAAGTTAAGGGTATACATGTAGTTCTACATTTGAATGTTGAATATGTTATTGCAGTTCTATTAAGCTTCACACTAATTGTGAATTTGAGTTTATTTGAATAAAAATTTGCTTGCATTTGTATTCAATAAAGAAAAAGATAATTTGCAAATCTGAAAGTTTGGTCCTTCCATTTCAGGAACAAATCCTAAATTTAGATTCTTTTCCTCCTTTATTCTTTGAGAGTAAAGGACGAGGTTAGGTTAGTTTATTTGTTCCTCTCCCTCGGCTGTGAGTGTGTTCCCTGGATATTCGCCACAACTACAACCATCAGGTATCTGGGAGCACATCACTACAGTCCAGCCGAGAGGGGTGGTAACAACACCCTCTCCAGAGTGTCCCCTGGATTCAGGAAGGGGGGAGGCTTCATCTGACATGCCAACCCAGGACAACTCTGTCCTTTCCTCCTTATATGTATCTGATACCTTGATATTTCTGCCCAAGAAGAAAGGATATTAAAGGTAGATTCTCAGAAACAACTACAAAATCTCAACAATCAGATTTCTCACTGCTTTCCCTCATCATTAAGCTCTGCCCCCTTTGACAACTTCCCACAACTACCTCAGAACATCTCACATTTCTGCCATCTGTGATCTATTTATACTGACAATCACAAAACTAGCTCTCTTTTAGGCTTCTCCCTTCTGTCATCTGTGATCTTTTCACTCTGATAGACATTACACAATTACTCCCTGAGCAGTGTTGCCAGGTGGAAAATTTTTTTCCCACCCAATCCAGCATAAAAACCACCCAAAACCCGCCCAAACTCAAACCCCGCCCCTGACGCCCCCGCCGTCATCAACCCCGCCCCCGCCGTCACCGGCCCCGCCTCCCCCGTCATCGACCCCGCCTCCCACGTCATCGGCCCCGCCCAAAACGTCACTAACCCCGCCCAAAAACGTCACTAACCCCACCCCCCGCGGCCGAAAAAACCGCCCTGAAGCCCAAAAAGCAGCCCAAAAAACCGCAACCCGCCGCGGGCAAAAATTTCCCGCGGCGGGTCGCGGAAAACCGCCCAATTGGGCGGTAAAACCGCCCACCTGGCAACACTGTCCCTGAGCCAAGGAAACACCCACTGATATTTCCCTCCTCAGAAAACTCCTCCCCCTTCTACACAGCACCAATTGTCATGCAGAAAATAAATCAATATATTTACTGACAGCCTGCTCTATCTCACAAAGATGAGATAATCAAGTACTGATAAGAAAATCACACAGATGCATTGCAGAACAACCAGAATTAGAAGTTGAGGATCATACTCTGATACAACCAAAGACAAAATATGGCCTATATTGGCAGTGGGTCCATCAGAAAATTAAGATAAGTGGTGTTGAGCTTATATATAAAATTTAAGAGAGAGAAAAACTGGCTTTTAAAATGAGTTGGATATTACAATGAAGGAGTTATAAATGGTAAGCAATAAACAGTGACAGATGAGGAAGTAGGCAAACCACGGAATGAGTGGTCTGTGTGAAAAAAGTTGCCATTTGAATTAATGTGGGATTAATTATCCCCTAGATTCTGCCCGGTACCGGAATAGAGATGCCCAGTACCAGAGAGAACCCCTAGAAGGCTGATCAGACCTCAAAACTGACTCCATCTCTGAACAGAATAATTCAATTACTTTATAACCAAACCAAGACATTATTAATAGGTATTAATAAAGAGAAGGAGAGATGGGTTCAAATATAGGATTTATTACTCACCCAAAGCAGGTTACATATGAAACGTTGACTATAAGAATATAGGTATTCTTATGAGGAGAACTTTGGCAGGGTAACCACACAGATCAATCTCTAGCCTCTGACTCTCCCCCTATAGGGAGGCTGTCAGCCATATTTATACTCTTGATTTACATTGACCCTATTACCCCCCTCTTCCCCTAAAAAAAACTTGCTCTCACACAGATGGCACTAAGCACAGAATATTTTTACACTTGGAAAAAAATCCCCCACCTTTTTCCGGCAGATGGGCAGCTGTCTTTGACCGCAAATGTTCTTTTTCACTACTGCTTTCTTCATGCACCTGGTACACTGGGTTCTGAGCTATTTCTGTTTCACACTTCTCAACTTGACAAATTATGCCAGCCAGAAACCTTTTATTAAAAGCTCTTTGGAGTTCAATTAATTCTTGGCCTGTATTTCCCAGCAACCCTTAGGCTGGGCAAAGCTCTTCCAGCCGGTCCCAAGCCGGGTAGTAGGTCTCAGGCCTGCACTAAATTTATACAGCTCCCCTCTTGCTGTCCCCGCTGAGGGGGCAGCATAAAGAAGAGGTTATTACTGTCTATTCCAGAAGATGTTAGACTATCAGGTGTGAGGGAGGTATTGACCTCTGAGATCTTCAGTGAACCTGTACCGTGCAGAGTGCATGGAAAAACCAGAAGTTATATGCATAGGTGCTAACATATGCATAATTGTGGGGAACATGGTGTTCCCTTTACACAACCCAATCCGTGGCCTGTTTCTAAGCTTAGATGTAACCCTTCTTGAAACTTTTTCAAATCTGTGGTTAGTTACACAAATATGTCCATCTGTTAAATCTATCACATTAAAACCATTTATACAAATCTACAAGCATGATTATATATGATAATACATGGTTACATAAAAATATATATGATTGCTATACTCTAAAAATCTCTTTACTATAAGCTGATTAAAATATATATATTTCTGCAAGTACATATTGGTTACATATAGGTTAGCATCTCTTAATACTTAGCAATCCCATGTGTCCTACTGAATAGTTGCAGGTCTTTCTACTGCTTCTGCTGCATAGTAGTTTGATCCATGCATGGGGAGATAATCTGATATATCTGCCCCAGCAGTTTTGGGTAGGAGATTTTCATAAAAGATATATTGTCCTGTAGGCTGTTTCTTGCTGATAGCGGTTTCAATTAAGCGTTCTACTAAATTTCTGACACACGGTATTATATAGCATCCTACAAGCACAAAAATTGCTATTACCACTATAATGGTAGTACCTACTGAGATGACAAATGTCTTCCATTTTCCAAAGGCTTTATCCATCCAACCTGTCCAAGATGTATCAACCCCAGAGTTGGTGGCAAGTTCCTCAGAAAGTGAATTGAGGCCTTCCAGTGCTCTGGTAATTGATCCATCTGGTGCAGTATTGTTGGAGATAAAGGTGCAACACTGGGTAGCTATTTTCTTGCATACCCCTCCGTCTTCAAGGTCAAGAGCCAGACATAGATTACACGCTCATTGACCGTCAGGAGCCCGCTACACGCTCACTGATAGATTCCACAATGGGGGTATCAATTATCCTTCAAAGGATTCAGGGAGCCTGTGATAAGGATCCTTGAATCGGAAAGCGGTGACCCAAGTGGGTATCACTTGCTTAAATCCGTTAAGCCCTCAATGGATCTTGAACTAATTAATCCCCTAATCATGGGAGCCAACTCTTCAAAATTATTGGGGGTGCTAAGACCAGTGAAAATAACCCCTCCCTGGACATATACAAGGAATTTTCTCAATATTGGGGGTGCTGAAGCACCCATAGAGCCGGCTCCTATGCCCTAAATTTACCCGTTTCAGACCAGGGAAGTTAATAAAAATACAAATCCAGATGTCTCTGATTGATAAGTATGAGTATAAGTCCTTCCCAATCACTTTTTGAAGCAACAATCAAATTAAAAAAAAAACCTAGCTATGACAATTTAGATACCATGGGAATTCGAAAAAATGGAGCTATTCATTATGGCCTTATATTTAATTTGAGCAGGTTTTTTTTAGACGAAATCAATCAATAATTGAAGATCAATTAATAATCTAACCTAAACTGTATAATAATAGTGGTAAAGAAGGAAAGAGAATTTTAAGAGGTCCAGAAGACTGTTGTATGGTTTGATGTTGTAATAATTGAATTTTTAGTTTTGGGTGATATATGGTGCCTTTAAACAATGGGCAGCTTTCTGGACTTCTTACATTGGCAACCTATTATAAGAGCAAGCCTGGAGTATATGCACACATTTACACTTTTACAGCAGGGGTAAATTTCTAGGAATTTCCGTTCAAAATTCTGCAGCACCACTTATATTCCGCCAGTGTCACTATGGTCATATTAGCCCTCTCCTCAAGTCACTTCATTGGCTCCCTATCTGTTTCTGCATACAGTTCAAACTCCTCTTATTGACTTACAAGTGCATTCGCTCTGCAGCTCCTCAGAACCTCTCCACTGTTATCTCTCCCTACACTCCTCCCTGGGAACTCCGTTCATCTGGTAAATCTCTCTTATTTGTACCCTTCTCCTCCACTGCCAACTCCAGACTTCATTCCTTTGATCTTGTGCAGCATATGCTTGGAATAGACTTCCTGCTTCAGTATGTCAAGCTCCATCTCTGGCCATCTTCAAACCTAGGCTAAAAGTCCACCTTTTTGAGGCTGCTTTTAACTCCTATTCCCTATTCACTTGTTCAGTACCATGTCCGTTCTGTTATCCCCACTTTAAGTAATTCCCTTATCCCTTGCTTATCCTGTTTGTGTGTCCTGATTAGATTGTAAATTCTGTCGAGCAGAGACTGTCCCTTCCTGTTCAAGTGTACAGCATTGCTTATGTCTAGTAGTGCTATAGAAATGATAACTAGTAGTAGTAATTTGTGAGCTACTGAGGGCCATTATATAAGCCAATTCCATAAAGAAACATAGATCCCCTGCCGTAAAATTATCACTATATACTTCAAAATAATGCATATTGAAACGAATTGATAAATGAGGGTTGATGAAAAATATTGTTTTATAATTAAACTGTTGCTGATGATTTCCAATTATTTTACATCATGACATAAACAAAGGAAAGAGCCAGAAGTCTGTGTTGCTTGATGATAAAGCCTTAAGATCAGAGTGAAAGCGTAATAAACTGTCAATAAAACTCTTTTCCAGATTATTTGGAGAATAGCATTTCTAAAGATTCTAAAGAATGCAAAACTTGGAATGAAAGAAAGTAGTTAGAATGAGAGACACTGAGCCACAGCCAATTTGCAGTGATGAGTCAGAGCCAGGTACTATGTACTCTTAACTGTGTTAGTTATGACTAACAAAAGTCAATAGAATAGAGCTGTCAACATTCTGTCAAACTTTCTTGCCATATAGAAAACTCTGGATAAAAAGGTGGAAGAAATTAACCTGATGTGATTAAAGTTAATAATAGAAATAGCAGAAAGGAGTCAGACAGAAAACAGGAGGATTTTCAGACACACATTTGCATTGCTTTTAGTATCTGATAATAGTTATTATCATAATTTGCATTGTGATTAAGAAATGTATACAGCACTGCACAGAGCAGCATCGGGGGCCTCTTACTAAAGGGTTGGTGTTCGGCAATAGGTTTGCCGCAAGCCAGTCCAGAACTACTGCAGCAGCCGTGGGGTAATTCCACCCTCAGCGTGTGCCATTTTCTACCACATGTTTTGGACGTGTGCTAAAGACGGAATTACCACTCGGGGCACATAGTAGTTTGGCGGTAGTGCCAATTTGATGCATGTTGGATGCACGTAGGTACCTACGTGCCTTAGTAAAAGGGATCCTCGGTGGCTTTGAGTTTATAAATCACTGTCTCTTAATTTTGCATGTTACAATCTCATTGTCCAAGAAGCTGTATTTTTCATCGGTCGATAGCAGGTTCTTTGTGACAGAGTTACAGTACAAATAGACCTTGGGTTGCATTCCAGTCTTCCTTATGTAGAAATCCTACGTTCTTTCAATTAATATCTTTGGCACAGCAATAGAAAGTAGTCTTTTACAGTCAAATTCTTCAAGGCAAATCTGTCTATGGAGAAACTCCTATACCCTTTCATGTACTCCTCAAAAAAATCCATGTCCTAAAAAAAATGACAATATCATAATCTTGTTACTGCTTCTTTGTCCTGTTCTGAAGCAATTTGGGGTCTTCATGCAACTGTGTTGCTGCTCTGAGCCTTTCTTGGTTGCTTGAGGTGTTCCTGTCAGTTGGTGCTGCCCCTCTCAGTGCCTTGGAGCCTTCATTCCATTGTTTGTGCCACTTTGCCCCTCCCACAGTAATGACATTATTACTGTCCTTTGTCCCTTTTCTAATGGTGAAGGATCCTCATGCCACATTTGATGTGTTGAATTTCTGTTGCCTCTGTAACTAATCAAAAACAAAGGAGAGGAACAATCTCCACGGATCCAAGATTTTTGCAACTACTTCCAATGTGTGTTGGGCTGTTTTTTGTTCTGCTTTGTTTGAATCGTAGATCTTCTGCCTCTCTTAATCGTTAACATAGTAATGTGGTAACATAGTAGATGACAGCAGAAAAAGACCTGCATGGTCCATCCAGTCTGCCCAATAAGATAAACTCATATGTGCTACTTTTTGTGTATACCTTACCTTGATTTATACCTTACCTTGATTTGTATCTGCCATTTTCAGGGCACAGACCATAGAAGTCTGTCCAGCACTAGCCCCGCCTCCCAACCACCAGTGCTGCCACCCAATCTCTGCTAAGCTTCTGAGGATCCATTCCTTCTGAACAGGATTCCTTTATGTTTATCCCACACATTTTTGAATTCTGTTACCGTTTCCATGTCCACCACCTCCTGTGGGAGGGCATTCCAAGTATCCACCTCTCTCTCTCTGTGAAAAAATACTTCCTGACATTTTTCTTGAGTCTTCCCCCCTTCAACCTCAATTCATGTCCTCTAGTTCTACCGCCTTCCCATTTCCGGAAAAGGTTCATTTGTGGATCAATACCTTTCAAATATTTAAACGTCTGTATCGTATCACCCCTGTTTCTCCTTTCCTCCAGGGTATACATGTTCAGGTTAGCAAGTCTCTCCTCATACGTTTTGTAACGCAAATCCCATACCATTTTTGTAGCTTTTCTTTGCACTGCTTCAATTCTTTTTACATCCTTAGCAAGATACAACCTCCAAAACTGAACACAATATTCCAGGTGGGGCCTCACCGATGACTTGTACAGGGGGCATCAACACCTCCTTTCTTCTGCTGGTCACACCTCTCTCTATACAACATAGCAACCTTCTGAATACGGCCACCGCCTTCTCACACTGTTTTGTCGCCTTCAGATTGTCACATCTGTGGCCGTGCCCACCCTCATACTTACCCTGTTTCTGGGAGTCAATGGCTGTGCTGGCTTCTGCTTGTCTCTGTGTCTGTCTCTGTCTTAGTTTCTCTCTGGCTCTGTGTGCTGATTGCCCTACTGAACCTCACCTGTGTGGGCTATGCCTCTTCCAAGATGGCTGCCGACTCCTCTGTGCCAGTATCCAAGATGGCTCCCGCTTGTTCTTCCTGTGGGCTGACTTCTCTGAGTGTCAAACCTCTGTTTGGATGCAAGGTGATTGCTGCAGCCTCTGGTGTTGAAGGGCTTTATTAATCACTTAGAGACTGCAGCCCTTGCCTTTGCATTTCGTCTAAGGGCCCTGGTATGTAGAGTGCTCTGTACTCTGCTACATTGTTTGCTCTGTGTATGTTTCTGGTGTTTGACTTGTTAGCTTGGGCACAGCTTTGTTTGTTAGCTTGTGTACAGCTTTACTAGTTCTCCTGAGATTGCACTGTGTATGTTTCCAGTGTATGACTTGTTAGCTTGGGCACAGCTTTGCTTGTTAGCCTGTGTACAGCTTTATTAGTTCTCCTGAGTTTGCTCTGTATATGTTTCCAGTGTATGACTTGTTAGCTTGGGCACAGCTTTGCTTGTCAGCCTGTGTACAGCTTTATTAGTTCTCCTGTGTGCTCTGTGTATGTTTCCAGTGTATGACTTGTTAGCTTGGGCACAGCTTTGCTTGTCAGCCTGTGTACAGCTTTATTAGTTCTCCTGTGTGCTCTGTGTATGTTTCCAGTGTATGACTTGTTAGCTTGGGCACAGCTTTGCTTGTTAGCCTGTGTACAGCTTTGCTAGTTCTCTGTGTATGTTTCCAGTGTATGACTAGCTAGCTTGGGCACAGCTTTGATTGTTAGTCTGTGTACAGCTTTGGTAGTTCTCCTGTGATTGCTTAGTGTATGTTTCTAGTGTATGACTGGTTAGCTTGGGCATAGCTTTCTTGTTAGCTTGTGTTCAGTTTCCTAGTCTTCTTGTGTTTAGCCTGCTGGATTTCCCGTGTGTGTTTTCTTTTGCTTCTGGAGCTTCAGCCCTTGTTCAGTCTGTTGCCAGCACTCCTTGATACTGAAGCTCCAGCCTCAGCCTTGTTCCTTGACTTGACCATTGCTTTGATCCTGCCTCCTGCCGGAACCCGGACATTCCCTGCCTGTCTGCCTTGCTTTCACCTAGGTGCCTGGGGGCACTCCTGGATCCTCATTCCTGTTGTTCCTGCTTGCAAGTTCCAGTTCCGGTTTTTCCTGTAAGTCCTGCCGGCTGCCCGAACCTGAGGGCTCAAACCTCGGGGAAAGGTGGCTAAGCATAGGTGAAGCCTAGGTCCAGTGTGTTCCGCTCCAGTGTGTTCCAGTCCAGCGGGTTTCACTTCTGTATGTTCCAGTCCAGTGGGGCCACTCCAGTGTGTTCCAGTCCAGTGGGCTCCACTCCAGTGCGCACCTGTCCGGTGCGTTCCAGTTCCGTGTATTCATGTGTAGAACTCCAGTCTGGGGTTCTGGTCCAGTCTTGTCTTGTCTCTACCTTGAGGGTGATCTTGCCTGCCACTGCCGCTCCACGGTAGTGGCCCAAGGACTCACGAACCCAGTACTCCCAGGAAAGAAGCCTGACAGTATGCCAAGGTCCTTGAGAACGCGACACAGATCCTCAGATACAATCACCCCAAGAGATCCCTCTCCCTGTCTGTACATATCAGACTCTCACAGCCTAACACATATATCTCCCGTGGATTTCTACTCCCTAAGTGCATCACTTTTCATTGAATTTTAAGTAATTAGTAAGTCAACAAGGCTTACTTCAGACCAAATGAGCTAAGTAGGTCTGCAGACAAGAAAAAATAAGAAACTGAAGAGAGAAGTGGCACAATAAACCACTCTATGACAGTGTATAAATGACACTGAAGGACAAGGGAACAAATCCAAAATGTGGCAGCGGCTGAAGAAAGGAACCTTGAAGGAAGAAACCAATCATGCCAGCACAAGAACAAGTGTTTTGAACAAATGCAATAAAAGCTAAAATTGATAAAACATCCAATGATAGAAAGTTCTGCTTGTGCAAAGAAGCTGAAGAGTCTATGAACTGCCTAGTTACCTGCTGCAAAAACAGACTGACTATAAGGAAAGACACAGAAAATTAGCACCCATGATGCATGGGAATATCTGTTGAAAGTATAATTTGTCTACTACCCAAATTGGTGGAACCACAACATTGAAAACATGTAAATCATGAACAAGACAAAATTCTCTTGGATTTCAAAATACAGACTGAAACATTTGCTGCACAATACACCCAATATCATTGTGGATGAAAAGAAGTTGGCGTGGATCAGAGATGTGGCAACACCAGGAGATAGCCATGTTAAAGAGAAACAATTGGAGAAGATCATAAAATATCACAACTGATGAAAATCTGCAGTTGTTAATCAGCGCCCTTGGAGCAATATTGAAAGACCTGGAACAACATCTGAACACTCTGGGCATTGACTTAGGGGGTCTTTTACTAAGGCTAGCCAGCATTTTCCATTCCATCACTATTCCAAAGGTCACTATTCCATCCTCATCCTCCTCGACCTATCTGCCGCCTTTGACACCGTCAATCATAATTTACTTCTTGACACACTGTCCTCATTTGGGTTCCAGGGCTCCGTCCTCTCCTGGTTCTCCTCATATCTTTCCCAATGCACCTTCAGAGTATTTTCTAATGGCTCTTCTTCCACCCCCGTCCCGCTCTCTGTTGGGGTCCCTCAAGGATCTGTCCTTGGACCGCTTCTTTTCTCGATATACACCTCTTCCCTGGGCTCGTTGATCTCATCACATGGTTTCCAGTACCATCTCTATGCTGATGATACCCAGCTTTACCTCTCCACTCCCGACATCACAGTTGAAACCCAGGTCAAAGTTTCGGCCTGCCTTTCAGACATCACTGCCTGGATGTCCAACCAGCATCTGAAACTGAACATGGCAAAGACTGAGCTCCTTGTCTTTCCACCCAAACCCTCTTCTCCTCTTCCCCCACTTTCTGTCTCTGTTGACAACGCCCTCATCCTCCCCGTCTCTTCAGCCCGCAATCTCGGAGTCATTTTTGACTCCTCCCTCTCCTTCTCTGCCCATATCCAGCAGACAGCTAAGACCTGTCGCTTCTTCCTCTATAATATTAGCAAAATTCGCCCATTCCTCTCTGAACAGACCACCCGAACCCTCGTCCACTCGCTCGTTACCTCTCATCTTGACTATTGCAACCTTCTCCTCGCTGGCCTCCCGCTTAGCCACCTATCCCCCCTTCAATCTGTCCAAAATTCCGCCGCACGTCTTATCTACCGCGTGAACCGATACTCTCATATCACCCCTCTCCTCAAGTCGCTTCACTGGCTCCCAATCCGCTACCGTATACAGTTCAAGCTTCTCCTATTGACCTTCAAGTGCACAGCCCCCCATTACCTCTCTACCCTCCTCTCCCCATATGTTCCCACCCGTAACCTCCGCTCTCAGGACAAATCACTCCTTTCTGTACCCTTCTCCACCACCGCTAACTCCAGACTCCGCCCCTTCTGCCTCGCATCACCTTATGCCTGAAACAGACTTCCTGAGCCCATACGCCATGCGCCCTCCCTGCCCATTTTCAAGTCCTTACTCAAGGCCCATCTCTTCTCCCTTGCTTTTGGTGCCTAACCACCTTCCCATTCCTGATACCTACACTGACTACATAGTTTTTACCTTTAGATTGTAAGCTCTCTTGAGCAGGGACTGTCCTTCCCCATGTTTAAACTTGTACAGCGCTGCATAACCCTGGCAGCGCTATAGAAATGCTAAGTAGTAGTAGTAGTAGCATTTTTAGCATGTGCTAATATTTAGAGTGTGCTAAATGTTAAAGACATCCATATGGACGTCTTTAACATTTAGCGTGCCTTAAATATTAGCACACGCTAAAAACAGTAGCTCATCTTAGTAAAAGAGGCCCTAAATCACCATCTGTCAACTACATAAGGCTGTGCTGCTTGGAATTGCTGACATCCTGCTCCAATACCTCTGAATATACTAGGTTCTTGGGAAGGACTCAGTATTTAGAGCACAAAATCCAAGAACATCTGGCAGGCTGTTTGAAGCAATAATAATAATAATAATAATGCTAGGAAATTTTTTTCTAAGTTCCCTTATTTGTCTATTATGCATCCTTAATTGCATCCCTTAAATCTAACTTTGACACTGGAAGACTTACGGTACTATTATTCTAATTTCTTGTTTACTTGTCATAAACTCTGCATTCCATCCATAAATTTGGGAACAATTTTATCAGATCTAATTGTACTCTTTTTCTGGAGAACTACTGTCCATGGGATTTAGCATAAAAAGAATCCCAAATATCAATTTGTTCTTCCACACAACTACTAAAATGGGGAATGGTTTCAAAATAGCTGCTGCTTTGTAAGCTTGCTCAGATGCTGTCAGTTAATCCTCTGAAAATTTTCTGAATATGGGTAAAAGGAAGAGCAAGATGAGAAGCTTTTCCCTCAGAGCCCTCTATTTTGCCTCCTGCATTCACAGTGGATCAGGTTGTGCAGTGTCTTGGCACAGGAGCAACCTCTTCCATGAAGTGCCCCCTTGAGGCTATGCCAAAGACAAATGGACCATTCTTTCAGACCAGAGATGAGAATTCTGCTGTCACAGGTATTCCTCAAAAATCTGAGTCTGAGTTCTGCTGTTTTGGCGGTTACTGAAACTGTTACCTCCTGAGCAGTGCAAGGGGGGGGGGGGGGGGTTAATCAGTGTAGCGCCTGGAGTTCTGGGTTTGCTGCAGGGTATGCCCAGTCTGAGTGTGTTTGTTGGATGTCAGTTGTCGATGAAAGGGTGGGATCCAAGGCAACTGTCCCTACTCCTCTGGCAGAAATGTTGGAGCAAGATTGCTTTCACAGCATTTGCAGTTAGTCGGACTGTCTTCAACCATTGAACTGCCTCATCCTGAGACTTTTTCTCTTGAGATGATCTGGTAAGCCATTGCTAATTTGGATAACATCACAATAGTCTATGGTTAGAAATGTTCTGCAGGAACTGGAGAAAACAGTGATTAAGAATGAATCCAACATAGCTCAAATGGATGGCAGGGTAACAAAACTTAAAGAATCAATGTCCAATATAAAATATTTGGACTCTGCACTGATTAAAGATAATGGGCTTCTTTTACAAAGCCACTCTACTGATTCCCACTTGGCAAATACAATGGAGCCCATAGGAATTAAATTGGCTTTGTCACATTTGCCTCACCAGAGGAGTCCAACATCCTTTTGAAGGTAAAGGTTGAATCATTGGAAAATGCAGTAAGAAATTGCAACCTGAGAGTACTCAATTTTCCACATTTATCTACATCTCCTAAGGAAATTTTCTTCGGAATGTTTAGTTTCTCTTAAATATCTATCAGACATTATTGCCCAATTATAAAAATGTGCTATCTTCCCACTCAGAGAAGGGTTGCAGAGGGATCTCAACTGGAGCAGGTTCAGGTTATAGAACCTTTAAGCGTATCATCTTTGTTAGACATCTCAGATTAAGCAGTAGCTCAGCCTTCTACTCTTTTGGTAACTTTTGCCCTGGCTTCAGATAATGATTGGCTATTTTAAACATCAAGAAAAAAAAACCTTTTTTGAACTATAAAATATATATGTGCCCTGATACCTCTAGGGAGACAGAGAAGAAGAGAAGGCAGTTCCTACTACTATGACCAGCAGTATTACAGATGGGTGCTTTATTTTATTATTGTTTTAAAGTTCCCCTGCAAGTACATTGTTAAATATAGGTATTGTAAGTATTTTGTTTTAAATTCTACACAACTATCTACCTTTATATCTGATAGGGGAATGTCTGGGGATACAGATAGGACGTAATCTCCGATACCGGCTTTATTAAATACCCATTAAATATAATAGTTTCCTGATATAGAGCTTCTTTTCAGTTGCTTTTTCCTTTGTTATATGAATAGCAATATTTTTTCTTTTCTTTTCCTTTGTGCACTTGGATTCTTCCCTTATTGGGGACTTGAGTTGTGTAATGGTTGTCCTTTTTATTAGAGGATGATAACATTCTTCTTTATTTTATATTATAATGTTTTTGTACAAGTAGATGATTGATTTGTAAATTGAAATTGCAATAAAAATAAAAATTTTAAAAAGGGAAGGGTTTCTTGTCAAGATATGTAAATTAAATTTTAAACAGAGAGATCACTCTCAGTTGTGACATGATTCCCTCATTACCAAAGACTGAACCAAACCAGATAATTTAAAAGAAACCTAGAAGTGACCTGACCAACCAACAGGAACAAATGCAGCAACTTGCAAATTCAAAGCTCCCTCTTTACGTACAATGATCAAAAATGTGGCCTTTGCTATATGTAAATGAATTCACCCATTCAGTAAAACTCCAAGAAAGGGAAAGGAAAATAGGTATTGATATACTGTCTTTCTGAGGTTTTTGCAACTACATTCAAAGTGGTTTAGATATATTTAGGTACTTATTTTGTACCAAGGGCAATGGAGCGTTAAGTTACTTACCCAGAGTCACAAAGATCTGCAGTGGGAATTGAACTCAGTTCCCCAGGATCAAAATCCACTGCACTAACCACTAGGCTACTCCTAAACTTGAAATGAAATTATCTGTCAAATCATTTTTTTTCTGTATTTGTACATTAGAATCATGTTAAAGAATCAAACTTTGTAATTCTAAACATCAAAAATCTTTTTAAGCAATCAAATAATTAAACACCATCTTTTGGGGAGATCTATAAACTAACAGCAATTCTGTATTCAAACATACAAAACAATTTAGGGTCCCTTTTACTAATGTGTGCTAGGAAAAACAGCACAGACGTGTGTAGCATGGATTTTGATGTGCGCTGTTGCCCAAGCAGCTTGTCTGGCAAATAGCATGTAGCAGAGAGGAGTAGAGCTACCTCAATTGGACTCTACTAGTGATACTGCCATGTTAGGTAGCATGTGTGTCAGCTCACGGCAATGACCTCTATTCCCGTGAGCTAATATATCCAAGTAGGAAAGTAGTCAATTCACTTCTTGTAAAGGAACTGGTATACTGGGAGTGCTGTGTGATGTGTGTGGGACCCTGTCACCAAGCTGTGGGAAAAAGTGGTTTGCGGTAGTGTGTATATGTGAGAGTGGCCTTTGCCCAAGGTATTTCTTCCCTTGTTGGAAAAAAGGTTGGTGTCAGTAATGGTGGTGTGGCAATCTCAAAAATAGCACATTACTATGTGAGTCCTGGCTGCCACCTATTTAGCATGCGGTAAAGACTCAAATGCCATTCCTGTTGTTATCAGGCACAATGTAGTGATGGCTATGCATTGCCCGATTACTGCTGGCTACAATATAAATGGAATGTTTCCACCATGGAAAAAGTCAAACGCTAAGTGGAGAACTATTGCAGAGCACTTGCGTGTGGCTGACAGGCGTAGTATTTTGGCCCTGGCTACCTACCTGGTAACCCTACTGCCATTTTCTTAAAGGGCCCCTTGGCTAGATAAAAGACAGTGGGCACCACAGATAAATAGCTATAGGGGTCCTGTCTGCCACAGAACACAAGGTAAACAGAAGTGACCTGCTAATGGGGAATGCAGCTGACCTTATTGGCTTAGGTGTACCGTTGGAAGTCAGTATATATTTATGGTGATGGCTTTCTCACTGTAGCACTGGTCAGGGAATGGAAAATTGACACTCAATGTGACATGTGACAGCATTCCCATTGTTGTTTTCAGTTATTGACTGGTCACTGTTCAATAAGTTGTTTCATAAATATTGTTCTGCCCTTTGTATATTGGATATCTGTCCTTCATTTTTGATGGAATGTGCTCCAACAATCTTTAGTTTAAATGTGTATTTATGGATTGAGCATCGATTAGTTCAGGAGCCTTTCCTACTAGTTTAGCAGAAATTATAATTACTCCAATACCAAAGGATTTAATTAAGCCAAGATAACTGTTTTTGAATTATAGGCTGGTGGCATCAATACTTTTTTTTTGTCAAACTAATGGAGGGATTAGTAACTGTTTAGCTCAATCACTATTTAGATTTACACAACGTGTTACTTCCTTTACAATCGGGGCTCCGATTTTTAAGTAGACAGTACTACGTTCCTTGTTAGATCATGTGACGTTATTATTGAGCTTGGGTAAAAATACATTATTTTTTCATTTTGATTTGTCATTGACTTTTGACCTTGTGGACCATGGAAAAAAACAAAAGATGAACATACACTCAATGCATGGAAACAAATACATAGAAAATACAAATATGCAATAAGACAAACCAAAAGGTCATACTACAAAACTAAAATAGGACCGGATTACAAAGATCTGAGGAAACTATTCCAAATTGTAATTAAGTTACTAAATACCACCCCTATCACCACAACCAACACAGACATCTCACCCGCAGACAAACTTGCTAGCTACTTTAACGAAAAAAATAATAAAATTACGCAGCACACTTCCTCAGCACAACACCGACATCAAAAACTTCATCAATGACCTGGATCTAATACCTGGTGAATAGCCAGCTGACCATATCTGGACAACATTTACCCTCCTCACCATTGAATCAGTTACACCAGTGACATAGGTTCGCCAACACCCACTGCAAACTGGATATATGTCCCAGTCATCTAGTTAAATCTGCTTCCGGCCGCTTCATAGCAGACCTCACATCCCACTTTAACTTCATGTTACAACAAAGTCTCTTCCGCGAGGAATATGGTAACATCCTACTCACCCCAATACCAAAAGACACTAAGAAAAACACAAATGACCTCATCAATTACCGCCCAGTGGCGTCTATCCCGCTAGTAGTCAAACTGATGGAAAGCTCGGTGACCAAACAGCTTACGGAATACACGGACAAGTTCTCAATACTATATGACTCACAATCAGGATTCCGCCCCCAGCAGAGTACTGAAACTGTCCTAGTCACTCTCCTGGTGAAATTGAAACAGGAAATAGCTACAGGTAAAAACATACTTCTCCTCCAATTCGACATGTCAAGCGCATTCAACATGGTAAACCACAACATACTACTAAGACTCCTTGGCCACTTTGGGATCGATGGAAATGTACTTAATTGGATCAAGAGTTTTCTAACCGCCAGAACATACCAAGTAAAATCAAATTCAAACATATCACTACCGTGGAAAGCAGCCTGCGGAGTATCCCAAGGATCACCACTATCACCAATACTCTTCAACATAATGATGATCCTACTAGCAAAGTCCCTATCCAATTGAGGCCTTAACCCATACATCTGTGCTGATGACGTAACAATTTACATTCCCTTCAGACATGACAACAGAAATAACCAATGAGATCAATGACGGCCTGAACATCATGGACTCTTGGGCAAATTCATTCCAACTGAAACTAAACACTGAAAAAACACACTGCCTCATCCTCTCATCCCAGCATAACAAGAACAAACCCACAACCATAAATACCCCAGGTCACACTCTCCCTATCTCAGACAGCCTAAAAATACTCGGTCACAATTGACCTCAACCTTACCTTTGAGACACAAGTAAACTTCGTAATAAAGAAAATGTTCTACTCAATGTGGAAACTCAAACGATTAAAGCCTTTCTTCCCGAAATAAATTTTTCGAAACCTAATACAATCAATGGTCCTAAGCCATGCAGATTACTGCAACGGAATCTACGCGGGATGCAAAGAACAACTCACAAAAAAAACTCCAGACCGCCCAAAACACAGCAGCCAGGCTAATATTTGGTAAAACATGATTTGAAAGTGCCAAACCCCTCCGAGAAAAACTGCACTGGCTCCCAATCAAAGAAAGGATCATCTTCAAAATCTGCACCCTGGTCAACAAAATTATCTACGGCGTAGTCCCAGCATACATGACAAACCTCATAGATCTACTAACCAGAAACAGAATCAGATTTTCACGATCATATCTAAACCTAGATTACCCAAATTGCAAAGGACTTAAATACAAAACAACTTACGCATCCTGCTTCTCCTACATAAGCGCACAACTATGGAATGGACTCCCAAAAGCTGTGAAAACAATCCATGACCATCTAAACTTCAGGAAATCACTAAAAAGCAACCACCGATCCACCGTAAATCACCATAACCAGCAACACAGCATAACCAATGATCATACGGGACAATAAGCAATTTTACATTCCCTTCAACCCTCATGGTGCCTGACACACACCTACCTCATCAGACCACAATATAACCTTGTATTTGTTATCAACCGACTTGGCGAACACCATTACGGTACTATGTAAGCCACATTGAGCCTGCAAATAGGTGGAAAAATGTGGGGTACAAATGTAACAAATAAATAAATTCCCTTCTTTTATATAAATTGGAGGACTTAGGAATTACAGGGGTGATATTAGATTAGAGGCTTTTTGACTAGTACATCATATAAAGTAAAATCACAAGGGGAATTATCTACAATTTGGAGAAATCCTTGTGGTGTTTCGCAGGGTTCTTCACTTTCTCCTGTATTATTTAACATCTTCATGTGATCTTTAAGCCTTTTATTAGAGAAACACGGCTGCATTCATTATATTTATGCTGATGATATTTCAGTACTAATTCCTACACAATCGATCTCTGATTTAGATAATACAAATAATCATATATGTATGAAACTGGTGGAAGGATGGATGCAGGACTATAAGTTAAAACTCAGTTCAGAGAAATCTAAGGTTTGGTGTTTTAATTACCATCCAGATTAAATGCTTTAATGATCACAATTAATAATGCAGTTTTTACTCTTTCATTAAAATTTTGGGTGTTTATTTGGAGTGTTCTATCTCACTAGAATTTCATATAAACTCGGTTATAGAAAATGTTTTTTTTTTAATGAAGAAAAAACTGTTCTTTATAAGGAAATGTATTTGGCACAGGTTGACCAGTTGGTTCGTTCATTGATACTTTCATCACTTGATTATTGTATTGTAGCATATGTGGGCAGTACTAAGCATTCATTTAAAAGACTTCATAAAGTGCAGGATATTTTTGTTACATTTGTATCCCGTGCTTTCCCACTCATGGCAGGCTCAATGTGGCTTACATATTGTAAGCCTGCAAAGAGGTGGGATACAAATGCAACAAATATACAGGTACTTATTTGTACCTGGGGCAATGGAGGGTTAAATGACTTGCCCAGAGTTACAAGGAGCTGCTTATGCCTTAAGTGGGAATCAAACTCAGTTCCTCAGGATCAGAGTCCACCACCCTAACCACTTGGCCACTCCTCCACCTGTTAGATTGATATATGGCCTTTCCAGATATGACAGTGTTTCCCTCTTTCTAATAGATTATATTGATTGCCTATAGAGGTTTGGGTAAATTTTAAATTTGCATATTTTCTATATAAAACATTGCATGGTCAAATTTCTAACTATTAACTGATTTCTGTTTTGTCTCATTTCAAAGAGCCAGGAGAGGTGATATTAACTTTTTTTTTTTTTACTTTTCCATCAACTAGAAGGTTAAGATGTTCAATTTTTGATTGACTGTTGGCTGTTCAAGCAGCACGTCTTTGGAAGGACCTTGTAGTACAACTTTCTTTTTCTCATTCATACCTCTCCTTTAGAAAAAGTCTAAAGACTATTCTGTTTAGAAAATGTATCTCCTGCTTATGATCTTTAGCTAATAACATCCTAAGAGAATGTCCTAGCTCTCTTGTTATATGTTACCCACTTAGAACTTAATGGTAATATCAGGATATAAAACAGAGTGTTATGTATTGTAATAGCATTTCACAGTTGTCAGAGTGTACAACTGTGTGTTTCTTAATACAAAACAGTTTGCACACATTTAGCAGCTCTGTGCAGCCCGCAAGTTTGTGCACATTCCATCAGTTATTGCCTTGATAGCTGCCAGCTCCATAATTCAAGCATATGAGGTTACATGAGGTCATATGGGTCAGAATCTAATAAAATGTTGACAAATTCCACAACATGCTCTGTATATGGCAGTCTTGAACCCAAAACCACGACATCAAGGAGCATATAGTTTGACCACAGAGCCATTCTGGCTCCAGAATAGAATAAGTTACATAGCCCTCATTGTAGCCAGTGTTTGTAGCTTCTGAGATACGACTACCTCAGGTGCACACAAACAGCTTTCTAATGTTTTGGGGAAATTTGAGTATGTGGGTATGTGGCCACAAAACAATAATAGCCTAGTGGCTAGGGCATCTGCTTTATCATCCTAGCTCTATGGGCTCTAATCCCAAGGCAGGTTCTGCTGACATAGTCACAGTGACTTCACCTTCCCTGCTGGAAAAGCAGATCGCAAGCCACCACAATTTGGAAAATTGATGCTTGGCACACATTATCCCCAAGCACCACAGCTACTGTGAAAACCTCTTTTACAGGATCTGTGTTCTCTCAAAGCCCTGCACAGTGTAGAAATAGCTGGCATGTCATCTCTATTAACTCCCCCAAGCAGCAGGCTGGTCGGAACATGAGCATTGTGTTCAGGCATGTGAATCCATGTATCTCTCTCTATCTTACAGGTGTTTCCAAATTCTTCCTGGTACATAATCATCCTCTTTTTCATCTCTCCATACAGCACTATTTCACCCTTATTGGGAGATACAGTGTGGAACCCTGTCGACATTGTTGGAGTGTCTGTGTAAATACACAGAACATACAATTGTTGGTACTGCTCGTTAGTTCATTGTTAAATAGAGGGTCACTTCCTAGAGTTTACTAACGACCCCCCCCATCTGCATGTGTTAATATCATTGGGAAGCTAAAGATGATCCTGTACAGCACATCCGTGGTAGAGATCGGGAGGCAGCATCCTCAGGATGATGGGCAGAGCTTTTCCTCACCAGTTTGGTATGCTCTTTTCCCTACACCAATACTTACATGTCTGGTTTGGGAGGGATCACACATTCACTATCAAAGAATATGTTTTGATTGCCAAACCAGTACAATGCAAATATCATGGGTTTAGTGTGCAATCCACTTTGTTTACCCTATTGTACTATTTTCCCAACAACCACCATATGTCTGTATGGATGCGGACAAGGGAGTCCAGAAGGTAATACGGCCTAGGGCAACTGATGGCAATATGACCCATATCTGAGTATTGCATGTCCAGACCAATAAAGATCGGCGGGCTGGCAGGAAGGTTCATTCACTTCAGGTGAGGTCTGGCCAGGATGTATGCCTTGCATGTAGCGCCTGACACTAGTGCATGCAGGATGATGGCAGGGTTGGGGTGCAAATGCACTCAGCAGAGAATCGCAGCCTTTCCAGGCTCCCTCCCCCATTGCCACTTGGCCCTTAGGTCTGCTGTGTACTGCGATGTCTGACAGGCTTTACTTTTGCACCAAGAAATATGTGGTTACCAATGTGGTATTTCTGCTTTTTGAAAATCAGTGTCCTCATTGGTCTGCATTCCTTTCTACATTACTTAATGAGTGGGGGCTATGTAACACATGTCCAGATTATGACATCATTGTTTCTATTTCTATATGCGATTCTTGGGACAAAAACACAATACCTTCAACTGGAGACCTTCATCATATTTGGAGGATATATTTATGTGTTGATTGTTGGCTTGCCTCTTTGTGGTTACCAATGGCTTTACCAGGGAGAAGGAGCATGAACTGGTATTTGCAGGGCCAAGTTGTTGGTTGCAATGTACACACCACAATCTGGGACATGCCAGATATCATTCTCATCTGTTGCATACCTTTCACATCAGAGATTGCTTCAAACATCAGTTACCATTTGCAGACCAGTCTTTCGGGCATCTTATACAGAAGCTGGATTATGTGGTTCAAAGATTGTATCTAACATCAAAGAGTGATGTGTGTAGTGAAAAATACCTACCTCAGAGCTGCCAAGTTACCCATTCTAGGAAGAAGACTTTTGCCCAGTCCAGGATTTCTGCCTATCTCATGCTGGTGCATTATGGGACCTGGAGTACTCATTCTCCACCTTTTTGATGCTGCTTTTAACTCCTAACTCTTATTCACTTGTTCAGAACCCTTATTTTATCACCCTCACTTTAATATTCCCTTATCACTTGTTTGTCCTGTTTGTCTGTCCTAATTAGATTGTAAGTTCTGTTGAGCAGGGACTGTCTCTTCATGTTCAAGTGTACAGCGCTGCGTACTTCTAGTAGCGCTATAGAAATGATAATTAGTAGTAGTAGTAGTAGAATCAAGGAACTACAAATAATACACTGTGTTGGGATGTAAAACCAGGACCGACCAGTCTCCCTCCTGGAATGGGTAACCTGCCAGCTTGGCTACCTTCCCTACTTAAATAACTTATGCTGTCTTTCCTTTAGTAAGCCTGTGAAGCAGAAAGTCAGTTATTCAGTGTGTGCCTATTAGTGCCTCTAAGGTGCTGAGGACACTAGCTATATCCTACCTTTCCTCACAAGGTACCATGTCATTTAAATTTAGTTCTCCAAAGCTGAGGGTGGGTAGAGGGAGAAATGCACATACTACTTTGATTTGTACCTGTGCTCTTCAGGGCACAGACCGTATAAGTCTGCCCAGCACTATCCCCGCCTCCCAACCACCAGCCCCTCCTTCCCACCACCGGCTCTGGCACAGACTGTATAAGTCTGCCCAGCACTATCCTCACCTCCCAACCACCAGCCCCGCCTCCCAATCTTGTCTAAGCTTCTGAGGATCCATTCCTTCGGCACAGGATTCCTTTATGCTTATCCCACGCATGTTTGAATTCCGTTACCGTTTTCATTTCCACCACCTCCCGTGGGAGGGCATTCCAAGCATCCACTACTCTCTCTATGAAAAAATACTTCCTGACATTTTTCTTGAGTCTGCCCCCCTTCAATCTCATTTCATGTCCTCTCGTTCTACCATCTTCCCATCTCCGGAAAAGAATAGGACCTATAGCACTGATTTCATTGGACAAAGTCATGGAATACAAATACTATACAGCTTTGGGGTGTAAGTTTCAAACCTGGACTGGACATAAAGTATCCCTCCTGGAACGGGTAACTTGGCAGCACTGCTTTATTTATTTATTTACCGCCTTTTGAAGGAATTCACTCAAGGCGGTGTACAGTAAGAATAGATCAAACATGAGCAGTAGGCAATTAGAGCAGTAAAAATATTTGAACAACAATACAAAGTATGGCATGGTATACTACTTGCAATGACAACACAATGTGTACTAGAACATTATAATTGGTAGTGAGGGGTAAGGCAAAGTTGTAACATATAGATGAGTAAGACAGTAGGAAGAATTAGAAAGTAAGGTGATTAATTTGAAGAAAGTTGCACGTGAGGTCAGAGAGATGGTTAAATATTATCTCAGCTAGGGTAGGAGTGGATAAACATGTCCTGCTCCAGTATGTGCAGCCCAAGTCAATCCTTGTTTGTGTGAATGAGACTAACAAGTTAGTTACTTCTTCCATTAAAGGCTTAGTTGAAGAGCCAAGCTTTCATCTGCTTCCTGAAGTAGAGGTAGTCTTGTGTTAAGCTTTGCCTCTATGTCAAAATAACTGGCCACAATTGAATACCTAACAGATTAACCATCCTAACACAATATACAACACATAGGCCTCCATTTAGGCAATAATCCGTGGCCAAACCTCTGTGAGAACAGACACCATTAACTGTGCCATACACTGCTTTCCCACAACCCCACCCAACAAACACATTCCCATTAGTCTCCTACTACATACCACTTCATGGTGTTAACCACCCATGGCTGATGCATGATGCCACAAGAGCAGCAAATAGGTGTGTTTGGATTACAGAATGTAGAGCACCTAGATGCCATCTCTACCACTGTCAGCCGGGCAATATTAAGGGCTATGCAGCGTTAAGGTACCAATCCTAAGCTAGGTGAACTTGGTGTAACATATGATAGCACTTGTCCCATCATATTCAGGAAGGACATGGATCTATGTCATGTACTATCCCTCAAGCTGCAAATAGCAATTATGTCAGCTGGATTGTGAGAACCATGTGCAAACTTGCTGAATCCCATATTAATGCCAGAATAGGCAGATGTTAACACATGTACCAAATATTAGGTTTACCAAGTGGATTCCAGATTTACCAGACAGTGTTGATCCAGTTCTGGATTTTTTACCAATTGCATGCAGAGACTTGTAGTTCTGATTTCCCCATTGCATCCTAGGATGCAAGAATGCAAGTCCCTGCATGCACTGGGGTCAATCCAGGCCTGGATCAACAGTATGGGGCAAATCTGGATCCACTCGATAGTCTGAATTCTATAGCAAGCTGCCATGATCAGAGGTGCCCAAGTTAAGCTAACCTGCCCATTGTTTCTACTTGATGCAGCACCTAAAAATGATCAGCAAGTCTAAGGAAAAGTAAAGGAAAAACCCCTGGAAAGGATCAGGAGTCACACACAGGGTACAGGCAACACAAGACACATGACAGACAATTACATAATTGACACTGTTAGAGAGGGCAATGGAAACAAATGCAAGCTGGATTTTTTTTTTTTTTTGGGGGGGGGGGGGTAGGGGATGCTGAGTACTCTCAAGAACCTGACACTGCAGTGTGGGACATGTATGACCTAGTCCTGGACATATGGCTCAATAGTCTAGCAATCTCCTGACATACACCAGTCTGTGATATAATTTCAGCGTTACAAACATATACATATACTGAGGAAAGCAGCACTCAGAGTTCCCCCACTTTCACTAACACTATGACATGGGAGAATAAAAGACAGGGATGGCACAGTGAGTATAACAGTACATCATTCAAATTACCTATTAGCCAGCTGTGGTCATACCTGCTCTCCTCAAACTGCTGGAATAGGGCAGAGTGACGCAAGAAATAGGAATTATGGGTAGAACCTGGGAACCTGGCTATCATATTTAGGATGTGCATATTTGCATCACAAACTACCTGTACATTTAGGGAATGAAAGTGCTTACAGTTCTGATATATTGCTTCCCTTTCAATAGGTGTTATAAGGGTAACATGTGAAATCTATTGCTCCCATCACATGTGGTAGCCCTGCAATGTTATGAACTGGTCACTCAGGGCCTTCAATTGTGGCCTAGTATTAGGAACGTGAACGTAGTCACTAAGCTGGCATAGCATGGCACACAGAACCTGGTGGATAGAGTGAGACACGGAGGAGGGGCCCTTGAGACTGAACCTGGCCTGAGACCTGGACCTCCTCACCCAGGATATGCACCGCTGCTGCAAGGCTCAACTAAGCCATTATGAAGAAAATGATTGGTGGCTGTGTATTTGCCTTTACTGGCAGAAGGTGTAAGTAGGTGGAGCCATTGACTAATCTTGCTCTTTCTATTCCCTGTGTGCTGCCGCGTGCTATTAAATCTAACACGTGCATGCCGCCATAAAATACCTTAAATACACCTATGTTCATGGCACTAAGACCTCCTGACTATCTCCTGCATTTAGGACCTACACAAGCCTTTGCTAGCAACCTTTCGTAGACATGCCTACAACACGCCCCTTTCTCCTTCCAAATCCGCCCATGTCCGCATTAGCTATTAGTGGGTGGATCACCACATGCTGATGCCAATTTTAACACATCTACAGCCACAGGGACACTACACTAGCACATCCACCCTTCCCTCCACTCTCCTGGTTTCCCTTTTTGTTCCTTCCCCATCCTCCCCATTATTACTTATGTAGGTTTTCTGTTGTATTAGCTTAATATTACTGCATTGGCGTCTGCCTCTGCGGTGCACTATAAGCCACATTGAGCCTGATGCTGTTGGGAAAATGTGGGGTACAAATGAGATAATAAATAAATAAATGAGTGTATTAATGGCCTAATGCAACTTAGTAAAAGGGGCCCTTAGTATGTAAACATTTTGTACCTTAAACATTTGAAACATTAATGTGCATACTCCCTCGCTTAAGCTATCTCTATTACCACCCCAACCCCGTTAGCGGCTAATCCTAGACAGTAGAATTTAGCTCAACAAAAGTGACCTTACTCCCCAGTCTAAAACAAGATTCTTTGAAATACAGAACATCCCCATTTCACTGAATAATTAAATCACAGAGTATAGCTATTTTTGTGTACGCTGCATTAGCATTAATCAGACAAATGTCAACACCAAATTTCCTTTCTTTGTATATTTCTATTTATCACCATTTTCCCTGGGCATCAGAGGTAACCTGAGGTAGAAATGATAAACATGAAAGGAAGATGCGGAAAATTCTGGAAGTGCAGCTTTAGGGGAAAAGAAACTGTTACTGCAGTAATCCTTTACTTAAGAGCTATGTAGTAAGTGTTTGCTCGTTCAGTGTTATGATATAGCTGATAAGTATGATTGTTGCTCTTGTCCTGCTGTATCAGTACTTTTTCAATATTTCTGTTGAACGTTCCTATGAGAAGCAGCATGATGCAGCTTGCATGCAGAGACCACAAACTAATCTGAACCTTGAAAGTCTATGTGCTGCTGCTCTAAGGCACAGAGGCATTGTTCTGCCACACTAAAGTGACTCCTTCATTGTTTTAGAACCTTCTTGACAAGCATCTCCACTTCCTCTGAATGTTTTTAGAACATTTTGGGATATTTATTCCAACTAAAAAGAATACTGGTTTGACCTCTGAGGCAGGTGCTTCTCTGCGCAGAAACACGTCCCGTGTTGAGTCCATTTCATTAAAGATTGTACCATTGTTCCAGTTTTGGAGGTCCTTTGTGCTTTTTCATGCTGTTTCGGTTTGTGTACTTTGTGTACTTTCAGACCCTTTCTTTGCTATTTGCTGATAAAGGCTTTTACCAGGAATCCCCATACGTTTATTCAAACTAAAGAACACAAAATGATGCTTTTAAACTTACACATGCATACATGGGGGAGGGGAGCAGTTCTATTACATGGCACCTCCATTAAACACCCCAAACCGGTTAGCTTGATGGCTAAAGTTAGAACAGTCTTTTTGTTGTCCTAACTTTAGCCATTTATTTAAATAGTGGTCTCAATATTGCTGCTAACTGGTTAAGAACCAGATCCAACCAAGCTCTGCCCACAGACCACCTCAGGACTAATCATATAGTTCAGGGGTGATTAGTGATGTTCAGTGGCACTGTCTAACTAAATGCCATTGAATATCAGCAGATAGGCAGGAATAAGTGATTTAGCTGCACAGGAGGCTCTCAAGCCCAGTTAAATTGCTTTGAATATTGACCTATCTATTATAGATAGATATAAGAACATAAAATTATAGATAGATATAAGAACATAAGAAGAGCCATATTGGGTAATACCCATGATCTATCTAACCCAGTATCCTGTTCCCAAAGGTGGCCAATCCAGGTCATAAGTACCTGGCAGAAACCCAAATAGTAGCAATATTCCATGCTACCAATACTAGGGCAAGCTGTGGCTTCTCCCATGTCTGCCTCAATAGCAGAATATGGACTTTTCCTCAGGAACTTGTACAAACCTTTTTTTAAACATAGATATGCTAGCCACTGTTACCACATCTTCTGGCAGTGCATTCCAGAGCTTAACTAGTCATTGAGTGAAAAATATTTCCTCTTGTTTTAAAAGTATTTCAATGTAACTTCATTGAGTGTCCCTGAGTCTTTGTATTTTTTGAAAGAGTAAAATATCAATTCACATCTACTCATCCTATACCACTTAGGGGTCCTCTTACTAAGATGCACTGAAAAATGGCCTGCGGTAGTGTAGACATGGGTTTTGGGAGCGCACAGAATCATTTTTCAGCACACCTGTAAAATGTTTGCCGAAAATGGACATGTGGCAAAATCAAAATTGCCGCATGTCCATTTTGGGTCTGAGACCTTACCGCCAGCCATTGACCTAGTGGTAAAGTCTCACTCAGTAACCGGGCAGTAATGACCTATGGCGCGCGTCCAATACGCATGGCAGAAAATGAAAAAAATAAAATTATCACTACAACCACGTGGTAGCCGTGCAGTAACTCCATTTTGGCGCGTGTTGGGCACAAGTAGATGCTTACGCGGCTTAGTAAAATGGCCCATTAGGATTTTATAGATCTCAATCTTATTTCGCTTCAGCTCTCTCTTTTCCAAGCTGAAGAGCCCTAACCTCTTTGGTTTTTCCTCATACGAGAGGAGTTCCATCCCCTTTATCATTTTAGTCACTCTTCTTTGAACCTTCTCTATCTCCGCTATATCTTTTTTTTTTAGATACAATGACCAGAATTGAATGCAATACTCAAAGTGAGGTCGCACCATGGAGCGATACAGAGGCATTATAGTATTCTTGGTCTTATTTAGCATCTCTTTCCTAATCATTCCTAGCAGACGGTTTGCTTTTTTGGCCGCCGCCGCACACAAAGCAGAAGAATTCTGCATATTGCCTACAATAACACCTAGACCTTTTTCTTGGGTGCTGACTTCCAAGGTGGACTCTAGCAT
This sequence comes from Microcaecilia unicolor, assembly GCF_901765095.1. NCBI lineage: Eukaryota > Metazoa > Chordata > Amphibia > Gymnophiona > Siphonopidae > Microcaecilia > Microcaecilia unicolor. The sequence continues at coordinate 471,917,713 of NC_044032.1, forward strand.
CAGGTGACTATGATTTGGATTATTCTTCCCAATATGCATCATTTTGCATTAGTCCACATTAAATTTCATCTGCCATTTGGATGCCCAGACTTCCAGTTTTCTAAGGTCTGCCTGCAATTTTTCTTAGCCTGCATGTGTTTTAACCACTTTGAATAGTTTTGTGTCATATAAATGTATAGATAATTTAAATTTGCAGTGAATAAATTATGTCTTTCTTGAATTGTTCGTAGGTTTCATCCTTAACATGGTGTTGCTATCTTGGTATTCTACAGCCTATAGTTAGCATTTAAAAAATACTAACTGTGGTGGCTGAATTTTGACCCATGTGAATCTAGCTCAAGACAAATAAAATTCAAAGTGTATGTGTCCCTAACTCATTCCCTAGCCATTCACATCACTTAAGGGCCCTTTTATTAAGCAGCAGTAAGACCACCACAGGCTTACCATACACCACAGGCCTAATGTGGCTCCAGGGCTAGCAGAAATATTTTTTTTAAATATTTCTGCTGGGGGTTATTCTGGCGGTAATCAGGCAGCAACGTATGCTACCCGGTTACTGCGTGGAAACATGGTAAAATCAATCTTACCACATGGCCATGTCTTTTTTTCAGCCTTGTTACTCACTGACATAACTAGGGCCTCAGCTCGCTGCAAAAACGGCCCCCACCATTAGGCCCCTCATGCATCTTAGAATTATTTTTTTTTTCAGAGTCAGTAAAACAAGCTTTTGTTTCAGGGAACCATAAGGCCTTTTCTTAAATAGTTGCAGTTTGACCCAGTTTTATTACTAACTCATTCTGTTATCTCAATTTTATATACGCATGAGAGGGACTCAGAAATTTCAATCTGCAGCTTTGAAACATTCTTGACTACAAACATTTTTTAAATATTCTCTTTCATTTGTACTGCTCTTGGCCTCCTGTGTACAATATGCACAAAGCAACAACTCTTGCTGCTTTGAAACTGTTCTCTGCCTGGCCCCTACACAACTGGCTACCATTATACGTTTTAATTATCCATATTTGTATTAGCTTATCTGTGTCCCCAGATAGGATTGCTTCAGTACAATCAGAGGCAAGTTAATGTATGCATCAGCAGCAAACTGTTTCAAGAATAAATCTTAGAACATTAAAAAAAAAAAAAAAGCTCAGAGATGCCAACCTGCTCATTTTCGAAAGTGATCGCCGGTCATCTTCCGACATAAATCGGGAGATGGCCGGCGAGCTCGGAAAAGCGGCGAAATCGGTATAATCGAAAACTGCTTTTTTGACAGCATCGCCGCTTTCCCGTCGCCTCGCCGGCGAAAGTTCAAAGGGGCGTGTCGCCGGTGAAACGAAGGCCGGACATGGACGGGCATGGGCGTGGCTACCAGATGGCCGGCGTTCGCGGATAATGGGAAAAAAAAGCGGCGTTAAGCAGTATTTTGCCGGCTTTACTTGGTCCTTTTAGTTTCACGACCAAGCCTCAAAAAGGTGCCCAAACTGACCAGATGATCACTGGAGGGAATGGGGGATGACCTCCCCGTACTCCCCCAGTGGTCAGCAACCCCCTCCCACACAAAAAAAAATAAAAATAAAGCACTTTTTTGCCAGCCTCAAATGTCATACCCAGGTCCCTGACAGCAGTATGCAAGTCTCTGGAACAGTTTTTAATGGGTGCAATGCACTTCAGGCAGGCAGACCCAGGTCCATCCCCCCCCTACCTGTTACACTTGTGGTGCTAAGTGTTCAGCCCTCCAACCCCCCCCAACACTCACTGTACCCACATGTATGTGCCCCCCATCACCCATAAGGACTATGGTAATGGAGTAGAGGTGTGGGGAGTGGGTTTGGGAGGATTTGGGGGGATCAGCACCCAAGGTAAGGGAGCTATGCACCTGGGAGCTTTTTTTGTATTTTTTTAAAACATTTTTAGAAGTGCCCCCTAGGGTGCCCTGGCATGTCAGGGGGACCAGTGCATTACAAATGCTGGCTCCTCCCACGACCAAATGCCTTGGATTTCGCCGGGTTTGAGATGGCCGGCATTTTTTTCCATTATCGCAGAAAAACAAAACCGGCCATCTCAAACCCAGCGAACTCTGGCATTTGGCCGGGGTAAACCGTATTATCGAAAAAAAAAATGTCCGGCCATCTTTTTCGATAATACGGTTCCGGCCAGCTGTTGCACCACCACCAAAATAGATTGCTGGCGATCTATTTCGCCAGCGACGTTCGATTATGCCCCTCCAAGTTACCCAAGTTTGGTATTTTTGATAGCTTAATATGTTTTTTTTTTTTTAATGAAGCTTTTTGTCAAGTTATGGTTTGTCAGTATTTATCCTTACTTCCTGCCTTGATATTTTGAACCCCAAAATATGCATACATATATATCAATATTTACTATTTTACTTATTGGTCACTGAATCTTCTTAGAGAACCCAGAGTGACTTACAATTCATAATATATAACACAATCACACATAAAAGATGTATACATAAACAGAACAAAAATAAACTAGCATCAGTAGTGACAAAATCAATATTTTAAAACGGAACAAAATGCCAAGTCTTCATTCATTTCCTAAGGGACAAATAATCCTGCAACAATTAGAGCTCCTTAGGAACCATATTCCAAAACTATGGGCTAAAATTCACCCATGAAACACTCCTTTCCCTACCCATAACTATGCTCCCTTTTGGCTGTGTATTTTAGAAGTTTGGCACACTTTGGTACAGAATATGCTTAGTGAGTTGTACATGTAAATTCTAATCAGTGCTCATTATTGCTTGTTAAGTGCAGTTATCATCAGTGCATTGTTATAGAATCAGTGCCAATTTTGGTGCAGATCTTTAGGTGTGCTATATATGTATATATAATTTTTATTACATTTGTACCCTGTGCTTTCCCACTCATGGCAGGCTCAATGTGGCTTACATATTATATACAGGTACTTATTTGTACCTGGGGCAATGGAGGGTTAAATGACTTGCCCAGAGTCACAAGGAGCTACCTGTGCCTGCAGTGGGAATTGAACCCAGTTCCCCAGGACCAAAGTCCACCACTCCAACCACTGGGGGTTAGGGTATAGCCTCCTCTTTCTTCTAACCAGCACAAATCTTTCAAAATGGTGATTAGCTTTAACAAAACACCCTTTTCTAACCACCAATCATCTCTCTCAAAAAATAAAAGTCTGCATATCATTAGACTTCCCCATCCATTCAAATTTAAAAGAAAACTTTCCATATGTTAGCTATGTTTATTTAGATTTTGCTCACACCTTTTTCAGTGGTAGCTCAAGGTGAGCTACATTTAGGTACAGTGGATATTTCTCTGTCTCAGGAGAGCTCACAATCTAAGTTTGTACCTGAGGCAATGGAGGATTAAGTGACTTGCCCAAGATCACAAGGAGGAGCAGTGGGATTTGAACCAGCCACCTCTGGATTGCAGGGTTGGTTAACAACTAGGTAATTCCTCCACCCCTCCATTGGGTTGTACACTATTACACTTGAAAATCCAGCGCTGCTCCAACTGCATTTCCCCCCCACCCTGTCTCCCCCTTTGTACATACATATGCACACAAATTAGCATTTACTTGCACTTACGTGTGTAAGTGCTATGGAGCGAAAATGTAAAGGGGGAGCACACTGAGTGAAGCATTTGAGGGCTATGGACGGGCTCCAAGTCACATATATAACTTATAGAATACTATCAAGTGTGCACACCCTTGCCAAATTTAAGCACTTGTAGTTATGCCAGGACTATGGTTACCAAAGCATAGGACACACTGATATGGGGTTATGCCTGTATTCTATATCAAAAAGGTCACAATACAATAATTTAGTGTAATCATCAAGGGTCTCTATTTTCTAAACATAGTAAACCCTTAAGGGTCTGAACAACAATTTAGCAGAAATAGAGAAGGGAGATTTATTTATTAATTTTATTTATTTGTTATATTTGTAAACCACATTTTCCCACCTATTTGCAGGCTCAATGTGGCTTACATAGTACTGTAAAGGCGTTCCAATTCCGGTATGAACAAGTATAGTAATGTTGTGGTAGAATAAGGTTAATATTAGGGAATCGTAGAGAGGAAGAGTTATTATATGTCCATTATGAACTTTGGTTTTGTTGTGTTGCAGGGTACAGGTAGGGTATGCCTTTTTGAACAGGTTAGTTTTTAATGGTTTCCAGAAGTTTAGGTGATCATAAGTTGTTTTCACGGCTTTTGGTATGTGTTCCATAGTTGTGTGCTTATGTAGGAAAAACTGGATGCATAGGTTGATTTGTATTTGAGTCCTTTGCAGCTTGGGTAGTGGAGATTTAGGTATGTTCATGTTGATCCTGTTGTGTTTCTGGTTGGTAGGTCTATGAGGTCTGTCATGTATCCCGGGGCTCGCCGTAGATAATTTTATGAACCAGGGTGCAGATTTTGAAAGCAATACGTTCTTTGATTGTGAGCCAGTGCAGTTTTTCTCGGAGGGGTTTGGTGCTTTCGAATCGCGTTTTTCCAAATATAATAAGCCTGGCTGCCGTGTTTTGAGCGGTCTGAAGTTTCTTTATAATTTGTTCTTTGCATCCCGCATAAATTCCGTTGCAGTAGTCTACATGGCTTAGTATCATTGATTGTATCAAGTTGCAAAATGTTTCCCTTGGGAAGAATGGTTTCACGCGTTTGAGTTTCCATATTGAGTGGAACATTTTCTTTGTTGTAGATTTCACTTGGTTCTCTAGTGTGAGGTTACGGTCGATTGTAACACTGATAATTTTCAGGCTGTCTGAGATAGGGAGGGTATAATCTGGGGTGTTTATGTTTGTGGGTTTGTTCGTATTGTATTGCGATGAGAGGATGAGACAGTGTGTTTTTTCTGTGTTGAGTTTTAGTTGAAATGCGTTTGCCCATGAGTCCATGATATTCAAGCTGATCTTGATTTCATTGGTGATTTACATCAGATCACATTTGTAAGGAATGCATATTGTCACATCGTCTGCATAGATGAAAGGGTTAAGGCCTAGTGGGGTCATCATTAGGTTGAAAAGGATCGGTGATAGTGGTGATCCTTGAGGTACTCCGCATTCTGCTTTCCACGGTGGTGATATGTTTGAGCTTGATTTCACTTGATATGTTCTCGTGGTTAGGAAACCTTTGATCCAACTAAGTATGTGTCCGCCAATCCCAAAGTAATCTAGGAGTCTTAGTAGTATTTTATGATTTACCATGTCGAATGCACTGGACATGTCGAATTGGAGGAGAAGTATGCTTTTGCCTGTTGCTATTTCCTGCTTGAATTTGGCTAGGAGGGTATTAGTACTGTTTCAGTGCAATGGAGGGGGTGAAATCCTGATTGTGATTCATGTAATATTGTGAATTTGTTTATGTAATCAGTAAGTTGTTTGGTTACCATGCTTTCCATCAGTTCGACCACCAGTGGCATTGATGCTACTGGGCGGTAGTTAGTGATTTCATTTGATTTTTTCTTGGGATCTTTTGGTATTGGGGTGAGTAGGATGTTGCCATTTTCCTTAGGGAAGAGACCTTGTTGAAGCATGTAGTTTATGTGGGATGTAAGGTCTGCTATGAAGCGGTGGGGGGCGGATTTTATTAGGTAGCTGGGGCAAGTATCCAATTTACAGTGAGAGTTGGAGAACCTATTAATCGCCTGGGTGACTGTTTCCACGGTAAGGAGAGCGAAGTTTGACCTGGTTCGGTCCACTGGGTATTCACCAGGGGTTGGGTCCAAGCCAGTGATGACATTTTTGATATCGGTGTTGTCCTGAGGTAGCGTGTTACGTAGGTTTGCTATTTTTTCATTGAAGTATTTAGCAAGGTTGTCTGCAGATGGGATGTCTGTATTGGTTGTGGTGACCAAGGTGATGTCTAGTAGTATGTTCATGAGTTGGTATAATTTCTTTTTGTCTTTGTAATCTGGACTTATTTTAGTTTTATAGCATGACCTTTTGGTCTGTCTTATTGCGTATTTGTATTTTCTTTGTATTTGTTTCCATGCGTTGAGTGTGTGTTTGTCTTTTATTTTTTTTCCAAGCTCGTTCGAGTTTCCTGGATTGTGTTTTTATTTTTTTCAGTTCTTCGTTGAACCACGGTATCGAGTTATGCCTACATAATGTTCTTGTACATAAGGGTGCTATTTCGTCCAGTATGCTTCTGCATCTTTTATCCCATTCTGAGAGGTAGTGTATATAGAGTCAGTTTGTGCTGTCCATTCGTTTTTGTATATCTGTTGCCAGAAGATTTAGTTTGTAGTGGTCGGTCCATGGTGTTTCTGTCCATTTAATTTCTGTTATTATTAGGTTCTGGTCTGTGGACAGATTGTGTGAGATGAAGTCGAGTGTGTGCCCTTTGACATGGGTTGCTTGCATGTGTGGCCATTTAAGATCCCATGAGTGGAGGAATTCCTTGCATTCTCGTGCGTTGGCAGAGTTTGGGTCTTCTAGGTGGAGGTTAATGTCTCCTAATACTAGTATATTGGAGTTGGTTACACAAGTGTTTGAATTGAAGTCCATGAAGTTGGTCTGGCCTTCGTTCCAATTACCTGGAGGTCTGTAAAAAAAGGGCACAATTCACGTGATCGCGTAGGGTTTTGTTGTGGATTCTTATTGAGTATTCTATCTTGCCTATATATATATAGCAGTTTACCTCAGGGGCAAGTATCAGCAGTTAATTGAAGTTTTGTATTCTTATTGAGGCAATTTCAAGTTGAGGTGTTATGGACTCGGCAGTGGTTTCGGTGGTAAAATGGGACTGATAGATTAGTGCTGTGCCTCTGCCTCTCTTTTCTTTTCTGGTTCAGTGTGTGATTTTGTATCCTGGAGGGCACAGGGTCCTTTTGGATCCAAGTTTCAGATGGGTAGTTAGTTAGTTCTGTGTATTCCATGAGTTACAGGAATGAACCTCACTCATAAATTAGAGTGCACTGCTTGGTAATTATCTCAGTCTTCGATGTATTGCTGATGATCTTCTCTATTCTTTTCATTGTGTCAGATCTTCATCTTCTAATCTACTTTTAGCTATTTCCTGCTCAAGCTGTTGAGAAGTTTTCTGTTATTATGGAAGGGTTCCTTTGCACATTTGCCCATTCAAATGTCATCCTAAAAAGTCTTCACTATTTGTAGAGCTATCATCAAACTGACCATCTTAAGAGCTGTACAGCTTCAAACCATCTAAAAATAGCAAATGTGCTTTTATCTGAAGATGATTTGCACCTCTGGAACTGAAGCCAAACATAGCCCAAAGAGTTCATATGGACTCTTTGTATTTGGCAGGTAGACTTCAGCATGCAATAGAGACCATTTTTTGTGTAACAATCATAGCAACGAATATATGGTGAAAAAAGCAAAATTTAACAGTGTAAATGTAGTTGTCTTTCTTTCCTGTTAGCATAAACATCCACAATCTTCTCTGGATTTAGCTTTGCTGTTAAGTCCGCTTCAATGTGAAGAAGAGCCAAAGCTCAAAATATGTCTTCTCTCATAACGGAACGCAGCCAGTTTCTAATCTGTCTCATTGCTGAAAAGCTTTGTTCTGATGTAGCTATTCCAAAAGAGAATGTTATCGCTAACTGAAAGAGTTTGTAGTAGTTAGGATATATTATTGGAGTCACTTTTTGAAGTCTTTCAAAGGTGAATGAGAATTGTTAAAAATATCCATTTCTACAGCCACAAGATGAGGATTTATTTTGAGAAGATCTCCATATTTCTGTAAGAGTGGATGGATGCCAGTTTTGTCACACCTTAAAACAGATTCACAAGCTTCAGCAATTTTCATTGATTCTTTTGAGAATCATTTATCTAATTCGAAAACTATGGCATCTAAAACAGGGAAGTACAACTGTTCACACCACCTATTTCTTTTTGTGGTAGATGTAGTGTGTGTTTCATCTTTACTTAGTGTCTGCTCTTTGTGTTCTCTTTGACCCAGAGTTGTTGCAACAAAGAAATTGGTAAGAGCTACTGAGGTTTTACAAGCTCTTTCTTTTGGGGGAATCCTTATCTGATACTGCATTGTTGTGACTTTGACAGAATGCCATGATTTCTTTCCATAAATCATTCCAGTCATCAGCTTGTCTGCATTTCTCAAAGTGTGTTTTCAGTTTTTCTATGAGAGAGAAAGCTTTTCCAAGTGTGATATCAGTGCTCTGATGTCCTTTATGAGCAACATGGATAATCTTCATTATTTCTTCAAAGATAATCAAACATGCAATGAATGATCCTGTAGTCATGTGATGGTAAAAGCCACTTGCTTCCACAGACCACTTTTCACCTTTTTCTGTCAGATCTTTTAGACAATTCATGATGGCAGCATATTGTGTTTTAACTGCAAAAACACTTCTCCACTTATGTGCCCAGCATGTTTCATTTTGGAAACTTGTGTCTTAGTTTGAAAAAATAAACCACAGAATTCACAAAAAATTATTCTAAAATTGTAATCTCTTCCTTCTTCATGGACTCGGAAAGGTAACCCGAGTTTTGAAAGTAATTTAATAATATTATACACCTTGCAGAGGTAATCACTGTTTCTCTGGACTGCATTCTTATGACTCTCAGAAAGCTTTGCTGCTACTGATCCAAGTTTTTCACTCTGAAGCACTGCCACTTCTCCATGCTTTTCATATGTATATGAGAAGATCCATGCTTAGTCAGTTTTTCTGATATTTTCTTCCAATCCCACACACCTGTTTTGATGAATGGGCCCAAGGCATAGGCTGTTTCTGACTGGAAGTGTCAACAGGGAAAGCAGAATGCAGCATCGTGCTCAATGGAGTATTGAATCCAGGGGACTTTTGCATAATGGAAAACTGAAAATGAACGGTTATATTTCCCAAACATTCTTTTCGGAAAATCATGCAGATGTGGTTGATTTGGTGCATTACATTTTTCTCCAAGGTCTTATGCAGCAGAAAGGAAAACAGGCAGCCTTGCTATACAGTCTAACCTGGCTGAAGCAAGGCAAACATAAAACATAAACTAAGGTAAAGTAGAACAGCATAGCTGTATATGGGAATCAAACATAAGAAGCCTAGCTGTGCATTTCACTACTAGCAGAAATAATACAAAGCATAACGTATATAGTAAAGGTAAAGTAGATCAGCCTAGCTGCGCATCTCAATACTAGCAAACACAGTGCAAAGCATAAAGTATACAGTAAAGGTAAAGTAAAACAACCTAGCTGTATGGGGAAATCAAACACAAGCAGCCTAGCTGCACATCTCAATACTATCAGAGCAATGCAAACATATGGCATACAGTAGAACACAATACACTAGGCAAAAGGCCTGCCCTAACAGGCTGACAGAGGAAACACCACTAGTGGTTCAGGAAAGGGTTCATTCTGTCAGTACACTCAGAAGAGCCACAGAACAACCATGACAAACTCCCTCAAACCCAAAGTGGAGCAGAAGCAAAACAAAGAGAAAGGAAAGTCTCTTGAGGACCTGCACCGCAGGTGGAGGCAAGAGCGGGTCACTCCGCTCACAGAAGTCTAGGTATGTCACCTAAGACAAACAGTTACTGAGGTGCCTGAGCCGGACACTTCCAAGGCAAGCAAGATAAAGCAACAAAGCCTGAGCCGATGCTCCCAAGACAAGGGGAGGAAGTCAAACCTGAGCTGACGCTCCCAAGGCAAGCAATATAAAGCAACAAAGCCCAAGCCGACGCTCCCAAGGCAAGCAAGGTAAAGAAGCCAAACCTGAGCTGATGCTCCAAAGGTAGAAGACTCAACAGCCCTGCACAGCACCCAAGGGCCAGGATCAGTCCAAGTGGACCCCTCCACGCTCCAAGCACCGCTTCCTCGTCCAGAGATACCTCACAACGTGGTCTCAGCTGCTGCACCTGCAGCATTCCCCGTTATCCAGCCCACACAGTCCCAAACACAGCACACATTGAGTAAGGACTCACGGTAGGCGACTGGAATCTCAACTGAGGCACAGGAGGCTCTGGACTCACAGGCCTGGCAGCAGGCTTCACTGGACCCAAGCAAAGATGAAAGCTTAAGGCAGAGCTATTACTCCTCAGAACTACCAAGCTTGAAAACAAGCTTCACTGGAACACAGCAATAGGTGAAAAGCTGTAGGCAAAGCTTTACTTCTCAGGACTCCCAAGCTTGATATCAAGCTTCACAAGAACACAGCATAAGAAAAAGCTGTAGGCCAAGCTTTTACTCCTCAGGACTCCCTGACTTGGAAACAGATTTCTACAGGAACACAGTATATGGAAAAGCTGTAGCAAAGCTTCAAGCCACATCCTCACAATGAAACAGAGTTGGAACTAGCAGGGCCCAGGCCACAGGTAATTGCCAGAACCCTGCGTACGCTCAGAAGCCAGCTTAAGAAGTGCTCAGTGCTGATGACATCACCAGCTTGGTCTCCACCACTCTACAGTGACCCCACAGGTCACTGACTGGAACTGCAGGTAATTTTAGAAGGTTAGAAGGAGGAACATTGTACTGACGAGTGCCCTGATGAGTAAGGCGCGGACATCAATGACGACGACCGTGACACTGAGTCCCATTGAGGCCTCATATTTCACATATCTTCTTTATGGGTTTCAAGGATCAGTTGGACCACTTCTAGTTTCAATACAGATGATGTTGAAGCAGCAACATCTAAGTGCTTCATCCTCTTGAATTTCTTCATGAACTACTCCTTGAAAGCTGCCATCAGCAAAAGTGTGAGCATCACAATAGGGGTGTTCTCTTGAGTTACTATAAACTATAAGTGGGGTCTTGAAGTTGTCACACCCTCTCAGATGTTATAATGAGCAGTTCTCATGCCAAAGGCGCTTAGAGAGCATTGATGACCGCAGTGCCTTGGTACTCTTAGTACTGTGCTTTGATGAGGATGATGTCCCAGCACTCCCTTGACCTGATGAATACTTCCCCTTGTTTGGATGAGAATCAGACAATGACTAATCCCAGTGGTCTCTGCCAATGCTTGATGTCAAGGATGATTGAGACACTCTTGATGATGATGTATTCCCAGTATCTAGTGCAGCTCCAAGACCCATTTAAGCCAATGCGTCCAATTCAATAGAAAATGGACTAATCTTACCTGAACCAAAAATCTTGTCACACTCTTTTTCATAGCCATGAAGCTCTTTTTTTCACATCTGTGAACACAGAATACAATGAGAGGAATCATGGTTGGGTCCCTGGCATTGCAGGGACCAACTATAAGTTTCTGGAATGGATCTGGTACTGTTGCACTGGGAGGAACTTTTGAAGCCACTAGGAGTCTATTCTTTTGGATATATCATCTGGAAAAACAGCTACAGTGAAATCAAATATCTCAATATTGGAAAAGAACCCAGATGGGTGTTCAAGGCTCAAAGAGGCCTACACCAAGCTGATGAGAAAAAATAAATAAAACAAACAAATGAAAGAGCTGACTAGGGAAGTTGTAGGGAAAAGTACTGCATAACAGCTACAGAATTTATATGAAATAATTCGATTTTAAAGAAGAAAGCACTGAGACACCCATGACCAAAAATATGTCTGGTAAGGTTTGTGGAAAATGAAAGACTAACCTGGTGCTGCATTCTCAAGTCCGCTAAATTTGACCCATGGTCCCCAAGTTTTAATGAAAGAGCTCAGGCTCTACATACCAATTCTATCTTGTCATAGATTCTGTGAATGGTTGAAGGAGGCCTGGCTATTGTGGGGTGGGTGGGTCCCTCAGTAATCACCCCACCCATGAAGGGTGGCCTGGCATTTGAGTACCTGCACCTTTTTTGCTAGAAAAAACACACTCCATATAACTATATAGGTAGCAGGTTTATGTGATTGCTGGCTGCGTGACCTTGGATGCTTAGGTTTAAGAGTTTGTATTTGTTGCGTTGGGAGGAGATGATGAGACAGTGTGTTTTTCCTGTGTTGAGTTTTAATTGGAATGCATTTGCCCATGAGTCCATGATGTTCAAGCTGAGCTTGATTTCATTGTTGATTTCTGACAGATCTTGTTTGTATGGGATATATATTGTGACATCGTCTGCATAAATGAATGGGTTGATGCCTTGAGTGGATAGAGGTTAAAAAGGATCGGTGATAATGGTGATCCTTGTTCTACTCCACAGTTTGGTTTCCATGGTGATGATAAGTTAGTGTTAGATTTCACTTGATATGTTCTGGTGGTTAGGAAGCCCTTGATCCATTTGAATGTGTTTCTGCAACCTTGGAGTCATCTTCGACTCCTCCCTCTCATTCTCTGCGCATATCCAGCAGACAGCCAAGACCTGTCGCTTCTTCCTCTCTAACATCAGCAAAATTCGCCCTTTCCTCTCTGAACACACCACCCGAACTCTCATCCACGCCCTCATTACCTCTCGCCTTGATTACTGCAACCTTCTCCTCACTGGCCTCCCACTTAGCCATCTATCCCCACTTCAATCCATCCAGAACTCTGCTGCTCGTCTTATATTCTGCCTGAACCGATACACTCATATTACCTCCCTCCTCAGGTCGCTTCACTGGCTTCCGATCAGATACCGCATTCAGTTCAAGCTTCTCCTTCTCACCTACAAATGCACTCAGTCTGCAGCCTCTCATTACCTCTCCACCCTCATCTCCCCTTACGTTCCCGCCCGAAACCTCCGCTCACAGGACAAATCCCTCCTCTCAGCACCCTTCTCCACCACCGCCAACTCCAGGCTCCGCCCATTCTGCCTCGCCTCACCCTATGCGTGGAATCAACTTCCTGTGGCCCTACGCCAAGCCCCCTCCCTACCCATCTTCAAATCCTTGCTCAAAGCCCACCTCTTCAATGTTGCCTTCGGCACCTAACCTTAAACTGCCCCAATTTGACTGCCACTACTTGATTGTCTGTACATTTGTCCATTAGATTGTAAGCTCTTCGAGCAGGGACTGTCCTTCTATGTTATATTGTACAGCGCTGCATAACCCTAGTAGTGCTTTAGAAATGTCAAATAGTAGTAGTAGTAGTAGTAGTGTTAGATTTCACTTGATATGTTCTGGTGGTTAGGAAGCCCTTGATCCATTTGAATGTGTTTCTGCCAATTCCGAAGTAGTCTAGGAATCTTAGTAATATCTTGTGGTTGACCATGTCAAACGCACTGGACATGTCGAATTAGAGGAGAAGTATACTTTTACCTATTGCTATTTCCTTTTATTTACCTATTCATTTGCTGTTTACATTTGAACACAAATTTTCCCAAAATAACTTTTTATACTTTTTCTCTCTTAACAGAATTATCCGAAGCACTACAGAACCAGCCCAAGCATCAGATAAGTAAAAATTATTTAACCTTAGAATGCATGAACTCTCTTCTTTTTTAACCTTTTGAATTATTAGACTTTAATTGGAATTTGATTCTTTGTGAACAGTCTATATGTTTACAGGTTTCACCATGGAAGAACCCAGGTGATATTCTGGTAAGTATGTCAGTTTAAGCTCCTGTTTAATCAGTTACTTAGCTGTAGTCTCCTTTCTTAAGATGTTGTAAGCGTGAGACTCTTTCTTGCGTGGGGGCCTGAAGATTTCCTTCCAAGAAGTGATGTGTAGTCCCTGGTTTCCTTTCCTGGTGGAACTTCTCCCTACACCTGGCTTAACCAAATTAAATTTGGAGAGAACACTTTATCTTCCTGTCACTAAAAAACAACTATACTAAGTGACTTTTAAATGGATATGCAAATACTGTGGCCAATTAAACTAATGAAAATAAAAGTAATTGGAAAATCCCTCTTCCACAGAGGCTTACTATACACTGCATCCATCCACACCTCTCAAGGAAGAATATTCCTTTGAATTTTCTCTACTAAGCTTCAATCACTCTGCTATTTACATCAGCCAAAATCATTTATTCTCTTCCCATAACTTCTGACATTTATTAATGAAAATATTCACATCCATCACTATATTTTAGGTTCCCTAGCAAACCTTGGAAGTCCCCCTTAAAATATTTTTGAATTGCTTTCTTCTGTTTTCTCCTCTAGACACTCTCCCAACACATTCTCTCTCTACAGCTGCTTCTGCCTTTTTTTTTCACAAGCCCGCCGCTTCCTGGGCAACGGTGACTCAGCAAGAATACTTGGCATCTGTTGACCAATAGAAATGTTCCTTTAGAACCTTTTTTTTTAATGGATGTTTAGAACCCTTAACTGATTTTCCATTTTTACTTTTATTTTTGCCATAGAAAATAATGGGAAAATGCTATTCACTAGATATTTAGATGAATTCTTACACCAAACCGCACCAAACTCACTAGTTCAATCATACTTTACAATGCCCACATTACCATGGTTTTACTTTCCAAAATTAACCCCTTTAAGCGAACCCCCCACATTTTCTATAATTTAGCCCCCTTAAAAATTCAAAAATAAATCAGAGTACCCATCAACAATCTAATTAACCCTTTAGACACCCACTCCGTTGATGGTTTATTTTTTAAACCCTGCCAAAGACCCCCTTTAATACCCACCCCCACCCCCGGAAAACTACCATTAAAAATCTTTTATCAAATTTTAGCCCCTCAGTAATTCCCAGGAAATTCTCTTAAACCTAAAATTACAAAAAAAAAATGAAAATTCCATTAACCCTTTTAATCTCAAAATCCACAATTTAAAAATAAACCAAACAAAATATTTGGGCCAACAGACGCCTTACCTAACTCCACAGAGTCCCCTGACCTGGTGACCACCAATGGTTCCGGTCCCAAAGGTCCCCAACAAAAATCGGGTCAAAAAATTAAAAAAACCCCGCAAAGCACTAGGATCCCTGGAACTCCAGCTGGGCAGCTCTAAAATCAGGCCCCAGGCTTTGGTGAGGCCCAATCGGAGCTCCAGGGATGGACTGAGCATGTGCGAACTTTGCACTTGCTCAGTCCCCCCTCCCTTCCAACAGGTTAGGCCGCAGCCATTTTCCTGCCGGGACTCAGCCTGAGAACTGTCATTCGCGTCCAGCACACCTTCACGGCTGGACATGTTTTAATGGCGCTCCAGCTTAGGAGCCCTCCAGAGTCCCCCTTACCACCAATTCAACTACGAAGTGGCCCAAAATGGGCTCACTGATTCCCGGACCATCGGAGCAACAACGAGACGGCCCCGAATGGCTGAAACACCTCCAGGCTGACCAGAGCAGCAACCCCCGGAGGCTGAAACACCTCAGCCACACTGGACCACTAGAAATGGCCAGAGAAAACCACAACCAATTCTGAACAGGCCCCAGGTACATTTATTATTTATATTTAAAAATATATATATTTTAACCCCTAAGGTTTACAATATCATCCCTGCACTATCCATATAACAGTGAGGTGGTCTGCAATGATTTTCTGTGGTATTATCCTGATAATGCCGCTGAAAACTGATGGATGGTTCCTTTCAGTGCTATTATCTTGGCAGCAGGTGCTGCTATCCAGATAATAGGTTTTGAATATCGGGCTGACAGATTCATCACAGGAATACACATTAAGCAAAAGAAAAGTGTAAAGAATATGGGAAGAACAACAACAAAAAATAAAACACCAAAAAAACAAAACAAAATACAAGCAAAAGACTTGCTAAGTCCCGCTAAAATCCAGGGACAATTCAACCAGACAGTACTACATGAATTATAGTGTAAGGCTAGTGAAATTTTGTAACATTTTTAATTTGGATGTGATTTGCAATAGAAAAGAAATAGTCATTGTACCAATATGCTGAAGTACAAAAATTATTTCTTAGAATGGGGAGCAAAAATATAATGTTCTTATATGCAAAGTATAGAAATCTTTGTTAAGGATTAGAGGCAGGATCCTGTTTCTGGGATTAATAAGGTAATAGAAATAAAAGAAAATAAGATTATACCTTTTTTATAGGACTAACAATACATTTTTTTTATTTGCTTTCAAAGGTAACCCTTCTTCAGATCAGAAATGTAAAAGGTATCATCATCTTTTCTTTTCTATATTTTATTTTATTCTATGTATTACCTTTAAAAGTGGACTAACACAGCTACCACATCACTCTACTAGGCTTAATAAGGAACAGTTTTTGCCCAAACTGCAAAGTCCTTGAAACAGTCCCCATGGCTACTGATAACGTAAAGCAAACACTGCAACTTTTACTTCAACCATATGGAGTTTTGCACAGCCTCAGTTATTTTCAACTTTCCCCCAGTGAATTGTTCTGAAGCTTTTCTTCTCATTGCTTGCTTTCCTGGCAGGCAAAATGTTTCTCTACTCCAGGACTCATGTAGGAGTTAGGAGAATGGCTGTTCCTGGCATTTCTGCTCTTCTTTCACTCATCTCTCTCTCTCTCTCTCTCATGAATCCTGCTTTCTCTGAGTGGGCTCTAGCAGTGACACTCATGAAACTGAATTTTAATTGGGTATAAACAGAAGTCCCATTACCAAGTCTACCAGGAAAATTAACCCTAGAGCTGAAAGTAGATGGTTTACACTGATGCTTGCAATTTTGTTTATAGGGAAAAAAAAGGTTTAAGCTTAGCTGCATCATGCATATTAAACTAGAGAAAGCAGGGTGAAATAAAAACAACAACCCATTACCCCCCCCCCCCCCCCCCTCCTGTTTACTAAAGCTTAGCTCCAGTTATCTGCAGCAGGGCCCATTTTATTCCTTTAATGAACAACCCCCTAAGAATGCAGAAGAATTAAAAACTAATTTTTCTGTATTCAGAGAATCGCTGGTTCTATTTCATTACTATCTATAAAATGAGTCAAACTGCACATGGTACAACAGAGTTGACTGCAGAGTACCCAACAACAGTAAACGGGAAAAAAAAAACTTCAATTTTACATGAAAGCAAATGAAAATAGAATTTTTTTTCCAGAGAAAATAATGGTTACTATGCAGGTAAAAGATCTCAGGGATCATTTTACTAAACTATGGTAAAAAAGTGGCCTGCAGTAGAGTGGGCGTGTCTTTTAGGCATGTGCTGGGCCATTTTTTACCGTGGCTGGGAAAAAGGCAATTTTTTTTGATGGGCCAGGAAATGGGCCTGTGCTAAAATGAAAACTAGTGTGCACTTATTTACGGCCTGAGCCCTTACCGTCACCCATTAACTTAGTGGTAAGGACTCACATGCTACCCACGTAGTAATCATGCAGCGCACACCAACGTGGGCACACTGCTGGTTACCACCAGGAATGCCCTGCGGTAGAAAATAGAAAAATATTTTCTACCTCAGGATTTGGTACATGCCAAACTCAGAATTACAACCGGGTGCACAGGCTACCCCGGCGGTTGTGCTGATTGGGCATGCACTACCCGTACATTAGCCCTACTGTGCCTTTGTGAAACATCCCCTCAGTTCTGTTTTGAGCAGGGGTCAATGTATATTTGGTGTGTGGCCGCAAAAGTCAAATGAAACCTATGGGCCTAAAATTCACACACACACACACACACACACCTACCAAGGAGCTCCAGGTTTTTTTTTAAATTTCCTCAGCTCTCCCTAGTCACATTCCAGCATGTGCACCACATCACTTCTGCCTTGGAGCAATTATGTCTCTGTCAAAGAGTCAAAAAGCAGCAAGGCAGGTAGGTAGTCTGCCAAATGTAATATGGAAGATAAAATAACAAGGCAGACCTTGTGAAAAACCTAGTTTTTATTAATAGATTAAAAGCTCCCAGAAATTTAACATAAAATACCTGACATAGCCATGTTTCGCCAGTATAAAATGGCTGCATCAGGGGCAGTGGGTCACTGTAAATAAAAATAAAATCATTCAGTATCTAATAACAAAATCCTATAAGAGCATAATTATAAATAAACAAATGAGCTATAAAAACACAAGAGGAACACTCAGAACAACTAATAACAGCACCATACTAAAAAACCTAGGGCCCCATTTACTAAGCCGCGCTAGAGGCACATTAGTGCTTTTAGCATGCACTAAACATTAGCGTGCGCTAAGTAGGCACCCACAATATTCCTATGGGTGCCTACACAGCATGCGCTAACTTTATGCACGTGCTAAAAACGCTAGCACATCTTAGTAAACAGAGCCCCTAATGCCTAGGTGCTAAAACAATGTACGAAGGTAAAACAATAAAACAACGAGAGAGGCTTACGTGTCTGATATAAAATTCCAAAATTTGCCTGGCTGGTGTAACATAAAAAAGAAACAAAAACACCACAGATGCTAAAAACATCCTAACTGGGCTAAAAAAGAAAATGAATCCATTAACAGTGCACAATATACTTACAGATTCTGAGATCAGTCTCTTATAAATTGAAGTGAAAGCAAACTTAGTGTATCAGTCAAGCTTATATGTATGCTGAGGTCATGCATACATAATTAGTACAAAAAATAAACTTAAAAACCAGTTCAAAACAAGCAATATTTGGTTAAAAACTAATGACAATATATGCCTGAAATGCAGAACCACTAATAGCAGCTTGAGAGAATCCTTAAACCACATGTAGAACATCTTTAAAGCTTCTAAAAAGGTACAAAAACTACTAAAAATGGGTTAAAGCAGCTAAATATGGATCCTACCAGCCTATAAGATCACAAATAAGAAAATGTTGCCATTAAAAAACAGGGTAAACCATGGCAGTACATCTAAAATCCATGGTATGTATTAAAAATAAGGAAACCAACAGAAGGACAGACCAAAATGCTATAAACAATACAAGTTATGATGCTGTATGAGCAGTGCCAGACAGAGACTGCATACAAATTCCATCAAGCTTGTCCAAATCACCCCCACTCCATGAGGGACGTGGCATGTAGAGCACAGAAAAGTTAAACTCTTCAAATTCATGACTCTTTTCTACAAAATGCTGCACTAGTGGTTTCTCTAATACTTTCCTTTTGATTGCACTCATATGTTCAGGAATCTTCTTATTCAAGTGTCATGGTTTTCCTTATATAAAGTAGTCCACATGGGCATTATGCAATGTAGATAACACCTAAGCTTTACAGTTGGTAAAACTTCTTAGCTCAAATCTCTTACCATCTTCAGATGGAAAATTTCTTAATATTAATGTTTACATTGCACACTGAGTATGATCCACATTTGTGGTGTCCCACAGATCTCTGGCTTCCTAAGTTTTTGTATTGTGGGAGTGCAGACTGAACTAAGATGTCTTTCAAAATCTTTACTTTTTTGTGAGCAATCATAGGGGTCATTTTACAAAGACACGCTGAAAAATGCTTGTGGTAGTGTAGGCGCGAGTTTTGGGTGCACACCAATCCATTTTTTAACACACCTGTAAAAAAGGCCTCTTTTTGGGGGCCAAAAATGGACGTGCAGCAAAATCAAAATTGCCGCTCATCCATTTTGGGTCTGAGACCTTACCACCAGCCATAGACCTAGCGGTAAAGAATCTGGTGGTAATGACCTACACACGTCAAATGCCACTTGGTGCATGTCTGTTACGCACCCAAAAATAAACAATATTTTCAGACGCACGTAGCAGACGCACACCAAAATTGAAATTACCACAAGGGCCATGTGGTAACAAAGCGGTAACTCCAATTTGGCGAGCATTCAGCACACGTTGGCGCCTATGCAGCTTAGTAAAAGGGGCTCATAATGTCTCCATTTTGAAAATGATCTATCCATCTTAGACCAGAGACTAGTATGTATACTGCTGCAACTGTGGAGCAAACCGTCTGTGTTTAGTTTTGTGTTTCAAGCTGTTGTGCTGAGCACTCAAACATTTAGGGCCTCTTTTTACTAAACCATGCTAGCAATTCCAAGCTGCAACTGTGTGAGCAGTGGTAAAGTTGAAACTGTGAAGGAAACAGCCTGTGTTTTGTTGTGCTTCAAGCTGCAACTATGTGAGCAATGGTAGATTGGGAGTGCGCATTCTAAGCACTCCTCCCTGATGTATTGTAACCCTAATGCAGCCCATGCATGAGAAAAATGTGGACCACAAAAGCTCTGTTGCGGACCTGTGTGGCTTCTTTGTAGACTCCTATATCACATTTGGATTGCATCATTCATTATTTTGCGCTGAAAGAAAGACTTTACATGAATTTGTGTTTTGGCCAAATGGCCTTCATATTACTACTAATTTCTATAGCACTACTAGACATATGCAGCGCTGTACACTGGACATGAAGAGAAAATTTCTGCTCGACAGAGCTTACAATCTAATTAGGTCATACAAACAGGAGAAAAATACAAAGTGTATAAAGAAAATATTTTGGCGCACGGCACCTGGAGCGAAGACCCTGGGAGGATCGGGTTAGACCAGGAAATCACCCCAGAAAAGGTTTTGAGGATATGCAGATGGGCTGCAAATCCTCCATAACACCTGGAAGGCAGCTGGTGGGAGTATTGGTCACCTGGAGTGAAGGCCCAGAGCGGATCGGAGTGGACTTGTGAGTCACCTCGGAGAAGGCTGTGAGGATAGGCAGATGGGCTGCAAGTCCTGCACAGCACCTGGAAGGCAGCAGGTGGGAAGCAAGCACCTCCACCATGCACTTGCCAGCCAAGAAAACCAAGGGCTAGGCTGAAGCCAGCATTCCTCCCCATGAGGATCACCTGATCTTAGTGATCCTAAACATGTGCATACACCTACATGGAGATACGGCAAAATGAGTAGAAAAATGTGGCACGAGTACCCAAACTTATTTTGGGAAAATACCAGTGCTAGCAGGATTGAATGTCCCTAAATAATTTTGGGTGTCACATTTTTTCTACTCATTTTGCCGTTTCTCCATAAAGGTGTATGCGCATGTTTAGGATCATTTTATTTGATACCAAGTTATGAGATTAGACTCCTGATGAAGGCTGTTTGGCCGAAATACTAATTCAGGTAGAGTCTTTCTTTCAACATAATAAAGTATTCAATTGGAAGTCAACTTTTTGGACTCCTCTTTTTCACTTTTATTTTTTGTTGTTGTTTTTTTTGTCGGTGTTGTGCAAAAGTTTTTCTGCTCTCAGTAGTTCATTTGCATCAGTGATTCAAAAGCATGAGAAAATAGCACCTAGTGTTGAAAGCCTCAGAACTGGAGACGTGTGTAGCTGGTTCCAGAGTGAAGTGGAGACGGCGAGACATTAGAAGCTTGGATTTCTTCTATATACATGAATATTCCCCTGAAGCAGCTATAATTTAGCGAAACAGGGCAACCTTGTCGGGACTTTATTTAAGAGTGGAGTACAATGGAGAGGCTGGATTCAGAAAGCAGGATAATTCTTCAGCCAAGATAAGTACTCTTTCCAAGGCTTTTGAATTTATACTTTTTGATTCAGGTCTCCTTTACAAATGTTTGCATAACACATGGTTTAGTTAGGGGCAAAGAAGAGTTGTTGTGGAGTTTTTTTTGAAGACACATGATTGATACAGTTCCCTCATTATACAAAAGGCTAGTCCTTTGACAAAGAGGTGGTGCTATAGTACCTGATGTCTTTTTTTCTCCACATTGTGTGATTATTGGAAATTGTATTGCCTGGGGACGGCCATAGTTGTTTGCAAACAGGTTGTATACTAGGTAGAAAGAGATATATATATATTTTTTTGATAATACATTCTACCGATTCCGTTAGATTTGGGTAATTGAAATCACCCATTATTATTGTGTTGCCCAGTTTGTTTGCGTCCCTAATTTCCTTTAACATTTCTGCATCCGTCTGTTCATCCTGGCCAGGTGGACGGTAGTACACTCCTATCACAATCCTTTTCCCCATTACATATGGAATTTCAATCCACAGTGATTCTAAGAAGTGTTTTGTTTTGTTTCAGAATTTTCAATCTATTTGATTCAAGGCTCTCCTTAATATACAATGCTATCCCTCCACCAATTCGATCCACCCTATCACTACGATATAATTTGTACCCCGATATGACAATGTCCCACTGGTTATCCTCCTTCCACCAGGTCTCAGAGATGCCTATTATATCTAATTTTTCATTTAGTACAATATATTCTAACTCTCCCATCTTATTTCTTAGGCTCCTGGCATTTGCATATAGACATTTCAAACTATGTTAGTTGTTTACATCATGCTCAGTACTTGACAGTATTAATTTGCAATCTTTTGTTTGATTTTTATTTTTATTTCAGGACATCTGAACTACTACGGTCTCTTTTGTAACCTCACTATCAGAATACCCTATCTTCCCTGTTTTGGTGATATCTTTGAAAGATACCTTATCCTGAACCATGCGCATTTGAGTGATTGTCGGTTTCCCCCCATTTCTAGTTTTAAATCTGCTCTATCTCTTTTTTAAATGCCGATGCCAGCAGCCTGATCCAACCCTGGTTAAGGTGGAGCCCATCCTTTTGGAATAGGTTCCCCCTTCCCCAGAATGTAGCCCAATACCTAACAAATCTAAAACCCTCCTCCCTGCACCAACGTCTCATCCACGCATTGAGACTCTGGAGCTCTGCCTGTCTCTTGGGCCCTGCGTGTGGAACAGGTAATATTTCAGAAAATGCTACCCTAGATGTCCTCGATTTCAGCTTTCTACCTAAGAGCCTAAATTTGTCTTCCAGAACCTCTCTCCCATATTTTGCTAAGTCATTGGTACCCACATGTACCAAGACAGCTGACTCCTCCCCAGCACTATCTAAAATCCTATCTAGGTGACGCATGAGATCTGCCACCTTTACACCAGGCAGGCAAGTCACCAGGCGATCCTCACGTCCACCAGACACCCAGCTATCTATATGCCTAATGATCGAATCACCAGCTACAACAGCTGTCCTAATCCTTCCCTCCCGGGCAGCACTTGGAGACATATCCTTGGTGCAAGAGGATAGTACAACCCCTGGCGGGCAGGTCCTGGCGACAGGAGTACTTCCTATTTCACCAGGGTGATGCTCTCCTTCTAGGAGACCTCCCTCCTCCAAGGTAGCACAGGGGCTACCAGACTGGAGGTGGGACTTCTCTCAACATCCCTGTAGGTTTCCTCTATGTACCTCTCTGTCTCCCTCAGCTCCACCAAGTCTGCTACTCTAGCCTCAAGAGAACGGACACATTCTCTGAGAGCTAGGAGTTCTTTGCTTTGGGCACACACATATAACATCTCACCAACTGGGAGATAATCATACATGTGACACTCAATGCAAAAGACTGGATAGCACCCCTCTCGCTGCTGGACTGCTGACTCCATCTTAGTATTTTTGAGTTTTTCAATAATTTAAAACTTGCTACAGTATTAGGGATATTAGCCTAATATAAACAAAATGTCTTTTAGTTTATGTGGAGGGGCATAATCGAACGCAAACGCCCATGTGTAAGAACGTCCATCTCCGAGAACGGGTCCGTGAAGGGGTGGGTCGAATCGTATTTTCGAAAAAGATGGACGTTTATCTTTAGTTTCGCAAATACGGTTTGTGCCAGGCAAATGCATTGGATGTAGGCGTTTTTGAGATGTGGGCGTTTGTTTGAGCTGGGCGTTTTAGTTTTTCAGCGATAATCGAAACCGAAGCGTCCCAGCTCAAAAACGACCAAATCCAAGGCTTTGGGTTGTGGGAGGGGCCAGGATTCATAGTGCACTGGTCCCCCTCACATGCCAGGACACCAACTGGGCACCCTAGGGGGCATTTTTAAAAAATAGGAAAAAACATTAAATTACCTCCCAGGTGCATAGCTCCTTTACCTTGGGTGCTGAGACCCCCAAAACCCACTCCCCACAACTCAACACCATTACCATAGCACTTAATGGTGAAGGGGGGCACCTACATGTGGGTACAGTGGGTTTAGGGGGGGTTAGAGGGCTCCCATTTACCACCACAAGTGGTACAGGTAGGGGGGGCGGGCCTGGGTCCGCCTGCCTGAAGTGCACTGCATTACCCACTAAAACTGATCCAGGGACAAGACTTGTTGCTGCTGTATAACCTTGGCACAGCAGTTCACACCGTAAGACTAATCTCGCTGAAAACGTCCTTTATTTCACTAACCGCGTTTACTCACAGTTAACTGCAGATCAGAGGTTGTGCCCCACTGGCAACGAGTCTCCCTGGTACTAAGATTAGCAGTAGCTCAGAGCTGGCAGAATGGTGTACAATGCCCTCTTTCAGCAACATTCAAGGTAAGAACTAAGTTCTGTAACGTGGCTAACACATGAAAGGGATCTAAAACGGACTTACAAAAATGGCCACTACCTCGTGGATTACCGGAAACAAAACAGGGCACACCCTGACCCAGTAAGCAGAGGGAAAAGCACCATGGGAGAAGAGCCTACCAACTACCAACATCGTGAGACTGTAACACAAGCTAGTGAAATCACGGAGCCCAATACCCTACACCCACCACAATGCAATGCTGATGTGACCCTGCAGTGCACCTGAGAGCCACATCTGACCCAGGGAATGGCTGTGAGAGGATCAAACACATTCTGCTGTCATGGAGGTGGGTACGGAATTTGAGGGTGGCATAGAGGCTGGGAAATAAAGTTTTTGCAAGTGGGTTTTTTTTGGTGGGAGGGGGTTAGTGACCACTGGGGGAGTCAGTGGAGGTGATTCCCGATTCCCTCCGGTGGTCATCTGGTCATTTAGGGCACTTTTTTGGGACCTGTTCGTGAGAAAAAAGGGTCCAAAAAATTGTCCTAAATTCTCGCTAAAAACGCCTTTCTTTTTTCCGTTATCGGCCGAGCGCGCCAATCTCTGCTCGGCCGATAACCACGCCCCATTCCCGCCTTCACCACGCCTCCGACACGCCCCCATCAACTTTATTCTTTCCCGCGACGGAGTGCAGTTGAAGACGACCAAAATCGGCTTTCGATTATACCGATTTGGCCAACCACGGGAAACAGACGCCCATCTCCCGAACATGGGCGTTTTTCTCCTTTCGAAAATAAGCAGGATAGTATATTGTATGATTTATTTAGTGTTTCCTTCCTAGATGGTAATGAAATGTATTTAAAACTCTGTAAGAGCACTCCTTGCTTATTACCCTAATTACAATAACTGACTATAAATGAAGACTTGTCCTAGGGGTGGGCGGGAAGACTAAACTATATCCTGCATTGCCTGCTAGAGTCTATCTGTTAATGCTGCGGTACAAAGTTTTTAAACCAAGGGGGAAAGACTATGGAGATTAGTTGATAAAATTAGCTTTTTTATATTTTTATTTTGCCTATCACTAACCTACAATTCCTCTTTTAAACTCCAATCTTTAAGTTCTCAAAGCACAAAGCAAAATAGTGTTCACTTACCAGAGACATGTCCTCTTCTCTCAGAACTTCTCAGAAAGAAAGTTCATTGGGACCTTTCCTCTTTATATAGTTTTGAATCTAAGGGGCCTTTTTTAAACAGGCTCTTTGAAGCTAACTCAGCGACCTATGCAATCATTCTACTTCCCCGCACCTTAGTTAATACCTAATTGAGGTTGCTGGACGTGCTACCTCTCCAGGCTGTTCTCTCTTCAAATTTGGATAGGCTGGAAGCCCCTTCTGGCAGAGGGACCCAGAGAAACTGCACTGTTTGCACCCCAATAACGCTGGCCTTGGAAAATCTTTTTATCTACATGTGATGGTGGTGGTTCCTCAGAGAACAGGTGTATCAACTGCTTTTGTTTACCGGGAAGATAACATTGACCAGCTGGTTCAGTCTGGAAAGTATAAATAAGACATTGGTTTAATGTAGATATAATTATGTCACAATTTAGTAAATTTGACTTTTAAATCTTTAATTGAAGGTAATTCTATAACAGAACCCCTAGGATAAGAGGGAAGCAGGTGCCTATTTCAAGACTACTCTATAAAAAAAGTATGTACCTGCTTTTCTTTATAGAATATGATAAGTGAAAGTGCATATGCTTACATTAAAAGGTACAAGCACTTATACCAGCCCTATAGTTGGTATAAATTCCCACAGTATTCTATGAGATTTATTTACCCATGCAAGAGGCCACTTATGTGCATAGTTGACTAGATTTCCATATGTCCCTACTGCCTGAAATTAGGCGGCTTGTTACAGAATTTTGTGTTTATCAAGCAATTTGTCCCATCTAAAATCAAATACTACAATGAGCACAGCAGACAGGAAGACTGTCTTTGATTACCTCCTCCATATGCCATATCTAAGTAGCAGCAGATGGTGCCATATCTAAGTAGCAGCAGATGGAGATAGAGATGGAGCCTTGACCCCGTTTTAATCAGCTTAGTTAAAATAAGTCCTAAAAATATATATCGGTAAAACAGATAGCTTTATGATCAATCTTGTGAGTTTTAAAGGTTGTGTTTATCTTTTCGTAAACCAGCAAAAAATATTACAGTTTATAAAGAACCAGTTCTCCACAGCACTAATATAAATATTAAAGGATTTTCAGATTTAGTTCACACCTAATTCAGTAGTAGGCCAAGCGAGATACATTTAAGCACAGTAGATATTTTTCTCTCTCTAGAGAGCAATGGAGGGTTAAAAGATTTTCCAAATGTTCCAGAGTGGCAGTTGGATTTGCCCACAGAAGTAAACGCAAGACCACTCCTCTACCCTGTACTACACTTTAATGTAATGATATTCTGGCTATGGTGGATATGACCTTGACCTATCATGTCTAGACAGACTTGTCTTTGAGGTACCACAAACAGGTGAGATTGCATAGGACAGCCCAACACCTTATTGTGCTGCCTGATGTTGTTCCCCATTTTTGCATGTTAGCAGGCTTGAGGTTGTAGTGGCCCACATACTGTTAGCAGACTTCAGTGTCTTAGCAGGTACTGTTGGAGAAGACCCACAGTCTTAGTCTTCACTCTTCATCCCTTCTTTTCTATGTTCATTAGACCCCCTCCCACCTATATTTTTCAGTCTCTAGAGGATCCCTTTGCTATCCATTTTTCATTTGCCCAGGGCCTTGTACCCCCTTAGGATCAGTCTTATACCTAGGAATCCAGTAAAAACATACATTTGAACAAGGTTTGCAACCTCCCTGTGCTTGTACCATCTTCCTTTTCTTTTTAAAATATATATCTCTGATTTTATCTTACAAATGAATTTATTTGCATTTCATTCTGTTTCATATATTAGTATCCTGTAATTCAAATAAATCTGAGAACATTTGTCATTTTAACATCCTTTACAAAATGTCCCCATTCCACTTTCTATCCTGGTAAGGAATTTGCAGTTGCCAGCAATAGATAATATATCAACCGTAGCAAACATTTCATTATGTTGGCAAAAACAGCAAATTTCATTACTGTACTATGCTTAGAGATACAATTTATAAGAAAACGACTGTGAAAAAAAGAGCTTTTATTTACTGTACTGTCTTCATATAATACAATGAGAACTAATGTGATTTGTCTATGATATAGTTCCCAAGGATCATTCATTAAACAGCAGTACTAACAACATTATCCTGAATCATCACATCCAGAGTTAGAACAAACAAAATAATTCACTGTCATTTGTGTTTGTTTATTTGTCTCTTCTTTTCATTTCTGAGGAGAAAAGTGTATTTAAGTTTTTAGAAAACTCTTCCTAGCAGACATTTCCTTCTCTGTGAAACTGTGTAAATAATTATGAATGCCTTTCTGCCAATTACCATCAAAAAAGCATGCTGTAACCATCCCAAGAGATTGAAAAGATAAACACCTTGTAAGCAGCTCAAAATGTTACAGTGTTAAAAAGGGATAGTCAAACATTTTTTTCTTAACCATACAATATAACTGTAAAGAAACTTGATGTTTGCTTCCAGTGGAAGGTTGTGGGCTGAAGCTGAGGGTGGAAGGGGGTGGATACAGAGCTGAGATTAGAACTGGAAGGAAGCTGATGCTGTAGCAGAGTGATGATGCTGGTAATTGAGGGAAGCTAGGACTGGAAATGAGTTAATGCTGGGACTTAAGTCTGGGACATGAAGGGGGCTGACGCTGGGGCTTTGGGGGGATGATGTTGGGAAATGATAGGAGCTGATACTGAAGAGAGGCTGGGGCTGAAATGGGAAAACACTGGTACCAGGGGCTTAGAAAGGGAAGGAACTGTTAGGACCTGGGTGCCTAACAGGCTTATTTTTGAAAGAGAAGTGTGCCCATTTTTCAATACAAATCGCAAGATGGGCGTCCTTCTCACAGGGTCACCCAAATCGGCATAATCGAAAGCTGATTTTGGGCATCTTCAACTGCTTTCCGTCGCGAGGATGACCAAAGTTCATGGGGGTGTGTTGGAGGCATAGTGAAGGCGGGACTGGGGCGTGCCTAACACATGGGCGTCCTCAACCAATAATGGAAAAAAGAAGGGCGTCCCTGACGAGCACTTGAACAACTTTACCTGGTCCTTTTTTACTTACGACCAAGCCACAAAACTGTTCCCTAATGACCAGATGACCACCATAGGGAATTGAGGATGACCTCCCCTTATTCCCCCAGTGGTCACTAACCCCTTCCCACCCTCAAAAAATTAAAAAAATATTTTTCCAGCCTCAAATGTCATACCCAGCTCCATGACAGCAGTATGCAGGTCCCTGGAGCAGTTTTAGTGGGTGCAGTGCACGTCAGGCAGGCGGACCCATCCCCCCCCCCCACCTGTTACACTTGTGGTGGTAAATGTGAGCCCTTCAAAACCCACCAGAAACCCACTGCACCCACATGTAGGTGCCCCCTTCACCCATAAGGGCTATGGTAGTGGTATACAGTTGTGGGGAATGGGTTTTAGGGGGGTTTGGGGGCTCAACACACAAGGTAAGGGAGCTATGCACCTAGGAGCAATTTATAAAGTCTACTGCGGTGCCCCCTAGTGTGCCTAGTTGGTGTCCTAGCATGTTAGGGGGACCAGTGCATTATGAATGCTGGCTCCTCCCACATTCCCATTTGGTCGTTTCTGAGATGGCGTCCTTAGTTTCCATTATCACTGAAAATCAGGGACGACCATCTCTAAGGATGACCATCTCTAAGGTCGACCTAAATTTCCCGATTCGGGCATCACTGATCATATTATCGAAATGAAAGATGGACGCCCATCTTTTTTTGATAATACGGGTTTCCCCACCCCTTCGCTGGGACGTCCTGCGAGGACGTCCTCAGGAAAAGATGGGCACCCCTTTCGATTATGCCCCTCCACGTTTCCAACAAAGTTTCCATATAGGAGAGAATTCCTTCCTTTTTGAAAAATCTTCACAAGTTTTAGGAGTTGAAGTAGTTTATTGACTTTTTCTGATCATGTTAAACAGATTGTTCAAAAATCCTTCTATTCTATGTGCAAGCTAAGAGCTGTATGCAAGTTTTTTTTGTTTTGAGGAGTTTAGATTGCTAATTCAGGCAGTAGTTCTGAGTAGATTAGATTACTGTAACATAACATTCATAGGTTGTCTAAGTATGTTAATAAAATAAATAGAATACAATTGGTGCAGAATATGGCAGCGTTTTTGAAATTTCAGCTTCTAGGTTTGAATCAGTTACTCCATTCTTGAAGAAGCTACATTGATTTCCAGTTGAAACAAGGGCTTAATTTAAACTCTGTTCTTTTGTTTACAAGATATTAATTATGTTAGTGCCTTTTTATCTTCTTTACTGGGTTGATTTACTTCATTTGAACTCTGCTTATAAAATGCACAACTTAATGTTGTTATAGTTTCCTTCTATTAGACTACTTAAGATATACATTTATATTTAATTCCTCATTATTTTACCAGGCCGCTGTAGTGTGGAATTCATTACTTTTGATAATTCATGTTAGTTCGAATTTCTTGGCTTTTCATAAAACTTTAAAAACCTGTTTATTTGAGAAATTTTATGGAGTTTAATTTTGCTCATCTTTATTTTGAAAACTTCATTTATTTTCCTGGAAGATATGATTCAGTTTTTCTTTATGTAATTCACAATGAACTGGTTAGGTGTTTGCAGACTAAAAGCACTGTATAGTATAGTGTTGTATTGTATTGTAGTTACATCATAGGTGTCCCATGGCAAAAATCCTAGGCAGACTTTTGCACCGATGGCCCTAGGGAGGGGGCCAAATCTACTGATGGCCTCAATTCATCTGCTTTAAGCATTTTCCTCTCTGTTCCTGACAGCTTGCAACAGAAGACCAGCTCCATAACCCCCCCCCCCCCCCACACACACACACACACACACATCGCCCTGCAGCTCTACACCCTTTTGGCAGACTGCATAGAGCTCCTCAATTAAATATGTTGTCTCACACTAGCCATCCAGCTGATACCAACCAGCAGGTATACATAAGCAGTGCCTACACTATACATTTAACTCTACTCTCTGTTTCATATCTTTTAACCAGTTTTTAATCCACAATAGAACACTGCCTCCTATCCCATGACTTTCCAACTTCCTCTGGAGTCTTTCATTAAGTACTTTGTCAAATGCCTTTTGACAATATTGACTGGCTCACCTTTATTCACATGTTTGTTCACCCCTTCAAATCCATGTTGGCTTTGTCTCATTAATCCATTCTTATGTATATGCGCTGTAATTTTATTCCTTATAATAGCCTCTATCATTTTGCCCAGCACTGACATTAGGCTCACCTGTTTGTAATTTCCCAGATCACCTCTGGAACCTTTTTTAAAAATTGGTGTTACATTGGATACCCTCCAATCTTCTGGTACCATACTTGAATTTAAAGATAAATTACGTATTATTAACAATAGTCCTGAAAGCTAATTTTTAAATTCTAGCAATACTCTGGGATGTATACCATCTGATCCAGGCAATTTGCTACTCTTCAATTTGTCAAATTGCCCTATTACATCACCCAGATCTACAGAGATTTGATTCAGTTTCTTTGACTCGTCACCACTGAATACCATTTCTGGTACCGGTGTCTCTCCCAAATCTTCCTCAATGAAGACCAAAGCAAATAATTCATTTAATCTCTCCACTATGGCCTTGTCTTCCCTGAGTTCCCCTTTTATCCCTCAGTCATCTACTGGCACAACTGATTATTTTGGTGGCTTTTTGCTTTTAATATACCTAAACAAAGTGTTTACTATGTTATTTTGCATCCAACACAATCTTCAAAGTCTCTCTTTGCCTTCCTTATTAGTGCTTTGCATTTGACTTGCAATTCCTTGTGCTGCTTCCTATTATTTTCAGTCAGATTCTTCTTCCATATTCTGAAGGATTTTCTTTTAGTTCTAATAGCTTCCTTCACTTCACTTTTTAACCATGCCGGCTGTTGTTTGATCTTCCTTCCTCTTTTTTTTTTAATTCATGGAATACATATTTGGCCTGGGTTTCCAGGATGGTATTTTAAACAGCATCCACGACTGATGTAAATTTTTTACCTTCGCAGCTGCACTCTAAGATTTTTTTTTCACTTTTCTTCTCATTCTATCATAGTCTTCTTTTTGAAAGTTAGATGCTAATGTAAACTTCCTGGTGACAGAGCAAGGTATTACAATGATGGTACCAAATAAATCACGATGTTTCCCCAGAATGACTCAACACCAACCAAGGACTTTAACAATAAAAAGAAAATATTTTTTTTATTATTTGAATTATATTTAAATGTTAATGAAATTTTACCAACTTGCAAATTTAACATATGTATTTCAATTACAGGTTTGCAACACAAATCAGTTTAGTCTCTAGAAACATTGGGAGCATTTTCAGATAAGTATAAATAATAGGTACATAAATCATTTAAGCATATTCAATTTTACAAAACACTGGATTCTTTAAAGTTTCTTTTCTCCTGTCTTTCAGATTTCTGGAGACCAAGTTTTCCTCTACTCTTTTTTTCCCTTTTAGTTATCTCTTATTTATTGTTCAGGTTTCCTTTACTATTTTCTCTTATGTGCAATTTTTAAATAGTTTCAGTCACTTAGCGGTTCTCTTTGTTTTCTCTCTGGCTCTCTTGAATGGTGGGAGCCTTTTCTTTCAGGTGATGATATCCAGCATCAACTTTCTTCCAGTCTTTCCCTAGTAACATGTTCTCACCAACAGAGCTCTCTCCCAACTGCCAGCCTGAGCTATTTGTCACTCTCCTGAGAGCAGGGTTGCCAGGTAGAAATTTTTTTTCCAGCCCAATCCAGGCCAGAAACCAGCCCAAAACCCGCCCAAACACAAACCCCGCCCCTGACACCCCCACCCCCGCGTCACCGGCCCCGCCCCCGCCGTCACCGGCCCCGCCTCCCACGTCATCGGGCCCGCCTCCCCGTCATCAGCCCCGCCTCCCCATCATCGGCCCCGCCTACCACGTCATCGGCCCCGCCTCCCACGTCATCGGCCCCGCCTCCCACGTCATCGTCCCCGCCCAAAACGTCACTAACCCCGCCCAAAAACGTCACTAACCCCGCCCCCCGCGGCCGAAAAAAATCAAAAAGCCGCCCAAAAAGCCGCCCGGAAGCCCTAAAAACCGCCCAAAAAACCGCAACCCGCTGCGGGCAAAAATTTCCCGCGGCGGGTCGCGGAAAACCGCCCAATTGGGCGGTAAAACCGCCCACCTGGCAACACTGCCTGAGAGTTCCATCAGCATGCGGAACACTCAGCGCATGCACACAGACTACTCAGTTTCACTGCACTGCTCACTGTCTCTACACCAGATCTAGAAGGAGCCAGGTAATCTTTTAAAATTTAACCCATAGGGTTACACTAACATATTGGATTTCTCGTGTGTACTTACTCCAAAGCTGATATCAAATCTGATCATATTATGATCACTGTTATCAAGCAGCCCCAGCACCATTATTTCCTGAACTAGATCATGCGCTCCACTAAGTACTAAGTCTAGAATTGTTCCCACTCTTGTTGGCTCCTGAAGCAGCTGTTCCATAAAGCAGTCCTTGATTTCATCAAGGAATTTTACCTCTCGAGCATGCCCTTATGTACATTTACCCAGTCAATATTGAGGTAATTGAAATCACCCATTATTATCGTGTTCCCCAATTTGTTAGCCTCCTAATTTCTGATAAGATTTCTACATCTGTCTGTTCATCCTGGCCAGGCCTATCACTATCTTTTCCCCTTTACACATGGAATTTCAATCCATAGGGATTCCAAGATGTGTTTTGTGTGCTGCAAAATTTTCAATCTATTCAATTCAAGGCCCTCCTTAACATACAATGCTACTCCTCCTCCAATTCAGTTCACCCCATCACTGTGGTATAATTTGTATCCTGGTATGAAAGTGTCCCACTGGTTATCCTCCTACCATTTGCAAAAT
Organism: Microcaecilia unicolor; assembly: GCF_901765095.1. Classification (NCBI taxonomy): domain Eukaryota; kingdom Metazoa; phylum Chordata; class Amphibia; order Gymnophiona; family Siphonopidae; genus Microcaecilia; species Microcaecilia unicolor. The sequence goes on from NC_044032.1 coordinate 471,950,681, forward strand.
AATAGTAATTCATTTGCATAATTTGAAAATCTGCACAAGATTCATTTTATTATAGCTGCAAAGCCTGTGTGCTTTTTTCCTTTAATATTTTGTTTATCCTCGGCAAATAAAAATGAGGTCCACAAATGAATGATTTGGTTTATTGAATCTGTTCCTGAGCTTGTGCATGGGATGCATTATGTGGGGCAGGGCACCATCATTTTGAAGATGGTGCCGGAGGCAGGAGCAAGTGGGCATTGCTCCTTCCTTATATTTAAGGTACTGGGGATGGCAGGGAATCGGTCACATTGTGTGTGTGTGTGTGGGGGGGGTATTGCTAGAGGATAGGTCATATGCTTTCAGGGGTTGGGGCAGAGGGGGGTTGATCATGTCTCATTGGGGGGGGGGGGGGGCAGGGACCAGTGCAGAAAGCAATCCGGGCAGGTTGTTCAGGTTGGAGGGGGAGGAGCGTGGATGCTGCTAGACACACCTTTGCCTCTCGACTAACCCTTCTATGCTATCCTAGACTTGACGTTGTTTCCCGCACCCAAGGTTTGTCAAACTTTTTTTGTATGGCTGTGGAATTAATGACCACATTATAATTCATTTAACACCCATACTGAAACCATTTCTGCTTTGCTCGGCTAGTAAAAACCACAGTTATGCTTTCTGCATGGGCTCTCTTGTTCAGTAGATATGCAGGGGCATAATCGAACGCGAACGCCCATCTCCATGGGCGTCTATGTCCGAGAACAGGTACTTGAAAGGGCGGGACAGACCGTATTGTCGAAAAAAATGGGCGGCCATCTTTTTTTTCAATAATATGGTTTGTGCCGGGCAGATGCATCAGATGTGTGCGGATTTGAGCTGGGTGGTTTCGTTTTTCAGCAATAATGGAAACCGAAGGTGCCCAGCTCAAAAACGAACAAATCCAAAGCATTGGGTCATGGGAGGGGCCAGGATTCATAGTGCAGTGGTACCCCTCACATGCCAGGACACCAACCGGGCACCCTAGAGGGCACTTGTAATAATTTAAAATCAAAAGTAAAATACCTCCCAAGTCCATAGCTCCCTTCCTTTGGGTGCTGAGCCCCTCAAATCTCCCCCGCAAACCCACTGCCCACAACACTACACCATTACCATAGCCTTTATGGCTGAAGGGGGGCACCTAGATGTGGGTACAGTGGGTTTTGGGGGTGGTTTGGAGGGCTCCCATTTACCACCACAAGTGTAACAGGTAGGGGGGGATGGGCCTGGGACCACCTGGGTGAAGTCCACTGCACCCACTAACAACTGCTCCAGGGACCTGCATACTGCTGTGATGGAGCTTGCATACAGGCTGGAAAAAAAAGTTTTGAAAGTTCTTTTTTTTTTTTTTTTTTTGGTGGGAGGGGGTTAGTGACCACTGGGGGAGTCAGTGTGGAGGTCATCCTTGATTCCCTCCGGTGGTCATCTGGGTAGTTGGGGCACTTTTGGGGGGCTTGTTCTTGAGAAAAAAGGGTCCAGAAAAAGTGACCCAAATTTGCAGTAAAAACACCTTTTTTTATTATTGGCTGAAGGTGCCCATCTCTCTTTGGCCGATAAACACGCCCCAGTCCCACCTTCACCACACCTCCGACACGCCCCTGTCAACTTTGTTCATTCCTGCAACGGAGTGCAGTTGAAGACGTCCAAAATCGGCTTTCGATTATATCGATTTGGGCGCCTTTGCGAGATGGGCGCCCATCACTTTCGAAAATAAGGCAGATGGTCTTTCAGATCTGCATTTATTACTAAGTACTGCAGTGTGCTGTGGCCATTATTATGCCTTACCCTTTAACAATCGTTAAAGGATTTCTGGAATAGACTTTTCCACTGGAATAAATCAAGAATTGAATGGAATAAGATTTTTGATGAGAGAGGGAAAGACAATGTTGTTAGTATTTTTCCTGCTTTGAACAGAAGTAAATATGTTTGGGGTACAGATCTAAGGGAGGTGAGGAATAAAGGCATGAGAAAGGCGGGGACAAATCAAACTCGGGTATAAAGTATCACATACCATATAAAATGAGTTTATCTTGTTGAGCAGACTGGATGGACCATTCAGGTCTTTATCTGCCATCCTTGCTGCTCCTTGTGATCTTGGGCAAGTCACTTAATCCTCCATTGTCTCAAGTCCAAACTTAGATTGTGAGCCCTCCTGGGACAGAGAAATATCCAGTGTACCTGAATGTGACCCACCTTGAGCTATTACTGAAAAAGATGTGAGCAAAAAAATCTAAAAATAAATAAATACCACCAGATCTCAGAGATGCCTATTATATCTATTTCTTCATTTAAGGAGTCTTTTACTAAGGCACGCTAGTGTTTTTAGTGTGTGCTAAAAATAGGCGCACACTAAATGCTAGAGATGCAAATGTATTCCTATGGGTGTCTCTAGTGTTTAGCATGCCTATTTTTAGCATCCACTAAAAATGCTAGCGTGCCTTAGTAAAGACCACCTTAGTGCAATATATATTCTAATTCTCCCATTTTATTTTTTAGGCTTATGGCATTTGCATGTAGACATTTCAAACTATGTTTGTTGTTCCTATTTACATCTTGCTCAGCAGTTTACAGTGATAATGTGTAATCTTGAAAATCTGTCTGCTTTTTATTTTAAAACACCTGATCTACTATGGTCTCTATTGGAACCTCGCTATCGAGATGCCTTATCTTCCCTGTTTTGGTGATATCTTTGAATGATACCTTATTCCAAACCATTTACTTTTCAGCAACTGTCAACCTTCCCCCAGTTTCTAGTTTAAAAGCTGTTCTATCTCCTTTTTAATGCCGATGCCAGCATCCTGATCCCACCTTGGTTAAGTTGGAGCCTATCCTTTCGGAATATGCTCACCCTTCCCCAGAATGTTGCCCAGTTCCTAACAAATCTAAAACCCTCCTCCCTGTACCATCGCCTCATCCATGCATTGAAATTCCATAGGTCTGTCTGTCTCTTGGGTCTTGTGTGTGGAATGGGAAACACTTTTGAAAATACTACCCTGGAGGATCTGGATTTCAGTTTTCTACCTAGGAACATATATTTGGATTCCAGAAACTCCCTCCCACATTTTCCTATGTCACTGGTACCTACATGTATCAAGACAGCCAGCTTCTCCCCAGCACTGTCTAAAATCATATCTAGCTGCCGCATGAGGTCTGCCATTTTTGCACCATGCAAGCAAATGACCAAGTGATCCTCATGTCCACCAGTCACCCAGCTAAATGAATCACCAACTACAACAGCCATCTTAACCCTTCCCTCCTGGGAAGAAGCACCTGTAGACACATCCTCTGTGTGAGAGGATATTGCATCCCCTGGTGGGCTGGTCCTGGCTACAGGATTACTTTCAACTTCACCAGGGTGATGCTTTCCTTTTAGGAGACCTTCCTCCTCCAAGGCAGCACAGGGGCTGCCATACTAGAGGTGGGACTTCTCTACAATGTCCTTGCAAGCCTAATTTATGTACTTCTATGTCTCCCTCAGCTCCTCCAAGTCAAGAGAATGGACTTGTTCTCTGAGAACTAGGAGCTCTTTGCATTGAGCACACACATATAACCTCTTATCAACTTGGAGATATTCATATATGTAACACTCAATGCAACAGAAAGGATAGTACCCCTGTTGCTGATGGACTGCTGTATGCATCTTAGTATTATTGAGTTGCCTAATTAAAACTTCTTAAGGTACTGGGTATATTAGATGAATATAAAGAGCCTTAAGATTATACTGTATAATGTGCAATTTATTTAGTGTTTGCTTCTCAGAAACTAATTAAATGAAATTAAAACTCTAATGAAAACACTCCTCTTCTTATCCTAATTAGAATAATGAGTATAAATGAAGAGTAGTAGAAGAGGTGGGTGGGAGTTGGGGAGGAGGGTGGGAAGGAAGACTGAACTAGACCCTACTGTGCCTTCTACAGGCTATCTGTAAATGTTGTATCAGAAAATTCAAGTTTTAAAACTATGGGGAAGGGGTTTTGCTTTAAAAAAATTCTAAATGTCTGTATCAATGACCTACAATTAATTTTTTAAACGCCAATCTTTAAGTTATCAAATCACAGAACAAAATAATGTTCACTCATTTACATGTACATGTATATCATCAACATAGATATAAAATTTTGTGTCCATCAAGTAAAGCAGCTCAGCAAGAGGTTAATATTTTGGATACATATATAAGTGTTTTCAAAAATATCTTATTTCTGTTTTCATCAGAGTTTGAAATTTAAAAGTGGCCTAGTGGTTAGGGTGGTGGACTCTGGTCCTGGGGAACTGAGTTTAATTCCTACTTCAGGCATGGGCAGCTCCTTGTGACTCTGGGCAAGTCACTTAACCCTCCATTGCCCAGGTACAAATAAAGTACCTGTATATGTAAGCCGCATTGAGCCTGCCATGAGTGGGAAAGCGTGGGGTACAAATGTAACAAAAATCCATCATTCATCATTTCAGCACAATAAGAACTCAGACAACTGCCATCAAATCAACACGTGGTAAGCATTGGATACAGTTTTATTAACCCCAAACCATCACCAATTCTTTTAACATCTAATCACACAACTTAGAGGTATAAACACTATTTTCTAGAGCAGTCTTTCCAGACCCCCCCCCCCCCCAGCAGATAGTTGGTAATGATCTAGTTCAACTTCACAAACATCAACTATTTAATAACATCAGTAACACTGTGAGCTATGATGCTGCCAAGTCACACCAACACTCATAGCAGTGTCACTCACAAGCATTCTAATACAATTTCACAATATTCTTTTAGCATCCACATTGTTTCCCCAGCTTTCTCTGGACTCCCAGCTAAACCTCATTTCCACCCGCTCCAGAAGCTGCGACCACCCAACAACTGTTAAGAGCATCATGCCCAATACTGCAACCCCTGCCCCCACATGAACAAAGAACCACCCCCATCAACAAAATAAGTAAGGAGAAGGAGGGTAGGTGGGACTCACTTTTATAGAACTTCCTAACCTATCCACTCTCCCATCCAATCTCTCATCACCCAACAGTCCTCTTGCCTGCCAACATTTATTTCACAACAAATCTTGCCTCCCACACTCAATGACTCACTTCGACTCCCTACCAAACACCAACACCTTCTAATCAAATCTCATCCCATTCTCCTTCTGTTGCTAAATGATAATTCTTGTGCCCCCAAGTTTTCCCAACACCACGTCCTTTCCCTAGCTCCCCTCCCCTTCCCCTCAGTTTCCCTGCTTTTTCCTATCTCATAAATATCTATCTCTTGGACAATTTTGTTGTATGTGTAAACCATCTCGACTTGCTTGCGATGCAGGTGGTATATTCAATTTAATAAATGATAGAAGGTGCAGGACTCAGCTGATTTTATCTGCCCTTCAGTGTTTAAGCTGAAGACACCCAAACAGATATGGGATGAGAAAAAGGACATTTTAAATGTATGCAATGTTTAGCATATAAGATCTCAATTCAAAGAAAATTGTTTAGAAATTCTCAGAATGGTAAAGCATATGAACTAAAACATTTCACCAACTGTGCTCCTAATTATGTAATTTGTTTGATATTTTGCATCTGAAACAAAATGTAGACCAATATGATCATTAGACAATTTAGATCAAAGATGAGTGAACATTGATATTGTCTCAAGAAGAAAGGAGAAGAAGCTCTCCAAAGTCAGTCATTGCTTTTTGAGATACTCAAATTAGTTTAGTCTTTCAACTACATTATTATAGACCAGACACAAAGAAGGGAGAGAAATAGAGTTGTTACTACAGTTAGAATAGAAATTGATTCACAGATTGAATTCTTTAGAACCCATGGGGTTAAATATTGGTTAGGATTTAATGGTATTCTTATAATTGACCCTGTCAGTACCCACTGAGTATAATTAATAGTGTGATCCAAAGGTATTTTAGCAAGTATTGTACAATACTGTGAATAATTAAATGATCTCAAATGTAGTTACTCTAAATGTTATACATTCATGTGTTACAAATAATATGAATTCAAAGGGATTTCAGTAATCACCACACAGCGGTGAAGTCTGTACTTTCAAAGACTTTTGTAATGGATATTGCTACAACCAGAGAGTAGTCCATCCTCAGAGATTAAGAAATCATGTGCCCTTCACTGCTAGTAGCAGCATTTAATAGAAAGCTACAAAATGACTAGAACTTGATTTATTTCAGACAAAATAGAATATTCATTGAGGAAGATATTAACATCGATTTATAAGGGTTACAACATATATATAGGGCAAGTCACTTAACCCACTTTTGCCCCAGGTACAAATAAGTACCTGTATACAATATGTAAGCTGGATTAAGCCTGCCATGAGTGGGAAAGCACAGGGTACAAATGTAACAAAAATAAAATAAATAATCATCAATGTGTATTTAAAAGTGAAAGAATAGAGCTGTTTGCCAATGCATGCTTAGAACTTCCGAGCTATTCACTGATTGAAATAGAACCTAATTTTGCCTCCTTTTTAAATATCAGCACCATCTTATGAAATGTACCAGCAAGAAGTGTACATTCTGGTCCAAAGATATTGTAAGTATAGATCCTCCAACATTAATGATTATTTGGAGCACCATATGAAATTATAGTGCTACTGGTGGTAGCGTCCAATGAAAAGTGGTGAAATGATTAGAATTTCAGCATGTTTAGATTGATTCAAAATATGTTTTAGAAATATTTTTTACAGGACTTGTCATGGGCAGTAAGGGCTTCTGCATTAACTGATTGCAGGTGTTGCAGCTAATAACAACATTAGAATACAACCTTCATTAAAATATATATTTTTTAAACCTTTGAGTGCCATGTTAAATCTGGGCTTAGCATGTGGGAAAGTCTCATGTCAAAATGAGTTAAGTCCAGATTTCGCTGCATTTTAGTTAAAGAGCCTCATAAGGGCCCTTTTCTAAATTTCGGTATCGGCTAACGTGCACTTAAAATGCAAAAAAAAAAATGTCTACTGAAAAGCTCAGTAAAGCATTTTGTGATATTTTACCTCTTACCGTGTACTAATTGCGCACTATTTATTTTTTTAAATACTTTTTGGGAAGGAGTGGCAGGGGCAGAGAATGGGCATGGAAGTGCTAACCAGCTACACATTCACAGTAGCCCATGCTAACTGGTTAGCATGGGGTTAACACGAGAACACTAACTAGGGGGAAGTGAATTCAGTAAAGGTCACCTAAAGTTGGGCACACAAGTGTGGTGATGGATCATAGATCTGCTCATAAATTAATTGGCCAGTTAGGTGCTAAGAATCAATTATGTTAAAGACAAGCACTTAATTGGCAGTAATTAGGAGTTACTTACGGATCTGTTCTGTGCCTTTTTCCATAACACCTGCACCTAAATTTCATAGGGTGCAACTCCAAAGGGGGCATGGCCATGAGAGGAGTATGGATGGGTCAGGAGTATTCCCAGGATTTAGGCGTGATGTTACATAATAATGTTTTTTGCATGCCCACATGCCATTAATTGGGTGCCAGCATCTACACCAGCTTATGGCAAACTTAAGTAAAGTGGAAGGGCATTTCTGATATGACGTCTAAGTCTGACTAGGAAAGAAGGTCATTAAAAAAAAAAAAGATAAACGCCTATCTTTTTTTTTTAAATACTGTTTTGAACAAGGTTTTGTAATTTGGACATTTTGTTTTTTGGTCCATTTTCGAAAAAAAATGTCTAAGTGCAAAACACACAAAATCAAGCCATTGGGATGTAGGAGCCACCATTTTTTAATAGACTATTCTCCCAGACATCCCAGGAAAACAATAGGGCACCCTAGGAAGCACTGCAGTGGACTTCATAAAATGCTCCCAAGTACACATCTCACCATTGCTCCTTTATCTTGTCTGCTGAGCCCCCTAAAACCCACTACCCTCAACTGTACACCACTACTATAGCCCTTATGGGTGAAGGAGGCACCTATATATGAGTAGAGTGGGTTTCTGGTGAGTTTTGGAGGGCTCACAGTTTGCTCCACAGGTATGGGGAGGTATGGGCCTGGATCCACCTGTCTGCAGCGCACTGCACTCACCACTAAATTACTCCAGGGACCTGCATGCTGTTCTAATGGACCTGAGTATAACATCTGAGACTGGCATAGAAGCTGGCAAGTAATATTTTAAATCATATTTTTTTTGGGGGGGGGAGGATGGGAGGAGGTCTGTGACCACTGGGGGAGTAGAGAGAGGTAATCCCTCATTCTCTCCAGTGGTCATCTGGTCATTTAGGGCACCTTGTTGTGCCTTAGTCATTATTAAAAAAAAAAAAACAGGTCTAGCTCAAAACGTCTTAGTTATAGTAATGGGTGGTTTTGTTTTGTTCCGTTATGGCTAAAAACATCCAAGTGTTAGGAATGCCTAGATCCCACCCTTTAACACACCCCCTTGTGATTTGCATGCACTTCTGACAGACTTCATAGAAAAACATCTAAACATTGGTTTTGAAAATACCAATTTGGATGTTTTTGTGAGAAAATATCCAAATGCAGATTTATGTTACTTTTTGAACTATTTTCTCTTTTGAAAATGAGCTCCATAGTAACATATTAATATAGCAAGGGCACTGTTTACTAAGGTTCGCTAGCATCTTTAGCATGTGCTAATGCTAGAGACATCCATATATTCCTATGGGTGTCTCTAGCGTTAGGTCATGCTAACCTTTAGGGCGAGCTAAAAAAAAGCTAGCGTGCCTATAGCGCAGCTAAGTAAACATGGCCCTAAGTGACGGCAGATAAAGACCTGAATGATCCGTCCAGTCTGCCCAACAGTCTCACTCATTATCAATTCATGATTAAATCAACAACAAGGAACATGATATAAAATACATGATCACGGTCCACCCGGCTCTGTCCTTATGTTCCATCTACTGGAGTTGCTGTCAAAGCCCACTCCAACCTATTCGAATCTGTCTTGTCATTTTCCTGATCCAAACCATAAAAGTCTGTCCAGCCTCGACCTCAGTTCTGGCTACTGAAGTTGCCGTTGAAGCCCTTTCCAGCCCTCCTAAACTGGATTGCCATATACAGAAAACAGACCTACAAAGTCTGCCCGGCACCGGCCTTAGTTCATCACAACTTGTCAGACTTGTGAGTTCTTGTACCAAGTAGCGCACTGCTGAGTGCGATGATATGCACCCGGACTCTGCTTGGCAGCCGAGCAACCTGTGGTGACCGCCGTTCCCAGGGGTTGAGCCCCCAGGTGTGGGCGGCCGGCAGGACTTGCGCAGAGAGATGAGAGGGGCACTGAGGAAACCAGCTAGAGGAGAGCGGATGGGAGTGGTCCAGGTACTGGCAATGTCCAACAGGCAGGCAGCAGGCAAGAGCGTAGGCCAGGTACTGGCAATATCCAACAGGCAGGCAGCAGGCAAGAGCGTAGGCCAGGTACTGGCAATGTCCAACAGGCAGGCAGCAGGCAAGAGCGTAGGCCAGGTACTGGCAATATCCAACAGGCAGGCAGCAGGCAAGAGCGTAGGCCAGGTACAGGCAACGTCCAACAGGCAGGCAGCAGGCAAGAGAGTAGACCAGGTACAGGCAGGGTCAAAAATCAGGAAAACAGGACAGGCAAGAACACAGTGAAGAGAAACGCTTACCAAATAGAATCCAAAGCAATAAGGCAGGGGGAAAGCTCTCTAGAAATAGTGCAGGCGTCTGACATCAGCTGGAGAGGAGAGCTTGTCATAGGTCAGGAAGGAAGTGAGGAGAGGAGAGCAGGAGTCCGCCCGCGGGGGAAGCCAATCCCCGCAGAGCAGGGAGGTGGGTTGACGGTCCCGAGCAGCCTCGGGAGTTCCCTGGAAGTGCGCAGAGCCGGCAGGGACGTAGGGCGACGTGGGCGACCTCGGGCACACACACAGTGCCAGAGAAGACTACGGGGGAGCGTAGTACCGTCCTGGAGTGCCGGATCTGCTATGGCAGTGGGCGTCCCCGCACCGCCGGAGAGCCCCGCTGATGAGGAGGTGAGGGGCGTGACACAACTGGAGTTGCCATCAAAGCATCACTCACACATCCACACACATGCAGTCATTTAAGGTTTTTTTTTTTTAAATACCATCCATTTTCTAAATAGAGATCCTCAGTGTAAGTGCAAGATCCGTGATAAGATAATATTTTGTAAAGGTAGTTCTGGGCAGTTACTGGAATGTATAGCTTAACTGAAAACACATAAGTGCTTCTTTTTTCTTTTTAAAGACTTTCTAACACATTTATTGATGTACCAGAGAGACACAAAATCCATAAATATAGTACTTTAAGCACCAAAACAAATCTTCACTGCAATTGCAGAAGGAAGTAAGCCCACTTATGCTCAAAAAAAAGTGCCTATCTGTAAGCTAGGAAATATGTCTCATATGGACTTCTGCATAACCCCTTCAGGATCCCCAGTATTTCCGAGCCAAAAGGCAGTAAGTTCATTGCAGTGAAACTAAGCAATTTTTCTCCCCATTTTCCTACAAAGCAGCTGGAAAGGATTTATTTCCTTCTGCCATTGCAGGGCATAAATGTGATATTGTATTTCTGTGCTATTTTAACTCTTACAACATAAGGTTCTCTCCACATAGAACGTTAATATTTTGCACAGATAACACATACTCTTTACAAAGCGAGGTGCTACGCAGGCTCATAGTCAGAGATAGGCAGTAAGACCAACAGTGAGGAAAAAAAAAAGACCCACAGATAAGAATTAGGAGGATAGAAATGGGAAGCATCCGCCTAGTGGTTAGGGTGGTGGACTTTGGTCCTGAGGAACTGAGTTCAATTCCCAGCATAGGCAGCTCCTTGTGACTCTGGGCAAGTCACTTAACCCTCCATTGCCCACCACATTGAGCCTGCCATGAGTGGGAAAGAGCAGGGTACAAATGTAACAAAAAGAAATATTAACCTGGTAGGTAAGGGAATTGTGCTGGGGATATGGCAAAAGTGTACTGATGTCATTCTTGGAAGGAGGGTGCCACATATTTTCTGTTTTAAATATAACATGGTAATTAAATATTCCACTCTTTTTACACCCTATACTGCGCTCCTCTTGCAATATTCATGGTGACATCAAAATTTGATGATTTACTGTATTATTACTGAGAAATAATAAAGACCTCTGATGAGAATTTCAGTTCATATGAAATCCTGTTTCCACACTATCTATATGGAAGACAGTCCTTGACATATTTTATGACCTTCATCTCTTTATTTAATTGACTTCTCTGAACTTTCATCTTCCCAGTTAAGCTGTCACGTTTTCTGTTTCTGTGATATGAATTGGTGTCTGGCCAGAAACACAAACTTGTTTAAAACATTAGAGATTGAATCAGTGCTACCTAATGTAGTGAAAAAAAGGATGAATAGGGGCCAAAGTCCTTTTTGCTGACAATACAAATGATGCCATTATTCTTCACAAAGAAAAGAAAAGTGTATTCAACCATTAACTATTTATAGAAAGTTTATGGCTGCAAAATGTGCTGAAATAAAAGATTTAACAGATTTTTGGGGCACTAAGAAGCCAGCAACTGTGACAGAACATGTGTAACAGGACACCAAAATGTGCTTTCCTTGTAGTAACAGGAGGAATATTCTGTAAGTGTCACTGAATGGCACTGAGGGAATGGGCTATCTTGGGAGACCCCACTAATAGATGTTCTCCAAATTTAGAGGGGATTCTAAAAGTGAGTGTAGGTAGGAGCTTTGTGCAGTCTATATCCACACAGGGAATCTTGATATAAAGTGCTGGAGCTGGGAAGTTTTGTTTTATTAAAACTTTATATACCACCATGCTTTACCAGATCTAGGTGGTTAATAATTAAAATACAAAATACAATAACATAAAATGTTTCAACAGGAAAGACCTGACCCATTCATTCAAGCTCATAGGCAAAGATTTATACTTCTTTAACTGCAATAACTTCCCAATCCCTTTGTCAGACAGATTGAATGTTTGGCAAATTAAAACTGTTTTAAGTAAAATTTTAAACCTTATCAGGCTTGCCTCAGCTCTCAAAGCCTTTGGCAGCTCATTCCAAACACGGAGAGCTAAACAATAGAAAACTCTCTCTCTTGTTCTTTCTCATGTTACTTTATTTGCACTAGGGACCACCATTCTAAAACCATGGATAGAGCAAAGTACTCTAGCTGGCAAATAAGGTATTGCTAATGTACTTAAATATGGAGGTTGTGATTAATAAAAAGCCTTGTGTGCCAAGACTAAAACCTTAAAACAAATCCTATAAAAGATAGGTAACCAATGGGTAGGTCTGTGAGTCAGGTCTACCCAATGGTTTATCCATCCTCTTCTTCCTAGTCTGTGCAAGGGGCACCTGTGGATCAGATCAGCATCCTTTGATCAGTTGTCTTGTAGGGACAGGATTCTCTACTTTCAACATGCAGTGGCAATCCCCTGTGATTTTTTTTCCTTTCCCCTTAGCTCCTAGAGTAGGAAGCCAAAGATCATATGGGCCCCAGAGTGGAGTAACCTACCCTGCATGAGCTCCTCCCTCAACTCAGAGTTTTAAAGTTCCTTCCAAAAGTTAAATGGGCAATTTTATGTTTCAAAATGTTTTTATTATAGCACAAAAAAGTGTTCCAAACATCAAATCAATGTACAACAACTTCTTATATGTGTTAAGCCTACAAGATCCCACCCCTCCCTTCTTACCACTCCCCCCATACTGAAATAAAAACAGTTTAGGTTATACATTACAAAGATGACTATGGGCTGTTGATGAAAATGTATTCCAAAATCTGCACCAGGTATTTTGAAACTTTAATCCAGTGGGAGATTAAATGTTCTTGACGGCAAGTTTTTCCATCCACAAAAGGTCAGTCATGTAGGTGTGCCATAGCTGCAGAGGAGGCACAGACTGAAAGTCAGCACAGCAATATCATCTTTTCACCAGCAACAAAAAGCCCTTCAGCCCAGCAGGGGACAGAGCAGAAAAGGTGCAATTATCAAAGAACAGTAAGGGGTCCAAGTGAACTCTACAAGTCCATCACAGCAGTATGCAGATCCCTGGAACAGTTTTTAGTGGGTGCAGTGCACTTCAGACAGGCGGACCCAGGCCCATTCCCCCCCCCCCCCACCTGTTACACTTGTGGTTGTAAATGTGAGCCCTCCAAAACCCACTGTACCCACATGTAGGTGCCCCCTTCATCCATAAGGGCTATGGTAGTGGTGTACAGTTGTGGGGCGTGGTTTTTTTTTTTGGGGGGGGGGGTTGGGGGGCTCAGCACCGAAGGTAAATGAGCTATGCACCTGGGAGAAATTTGTGAAGTCCACTGCAGTGCCCCCTAGGGTGCCTGGTTGGTGTCCTGACATATGAGGGGGACCAGTGCACTACTAATGCTGGCTCCTCCCATGACCAAATGCCTTGGATTTGGTCGTTGTTGAGATGGGCGTCCTCGGTTTCCATTATCACCAAAAAACGAGGTCGCCCATCTCTAAGGATGACCATCTCAACATTTAGGTCGACCATCTCTAAGGTTGACCTAAATGTTGAGATTTGGGTGTCCCCGACCATATTATCAAAATGAAAGATGGACGCCCATCTTGTTTCGATAATGGACGTCCTCAGAGATGGGCGTCCTTAGATATATTCGTCCCCGTTCGATTATGCCCCCTCCACATCTTTGTTGAGATACGGTGACCAGAACTAAATGATATAACCTCAGGGAAGAAAGACTGCCCCAAAGCAATCTTTGTTTTGCCCAACTTATCAGTCAAGTTAGTCAGAGCATCCTATTTCTGTCTCAGAATGCGCTGAGTGAAAGAGGGGAGATATCAGGGAGAAAATGCAATTTGGAGGATCTTGGGGTGAGAGTTCTAGTACAGACAGCCCTGAAGGAAGGTACATTTCCAGAATACCCTCCACCCCTTGCATACATATATTAAAAAGTTCCAATAAGTGTTACAAATATTTTACTAACATTAATATGTGATATGAACTGAAAGAAGTCTAAAATCTATAAACAAAACAAAAATGTTTTTCCCAGTGCACATGGTGCTCTCTCTCCTTGCACAGGGAGCTTGAAACCTATTGGTACTTTGTGTAAATAGGTACATGGCATTATGTTTGAGCAATTCAAAATGAAATTCTCATCCTTAATTTCCCATCCCAACCACACTCCCAATACTGCCCACTTGTGGCATTGGTAAAAGTATATGACCTGTCCTCCAGCAAGCCTTGTTCAGCTATGTTTAAAGGGGAAACTAGTCAAGCCCTATTTTCACATAGGGAGACTGATTACTCACCTAAACATTTTTGATTATGATTCTCATTGCAGGTAATTTTAAACAGGCTTCCTAACATGAGCTGCAAGTATGTGCAGAAGCTACACCAGATTTCAAAGAGATAGTGCAAACATACTTTCCCTTTGAAAATTATTCCACTGAAGTTTTTTATACACAAATTTGCATCTCCTATTTAGCACATACAAAATGCATGAGAAAATGTACATACATACATACGTTTGAAAGTTCAAAGGTATATATGTAAGACCAAACTCCATCCCAGCTCTGCCCCTAGGAACACCTCTGTATGTGAAAGGTAGAATTATACATAAAGTGGCATTATAGAAGTACTATAATTGTGTAAAAGAATTTGTCATGCATAAACCCTGTTGTATATGTGTAGAAAAACATCTTGTAAAGGTACTCTACCTGTAACAGAATTCACATTGAGAAGAAGTGTGTACCTTTATGTGACAAAGGGTGGGTATGATTGTTGGAGAGGTTTGCGTGGAACATTGTGAGAGTCACAAAGTATTGCTGTAAATTATATTCAGCTATGTGTGTTCTTCAGCTCCTGAACTGGTATAAATACTTGTGGCTAAATTTTAGCCACAATTTTGAGTGCTTTTTGATGTTACATAAGAACATAAAAATTGCCATACTAGGTCAGACCATATACAAATGCTAATAATAATAATAATAATAATAATGACTAATTCAGATCTCAAATACCTAGCAGAATCCCAAAAAGTAGCAAGATTATTTGCTACTTATCCATGGGGATAGGCAGTGGCTTTTCCCAGGTCTACCTTAATAACTGTTTATAGAATTTTCTTCCAGGAATTTGTCCAAATATTTTTAAACACAGCTACACTAACTGTTTTTACCACATCCTCTCATAATGAGCTCCAGGGTTTAACTATGTGTTGAGTGAAAAAAAAAAATTATGTTCTCTTATTTGATTTAAAAGTACTACTCAGTAACTTGATGACCTGCCCCATAATCTTTGCACTTTTTGAAAAAGTAAATTATTGGTTGTACTGCACTCAGGATCTGCCCTCAGCCATCTCTTCTCCACACTGAAGAGCCTCAACGTCTTAGCCTTTCCTCATTCAAGAGGAGTTCCATCCACTTACCAGAGGTTGCCCTTATCTGTACCTTTTCTAATTGTTTTATCTTTTTTAGATTTGGTGACCAGAACTGAATGTTTGAGATACTGTTCCACCCCCTATGGATTGCATCATAAGAGGTGATGAAACTGTACCAGTTGCAGTGATTGCCTGAGAACAGATAAATACATATACACTACTGAAATCCAAAGTGGCATGTTTGTACTGTGACAGAGTGTGTGTAACAGGCATACTAACAAGCAATAGAATTTGATCCCTTAGAACAGGGGGGGGGGGGGGGGGGGTAGCCAAACTTCAGGGAAACAGAATGAGTAAATTAATTGTATTAATTGGCATAGCAATTGAAGGGTTCCCTGGGGGAGGCCCTGATGGAGTGAGGAGAGACTCCATGCTATCCTAGGTTTGGTGATCGTAATTACTTGCAAAGAAGCCTTTTGGGATTTGTAGCACTCAGACAGTTTGAATTGGTAATTGCTCACATGAAGCAGAGAATGACAGCATGGCTAAAGTGAAAAGAACTAAGCAGCTCACAGAAAGTAACACATAGGCAGCTAGCAGTGCTGTGAGAGACAGAGATGCACTTGCCGGAGCTAAAAGTGGGTAAAGATCCTTGAGCTAGGCAGGCACTCTAAACCTTGAAGCAAACTGCCTCTTCATAGAGAATCTCTGTGTGGTAAAGGGAAGGGCTGCCTGCCAGGGTGCTGATGACTGGCAAGAGAGACAGAGAAGTGAGAAACGTATCCAATCCAGCAAACAGTCCTACTGTTGCAAGATTGTAAACTACAATTCAAAGCCATATATCCAGTTAGCAGATGCTGCTAACCAGTTAAGTGTTGTCAAGTGGAATATTCAGCAGCATTAACCAGTTAGTGCCATTAAATATTTCCTCTGACTACCTTGGCACTTTCTAGACACTGCTGGGGCAGTTCATGGAAGAGTATGGGAGGAGCCATAAGGTTGTCCAGTTAGTGGAGATATTCAGACCACTAACCAGATAACTAACCAGAAAAAGAGGCCTTTAATGCACAGCTCACAACAGGCTACTGCAGAAACATGCATTTTGCTGTAGTTTTGCTGTTTGTGAGTGGTAACCAGTGTGCTATTGATTTAAAAAAAAATTGGGAGGGGGCATGTCATGGACAGAGAGTAGGCATTCCCACATTCAACTAGGCACCAGAATTAGTATTTGCTAACTGGAAAACACAAAATTAACATGGGAGAATCTAGGCAGTAAGTGCTCCTGTGTTAACTGTATGTGGTTGCCACAAGATAACGACATTAGCATACAATCTACAATAAAGTAAAGTTTTTTTTTTTTTAAAGCATAAGTACTGCATTAAATCTGGGCTTAGCACATGGAAAAGTCCCACATTTAAGTGTGTTAAGCAAGATTTTACCACACTTTAGTAAGTAAAAGGACCCCAAAGTTATTACAGGAAAAAGACTGTCCTTACTTTATCTGGTTAATAGTTTGAATATCATGGCTCATGAGATAGCACTGCCAGTCACTGCTGATTTTCAGATATTTAGTGCTAGCCAGATACCAACATTGATTTTCCAATATCTTTTACCATGGTGTTCAAAAAGTGCTGACAGCCAAAGGATAAATAACAGACTCTACATTTTGATATTGTTCCTGTACTTCTTTTTTCTACCCAAAAGCCATACAACCCTGACCTGTCTAGGCTCCAGTCATGTTTGGATGCTATTGATTTCAGGCTCATCTTAATTTGTCTTTTACTGGACCCTTCCAAGCCCATTGTATTGTGGGTTCCTGTTAAGCCTTCAGCCCCACATCAGCCCCCTTACTTCATAATTCTCCTCTGACTACTGTCCACCTTCAAACAAACAAGTACCCAAATAGAAGTGCTCTGGATTGTCTGAAGACATTTGAGAAGGTATTTCAGGAGACCAGAGTAAATAATATTATAGTAATCAAAGGTCACACCCACATATCTCCTCCTTAGTTAAATCCTGTTTTCTTTTTACTTTGCCAAATCGTTCCCTGCATAGTTACCTTCATGAGTCCTCCTGTTCTGTACTCTTATGCTCCCTGGTTGCTTCCCATCTCGATTACTATAATATTCTTTACTCTGGTCTCCAATCAGTTGCGTCAGAGGCAAAACTGTTAAATAAAAAAAATCAAACTAAAACTATATATACTGAACATTGCACAAACATATACAAAAATATATTTAAATCATATTTAAAACCAAATTCTAATCTAATCTAAATAATATTAAAACCCATGCAAAACACCCCGACATACAAACAATGTCAAAGTAATCAACATACAGAAAAGTGCTGGAATGTGCATGTTATTTACATTATTCAATAATGACATAATGAAAAGTGAATACTGAAATGCCATATAAGAATGGCTTGAGCATCATTTTACTCAATCGTGAAACAGGCATTAAATTAAGCTCTATTGTAATCACTAAAAGTGCATAACTTGTGCAAACATGATTTAAGAAGGACAAAAATACACACTTAGAGGGAGAATCAACAACACAATCTCTTCTAGAGCAGAGGTTCTCAACCCAGTCATTGGGACACACCAAGCCAGTCTGGTCTTCAAAGTACCCACAATGAATATGCATGAGATAAATTTGCATACACTGTCACCATTGTATGTAAACCTTTCTCATGCATATTCATTGCAAAATCATACACGGGGGTCACAGTAATTTCAATATAATTACTACAGTTTATTATGTATAATTATAAATTACTATGAAAAGTTTTAACAACATTCCTGAGTAGAGAGGTGTGGTAGCCACATTAGTCCACTTTTAAATGTAATCAATAGAAATAAAACAAAATAAAACATGGAAAAGAAAATAAGATGATACCTTTTTTATTGGACATAACAATACATTTCTTGATGCCATTACATGACACCCAGCATCAAGAAATGTATTAAGTTATGTCCAATAAAAAAGGTATCATCTTATTTTCTTTTCCATGTTTTATTTTGTTTTATTTCTATTGATGAACAATATTCCAAAATTCTTTATTAATATATCATAATAAAATTAAACATATAGAATCACATCACATGCATTATAAATACTCCTTTATAAAATTACAGTTCACTACCAACTTTCAACAGGTCAATAATAAAGGCTTTGGCTGAGAAAAATACCATTGTATACAACAAATTTGTATATATTATAAAAGTTCTCATATTGTTCCTTTATTTTCTCAAGAGTCCATCTCAAACATCTTTACAAAGTTCTCAGAGATTTATTGTCCTTCATTGATAGATACTATGAACCATTACTATATCCAGAACCGATGTCAATCAGCAAAGTACTACTGTTTCCATAGTGATTCCTTGATTTTCAAATCATACTCCACTTCAACTTCATAGGAAACATTGCTAGTTAATTTCTTTGAATTTGTAAATTTTGTACACAACAAGAAACATTTAAATATCAGGCTAAAGAGATGTTCATCAGGTTAAATCAAAGAGGGTATCCATCTAAAATCATAAGGAAAGCTTATAAAAAGTGTATAACATTCAACATAAGTGGTTATATAAGTCTTCCAGAAATTATGATGTTAATAGAGTGTCGTGTGTATTAACATTCACAAAATCTATTTTTGAAATAAAGATGCTCATTCAAAAATATTGGCTATTCTTTCTATTCACCCCCAATTTCAACAACTACCTCGGTTTGCATATACCAGAGGCAGTTCATAGGGAACACCATAAGTTAAGCAATGAAAATGCAGCTCATCACAAATGTAATGTTTGTATATACTGTCAATATGCTTTGGAAATAAATTCTATAATTATACTTCTGGAAAAATATTTTTTCATTGCATTCTTATGAATTACTGACTGTAATTCACAACACATTATTCATGGTATTCAATGTCCTTGTGGACTTTGGTATATAGGACAAACTAGAAGGAAAGTAAAATATAGGATAGCTCAACATTTGAGTAACCTATGGGTTTAGTGTGTGGAAGCCCCTCTAGTTAGTCATTGGAATATAGCTCATCATCAAGTAGATCTTAAATTTGTGTTTTTATTCCAATTGTATAAAACTTGTGGAGGGAACGTATTAGGTTTGCTTGTACGGAAATAACAACACTTAATTTTTACTTGGAACACAGTATTTCCCAAAGGATTGACTAAAGAAGTTGATTGAATGGTGGTGTAATAGGTAGGGCCTGATGATTTGCGTTATTTCTGCCGGCAGTCTGGGTGCTTTGACATGTATTTGCCAGCATTTTTTTTGATTGGCCCGATGCCATGCTATGTGGAGCACTTGCAATTGGAGCTCTGATCACCTAGCATCCACAAGAAATTTTGGAAACATATTGTAAGGTGAATAGTGTAAAACCTGACTGGATGGAGTGGCCTGGGAACCTTGTTTGTGACACACAGCACTGGCTTGTGATATGATCTCACCATTCCAAGAGGTGCCAAGTTTCCTATTTCAGGAGGGAGAAATTTTGGCCCAACTTGAATTTCTGCCAGCCTTATCATGGTGCATTATGGGACCTGCATGATGACTTCAATTAATAGAATCATAGACTACAACTACCATAGTGCTTTGAAATGTAAGTGTAACATCAGGACTGGCCAATATGCCTTCCTTCTGGAATGGGCAACTTGTCAGCTCAGCATTCCAATCATTGACATAGACTGAGGAGACTTCCCCCCACTTTCACTAACAATGTGATGTAGAAAAAATGACAGGCATGACACACTGAGTACATAAATCATAACAGGACTACTTGTTTGAAAAACAGCATTGTTCCACTTAACTATTAGCCAACCATGGCTGTATCTGCCCAGCTCGAACTGCTGGAACAGGGCCAAGTGATGCAGGAAATTGGAATCATGGATGGACCCTGGGAACCTGGCTACCACATTCAAGATGAGCATATTAGCATCATACGCCACCTGCACATTTAGGGAATGAAAGTGCTTATAGTTCCTATATACAGTGGGGGAAATAAGTATTTGATCCCTTGCTGATTTTGTAAGTTTGCCCACTGACAAAGACATGAGCAGCCCATAATTGAAGGGTAGGTTATTGGTAACAGTGAGAGATAGCACATCACAAATTAAATCCGGAAAATCACATTGTGGAAAGTATATGAATTTATTTGCATTCTGCAGAGGGAAATAAGTATTCGATCCCCCACCAACCAGTAAGAGATCTGGCCCCTACAGACCAGGTAGATGCTCCAAATCAACTCGTTACCTGCATGACAGACAGCTGTCGGCAATGGTCACCTGTATGAAAGACACCTGTCCACAGACTCAGTGAATCAGTCAGACTCTAACCTCTACAAAATGGCCAAGAGCAAGGAGCTGTCTAAGGATGTCAGGGACAAGATCATACACCTGCACAAGGCTGGAATGGGCTACAAAACCATCAGTAAGACGCTGGGCGAGAAGGAGACAACTGTTGGTGCCATAGTAAGAAAATGGAAGAAGTACAAAATGACTGTCAATCGACAAAGATCTGGGGCTCCACGCAAAATCTCACCTCGTGGGGTATCCTTGATCATGAGGAAGGTTAGAAATCAGCCTACAACTACAAGGGGGGAACTTGTCAATGATCTCAAGGCAGCTGGGACCACTGTCACCACGAAAACCATTGGTAACACATTACGACATAACGGATTGCAATCCTGCAGTGCCCGCAAGGTCCCCCTGCTCCGGAAGGCACATGTGACGGCCCGTCTGAAGTTTGCCAGTGAACACCTGGATGATGCCGAGAGTGATTGGGAGAAGGTGCTGTGGTCAGATGAGACAAAAATTGAGCTCTTTGGCATGAACTCAACTCGCCGTGTTTGGAGGAAGAGAAATGCTGCCTATGACCCAAAGAACACCGTCCCCACTGTCAAGCATGGAGGTGGAAATGTTATGTTTTGGGGGTGTTTCTCTGCTAAGGGCACAGGACTACTTCACCGCATCAATGGGAGAATGGATGGGGCCATGTACCGTACAATTCTGAGTGACAACCTCCTTCCCTCCGCCAGGGCCTTAAAAATGGGTCGTGGCTGGGTCTTCCAGCACGACAATGACCCAAAACATACAGCCAAGGCAACAAAGGAGTGGCTCAGGAAGAAGCACATTAGGGTCATGGAGTGGCCTAGCCAGTCACCAGACCTTAATCCCATTGAAAACTTATGGAGGGAGCTGAAGCTGCGAGTTGCCAAGCGAAAGCCCAGAACTCTTAATGATTTAGAGATGATCTGCAAAGAGGAGTGGACCAAAATTCCTCCTGACATGTGTGCAAACCTCATCATCAACTACAGAAGACGTCTGACCGCTGTGCTTGCCAACAAGGGTTTTGCCACCAAGTATTAGGTCTTGTTTGCCAGAGGGATTAAATACTTATTTCCCTCTGCAGAATGCAAATAAATTCATATACTTTCCACAATGTGATTTTCCGGATTTAATTTGTGATGTACTATCTCTCACTGTTACCAATAACCTACCCTTCAATTATGGGCTGCTCATGTCTTTGTCAGTGGGCAAACTTACAAAATCAGCAAGGGATCAAATACTTATTTCCCCCACTGTATTCCTTCCCTTTCACTGGGTGAAACGAGGGCCACGTGTGTGCAATTTATTGCTCCCATCACGTGTGGTAACCCTGCAATGTTCAGAAACCGGCTGCCCAAGGCCTCCCATTGTTGCCTAGTATTAGGGAACTGAACATAATCCCTAAGCCGGCACATCATGGCACACAGTACCTGGTGGATACAGCGAGAGATGGAGGGGTGGCCCATGCCACTGACTGTGACAACTGAGTGTTGGAAACTGCTGGAGGCCACACAATAAAAGAAGCTCAACAGCTTAGTCAGATCAGGTATCAGGTGGGACCTGTCTGTAATGGGATTGAGTTTGGCCCTTAGGTGTTCATATAAACTCCATTATAGCTGCTGAGCTCAACCAGTACAGGGCGAACACACGATCTTCACGCATCCCTCGCAGCAATGTGCGAATAGGGAAAATGCGTGGGCGCCGGGTGTGTGTGTGTGTGTTTTTCCCACCTACAGCGCCGGTGCTGCCTCTGCACTGGATGCTGTTACTGTCCCTGTTGCACTGGAATCTACTGTGCCTGTACTGGAATGGGTGGTGGAATCTGTACTGGGACCTGAGCCTCCAACACCCCACCAAATGCTGCTGCTGCTGCTGCTGACTCTTCAGCTACATAAAGTGCCATCTGATGAATGGATATTAATGTGTCTTTATAGACTGATGGAGTATGTAGGTGGAGTCATATTGAGTCGACATGCTATTTCCGTTTCGGACATGTGTTAATAAATCTGACACGTTAATGGTGAAAAATCCCTTAACAACACCTATATTCATGGCGATAAGCCCTCACACGCTAGCATGTGTGTTATGCACCTACGTGTGTCTGCGAAAATACCTCTCGTAGACACGCCTACAAAACACCCCTTTCTCTGTCCCTGGCAATAACGCGTGATTCAATATGCATAAATGCTAGATTTATCACATCAGCAACTAACGCACATCCATACGCATGTTCAGCCATGCGTTAAGGCACTGACGCAGCTTAGTAAACATGCCCCTAAGTGAATGAAAGAAATATGAAATGTGTTTAAATTTAAGGACATGGACACATTTCAAATCATATACAATGTATGTGATTCTTCTGTCACACAACTAAGAAAAATGTTTCATATCCAATAGATAATGTAACATATTCCTATCTGCAAATACTTAAAATTATGCCTATCATTAATTAAGTGGAATGCATTGTTCTTGTAGTAGGGTAGATATTTTGTTTTGCAAGCACTGAGGTATAATGAGATGCAACAGCACAATACAGAGCTCTGATTGCTGCAGAAAAAGAATGGACTACCTCAAATAGGGTCAATCCAATTAGGTAAATTGCTTAATGAGACAAGGGAGGCAAGATCTTGCACAAGTTCACATAAAGATAGCATGGGGAAATTGCCTTTAAATGACAGTTACAGATTTTTGCATTACAACCCTCTCATATTCAAATCCAAACTATTACTTATAAATGAAAACAATATTCTGAATGCACATTTGGAACCATTTCAAAAGTGTATGCCATCACAGAAACACCATCAGGAACTAGTCTGGCCTAAATATAGTACGAACTATGGAAGTATCCATCTGCTGTTCTGTATATTGATTTTAATTCGTCTATTCATTTAAAACTAGGGGTAAGCAACTCCTAGTTCCTGTGGACACCAACCTGCTCATGTTTTCAGGACATTACTAATGATTATGCAAGAAATAGATTTGCATGTGCACTGTTTCAATTATATGCATAACTGTGCCTAGAGTATGTGTAAGATGTCAACAGAATGGAACGCAAGCTGTGGTGTCACGCAGGGGTCACCTTTCTCACCTTCTTTATTTCATATCTATTTAAGAATGATGAGTAATGAGTTGTCTAAGCTTGGCGTTTCTGTATATTCATATGCCAATGCCATTTTTTTTTTCTTATGTAAAGCTCAGGCTGAGATTGCTGACACTATATTTTTGCTGAAAAAGATTGTTAATATTGATATCTGGGCAAAAATGAATTTTCTTAAATGTAATAAGTTAAAAACTAAAATTGCATGGTTTGGAAAGTATGATCTGCTGTTGGAAAAGAACTTCATATACAGGAAAGATTTTAACAACAGAGAATCATTCTAAAAGTTTGGCCATCATGCCTTAACCTTTGAGTTATATGTGAAAGCTGGTCCAAGAAATTCTTTTTTTGACTGCGACAACTTAGAGCAATTCACTATAAACTACAATTTAATAGTTTTAGAGCAGTTGCTCAAGCAGTTTTACTCCCATATTTCAACCCCTATATTCAGCTAGCGGCGGTCAGTGTTTTTCTAAATGCTGATCATTGCAGGCTAACTTATCCCCCGATATTCAGGCACTGGCACTGAATATCAGGGATTTTGGGAGGACAACTGGGCACCCGGCAGTCATGCGGGCCTGACTGAATATCGGGCCGGCCGGCCCACATAACTTTTTTTTACATTTCTTTTTTTTAACTAAACCCCTGACCCCTTCAAGCCCTCCTCCAATGTTCCTTTCTTTACCTCCTCCCTCCAAGCCCACATTGGCCCCACCCCAGGAAGATCCCCCAGTCCCCAGATGTGCAGGCAGGCAGGTCCTCCCTCCAGGCTTACTTGCATCCCTGGTGGTCCAGTGGGGTCGTTGGGGGCAGAAGCACAGCTCCCTTGCTCCTTTGCCTAGTGGCTCTAGTTAAAATGGCTGCCCTGACTTCTCGCAGCAGCTCACAGTAATACACAAAGTACCACAAGCTGCTGCGAGAGGTCACGGCAGTCATTTTAGACCAGTGCTGCAAGGGACAGGAGTGAGAGGGCTGTGCTTGTACTTCCAATGATCCCACTGAAGGACCACCAGGGATACAGGCAGGCCTGGAGGGAGGGCATGCCTGCATGGCTGGGAAGACAGGGGTCTTCCAGGGGGTGTGGGCTGGAAGGGGGAGGGAAAGAAGTGAACATTGGTGGGGGGGGGTGAGGGGGCTCAGGGGCCTTAGTTAAAAAAAAATAAATTAAAAAAAGCTATGCAGATGCCTGCCCAATATTCAAAGCTGGAACATGGTGGCCTTATTTAGGACAGCTCTTGAGCTGTCTTAATTGAAGTCGCTTAGCTATGTGGGTGCCGGCACTGAATATTGCTGGCACCCACATTACCTTGGGCTCCTCCCCAGTACTTCCCCTAGCACTGTCCCTAACCTGCCTACTTTTTGTTTGGGTGGTCTCAGGGGATATTCAGCAGCATTATCCGGTAAAGAGCCACTGAATATCCCTGGTTATGCAACAGGAAGATATTTAAGTGGGAAGGAGAGGCTCCTTCCTGCTTAAATCACTTTCAATATCAGCCTCTTTCATTATTGTAATTCATTGTTTGGGGGCTATAGCAAAAAAGTGGCATATAGGTTGCAGTTCTTGCAAAATATGGCTGCCAGGCTGATTGATGGTCTAGGAAGATATGATAGGGTGTCACATTGGTTGAGGGAACTGCATTGCATAATTTGCATGGTGTTTAAATCTCTATATGGTGAGTGTTCTGATAAGTTGATTTCTATTTAGACTTTTCTTCTTTTACATCGGCATGAGTTGCTTGTTGTTCAAAATTAAATTATCCTACTTTTAAGGGTGCCTTAAAAATTGATGTTAGAATCATCTTTCTCATACCAGGGTGTAAAATTATGGAATAATTTACCTTTAACTATTAGAAGATTAAAAACGTACTATACTTTTAGAAGAATATTGAAACCATTGCTGTTTAGTGAGATGGATTAAGGTAAATGAGATTATGATATAAGATCTCATTCGATAAGATCTATAGTTTTCCTTCACTGGAGGGATTAATACTGCTATCCGCTTAGAATCTTTTTGGAAAATTAGCAGAATACAAAACTATGTATAATATAGTGTAGTATAGCATAATATAGTATAGTACAGTACAGTAGAATATAGTAATTGATTTTTTTTACTGCTGTTTTAATCCATTACCTTTTCATCTACTTTTATAATATACATTGACTTGAACATGCACCATTGCTTTCAGCCAGGTGTCTAGTCCTCAAGTGTTAAAACCTAGTCAGGTTTTTAGGATATAAAAATGAGCGTGCAAGTGATATATTTGCATACAATAGAGACAGTGAATGCAAATATGTCACATGCATATTCAATCAGTAACCTATGAAAACCTCCGAGTTGTGGCATTTGAAGACTGGAGCTGCTTACTGGTGCTCTAGATTAAAAGTTCTCAACCCAGTCCTTAAGGCACACCAAGCGAGTCAGCTGTTCAGGCTATCCGGGGTAAATATTGTGGTATATAGACTGGGGGCCACCCTGCAGATGGCCATAAAAGTAGAAAAAAATGTTAGTTTGTTTTTTACTCCATTTTCTGAGGTACTTAAGTATTTATATTGAACATTGTATTAGTTCTTCTTATGGTTATTTATAGCTTCAAATGGTCAGGACAGAATCATTTTTTTTTCATATTTTAGGACACAGTATTCCTGGAGCTTTTACTCAGTAGTGTTAATCTATATTAAATTAGGCAGTAGCAATGCTAATCTTAACATGAAGTGATTGTAGGTAAGATCTTTTAACCTCACTACTCTAAGTACATAAGTACATAAATAATGCCACACTGGGAAAAGACCAAGGGTCCATCGAGCCCAGCATCCTGTCCACGACAGCGGCCAATCCAGGCCAAGGGCACCTGGCAAGCTTCCCAAGGGCAAGTCCCAAATCTTGTTTTCTTTGTTTGTTTTATGCAGTACATTTTTTCTAGCAAAAAAGGTGCTGGTACTCAAATGCTAGGCCACTGTTTAGGGGTGGGGTGATCACTGAAGGACCCACCCCACAATAGCCAGGCCCCCTGCAACCAGTTACAGAATCTATGACAAAGCAGAATTGGTGTGTAGAGCCTAAGCTCTTTCATTAAAACTTGGGGACCATGGATCAATTTTAGCAGACAATGGAAAAGGTGCTGGTACTCAGTACCTCCAAGTACCCCTTCAAAAAAAGCCCTGATTTTATGAATTCTGACAGAGCTATTAACTAAATACAAAAATAACACGTATCCATAATGCTCATGACACTACTATACTGTATAATTAAATGAAGATTCTCAAAATGGACCCAATGGGAATTTGAAAATTGCTGACTGATGTTTATGCCAATAGTAGAGCAGTACAATTATGCAAATTTAAGCAACAGGATGCCCTTTCATCTGAGCCATTCTTTTTGAGCTACCGTTCAATCTTAATTGCTTTTATTTGCATGCATTTTCTGTTGTACTACAGCTGAAAGATAAATATGTTGCTATGGTGGGGCAGATTAACACTTTAACATTTTCTGATTTTAAATTTGTAAAAATATATTAGATAAAAATCAGCAAAGAGAGTAAAAGAAATGCAAAGCACAACTGAATAGGTCCATGGTGATGGCACTCATATTTGATCCTCAAGAATTGGAAACATATGATTTTCAGTAAATCTGCAATGAATATTCACAGCATGTATCTGAATAGATGTTTAAGTACTGAATTGTTTTGCATATTCTGGTCATTGTGAAAACAAGAAAATAGGTTTTGTTTTTGGGTTTGACCCTCTGCAATAAATGGTACAGGTAAAACCATGAAAACGTGATTTAATTGTATGGAGATTTTCTGTTTCTGAATTATCTGCTCTCTCTTTAAGCCCAGATAAAGTTTCATAAAGTAGAACTTTTATTCTTCTAAATGTAATAAAAATTCCATCAAATTGAATTTTTATCTAAATAATTCTACTGGATCTGTTTTACATGTTTTTCTTAGCCTGCATTGTAGTATGGAACATCATTTTACTTTAAATAATATTTTCACCAGCTTGGTTACAAATTACAACCCTTCAGGGGAATTACCCAGGAGACTTATGAAATTAACTGTGAAAGAAATGTAGGATGGACCATCCAGTGATTAATCATATGAAGTTCTCAACTAGACTTTTACTTCACATTTTTCACATTTGATATCCATGCTACATTTCAGCCTCCAGAGACAAAGTTAACTTTTGTCCATAGACTGGCAATAATAATGCATAATGTGAAGATATGCCAAACATTTTTATTACATTATAGTAGGCTGGGAGATGTCCCATAAGATGTCACTTTAAGTGTAATCTGCACTGTTTAGAATTGAGTACAGAAAGAATGTAAAACAGATGCTTATGGAAATAAAATAGTGTGCCACAGAAAAAATGACATTTTTTTTTTCTTTCTTCTTTTTCTAAGGAATGGTAATAGAAAAATAAATTATTGTTTGAGCTTGGGAAGGAAGCTATGGCTAACAGCTATTCAGAAAAGCTGATAACTAAGATATTTCTATTAAAAGCTGGAGTAGTTACTTTGTAGGAACATCTATATCTGTATCTACTGTATATACATATGTCCGGCTTACTGGGTAATAGGTGGTAATTCCACTAAGTGGACACCAACATTTAAGTGTCCACTTAATATCACTCTGCTGCTCCCCAGTATCTCTCCACACTCGTCCTTCCCTACACCCCTTCCCGTGTACTCCGCTCCATGGATAAGTCCTTATCTGTTCCCTTCTCCACTACTGCCAACTCCAGACTTCGCGCCTTCTGTCTCGCTGCACCCTATGCCTGGAATAAACTTCCTGAGCCCCTACGTGTTGCCCCATCCTTGGCCACCTTTAAATCTAGACTGAAAGCCCACCTCTTTAACATTGCTTTTGACTCGTAACCACTTGTAACCATTCGCCTACCCTCCTCTCTTCCTTCCCATTCACATTAATTGATTTGATTTGCTTTGCTTACTTTATTTATTTTTTGTCTATTAGATTGTAAGCTCTTTGAGCAGGGACTGTCTTTCTTCTATGTTTGTGCAGCGCTGCGTACGCCTTGTAGCGCTATAGAAATGCTAAATAGTAGTAGTAGTAAGTGCCAATTATAGGCCCCCTTTACAAAGTGGCAGTAAGCCCAATATGGGCTTACTGCGCGCTATAAGGGAAGTACCACCGTGCTATCGCAGCAGCCCAGCAGTAGCTCCCAGCCCCAGAATGTGTCATATCCTGCACTATATAAATATTTTCATTTTGTAGCACCGTTGTATACCCAGCAGGAATCGGGCAGTATCACGTGCTGCCTGGTTACTGCCAGGTTAGCACGGGAGCCCTTACTGCCACCTCAATAGGTGGTGGTAAGTTGTCCCCCCTCTCCCCCGAAAAGGCTGTGCCTTTTACCCGCGGCAGTAAAAGGGGGCCTCAGCGCACATCAAAAACATGCACCAACGCCAGCACAGCCCCCTTTTGCTGCAGTTTCCTAAAAGGGGCCCTATGTACGTAAAGGACCAGAATACTGTCATATATGCACATGTGGGCACATAATTGGGCATAAGTGCCAATTTTACGGCTCTATGATATTATATAAAAAGGCACCTAACTGAGATGGTTTGAAGGAGGGTATACACGTGGGTGGAGTCTGGACAAACCATGGGCAGAGCGCACAGTTACATGCATATATTACAGAAGAGTATAATTTATGTGTGTCTTTTAGCAATTTAGGTGCAAACACTTAAACCAGCTCTATGGTCTAGGCCTTTCATACTGAGTAGCATTAGATGTGGAACTGTGCCTTTGGTGATATGGAGCAAATTATTTGATGAGTATAATATTGCAGCAGTGCAAAATTGTGTTTGTATGTTAGTATGGTTAATGATTATGTATGTTTTAAAATTGTAAACCGTTTAGGTTTTAGTGACTATAAATGTTAAAAAAAATAAATAAATAAGTGCTCATGCCTTAATTACAATTCAGCATGTTACCTGTTACACTAGAATTCTACTAAGGAAAGTAGCCATATACCTTACTTTATAGAATAGATGCCCTCTATGCCGCTAAATTAAGACAGATTGTTATATAATTGCTGTCCACCTGGATAGTACCAGGGCAGAGCAAAGGTGGACATTCAGTGCCTATACCCAGATACTTATCTGGGCAATTTAGAAAAGTACAGTAAGATAGGGTAGAAGGGAAACAAAATCCCAAAAGACTCAGGCAAACTTTTTAAAAGCAGTTTATTGCCAAGATACATAAGTACATAAGTATTGCCATACTGGGAAAGACCAAAGGTCCATCAAGCCCAGCATCCTGTTTCCAACAGTGGCCAATCCAGATCACAAATACCTGGTAAGATCCCAAAAAAGTACAAAACATTTTATGCTGCTTATCCCAGAAATAGTGGATTTTCCCCAAGTCCTTTTGGAAGCCGTCCAAACCTTTTTTAAACTCCACTAAGCTAAGCTAACCACCTTTACCACATTCTCTGGCAACGAATTCCAGAGTTTAATTACACGTTGAGTGAAGAAATATTTTCTCCGATTCGTTTTAAATTTACTACATTGTAGCTTCATCACATGCCCCCTAGTCCTAGTATTTTTGGAAAGCGTGAACACATCTACCCGTTCAACTCCACTTATTATTTTATAGACCTCTATCATATCTCCCCTCAGCCATCTTTTCTCCAAGCTGAAGAGCTCTAGCTGCTTTAGCCTTTCCTCATAGGGAAGTTGTCCCATCCCCTTTATCATTTTCATCGCCCTTCTCTGCACCTTTTCTAATTCCACTATATCTTTTTTGAGATACAGTAACCAGAATTGAACACAATATTCGAGGTGTGGTCGCACCATGGAGCGATACAAAGGCATTATAACATCCTCATTTTTGTTTTCCATTCCTTTCCTAATAAAACCTAACATTCTACTTGCTTTCTTAGCCGCAGCAGCACACTGAGCAGAAGGTTTCAACGTATCATCAACGATGACACCTAGATCCCTTTCTTGGTCCATGATTCCTAACGTGGAACCTTTCATGATGTAGCTATAATTCGGGTTCTTCTTTCCCACATGCATCACTTTGCACTTGCTCACACTAAACGTCATCTGCCATTTAGATGCCCAGTCTCCCAATCATATAAGGTCCTCTTGTAATTTTTCACAATCCTCCCGCGATTTAATGATTTTGAATAACTTTGTGTCATCAGCAAATTTAATTACCTCACTAGTTACTCCCATCTCTAGGTCATTTATAAATATGTTAAAAAGCAGCGGTCCCAGCAGAGACCCCTGGGAAACCCCACTAACTACCCTTTTCCATTGAGAATACAGACCATTTATCCCCACTCTCTGTTTTCTATCTTTTAACCAGTTTTTAATCTGCAATAGAACACTACCACCTATCCAATTTCCTCTGGAGTCTTTCATTAGATACTTTGTCAAACGCCTTCTGAGAATCCAGATACACAATATCAATTGACTCCCCTTTATCCACATGTTTGTTCACCCCTTCAAAGAAATGTAGTAGATTGGTGAGGCAAGATTTCCCTTCACTAAATCCATGTTGACTTTGTCTCATTAATCCATGTTTTTGAAAATGCTCTGTAATTTTGTCTTAATAATAGTCTGTACCATTTTGCCCGGCACCGATGTCAGACTCACCGGTCTATAATTAATGATAATCCGCAAAGATATGAGGAGATAACCAATGGACCCTACATGGACTGTGTTTCAGCTTTAAACCTTCCTCAGGGGTCATTAAAGGTTAAATCATTCAGCATCACAACATGTGGATTAATAATTGTGAGTGAGAAATCTGTGACACTTAGTAAAAGCGAACTTACAATTTGGAGTTTCTTGTTTTAACCTTGCTTCAAATAATTCACATGTTGTGATGCTGACTGATTTAACCTTTAACGACCCCTGAGGAAAGGCTTAACACCAAAACATGGCCCATGTAGGGTCCATTGGGTTATCTCCTCACATCTTTGTGGACTATCATTTGTCTATTTTGGCAATAAACTGCTTTTAAAAGTTCAAGATTTTACACAGTGGCATTCCTAGCGTCGACGACACCCAGGGCGGATCGCCGATGCGCCCCCCCCCGGGTGCAGCACCCCCCCGGCGAAATGACACCCCCCCCAGGGTGCACGCCGCTAGGCGAGGGGTGCCGCGGCGTGTGCCTGTTGGCTGCGAGTTTGAATCGCTACGCTAAATTCTCTCGTTCGCTGCAGCTCCCTCCCTCTGCCCCGGAACAGGAAGTAACCTGTTCCGGGGCAGAGGGAGGGAGCTGCAGCGAACGAGAGAATTTAGCATAGCGATTCGAACTCTCAGCTGAGAGGCGCGCGCCGCAGCACCCCCCAGCGGCGTGCATCCGGGGCGGACCGCCCCCCGCCCCCCCCCCTTGGTACGCCACTGATTTTACAGTTTGCTTGAGTATTTTTTATTTTTTTTCTCTTCCACTCTTTGTTGCAGTGATTTTGTATGTTTTGTGGATGTTGTTTGGACCCCCCTTTTCTTCTTGATCAATTTAGAAAAGTACAATAGCTGTCTGGGTACTGCTGTGGTTCAAGAAGCTGCCAAATGCCAGGCTATTCAGCACCAGTATCCCATAGGGTATGACACTGAATAATTGTGTATAGAAAAACATGCAGCAGTCAGCATTTTTTTTTAACTCTGACCACCACGTTTTTACCCTCCTTGTTTTTCAAATACTTCTGCCTCTTCCTTATATTTACTAATAGATTCTCTCTTGCCCAAAGTTAAAAACAAATAATAGTAATAATAAAGAAAATAAAAGAAACAAATTGTGATCCTTTACTTCAGCTCTTTTGGAGGATATGAATCTGTTGATGCTGTTTTGTATGCTTGGAGATTTACAATAGCATATCCATATGTGAATTCTATTTCTATAAAGCTCACACAACCCTCAGCTCTTGAAATGTATAATTCTGGTACTGGTTCTTATAGATTAGCTGGTGGATATGCATGAGCTTTCTTGCTCTTTTATCCAAGGTGTTTATGCTGCGACTTTAGACTTTCAAAGCTGCAGAAGTACAGGGATTGCAAGTTAAGTGATAGCTTGAACAGCATGGAATGAAATAAAAACATTTTTAGTATCAATTTTGGTCCCTTGTAGTACTCTTCTGATTTTTTTTCTCTTGGTAGATACTCCTAGGTATTTATATACATTTCCTTGCTCAAGTTCATTAATATTACATTCTTCAATCAGAAAGTTGTTTTATTTTCATTTAACGAAGGTCATTTTATCACTTTTATCAAGAACAAA
Source organism: Microcaecilia unicolor (assembly GCF_901765095.1). Lineage (NCBI taxonomy): Eukaryota > Metazoa > Chordata > Amphibia > Gymnophiona > Siphonopidae > Microcaecilia > Microcaecilia unicolor. The sequence goes on from NC_044032.1 coordinate 471,983,677, forward strand.
TGTCATTCTGATGTCATATGAGAAGCCAGTGGTGTAGCTACGGGGGCCTTGGGGACTCAGGCCCCCCTACTCCAGCCTCAAGCCCCCCCCCCAACCTGGAAGCCAGTCAAGTGCATGGGTTTTGGGCACTACTGGCTGGCCTCCCGCTCCCTGCTTCAGTCATCATGCCGTCTCCTGTTCTCAATCTAACCATCTTGGTCAGCTCTCTCCTACTCCCTTTCAGCTCCCTGCAGTGCTGCCTTCTTCAATTTTCCGGGCTGCCGGCAGCATCAGTGAGGTAACTAAGCATACTGCCTTCAGTGGTCCAGAATCTTTCCCTCTGCTGCAATTTTCTGTCCCACTTAGGCGACCCAGAAAATGAAGAAGGCAATGATGCTGGGAACTGAAACTAAGGGAGAGAGTAGGAAAGAGATGACCAAGGCAGTTAGATTGAAATGACTGAAGCCCATGACCCCCAGTGGTCCCTGACCCCCTCCCACCCCCTAAGATGTGAAAGAAACAGTATATTCCAGCCTCTGTGACAGCCTCAGATGTTATAGCCAGTCCTATTAGAACAGCAAGCAGGTTCCTGGAGTAGCCTAGTGGTCAGTGCATTGCACTGTGGAGAAGGGGACCCAGGCCCAAAAGCCACCCTTGTTACACTTGTGGTAGAACATGTGAGCCCTCTAAAACCCACCAAAAACCTACTGTACCCACATATAGGTGATACCTACAGCCACAGAGGCTATTATAGTGGTGCACAGTTGAGTACAGTAGGTTTTTGGTGGGGTTTTGATGTGCACCTGGGAGCTTTAAGGTGAAGTCCACTGCAATGCCCCCTAGTGCCTCACTACTCTGCTAGAATGTCTGTATGGCCTGTCTACTAAGAATGCTGACTCTTCCTACATCTCAATGACTTGATTTTGTGCATTTTTCACTTGGATTTTTTGTTTCAAAAATGGACCAAAAAGATAAATGCACAGAGCATAAAGACATCCAGCAAACATTTTCAAAACAAAATCACCATATTTGATATTTGGATTTTGGACGTTTGGAGCAAAATGTCCAAAGTTGGATTTAGATGTCATATCGAAAATGTTCCGCTATGTATAATGGCACATGGTCATCAAGATTCCATTACAGAATACTAGCATAACCCAGCATTGGCATGCCTTATATTTGCTCACCTGCAGTTACAGCAGCCCTAGACTTGTGCATAACTAAGTGCATATAAATGCAGTAGGGATGCATCTAATGCACATTATTCTATAAATTATGTAACTGGGAGCCCTGTCCATGTTCTACCCATGTTCTAGAAAAGAACAGGAAACAGCTTCTGTGAAAGTCCAGAAAATACCACAAATAACAGAGGATGAGACAACAACTTTCACACAGGACTGACAAATCAAAGATGTCTTTAATTAAGGCACCAAGAAGAGACCCAACACAGGGCTGTGTTTCGGTGGAGAAACCCATCTGCTTCAGGGATCACAAAAAAACACTTTGAAACCTGAAAAACTCTATTTGGTGCCTAACTTCAACAGCAGAAGTGTTTAACAATGATAACAGGAACAATGCCAGTGAATGGGCAATGCATAATATGTAGGCTAATGCTTGAATACCACCATAATGTTATGTCCCACCAATGTATATTCCCCACTTGCATTTATGCACTATCTCCCTCATTCTATAAAATTGTGTGCACAATTCTGTGACTAGTGTGCAAACTTGCCCTAACAGGTTATAGAATAGAACAGGGGTCCTTAAATTGAGTCATCAAAGTCCACAACCCAGCCTTGCTTTCAGGATTTCCACAATGAATTTGTGTGAGATCTATTTGCATATGATGGAAGCAGTGAATGGAAATAGATCTGATACATATTAATTGTGTAAATCGTGAAACCAGACTGAGTTATGGACCTTGAGAAATTAATTTGAAGACCCCTGGAATAGAGTGAGTTATGCAACTAATTTCATTGTTAAATTAGACACTAGTTGGCTTTAATACCATGTGATGGAGTTTAGAGGAAATTACTGCTTTCCCTTAACTAGGGTTACCAAATGGTTCCAGGTTATGGAGGACAGGCTGAGTCAGTGCTGGTTTTGTTTCCATTGAGTGTACTGGAAGCAAAACCAGGACTGGTTCACCCTGTCCTCCATGATCTGGAGTCATCAGGGAATCCTGCCCTTAACAGCACTCCCTTACAGTACAGAGACACCTTAAATATCAGGCTACTGAATAGTGAGAGAACTCTTGAGTCCAATAATTGGTGTTGTGTTATTTTTTCTCTCACCTGTGAAAGTAACAGGTCGCCTTTTATCTGCACATAACTTGTTTTAAATGCTGTGTTTTTAACAAGGCTCCAGGCCCGCTCTTGCCCATGTTCTACATACCAATAACCGCCCTTAGTGTTAATTGTCGCTGAGGTGCTAGTCTATAAATATAGGGGGGAATCCAATAAATGGCATCCAAAGTTAAGCACCAGGATGATCTGCACTAAGCTAGTATTCTGTAAAGGCAATCTATGTGGAATAACCTTTACAGAAAATTAACTTAGCATGCATTTTGCACCTAACTTTAGACCTATACATTTATGCCTGCCAAAGGCTGGTATAAATGCTTATGCCCAACTGATCCCAATGTACTCATGGCGCTGCACACATCTTCATTGATCTACCCGTATGTTATCTATTTTTTTATATAGTTTTTTTTTTTCATTTTTTGGGATAGTGCAATCCTTCATAAACATCTTTCAATAACTTTCAACTAACTTCAACTTTAGTATTCGAGATGCATATATAGTAACACTTAGCTTTAAGCAGCGATTTTTCACCCAAATCAAACCTCTGACCAATGCCATTCTCCCTGTATCTACAGTAAATTGGGCATGAAAAGACAAAACAGTTCAGAAAAAAACATTGTAGATCACACTATAGGGCTAACTGCCCATCTGTATCACCATTGCACTTTGTAGCCATCTGTCCCCTGTGAATTCACAATTTCTGTATAATCCTATACCAATGTGGCCAACAGATATATGGTCTGTGGGATAGTTGGGGTTAATGGAGCTGGGCATAAGCTTTTGTAGAAACCAGAATGCTGGGCCTCCAGCCCAGCTCCATGCTGGAGTCTAGAACCAAGTTCTCATCACAGGTGTCCCTTGACAAAGGTAGACTATTGCACTGCCATCCTCAGGAATTGGGCAGCAGCTACTGATGTTGGCCACATTTGGCCCGCCCTAAGCATCATTATGTCTGTGCCAACCAGCTTGCAGCTAGAGTCCAACCTCATATACTCCCTCCACCCTACAGACTCACGCCCATTTGCCAGACGGTATACAGATAATCTAAGTAAAGGTTTGTTGTATAGCATTAGCCACCAGTGTGGTACCAACCAGTTGGTGTTCCTAGGCAGTGCCCAGACTGAAGTTTACTCTCTTTTCAGCATGCTGCCTTGTCCAGAATCAGCACGGCTAAGGGCTTAGAGAGATGTGCAACGAGCTGCTTCCAATAGGCATATTTACATTTTTAAAACAATGTTACAAATATGGGTTAAGGAAAGGGAAAACAACTATATACAAATATGGGGGATATATACATGAGGGGAAGTGGAACTATTACACACATGTCTGTTGTCTCACAATAGCAACCAGTCAAGTACAAACCAGCAAGTCTCCTTTGCCATTGCACAGACTACAGTTTACTCTGTATTCAGCAGTCCAGAGGGCAGGGGAATAGTCTATGCACAGAATGCACAATCAGGCCTTGACCACAACACCACCCCCTAGCAAGCACATGAGCCTCCCACTGGAACCAGTGAGGCAGATGGCAACCAAGCAGGTCCTGTGTGGCCCCAGCAGTAGCAGCTTCAAGGAATCCAACAGGTAGGATAGGGAGCCTTGTCCTCAGGGTCTACTGAACATGAGGGCCAGATTTATGAGTCTAATTTATAATCCTAGTGCTCAAATCAATGCTAAGATTCTATCCTTTATCCCCATCCTAAATCCAATTCTGTTACCACTCCTAAATTTAGAAGTACAGAGGAAGTTTGAGTATAAAGTTATGTACTCACCCATAGTCAATTTTTCAAAAAGGCAACATTATGAGCATATCTGTTGAAATTAGGAAGAGCAATTCTAATTTAATTCAGGCGTTGATGCTCTATATTTCCTTTGCAGAACTGCAGAAAATAGATTTTTTTAACTAAATCACCAATTGTTCATATACCTAAATCCTGCCACAACTTCTATAGTTCAAGTTTGTATTTTGATGAAATCATTATTCCATAGTGGTGCTGAAAAGGAGTAACACCATTAGTTTTGCACTCAAGTTTCAATCTCTGTAAAGCACCAAGGAAGTTGATTGTAATATCTCATTAAAGTTAAAAGGTTTAGAAAGTAGCATAACAGGCATCAGTTTCAAAGGTAAGTTATGAGTGAGAGCTTGCTCAAGTCGCAACCATTGAGGTATATTCTGCAAATCATAGTCTGAAACCCATGAAGCTCCTTGTCTCATTAAAAATGCAATATGCTATTCATAAAAAACTAGGGAAGTTTACACCTCCCTTGGATTTAGGACAGTTAAGTCTTTTAAGAGCAATTTGTGGTTGCTTGTTATTCCATAACAATTTGATTAGTAATCTTTCCATACACTGATAGGTAGAAGAATGCAGTAGAAAAGATACCATGCTAAGGACATAATTGATTTTGGATGTCATCATCATGTTGATAGTATCTAAATGACTCCACTAGGCCAGGTTCAATGGCTATCATCTTGCTGTGATGTTTTTTCTAAATTTTAGTACTCAGTATTGTATTGAATTTCTTCCTCAATCGTGAATCTGAAAAAATGCCCAAGTATTTCAATTTGGATGACATCCAATGAAATCCATATTGTTCAAGATCAGCTTTTAGCTCTGGGCAGTTTAGGGGCAACATTTCAGCTTTGTTAGTATTAAGTTTATATCCAGATATTAGGGAATAGAGGTGTAAGGTTTCCAGCAAATTAGATATGGAGTCAGGGGAGATATACGTTATTATATCATCCGCATATGCAGATGTGAAGTTGCACCATAATTTATGCTTTGAATGGATGGATTATTTCTTGTAGCTATCAGTAAGGTTCCAAACTGATATTGAATAGTAATGGTGTATTGATGGAGTTGAATTTAAAACTTTAACCATATTGATAAATACATTAGAAAAGCCATACCATTACATTGTTTGAAATAAAAATGACCACTCAACATGGTGAAATGTTTTTTTCTGCATTCAGACCAATAGCTACTAAAGGTTGAGAGCTGGTGGAAGAGTACATGTTAGAAAATAGTCTTGTGTTGTCAGAGAAAATGTGTCCATACAGTTTTGATCATCCTATATAATAATTCTCACCTCCAAACTTCTGTCGCTGCCTGGGAACCTGGCTTCCGCCGTGGTCTGCTAGGTGCTGTAGATCAAACTGATGTCATGAATCCCACTGATTGGCTGCGCCGGACGTCAGTGACAGCTGATTCCAAGGCAAGGGGAGGAGTACGGAAACACTTGGAGCGTGTTTCCCTACTCCTCCCCCTGGGAGTCAGCTGTCAGTGCGCCACTCCCTGCCACTTCGGAGCAAGTGGCAGGGAGCGGGGCAACACAGACCCCTCCCCACCCAACGAACATCAACACCCCATGTCCCCTCACGCACCTCCCACCGAGTTCCACACTCCTCCCTCCCTACGATTTCAACACTCCCCCCCGCATTACGGCCCCCTGGACCCCCCTTCAGCGACACTGTTGACCCCCCCCGAAAACCATCCCCCGCCGCCGTCGAGTATCTGTGCTGATGGGGGACCCCAACCCCCGACAGCCGGTCGTGTTCTGGCCTTCGCGGCGTTGCTTCCTCAATGATCTTCTGTTCAAGTTCCTGTACGTGCGTCTGACGTGAGATGCACGCACAGAAACTTGAACAGAAGATCATTGAGGAAGCAACGCTGTGAAGGCCAGAACATGACTTTGGCTGATGGGGGTTGGGGTCCCCCATCAGCACAGGTACTCGAAGGCGGCAGGGGATGGTTTTCAGTGAGAAGGGGGGTCAACAGGGTCGCAGAAGGGGGGTACAGGGGTCCATAACGCGGAGGGGGGGAGGTGTTGAAAACGGAGGGAGAGCAGAGTCTGGAACTCGGTGGGAGGGGCATGAGGGGGCCTTGAACTGGGTGGGTGGCAGGCCATGGAGGCTGAGACGGGACAGAGCGACACAGCGAGGGAGGGTGGGGGATTGCCTTGCTAGCGTCCGTTTCCTTGCCTTAAGAAATGGGCCTTTTTTACTAGTTGTTTATAATTTTCAGAAGGATCAGTTGTAGTGAAATTGCCAGTATTTTAGTATATATTTAGGCATTCACTTTAATTAAGGATAAAGGTCTGTACTGTTGTGGTGGTTTCAGGTAATGTTAAAACCCACTACTGTAGGGATGGTCCATAAGTTTCCATAAAAAAGAGAAGACACTAGAGGTAAAAGCACTAAAGATGTTTTAATAAAAAATTGCAAAGAAAGAATTGTTTTTGTGGATTTTTATTAAAACATCACTGGTACTTTTACCTCTAGTGCATTCTCTTTTTTATGGAAACTTATGGACCATCTTTTCTCTAGTGGATTTTGGTGATTCCTTGCATAGGATACCTTGCCTCTCCTTTCTCTATGTTGGCTTCAGGTTATGTTCCATCAAAAGATCCCATAGTGATAACGTAATAAAAAAATGTTGAAGGTATGGAAGTAATAATTGTTGAAATGCAACATAAAACTCCATTGAAAGACCATCTGGTCCTGAGGATTTGTTTGTAGCCATAGATTTTATAGTATATCTTATTGCATCATGAGTAATTGGCTTGTTTAATCTATAGTTATCTTCCGAATTTAGAGTAGGATGATTAAGAAGATCTAAAAAGGACATATTCTTGTGGAGGAGTAGCCTAGTGATTAGTGCAGTGGATTTTGATCCTGGGGAACTGAGTTCAGTTCCCTCCCACTGCAACTTCTTGTGACTCTGGGCAAGTCACTCAACCCTCCGACTCTGGGCAAGTCACTCAACCCTCCATTGCTCCTGGTACAAAATAAGTACCTGAATATATGTAAACCACTTTGAATGTAGTTGCAAAAACTTCAGAAAGGCAGTATATCAAGTTCCATTTCCCTTAATAACATCACTCTATGATGAACAAAGCTGTTGGTAAAATGATTTTTTTTACATTCAGTATATCTGAGTCATGAATCAAAGTGGTGCCGGATCCATCCTTAATAATATTAATGTTGGCTCTATCAGATTTACTCTTGAAGTATGTAGCTAATAGGTGGCCACTTTTTTTTTCTTTCAGAATAAAAATTGGCTGCTTGTCTCAACGCAGATTTTGCCACATTTCTGCTTAGTAATGTATTATATACCAAATTCTATAAATAGCACTGAAAAAATAATGTGCTAAGTGCTATTCTATAAACGACACCGAAAGTTAGATGCAATTTGTATAATACGCTTACCCTGGGATTCTATATAGTGTGACTTAAGTTGCACGTGCAAATCCAGTCATATTCTGGATGTGTGCACACAACTTAATTAGTTAACAAACCAATGAATGCTGATAATTGCCACGTAACAAGCAATTATTGACATTAATCAGCATTAATTAGAATTTATGCACAGAACTGTCTAAGCATATTCTATCACATGATGCATGTAAATTCTAAGTCACATAGTTGAAAAGGGAGCATGGTCAGGGTCGCAGAATGGGTGAGTCATTGGTATTTCTAAAATCTATGCATGTGGTTATAGAATACACCCGGACTTTGCCTAATTTAGGCATTGGCATTTACACCAAGTTTTACTTGGCATATCTGCATGTGACTAAATTTAGTCACGCGGATGGGCATTCGACATATTTTATAAACTGTGTGGAAATTTAGGCTTATTCCAGAAAGTCTTCCTAAATTTATGTGTACTTTATAAAATACACCTAGGCATATTTCATTTTGGCGCTGATTTTTTTAGATGTCATATATAGAATCTAGTCCTTAGCGCTTAACTTTAGATGTGAGTAAACCCTGGTATAAATCATCATGTCTAAACTAAGTGCAGATTCCCTTTATTCTATAACAGCATGCATAAATTCTAGGAATGCCCTTGATCTACCTATGACCTTCCCATGGCTGTGTCCCCTTTTTGGACCTGCACATAACATTTATGCATGGATCTCCATGACTAAAAATGAGGTGTAAATTTCAGTTAATGTCAATTAGTGTCAATAATTGTTTATTATCACCCAATTATCAGTTCTAATTGGTTCATTATTCAATTAAATTGCATGTGAAAATTGGGGACATACCTGATTTACATGCACTGTTTAAGCACTATTTATATAATTTTAAGGTATATGTATAACTGAGTTTTTAGACCTCTCCAAGCAAATAAATATTTGAAGGATGGTCTTCTTGCTAGCATTCCTTAAGTTTAATATCATTTAAATTCTCATAGGGGCCATTTTACTAAGCCACGTAGGCACCTACGCATGCCCAAGGTGCGCCAAATTGGAGTTAACTGCATGGATTCTGTGTGGCCCTTGCAGTAATTTCAATTTTGGCATGTGTTCGCTACACACATGAAAATATTTTTTATTTTCTGGCACACGGCAACTATGCGCATCAAATGTCATTTGACGTGTGTAGACCATTATCGCCCAGTTACCGCATAAGACCTTACCGCTAGATTAATGGCTTGTGGTAAGGTCTCAGACCCAAAATGGACAAGCGGCAATTTTCATTTTGATGCACGTCCATAATCGGCAAAAAAGGCATTTTTTTAGGTGTGCCAATTATGTGCACACAAAACACACGTCTGCACTACCGCAGGCCATTTTTCAATGCACCTTAGTAAAAGGACCCCATAATTTCTTCATGTCTCTTTTTGTATGCTTTAGCAGCAAGAGTTGATCATTCCTTTTGTATATGCTTTAAAGGAATCCCACATTCAAGGCCAACCAGTGACCTGAGGTTTGTTAAGATCAATAAACCCTTTGATAGCATCAGATATATTATCTTTAAACCTGTGTTCATACAGAAAGCAGAGCTGAATTCCCATTGATTTTTCTTCTTGGGTTTAGAGACCCCATCTAGCTGTAAGATAATGGGTGCATTGTCCAATATTGCTATTTCACCAATATCTGAATGTGATATATTTTTAAACAAAGAACTACTTATTAAGAAAAAAATCTATCCATGAGTATGATAGATAAGATGGTGGAAAATAAGGTATAATTACAGTCTGTGCTTTGCATCAGTCTCCAGGAGTCAATCAAATTGAATTGGGAAATAATATGTTGTATAGCATGCCATCATTTAGATTTTCTATATTTTTATTTTAATATTTTGCAAGGCTTGATATACCGCCAAATGCTGAAATATGGCTCCAGAGCAGTAAAAAAAGAAACCATGACACGTTCCTACAGATGATGAAGTACTTTTACTGGTGAGCAGAATAGACAAGAGCAAAGAGGTGAGTTTTCAAAGCAGATTTAATTTTAGAGTAAGGGGGTTCTGAATGAAGATGGGAAGGCAGTGTGTTCCAGATTCTGGGGCCAGCATACCTGATAGCTGAGACATATGTAGTTTACAGATAACAGAGGTACAGTGGGGGAAATAAGTATTTGATCCCTTGCTGATTTTGTAAGTTTGCCCACTGACAAAGACATGAGCAGCCCATAATTGAAGGGTAGGTTATTGGTAACAGTGAGAGATAGCACATCACAAATTAAATCCGGAAAATCACATTGTGGAAAGTATATGAATTTATTTGCATTCTGCAGAGGGAAATAAGTATTTAATCCCTCTGGCAAACAAGACCTAATACTTGGTGGCAAAACCCTTGTTGGCAAGCACAGCGGTCAGACGTCTTCTGTAGTTGATGATGAGGTTTGCACACATGTCAGGAGGAATTTTGGTCCACTCCTCTTTGCAGATCATCTCTAAATCATTAAGAGTTCTGGGCTGTCGCTTGGCAACTCGCATCTTCAGCTCCCTCCATAAGTTTTCAATGGGATTAAGGTCTGGTGACTGGCTAGGCCACTCCATGACCCTAATGTGCTTCTTCCTGAGCCACTCCTTTGTTGCCTTGGCTGTATGTTTTGGGTCATTGTCGTGCTGGAAGACCCAGCCACGACCCATTTTTAAGGCCCTGGCGGAGGGAAGGAGGTTGTCACTCAGAATTGTACGGTACATGGCCCCATCCATACTCCCATTGATGCGGTGAAGTAGTCCTGTGCCCTTAGCAGAGAAACACCCCCAAAACATAACATTTCCACCTCCATGCTTGACAGTGGGGACGGTGTTCTTTGGGTCATAGGCAGCATTTCTCTTCCTCCAAACACGGCGAGTTGAGTTCATGCCAAAGAGCTCAATTTTTGTCTCATCTGACCACAGCACCTTCTCCCAATCACTCTCGGCATCATCCAGGTGTTCACTGGCAAACTTCAGATGGGCCGTCACATGTGCCTTCCGGAGCAGGGGGACCTTGCGGGCACTGCAGGATTGCAATCCGTTATGTCGTAATGTGTTACCAATGGTTTTCGTGGTGACAGTGATCCCAGCTGCCTTGAGATCATTGACAAGTTCCCCCCTTGTAGTTGTAGGCTGATTTCTAACCTTCCTCATGATCAAGGATACCCCACGAGGTGAGATTTTGCGTGGAGCCCCAGATCTTTGTCGATTGACAGTCATTTTGTACTTCTTCCATTTTCTTACTATGGCACCAACAGTTGTCTCCTTCTCGCCCAGCGTCTTACTGATGGTTTTGTAGCCCATTCCAGCCTTGTGCAGGTGTATGATCTTGTCCCTGACATCCTTAGACAGCTCCTTGCTCTTGGCCATTTTGTAGAGGTTAGAGTCTGACTGATTCACTGAGTCTGTGGACAGGTGTCTTTCATACAGGTGACCATTGCCGACAGCTGTCTGTCATGCAGGTAACGAGTTGATTTGGAGCATCTACCTGGTCTGTAGGGGCCAGATCTCTTACTGGTTGGTGGGGGATCAAATACTTATTTCCCTCTGCAGAATGCAAATAAATTCATATACTTTCCACAATGTGATTTTCCGGATTTAATTTGTGATGTGCTATCTCTCACTGTTACCAATAACCTACCCTTCAATTATGGGCTGCTCATGTCTTTGTCAGTGGGCAAACTTACAAAATCAGCAAGGGATCAAATACTTATTTCCCCCACTGTATATTAGCATAGCTAACTAGTGCACCCCCTCCCCCGCCCTGGTGTCAAAGTCCTGACTGAAATCCAAGTAGACTGCATTTAGTGTGTGTCCACTATCCAGTTCTTTGGTCACCCAGTCAAAGAAAATCAGATTTGTTTGGCACATTTTTCTATTGGTAAAACCATGTTGTCTTGGATCTTATAACCTATTGGATTCCAGCAAATTCATTATCCTTTCCTTGAGCAGTGCCCACATTATCTTTTCAACAACCGAAGTATGACTTACTGGCCTGTAGTTTTCCACATATTTTCAGTCTCACTTTTGTGAAAAGGGACTATATCCACTCTCCTCCAATCCCACAGAACTCTCCCCATCTCTAAGTATTAGAGATGTATTGGTTTAAACATGCTGTGGTCACACCTCTCCTTAAGAAGCCTTCACTCGACCCTACTTGTCCCTCTAATTACCGACCCATCTCCCTCCTTCCCTTTCTCTCCAAATTACTTGAGCGTGCTGTTCACCGCCGCTGCCTTGATTTTCTCTCCTCACATGCCATTCTTGACCCACTACAATCTGGTTTTTGCCCTCTCCACTCAACCGAAACTACGCTTACTAAAGTCTCCAATGACCTATTACTGGCTAAATCCAGAAGTCAATATTCCATCCTCATTCTTCTTGATCTTTCCACTGCTTTTGACACTGTCGATCACAGCATACTTCTTGATACCCTTCCTCACTTGGATTCCAGGGCTCTGTCCTTTCCTGGTTCTCTTCCTATCTCTTCCTCCGCACCTTTAGTGCTCACTCTGGTGGATCCTCTTCTACTTCTATCCCTCTGCCTGTCGGCATACCTCAGGGTTATGTTCTTGGTCCCCTCCTCTTTTCTATCTACACTTCTTCCCTTGGTTCATTAATCTCATCCCATGGCTTTTCCTACCATCTCTATGCTGATGACTCCCAAATCTACATTTCTACCTCTGACATCTCACCTTGCATCCAAACCAAAGTTTCAGCGTGCTTGTCTGACATTGCTGTCTGGATGTCTCAACGCCACCTGAAATTAAATATGACCAAAACCGAGCTTCTCATTTTCCCCCCCAAACCCACCCCCCCACTCCCCCCCCCCCCCCCCCCCGTTTTCTATTTCTGTTGATGGCTCTCTCATTCTCCCTGTCTCCTCAGCTTGAAACTTTGGGGTTATCTTTTACTCTTCTCTCTCCTTCTCTGCTCAAATCCAGCAGATCGCCAAGACCTGTCATTTCTTTCTTTACAACATCCGTAAAATCCGCCCCTTTCATTCTGAGCACTCTACCAAAACCCTCATCCACACCCTTGTCACCTCTCGTTTGGACTACTGCAATCTGCTTCTTGCTGGCCTCCCACTTAGTCACCTCTCCCCTCTCCAGGCGGTTCAAAACTCTGCTGCCCGTCTCGTCTTCCGCCAGGGTCGCTTTACTCATACTACCCCTCTCCTCAAGTCGCTTCACTGGCTCCCTATCCGTTTTCACATCTTGTTCAAACTTCTTCTACTAACCTATAAATGTATTCACTCTGCTGCTCCCCAGTATCTCTCCACACTCGTCCTTCCCTACACCCCTTCCCGTGCACTCCGTTCCCTGGATAAATTCTTCGTATCTGTTCCCTTCTCCCCTACTGCCAACTCCAGACTTTGTTCCTTCTGTCTTGCTGTGCCCTATGCCTGGAATAGACTTCCTGAGCCCCTACGTCTTGCCCCATCCTTGACCATCTTTAAATCTAGATTGAAAGCCCACCTCTTTAACGTTGCTTTTGACTCGTAACCACTTGTATCCACTCGCCTCCACCTACCCTCCTCTCCTCTTTCCTCTACACATTAATTGATTTGTTTGCTTTATTTTTGGGACTGTCTTTCTTCTATATTTGTGCAGCGTTGCGTACGCTTTGTAGCACTATAGAAATGCTAAATAGTAGTAGTAGTAGTAGTAGTATTGATTAATTAAGTATTGATTAAGAAAATCTTTATTAGGACCCGCCAGAACCCTCTGTATCCAGTTTCAAATCAGTGGGTCTTGGAGGAACACTATCCAGCTTATAATCGAAAGAGAAAAATGCCTATATTTTGACCCAAATCGGAAGATGGGCGTTTTTCTCACAAAGGTGCCCAAATCGGTATAATTGAAAGCCGATTTTGGACATTTCCAACTGCACTCCGTCGCGGAAACGAATAAAGTTGACGGGGTGTGTCGGAGGTGGGACTGGGGCGTGGTTATCAGCCGAGGAGAGATGGGCGTCTGTAGCTGATAATCGAAAAAAAAGCGTTTTGGGTCACTTTATTTGGACCCTTTTTTCACGAACAAGTCCCAAAAAAGTGCCCCAACTGCCCAGATGACCACTGGAGGGAATTGGGGATGACCTCCCCGGACTCCCCCAGTGGTCACTAACCCCCTCCCACCAAAAAAAACCCACTTTAAAAACTTTTTTCCCAGCCTTTATGCCAGCCTCAAATGCCGTACCCACCTCCATGACAGCAGAATGTGTTCGATCCTCTCACAGCCTTTCCCTGGGTCAGATGTGGCTCTCAGGTGCACTACAGGGTCACATCAGCATTGCATTGTGGTGGGTGTAGGGTATTGGGCTCCGTGATTTCATTAGCTTGTGTTACAGTCTCACGATGTTGGTAGTTGGTAGGCTCTTCTCCCATGGTGCTTTTCCCCCTGCCTACTGGGTCAGAGTGTGCCCTGTTGTGTTTCCTGTTGTAGTCCATGCGATAGTGGCCATTTTTGTAAGCCAGTTTTAGTTCCCTTTCCTGTGTTAGCCACGTTAGACAACATAGTTCTTCCCTTGAATGTGGCTGCAAGAGGGCATTGTATAGCATTCTGCCAGCTCTGACCTACTGCTAATCTCAGTACCAGGGAGACTCGTTGCCAGTGGGGCACAACTTCTGCAGTTAACTGTGAGTAAACGTGCTTATTCCAATAAAGGACGTTTTCGGAGAGATTAGTCTTCAGGTGTCAACTGGTGTGCCAATGTTATACAGCACCAACAAGGTCACGTGATGACGTAGAGCTGAATGGACGTCCCTGTAACTGGCTCCAGCTCAATAGGCAAAAATCAGCAAAATAAACAGTGATTAACCCCGAGCGGCGATCCCAAACCGGGCCCCTGCACAAGGGGAAAGCAGGAGCAGTAGAACGAGCGTTCGTGGAACCGCTCCAGCTGAGTACCCGAAGGGTATGCCCACAAAGACCTTGCGGGGGAAGAAAAACACTTGCATAGTGCGGTTCAAGATGGCGGAGGTGGCTCCAGAGACCCCGATGATCGGACCATTGCCATCAGAGCTGGTGAGGGAACTAGTGCAACAAATCTCTGCGATGCTGGAGGAAAAACTATCAAAACTCCAGTCATCGGTGGATCAAATTCATGAAACGCTACAGCGTCAGAGTGCCCGCTTGCAGCACGTGGAAGAACAAGTATCACAGTGCGAGGAGGCAGCTGTAGGCACGAACGACCGGATTGTGGCGCTTGAATGGAAATGTGAACAGTTAGTGCAGAAAGCTGATGATCTTGAAAATCGCAGTCGGCGCAACAATCTCCGGATCGTGGGAGTTCCAGAGTCAGTAAAGGCAGCAGACCTCCGAAAGCTCGTGGAACAGTGGCTTCCCCAGGAGTTAGGCCTAGATCTTGGTGGGAAAGCCCTGCAGATCGAGAGAGTGCATAGAGTGGGAGCAATGCGGGCCAATGAGAACAGGCCGAGACAAGTGCTGGCAAAGGTGTTGAACTACTCTGACAAAGAAGCAGTTTTGCAGGCATACAGGTAAACAGAGTCTCACCTATGAAGGAGGGAAAATACTCCTTTTTCAAGATTACTCTACTATTGTGTCAGACCAGAGGAAGGCAATGGGTCGCCATTGCAAAAGATTATATGACAAGGGGATCCGGTTCGCTCTGCTCTATCTAGCGAAAGTGAGGGTACTACATGAGAACAAGACCATATACTTCACTGAATCAGCAGAGCTGGAAGCGTTTGTAAATGGATTACAGTGAGGCAGAAGTAAGGTACTGGAGCAATAAGACTGGCAGCAAATGGTTCACCTCAGTGACTGGATATTAGAGTGGCGGAGCAACTGATCATTTGCGAGTCTCAGAGGAAAGTGCATATTATCTGCAGCTGCTCCGAACACCTGAGGACTCTGAGGACTGAACGGCAAACAGTGAGAATGTTTAAATTACTGAGGAGTTTCTGAGTCATGGAAGAGGTGTGATACCCTGATCAGCCTCGAGGTAACCAGCCAGCTATTGCAATACATCAGCCTCAATTTGGAGAAAAGTTGGGGGTCCAAGTGATCAGACAGCAGGGTGCTCCCTGTGGGACTAGAAACCCAACTAGTTTTTCAAAAAGTTTCAAAATGTTCTGTTATGTTATGGTTTAAAGTGTTAGAAATGGGGCCCGGGAGGGATTTGCTGAAGGGGAAGGAAAGGAAAGGACAGTGTTCTAAGAGGGGAGACCAGGGGAGTTGGTGGTGTGCAAGGGGAAGTATGAGTGTTGAAAACTGGGACGACCGGAAGGTGTGTGTGGAATGGGAAGGGGGAGAGGGGGGAGAGGGAGGGGGGGAGGGAGGGAGGGGGGAAGGGATCACAAAGGTTGCGATTGCTTTTCATGGAAGGTGCAGGACCAGAGGTATAAAAGAAAGAAGCAGGACTCTAGGTGGCCACAGAGATAAGGGAATAGGGACAAATCCTGGGCATCCAGCTGGGAGGCGCTCAGGACACATTATCAAAATTTTTTGCTGGCTTTAGATGACTGTTTGATATAATGCATGGCTAATCTCAAAATAGTGACGTTAAACGTTGATGGAGTGCACTCCCCGGTGAAGCGGGCGAAAATATTGCAAGCACTCAAACGCCAGAAAGCTGATGTAGCTCTGATACAGGAGACCCATCTAAGCAGACTAGAACACCTCAAATTGAAAAGAGACTGGATTGGAGAAATATTTTTTGCCTCCTATAATGGGAGACAGCGAGGATTAGCTATCTTGATATACAGTAGCAACAAGTCCTAGAGGCCTGCATGTATGCAGGTCCCTGGAGCACTTTTAGTGGGTACCACAGTGCACTTCAGCCAGGTGGACCCAGGCCCATCCCCCCACCTGCAACACTTGTGCTGGTAAATGGGAGGCCTCCAAAACCCACTGTACCCACATGTAGGTGCCCCCTTCACCCCTAAGAGCTATGGCAGTGTTGTACATTTGTGGGTAGTGGGTTTTTGGGGAGGGGGGTTGGGAGCTCAGCACCCGTGGTAAGGGAGCTATGCATGTGGGAAATTTTTCTGAAGTCCACCGCACTGACCTCTAGGGTGCCCAGTTGGTGTCCTGGCATATCAGGGGGGCCAGTGTACTACCAATCCTGGCCCCTCCCACTACCAAATGGCTCGGATTAGGACATTTTTGAGCTGGGCGTTTTTAGTTTCCATTATCGCTAAAAAAAACAAACGCCCAGCTGAAAAATGTCCATTTTTTCAAAAATACGGTTCGGCCCGCCCCTTCACGGACCCGTTCTCGGAGATAAACGCCCATGGAGATAGGTGTTCGCGTTCGATTATGCCCCTCCACGTATTGCCCTCTGTATTTATCCATTTGATCTTCCTCATATGATGATCTAATTCCTTGAAGAGTTTTTTTGTGTTCTTTCACAAATTCTGTTGCTTCTTTCTCTTTTGTTATTATTGGATTCTTACTCATGCCTTCTATTTGTCATAATGCTTGTCTAAGTTTCATGATGGATTCTTCTGGATGACTGAAAACTGTTGTTTTCCTTTTCATTCTTTTTTAGACAGGCTGCAAAGTGTTTCAGTGACCATAGAAAAGAGGCATCAAAGAAATAGAAGTGTGGAAAGATGTTTTGCTTTCTTGCTCTCAGACAAATCATGACCAGATCGTATTCAGTGTCATTTCTGTTATTTTTTTTTTTCATTTATTCACTTTACCTCAGCCACTACATAACCTTTCTGGCAACTTGGCAGAAAGTAGACTTTTGCAAGAAATCATGTCTTTGGAAGCACATGGACACAACTTCATGTACACCTTTAATTGACTCATTCCTTCACAAAACTCCAACCCTAACCTAAACCTGTTGCTGCTTCTTTGTATAATTCTCAGAATATTTGAAGTCTTCATATCAATCATGGTGCTGCTTCCGTCCTCTTCTAGTGCTTTCGGGCTCCTCCTGCTAATGTTAATGAGGCTTATCCCATTCCACAACTTTGGGATCTTCCTGCCAGTGTTGGTGCAACATTGCTTCTCTCATGATGGCTCACACTTTTAGTCAGGAAATCCAGAAGAGGAAAACAAATATTCTGCAGAAGGAGCAATACAGTCCACAAAAGCAGAATATACATTTTCTAATAGTTAAAAAGGCTTTTTTTCTTGCCACTTTAAAAGTGGCAAGAATAAAAGCCTTAAGTGTATTCTCCTTTTGTGGACTGTCATTTTAGTGTCCTTTGCCCTCTTTTGGTATTATGGGGTCCTCATGGCAATCTTGATAACTTGGAATGCTGTTGCCCAGGGATGGACTAACTATATGGACAATCGGGCAGGACCAGGGGGCAGCAGGACTGGGGAGTCCAATGGTTCTCATTGCCAGGGGCACACACCATTCTCAGTCCACCCCTGCTGTTGCCTCTGAGGCAGATGAATGCATGCAAGTTTAAAGCAAGTCTGATTATTAATGCCTTCTCCTGCAAAATTAGATTTCTTCTTCCTTTAAACCCACACATATATATGTTTGTTCTCATTTCTCTCCTTTCTAAATCACTCCAGCCAATATCCAGCATTGAATATCTATGGCTAATTGTTACAGCACTGGTCACAGGAACATTAATGGCTGAATCTGCCAGGACCCTCATAAGGTTTTTTTTGCCCAGGAACCACAGCAGCCCCCCTTCCCATTCCAATCTCTTTCCTACCTCTCCCTGAAGAAATAAGATGAAAAGCCTGAGCCCCCCACCTTCTTACCCCTTCCCCCCCCCCCCCCCCCCCCCCAGGCCAACATGGATGGCCACAAGGGCAGAACAGGGGCAAAAATGCAGGAATGATGCCCTATTTCT
The DNA here is from genome assembly GCF_901765095.1 of Microcaecilia unicolor. Taxonomy (NCBI): domain Eukaryota; kingdom Metazoa; phylum Chordata; class Amphibia; order Gymnophiona; family Siphonopidae; genus Microcaecilia; species Microcaecilia unicolor. The sequence continues at coordinate 472,001,960 of NC_044032.1, forward strand.
GTGCTAAAAAGCAGCTTGCAGTCTGAACATGTCTGCTAACTGGTTAAGTCCTGACTTTTCCTAGGCTTCACCCAAGCTCAACCCATGGACAGTGCAGGGGCAGTCTGTGGTGATATTCAGTGGCATTGTCTGGCTAAGTGTCGCTGAATATCAGTGGCTAGCCCTGGACAAGTGAGTTCAATGGCCAGGAGCCTCTCTGGCTGATATGTGATTTAAATGGTCAGGACTAAGATCTTTTCATATATGTCTATTAATCCTACTACATGCATGTTGCTAGATGTTGAGTAAAGAAAAAACATTGTGAAAGGAAAGGGAGGACAGGAAAATTAAAACTAATTTAGACTGGAATATTTATTTTGATTATATTGTGCATTAGATTTATTGCTAGTAACATATATCACTGTATTAAAACTCAACTATTTCTAGCAAAACAAAAGCTGCTTAATAACTCGGAAGTGCATGGTATGAAAAAGCTATACAAAAGAGAGTTTATTACAGGCCTACCAAATTAGCTCTTTCATCAAATAAATGGGACTTTAATGCATTTAGATGCTTTGTAAGAAATACTCAGTTTTAACTTTTGAAATAATTTTACCATCAAGCATTATGCAATTTGTATTTCATAGATACTAATTTTATGTGCAGTTTTCTGGAGAATATCTTTTACATAAAATTCCATTGTCAGTTATTTTCCAACTTAAGGACTGTTTCTGGTTCTTATTAAAATATTTATCAGAAGAAATAGAATTAACATGCTTTTAAAATTACCATTAGATTTTAATAACTGGACCAATATATATTTTAGCAACAAGAGTGCCAATACAGAACTGAAAGAGAATAATAGAAGGTATAAACAATTGTAATTCTGTTTAAATATTGGCAATTTTTCTTTTTTAATGAATGAGGATGAAGTAGGTTAGTAAAGAGTCATGCCACTGAAGGAAATCCATTTTATAGCAGAATAATAAATATATTATTTTATTTTAACCTGATTAGTAAGTATTTGTTTATGGGACATTTAATTGTAAATTGCTCTCTCACATTTTATTTTAATTATGTATGCAATAGTTTACTACATTTTCATAAGGGAGATAGTACATGCATAAGATCATGGAAAATGTTAGACCTCTGATGTTTTCCACATTTTGGGCTGTTTTACTTGTTTTTTAGAGACATTTCTGCAAAAACATTCACAAGGCTATTATTTCAGAAGTATATCCACATGTTAAATGTGCTCAGAAAGGCTGAAAACGATCCACAAACTAACCGAATTCCGCAAACTACTAAAGACCCATCTTTTTGAAAAAATATATCGAAAGGATCAAAACATATGAAGTCCACACACACTGTTAACAATGCATCAATACATCCTCTTCCGTACTTCTATCCCCCGCAATCTTACACGCTTAAACCTAATCTACAGGTAAAAAACAGAAAATATTATACCCGAACCATCTCTTGCTATCGCTCTGCTGCCCAATCAGGATCCGGTGTTCTTCTATTGTTTTGTTGTTCTTTGCCATTGTTTTATTCTCTTTAACGATACAGGGATTTGTTTTAATTTAACGCCTCATAATGTAACCATAATTATGTTGTAACAGATTGTACTTCCATCAATACAATGTATTGTAAGCCACAATGAACCCGCAAATAGGTGGGAAAATGTGGAATACAAATGCAATAAATAAAAAATAAATAATTAAATAAATAAATATTAAGAGCAAAGTAATGGTGAGTATGTATTACTGAAAACTAAAATTTGTAAAATATAACTGAATTGCTGGTAGCTCTTGTTTTATAGTCTGTTATCCCCCGAGGCAGCAGTTTGGCACTGTGAAACAGTTGCCAACCGTGGGAAAGCCTTTGCGTGCATTTGAATTATTTTAAGCTAAGTGATCATATTACATGTTTTTTAAAATATATTTAATGAGAGATTACAGTATTATTAGAGCAGGAGTGCCATTATGAAATTATATTGAAATGAGGAAGGTTTTTTGAGCCGGTGATTGATAATAACAGATTTTAAAAATATTGACCTGTATATATCTGAAGATTTTCCTTCCTATTAAATGTGGAGGGACATTTTTGATATGATGTCTAAGTCGGACTTTGGTCATTTTGGGACAGATTCTATATAAGGCATTCACCCATTAGAATTTAGGCGTAGCGCATTATACCTGTTCTAAAAAACATGTGAGATGGACGTTTATATATTGGAAACACCCAGTATGAGCATCCGTTTTACACATTGAACGGGGTAAACCAAGGGATGTGCATCTCTGTGTGGCAGCATAAGACCAACTATCTTATAAAATGACCATAGAGAGAGATCCATGCAGAGCAGAGGGTTAGCCTAATAGAGCAGTGGGTTGAAACTCTGTGTATCCAGGTTCAAATCCCACATCAGCTGTTTGCAACTTTTTTTTTCAATTGTGAGTTCTCCAGTAACAGAAAAATGCCTACTGTACCTTTACTTCAATAGCCTTCAGGCTTGCAGATGTCATATATTCAGGTATCCCTATTAGGTAGGTGATATTTACATGTATGGTCATTCATTCATTTTGGTGTTGTATATCTCCACCTATCTGTCCAGATGTAGTTCTGTTGATATATTTTGTGTTGATATTTTTTCTTGATGTCTTGTATTAAAATTATTATTTTATTGTGTGCATATTTAATTTGAATGTTTTTAACTGATATTGATTTGATATTATATTTTATTGTACTATGTTTTTAGATATGATTTGTTTTTATCTTATATGATTTGATTGTGTTTTTAGATATGTTTTATTATGAAATATATTATGTGATATTTATGTTTTATTTATTGGTTTATTTATTACTAGTAAAAAAGGCCCGTTTCTGACACATATGAAACGGGCGCTAGCAAGGTTTTCCTCATAATGTGTATGTTTTGGAGAGTGTATGTGAGAGTGACTGTGTGTGATAGAGAGAGTGAAAGTGTGAGTGTGTGTGTGAGAGAGAGAGTGAGTATGGGTGTGAGCGTGTCTGTGAGAGAGTGTGTGTGTGAGAATGAGAGTGTGTGCAATTGCGTATGGGAGACACAGTGTGATAGAGAGAGAGAGAGTGTGTTTCACACAGATACAGTGTGTACGTGAATGAGAGTGTGTGTGAGGCACAGATTGTCTGTGAGACTGAGTGTATGAGACCAAGCGAGTATGTAAGTGACTGTGTGACACATAGAGAGTGAATGTGATACAATGTGAGACATAGAGTGTATGAGAGTGAGAGACAGAAACACATAGTCTGTGAGAGAGAGAGTGTGTGTGTGTGTGACAGAGATAAGTACATAATAAGTACATAAGTAGTGCCATACTGGGAAAGACCAAAGGTCCATCTAGCCCAGCATCCTGTCACCGACAGTGGCCAATCCAGGTCAAGGGCACCTGGCACGCTCCCCAAACGTAAAAACATTCCAGACAAGTTATACCTAAAAATGCGGAATTTTTCCAAGTCCATTTAATAGCGGTCTATGGACTTGTCCTTTAGGAATCTATCTAACCCCTTTTTAAACTCCGTCAAGCTAACCGCCCGTACCACGTTCTCCGGCAACGAATTCCAGAGTCTAATTACACGTTGGGTGAAGAAAAATTTTCTCCGATTCGTTTTAAATTTACCACACTGTAGCTTCAACTCATGCCCTCTAGTCCTAGTATTTTTGGATAGCGTGAACAGTCGCTTCACATCCACCCGATCCATTCCACTCATTATTTTATACACTTCTATCATATCTCCCCTCAGCCGTCTCTTCTCCAAGCTGAAAAGCCCTAGCCTTCTCAGCCTCTCTTCATAGGAAAGTCGTCCCATCCCCACTATCATTTTCGTCGCCCTTCGCTGTACCTTTTCCAATTCTACTATATCTTTTTTGAGATACGGAGACCAGTACTGAACACAATACTCCAGGTGCGGTCGCACCATGGAGCGATACAACGGCATTATAACATCCGCACACCTGGACTCCATACCCTTCCTAATAACACCCAACATTCTATTCGCTTTCCTAGCCGCAGCAGCACACTGAGCAGAAGGTTTCAGCGTATCATCGACGACGACACCCAGATCCCTTTCTTGATCCGTAACTCCTAACGCGGAACCTTGCAAGACGTAGCTATAATTCGGGTTCCTCTTACCCACATGCATCACTTTGCACTTGTCAACATTGAACTTCATCTGCCACTTGCACGCCCATTCTCCCAGTCTCGCAAGGTCCTCCTGTAATCGTTCACATTCCTCCTGCGACTTGACGACCCTGAATATGGTGTCAGGCCCCCCTCTTTCTCTGGTGTCTGAGATTGCTGCCACTGCACCTAAGCAATTGGTGTGCTGGAGGAGAGGAAGAGAGAGAGAGAGAGTGTGTGTGTGGGGTGGGGGGGATGTGTTGGAGGGGTTCAGCTTGGAAGAAGAGGGGTGTGGGGGATTGTGGATGCGCTGCCAGATGAAAGTAAGTGAGTATGTGTGTGTGTGTGTGTGGGGGGGGGGGGTTCAGGAAGCAATGGCAGATGACAGAGTGAGGGAGTGTGTGTGTGGGGGGGGGGGGCAGGGGGTACAGGAAGCGCTGCCAGATGAGAGAGTGAGTGTGTATGGGGTTTCATGAAGCGCTCCCATCCTTGAACCCCCTCCCCACCTCAGTCCCCTTCTCTCATTCAAGAACCCCCTCCCCAGTCTCTCCCATCCAAAAACCCCAGTCCCCTCCCCACCCGTCCCCTTCTCCAATCGGAGAACCCCCTCCCCAGTCTCTCCCATCCAAAAACCCCAGTGCCCTTCCCACCCGTCCCCTTCAAGCATCCAAGAACCCCCTCCCCACCTCAGTCTCCTTCTCCCATTCAAGAACCCCCTCCCCAGTCTCTCCCATCCAAAAACCCCAGTCCTCTCCCCACTCGTCCTCTTCAAGTATCCAAGAACCCCCTCCCCACCTCAGTCCCCTTCTCCCATTCAAGAATCCCAGTCCTCTCCCCATCCGTCCCCTTCTCCCATCCGAGAACCCCCTCCCCAGTCTCTCCCATCCAAGAACCCCAGTCCCCTCCCCACCCGTCCCCTTCAACTATCCAAGAACCCCCTCTCCACCCCCTTCTGCTTCTCCCATCCATGAACCCCTCCCACCTCAGTCTCCTTCCCATTTGAGAACCCCCTCCCCCCCACCTGAGAGCCCCACACCCTTCTCCCATCTGAGTCCCTCCCCACCTACCAGCTCCATTCTCCTGCCGCCCAGGCCCACCACCCTCACTGCCTTAAAAAAAAAAAAACCAATTTGAAGCACTGGAGTAACAGGCAGCAGCGCCTCGCGTCTGCCCTTCTACTAAAAATCTCTTCCACGACGTCATTGGGCCTTCCCACATTGAGTCCCACCCGCCCTCGCGGTAATTGGAAGTTACCTGAGAGGAGGGCGGGACTCAATGTGGGAAGGCCCAATGACGTCGTCGAAGAGATTGTTTTTAATTACCTCTTCTTATAGACCTCTTTCTGACTCTGTCATACGGGGGACTAAAGGTACTTATTTCATATAACAGATTCTGTATAGTTTCTCTAACCTCCATTGTCACCCAATCACAAGGGGGTGGCATTAGGAGCTGTAATTGAAAACTAATTCCCATAACTACTGCCTTCTGTTTTTCTGGATCTAGGTATATTCTGGGCCATTTATGTTCCCACATAAATCTTACTAAACATCTGTCTAAGTTTCTGCAAAGACTGAGTGTCACTTGTATGTGATCTGCCTTGTAGACTAAATGTTAGGTAAAGAGAAGAAAGAATCAATAAAAATAAAGACAGAGATAGGTTTAGATAGATAAGTACATTTTATTTCTTACCCAAACACAAGTCTTCAAGTTGATACAAATACAGACATCAGATTCTGGTTTCAGCCGCACAGGGCTTCGCCGTCTGACAGAAGCTTTGGAGAAGACTCTCAAACTAAGCCAAAATCTGCCATCTTTTATACTCTATCCTCTCCATAGAAGTGAATGGTGAGAAACCTTGCTCCTAATCTTTCTCACTTTCTGAGATCATACTTTCCCATGCGATCTGCTATCTGATGTGCCCACCTCCTTCCGTTCTCAGCTACTGCTAATTATCAACATGTTTTGGGAAGCGTTGAGATAACAGTTTCACATCTTCCGGCTGCAATACTTTTCATACCATCTCATGAACTCTGTATTACCTCTGTATCATTGTATACCAAAACTAATAAGCTCCATTTTATTCATCTGATCTTTCATTACAGGTGCTATATTTGAATTAAAAATTGTACCAATTTGTGCCAGGATTCATTGTTCAGACCTGCTTTTTGCAGATTCTCAAATATTAAATCATTTCAGTACTTTTTAGCAGTTTAGGCTGTTTAAGGTATGTAAATTGACCCACCACTATTCCAGTGGATGGATCCCAAGCGGGGACACATATTAACTTACAGGAAATGCAAGTCCTTGCTCAGCCAGTCATAGATTTTTAAACCTAGCTGGTATTTTTACAGCCTGAGTCCTAAAATCTGGCCTTCCACCCTTCCGGTGGGCATCCAGTGAGGGCCTCTTGCTGTAGTATAATTATACATTCCCCACTTGTCACCCCCTCTGGAGAGGGGTGACACAAAGCTCGTCAAGCTCGTCATCATCCATTCCAGAAGGTGGCAAGCTATCAAACGAGAGGGGGAGTTTTGCTCTTATGCATTGCTAGCAGATATTATGCCAGACAGAAAACTTCATTCGTAGGTGGTATATTTTTGGGCATATGGAATTTCCTTTATATTACCCAAACCCTTGGGCTTAATCTTGATGTTACCCCTCTTGAGGCGTACTCAAACCTGTAGTGAGAGAGGTTTTATGATTGGAACAAAACCATGAGTTCATCTACAAAATCCCATGAAGTATAGGTATGCGGGTAATAGCAATTTCAGGTGGATCATACTAATAAACACTTTCAGGTCTTGCTATGACTTCTATTGTATCTGTTGCATAGTACATGGGGAGATAATCTAATGTATCTATCTCAGTGGTCCTCGGAAGGAACAGTGGTTTTGATTAAGCATTGTTATGGGCTCAACAAATATGTGATTAGTATTCAGATTGCAGGCTGTTGTAGGTATTCAGAATCCTTAAACAGGTCGGGATTCCTGGACCTTACTAGTACTCATCATTGGCATCCAATCATGAGCACTAATAAGTGGATAGCAAGTATGAGGTTGCCTCATACAGCAAAAATGGTCAATCCTAGGAAAATTTATATTAACCAAGGTCATGCATGGATCTTGACATATGCATAATGACCTGGAAGTATGGGAAGCATTGTATATATCCGTTACCCCTCTTGGAGCTTAGTCAAACCTACAGAAAGACATGCAGCTCAAGTAAGCCTACACCAAAGTTAAACAATTGCATAACAGGTTGATACTAACAGAGTTTACATCTACATTATGATATCTTAGCCAGTATTAGGGTTTGATGTTACCCTTGTATCCGAGCAATATCGACTTCAATTTAAATTACATAAACAGAAATAATTAAAGGAAATAATAGGAAAATAAAAATAAAACCTTTTCAATATCTAGACAGGATTGCTGCTAAACTGAAAATAAAAACATAATATGAATCTATAATGTCCATAAACAGCAACAGTAGTTCTCAAATTAAGTATCATTTCAAAAGTTTCTTTCATCGATCATGGTTGAGGCGGTGGAAGCGCTGAAGAATCTGGACGGAGATCTGGAAGATCCAACAGGGCTGGTTCTGCGGCTGAGTAAACACGTATATCTTTCACATGTGGTCCAGTAGTTTGCAAGGTGTAAAGATTATTGCCACAACCTTGGGGGATCTAACATCATTTGGACCTTAAAGACGTACTTATGGTGTACAAATTGGGATCTTTCCATGTCTTTATTCTACCATCAACTTAAAATTAAATAAAAAAAAATTGGAATTGGGATTTGGAATTGGGATTTGGAATTGGGATTTGCATAATATATCCCCACTTCTGGCTTGCATAATGTGCGAGACAGATTGGTAATTATTACAAAGGCATGATCAAATAACAATGGTAAAGTATATGGAACAAAAGAGAAGATTAAAAAAACAATTAGAATTTAGAGATGATGGTAAATGTTCAACTATTGATGTATGGAGGGCAATGCATCGCAATCTATCACCAATAGATATGGAATCTTCACCTACGATGACTACCATTCACCAAGGGTTGAGCCCTCAGCTGCAGGAGGCCAGCAGGACTTACGAGCTAGATGATTCAGAAAGAAGGGTAGCTTAGGAAATAGTCATATTCAGAGCAGAAGTCTAATGTGCAGGAATTTAAAATGCATAACTAGTCCAGGTGATGGAAGTATCTTCTGGAATCACGATCGCTGTCTGTTGTAATAGAGAGCTCGTATGTAAAGTGCCATGTAAGTTCTGGAAAAGATGAGCCTGCAAAAATATTTAATATAGCAGAATATTTAAGAGCATAACCGAGAAGGTCTAAATTAAGGACATCATTTGGACAAAAGAAAATTCTCATTGGAGAAGTTGGTGCTCCTTCTTCTTGTCAGAGGTCAGTTGCAGCAGAAGTACTAAACTGGAATAGAGGCGGTAGATCAGGAATTGGATTTGCAGTCTTCAGTCAACCTACAGTACTGATTAAATAGAGATGACATACGAGTAATGCCTAGTATTTAAATCTTAGTACAGGATCATTAGAAAGAAAAGTCAAAGAATGCATTGTTAGTTCCTTGGTGCACCAGTATGTGGAGTATAGACTCAATATATAATATCACAAATTACAAGTAGAAAACAAGTTTTCTCTGAAGAGTTGATGGTGCTGGCACAGGAAGTCAGCAGAGTCTGAGGAAACACTGTGGTCAGAGTCTGCTCTAGGAAAATACAACAGCCTTTAATATGATATTTAGAGAGATAGAGAAAAGCCAATATCAGAAAAGAAAGATGTAAAAACCATATATTTCTATGAGGCCTCCTCACGTGACCTTTACAAGGTTTAAATAGGTCAAATGAGAAGGATAATAACTTATAGTCCTCTGTAATAGTTCACAGCCAATTTGGAAAATAAAAATTATATTAAATTTTAAACTGATCCTTTCTATGCTTTCACAATTTGGGCCCTAAATTATGACAGCATATCAAGATTCACATACAGAGGGATAGCTAGAAATAAGCTTATATATTCCCAGGAATCAATTTACAATTTAGAATATATTTTAAATACAGAGGAGAAGCAGCTCTATAAGTAGGAAACGAAGGGCAGACGCGAGGCGCTGCTGCCTGTTATTCCAGCGCTTCAAATTGGGTTTTAAAGGCAGGACAGCGCCGGGAGCGGACTCGCAGCACCCCCCACCCGCTGACATCTGGGGCGGAGCGCCCCCACCACGTCGCCGTCGCGCGTTGCTGAACTTGGGAGGGAGGGAGAGTGGTGCTCGGGCGGTCGGGGCGGGGCTACCTGAGGCGCGCGGCGCGGTTGGTAGCCAGCGTTTCCTTGGCAGGGGAGGGAGCGTGTTTCCCTACTCCTCCCCCTTCCTTGATGCGGTCCCTGCTTTCATTTTTCTGTTGGTTTTCCGCCCTCGACGTCATGACGTTTGACGCGAGGGCGGGGCAGCAAGTCGTTCAGTGGCTTCACCACCACGAACTTACGAACCGTTCTGGGAGTCTGAGTGACTTCAGAACATTGTCCTCAGAACGTTGAGGGTGCCTTTTATTATATTAGATGTATTTTTATTTTGTAGTTTTTTGTACCCCTGACGCAGCCTGAGGGCAAAATGTGGCCATGCCGGGTAACCTTGTAATAAACCACTTCTTCTGTTACCCTCTTGTTCTATTTTTTTGTCTTTTTTGATCTGCTTTTTTTCTTTTGGTTTGCTATTTCTGTGGCAGATCTTTGCCTTTTATGTTTTTGTCCATAGGAATAAATGGACATCTCTAACGTTTACCATACCCTAGGTATTAGCGCACACTAAAAATGCTACACGCCTTAGTAAAAGAGGCCCTAAATGTGTTGAATAAAACATTAACTAAATAATATGGATACATGCTTGATTATTAACAATCCTTACTGATTGCAATTCACTAAAATACTGACACCCCCCCCCCCCCCCATCATTTTCAGTTGGCGGCGGGCAGCACATTTAAAGCCAGTCGCTGGCGCTGAACCTGGATATTCAGTGCCAGGCTATTTCTGGTGACTGGCATTGAATAACCGGTTTCATTTTTGGCTGCCAACTGATAACCAGTTAAGCCCATATTCAGCGCAAACCAGCCATTTGTTAGTGCATAAATATAAGCTATTTATGCGGACCTATTTATGGACTAACTCTGCCCAGTTAGCACTGAATATCGGATCCTAAGTGTGACCTGCCCCTGAAATGCCCCCAAGATATCTGGTTCCTGGTTATGCGCTGTGATGGGCCCTTTTACAAAGGAAAAACAAAAAAACAGTGAAGATGATCAAAAATTGTATAAAATAGATGACACTTCAATTAAAAATCCAATGAAACTATTTAATAAACAAAAAATGAAGTTAAAATGAAATACAATAAAATGGTCGGTGAGCAAGACTCGACACAGCTGTGTTTCGGCCTATCTGGCCTGCATCAGAAATCTATCAGGAAACAAACATATAAATACTTTGAAAAATATATATCATATAAAAAATAATAAAAACATATAGAACAACAAAAATAAAATTATGTTGACAGTAATCAAACTTAACGTCTCCATATATGAGGAAATGATAAATTTCAAAGTTGTTAAGAGAATGGAACATATAAACAAATTGTATATATATAGATAATATACATATATACAAGCGGGTCAGGCATGTATAAATCATATTCTATTAAACAGAGATTAGGCTAGGAAATTCATAATCATACATTAAAAATCATGACTAAGAAGACATGAATAAAAATTGGATAATGGAAACAATAACATTTAGAACAAATGATTGCACAGAAATGGCTATGATCGTTAGCATCAAGCATAGATATGAAGACGTGATCTATTTTGACATCTGAGTAAACATACTATCATTGATTTCGGTGCAAGTATTGCAATAAAAGATAACTGTTAAATAAAACATATTAAGGTCTCTTTAGACACTGGAATATACATGAGTGACTATAAAACATAGTAGTAACAAAATGAAATATGTCACAAACATACAAATAGAAATAAAAATTAAAATAAAAGTAAAAATTTTATGTTTTACCTTTTTGCCATTCATAGGGTCACTTTTGTGATCTTTCACTGTATAATGTGTATAAAAACATGTAAAGATGGAGACTTTGTCAGTCTAATAAATTTAGAGTCCATAGTATATTGTAAATCTGAAACCGGTTTTATCGAGAAATAAAAACTGTTCTATATAGATTAGTATTCTAAAATGATTGGATAGAATATGTAAAGTCTATACTGGCGCTATATATAAAAATAATAATAAAGGTAATAAAGGATTGACTCACTCGTCTTCTTAAGGTTCAGCTTGTAGTTGTGCTAAAGTGTCGCTAAGAGCAACTTCTTGAATTTCTAAGTAGGAAAATGTATATGAAGCAGTATTTGTATAGATGATTGTGATTCAGGCTAAATACATGAGAAAAATATACTGTGTATCTTCTGTTGGCTTTCTTGAAATAGCTATGTGGTGTGTCTGCTGCTGGTTTTTTAATATAGCAGTGCTGCGACATCGCTATGTGAAGGGTATCGTTTTGCCATTTTAGTGAAAGTTTAAATCAAAATTTAAGAACCTCGAACTATGATAAGTTCTTTAGAAAGAAAAGAAGAGAAAAACCTAGCTCTTGTGTAGCGTCTAATCTTACCTCTTATCTGGTGTCTAACCACGAGTGTTAGCCTGGATTTGAGAAGGTAAACAGAGCTAGTGTGAATTGCTATTTATACTGTATATATATAAGAAGAATGAAAAAATAATTGATTGTGGTTAAGAGGATGCATTAAATAAACCAATGATTGTAGTCAAATTTAGAAGGTTGTGTTTGTGTAAACAATAGGGAACCGGAAGTAATGGCAGTGATATATATCACATTTCAACCAGTAGACGGAAGGCTTTCATTATTATTAATTTTTATATTTGTATAATTTTTATCATATATTTTTTATTTTTATATTTTCCATTTTTTTGTTTTTGTACTTTTATCGCAAACACAGGTACAGACCCCCATCTAACTTTCCAGTTATCCAGTCACCACAACATTTTAGAAAGTTGTTCACTTAGCTATCTCAAATACTATTAATAAAGTTAACATCAGACGTCAACAATAGACGTTTAACTCCCATTTTTTCTTTATTTTATTCCCAATGTCTTATTCTTGTCTTTAATTTATTTTTTTTAGTAGTTTTAACATTTTTTGAATATGCTTTTTCTATATGTCTTTTCTCCCATCAATATAAAAAACTCATTTCAATTACTGCCTCGTTCCATAGACATTACCCGAAGAATATGACTTACAAGAGAGTCATATACATTTGTAAATATCCATTTCTTGTTATGCAGTAGAACAAGTATGGTCATTGATTATTAACTTAAAAATATAATAATAGATAAAATACATTTTATTAATGAATAACAAAAATTTTAATAAATACAATTTTTAATAAAAAATTAATATGACTAACAATTGAAAAAAAATAATAATAAATATATACAAATAAATAAATAAATAAATAATGTGAATTGTGATATGATTTTTTAAAAACTTTTTCATGAAAATTGCAGTTATAGTCACAGAAAGATATCAAGTCTAATTCTGTATTTAAACCTAACGGGGAAACAGTGTTAAAATTAAAAATAAAACACTGTTCTTCTTTCAATAAAATGTTCTCTATGTCCCCTTCTCTCCATCTTGGTTTTATCTGTTTGATCACAAAAAACTTGAGGTCATCAATAGTGCGGTGTGCCCCATACCAATGCTGTACCAAAGGTGCAGATTGGATATTCCTGCTGATACATAATCTATGTTCTATAATCATTGTTTTTATTTTCCTTTTAGTCTTTCCTATGTATAAAAGTTTGCAGGGACAAATAACTACATAAACCACTTGGGTGAAGTCACAATTTGTGGAATCTCTTAGATCATAAGTTTTGCATGTCTTTGGATGTGTGAATTTCTTAAGTTTAAGACCATGTTTACAGACCGTACATCTTCCACATATGGTATGTCCATGGAAAGTCTCTTGTGAGTCATATTCTTCGGGTAATGTCTATGGAACGAGGCATTCTTTTAGATTTTTGTTCTGAGAGTATGCAATAATGGGATGTGTATTTTGAAAGCATTTGTGGGTCTCTAAAATGTGCCAATTCTTTAATATAAAATTTGGAAAATTTCAGAGTACAGATAAGGTCAGGTTTTTCTTTATTGTTTTTTTGGACAGTAGCTGTTCTCTGTCTTGTTTCCATGCATTATTGATGCTTTTTTCAATGCACTTCTTAGGGTATCCCCTTTTTTCAAAACATTTTGACATATCGTGTGCTTGAATTTCAAATTCTTCAAAATTTGTACAGAGACGGTGAAGTCTAAAAAATTGTGAGTAAGGAAGGTTAGTTTTTAAACTGCGGTTGTGGTAGCTCTGAAAGTGTAAATAGGTGTTCTTGTCCGTAAACTTCTTATATACTTTAGTTATGAACCTATATGGAGTTTTAATAATAAGAATATTGAGGTATGAGATTTGTTGTTTATCATATTGTATCTTGAAATGTAAATTTGGGTCTAATGTGTTAACCCATTCAAAAAATTCTAACAAATTTTTTTTTCATCTCCTTTCCATAAGATGAAAATGTCATCGATATACCTCTTATAAAACACTATTTCTGATTTATAAGGATGATCTTTTAGAAAATTTTCTTCAAAATATGTGACATGTAAATTTGTTACGTCTGGAGCTATGGTTGAACCTATTGCGGTTCCCCGTATTTGCTGGTAAAATGATTTTTGAAACTCAAAAAAGTTTTGTGTAAGGGCATAGGTGGCAAAGGCGATGATGATAATTAGGAATCCGACGTAAGATTTTCCTATTCTTTCGTGTGTTTTCAATAATGGCTAGACTCTCTATTTGCGGTATATTGGTATACAGAGCGTTTATATCTAGTGTCACTAGTATCACATCTTCTAAATCTCTATCAAGCTCTTCTAACATTGTAATGATATGTGAGGAATCCCTTACATATGAGGGCATCAACAGTATATAGGGGCGGAGAAAAAAGTCAACAAACTGAGAAAGTGGCTCAAGGAGGGATCCATTTCCTGAGACGATCGGACGTCCTGGTAGGTTAGTGACCGATTTGTGTATTTTTGGCAGGATATAGAATGTAGGAACTACTGGGTTTTCCAATAAGAGAAACTATTTGTCTTTCCCTGAAAAATGGCCTGCGGTAGTGTAGATGCGTGTCTTTGGCGCGCACAGAATTATTTTACAGCGCACCTGTAAATAATGCCTTTTTAAAAATGTTTGTCGAAAATGGACTTGCAGCAAAATGGAAATTGCCACACATCCATTTTGGGTCTGAGACCTTACCGCCAGCCATTGACCTAGCGGTAAGGTCTCACACGGTAACCGGGCGGTAATAATCTACGAGTGTAAAATGCCGATTACCGCCCGATTACTACCCACGCACCAGAAAATAAAAATATTTTCCAGTGCACGTAGCGGATGTATTTAGCAGAGATAACCAGTTATCTCCTGCTGAATAGTCACGGGTAGCCAGTTATGTGTGATTTAACCAGCCCGTAGCTGTTGTTAACCAGATGAATCGCTTTGAATATCTTGCCCAGAATGTTTACAAACAGCATGGTTCTCCATCTATAGCTGACTTTAAGCAGCATAGCAGTTAGAGAAGTTGAGAAAAACTCCCTTGGAGGCCTGCAAAGCACTGGTTAGCATTAAATTAGGTTTATAAGCAAAAGTTTTGGAGAACTGAGCTGTAACTAAGCTGTGAACTTGCTGTGAACTACAGATGTGCTGAAATTGAAACCTCAAGCTATTTGTGTTCCTTTGAATTGCTCAGCAAGTAATACACCAGATGCCTCATAAAATCTGTTATTCAAGTTAAACTTCTCTTTTATAAACTAAGATAAGAAAAAAAAAATAAAGAACATAAACTACATAAATACATTTTTAAATAACAATACTGAGTTTGATATTGAAACTTCTACTGTACTGGTGTTTTTATTTATATTTATTTGTATTAATACAAATGTATAAAGTAAAAAGGTTGAAGAAATTTAATGACCTCCTCTACCAAGAAGAATATTATTTACAATAAAACTAACATGATGGTTGGTTAGATTTGATATATATTAAGAAACCAACAGATGTTTAGAGTCCAGGTTTTATGATTATTAAAGTTCCTTCCATATTCGGAGAATATAGGTCTCTTAACAATAGATAGGAACCTCTTTACTAAGCTGCATTAGTAAATGGATTTAGCACGTCCTAATGCAAGACTTTCCCCTGCACTAAACCCATTTGTAGTGTAGCTGTAAAATAGGGATTTTTCTATTTCTTGACTATCTGGCTGTGTGCTAATGTTAGCATTAGCAAAAAAAAATTAATGTGGGAGCAATTATCACTTCCTATTTAAGAGGTGCTAAAGGTTCCTGCATTAGGGACACAATAAGCAGTAAGTGTTCTGGTAATGCTGACATGATAGCTGAACAGAGCCTCCATGCCTATTCCCTACCCCTGCCATGCTCCCTCCGAAAAGCCCCCAGAAAGAACTAAGGCCCAGATGCACTAAACTTTAACGACCCTTTAATGAATAAATTTTCAACCGTAGCATGTATTAAAGGCCATATTCCCACTACAATAGCAGCTAACGAAAACAGAATGCAAACGAGTAACTACCATTGTAATGTTGACAATTCGGGATGCACTAACCATACCAACGATTGCACCGAAACAATTACCGCAATATATTTAACGTGAAGTCAGAGCTGTCGTTAAGGCCTGAGCTGTCATACTCCCCGCTAAGAAAGTCCTAGTAGAAGATAATTTGCATCCCTGTGGACAGCAGCTCACTGTAAATTGGCTGAAGCCAGATATGAAACAGAAACTGACAAAAGCTACAGGCACACAGGACAATCTCAAATGTTCCAGGAGCAATCTTTATTTCCCAAGTCGGCAGCTTGGTAATAGCAAAAGGATCGGGAGAAGGCAAAGGCGCTTGTCAAGAGCGTCCTGTATGGAAGGCCTTGCCCCCCCCCCCCCCCCCGCCTGAGGTCCCCGCTGCTCTCCAATTCCCCCTGCATGAAAACTCACTGTAAATTGGCTGAAACCAGATTTGAAGCAGAAACTGACAAAAGCTACAGGCACACAGGACAATCTCAAATGTTCCAGGAGCATTCTTTCTTTCCCCAGTCGGCAGCTTGGTAATAGCAA
Source organism: Microcaecilia unicolor (assembly GCF_901765095.1). Lineage (NCBI taxonomy): Eukaryota > Metazoa > Chordata > Amphibia > Gymnophiona > Siphonopidae > Microcaecilia > Microcaecilia unicolor. Next base: position 472,018,354 of record NC_044032.1, read on the forward strand.
AAGGATCGGGAGGGAGCAAAGGCGCTCATCAGGAGCGTCCTGTATGGACGGCCTTGCCCCCCCCCCCCGCCCGAGGTCCCCGCTGCTCCCTGCGTCCCCCTGCATGAAAACTCACTGTAAATTGGCTGAAACCAGATATGAAGCAGAAACTGACAAAAGCTACAGGCAAACAGGACAATCTCAAATGTTCCAGGAGCATTCTTTCTTCCCCCAGTCGGCAGCTTGGTAATAGCGAAAGGATCGGGAGGGGGCAAAGGCGCTCGTCAAGAGCGTCCTGTATGGATGGCCTTGCCCCCCCGTCCGAGGTGCCCTTTGCTCCACGCTGCTCCACGCTTCCCCCTGCATGAAAATTCAATGTAAATTGGCTGAAACCAGATATGAAGCAGAAACTGACAAAAGCTACAGCCACACAGGACAATTTCAAATGTTTCAGGAGCATTCATTCTTCCCCCAGTCAGCAGCTTGGTAATAGCGAAAGGATCGAGAGGGGGCAAAGGCACTCGTCAGGAGCTTCCTGTATGGACGACCTTGCCCCCCCCCCCCCCCGCCCGAGGTCCCCGCTGCTCCCTGCTTCCCCCTGCATGAAAACATACTGTAAATTGGCTGAAACCAGATTTGAAGCAGAAACTGACAAAAGCTACAGCCACACAGGACAACCTCAAATGTTCCAGGAGCATTCTTTCTTCCCACAGTTGGCAGCTTGGTAATAGCAAAAGGATCGGGAGGGGGCAAAGGCGCTTGTCAAGAGCGTCCTGTATGGACGGCCTTGCCCCCCCTCGCCCGAGGTCCCCGCTGCTCCCCGCTTCCCCCTGCATGAAAATTCACTGTAAATTGGCTGAAACCAGATATGAAGCAGAAACTGACAAAAGCTACAGGCACACAGGACAATCTCAAATGTTCCATGAGCATTCTTTCTTCCCCCAGTCGGCAGCTTTGTAATAGCGAAAGGATCGGGAGGGGGCAAAGGAGTTCATCAGGAGCGTCCTGTATGGACAGCCTTGCCCCCCCCCCCCCGCCCGAGGTCCCCGCTGCTCCCTGCGTCCCCCTGCATGAAAACTCACTGTAAATTGGCTGAAACCAGATATGAAGCAGAAACTGACAAAAGCTACAGGCAAACAGGACAATCTCAAATGTTCCAGGAGCATTCTTTCTTCCCCCAGTCGGCAGCTTGGTAATAGCGAAAGGATCGGGAGGGGGCAAAGGCGCTCGTCAAGAGCGTCCTGTATGGATGGCCTTGCCCCCCCGTCCGAGGTGCCCTTTGCTCCACGCTGCTCCACGCTTCCCCCTGCATGAAAATTCAATGTAAATTGGCTGAAACCAGATATGAAGCAGAAACTGACAAAAGCTACAGCCACACAGGACAATTTCAAATGTTTCAGGAGCATTCATTCTTCCCCCAGTCAGCAGCTTGGTAATAGCGAAAGGATCGAGAGGGGGCAAAGGCACTCGTCAGGAGCTTCCTGTATGGACGACCTTGCCCCCCCCCCCCCGCCCGAGGTCCCCGCTGCTCCCTGCTTCCCCCTGCATGAAAACATACTGTAAATTGGCTGAAACCAGATTTGAAGCAGAAACTGACAAAAGCTACAGCCACACAGGACAACCTCAAATGTTCCAGGAGCATTCTTTCTTCCCACAGTTGGCAGCTTGGTAATAGCAAAAGGATCGGGAGGGGGCAAAGGCGCTTGTCAAGAGCGTCCTGTATGGACGGCCTTGCCCCCCCTCGCCCGAGGTCCCCGCTGCTCCCCGCTTCCCCCTGCATGAAAATTCACTGTAAATTGGCTGAAACCAGATATGAAGCAGAAACTGACAAAAGCTACAGGCACACAGGACAATCTCAAATGTTCCATGAGCATTCTTTCTTCCCCCAGTCGGCAGCTTTGTAATAGCGAAAGGATCGGGAGGGGGCAAAGGAGTTCATCAGGAGCGTCCTGTATGGACAGCCTTGCCCCCCCCCCCCCGCCCGAGGTCCCCGCTGCTCCCTGCTTCCCCCTGCATGAAAATTCAATGTAAATTGGCTGAAACCAGATTTGAAGCAGAAACTGACAAAAGCTACAGGCACACAGGACAATTTCAAATGTTTCAGGAGCATTCATTCTTCCCCCAGTCAGCAGCTTGGTAATAGCGAAAGGATCGAGAGGGGGCAAAGGCGCTCGTCAGGAGCGTCCTGTATGGACGGCCTTGCCCCCCCCCCCCCCGCCCGAGGTCCCCGCTGCTCCACGCTGCTTCACGCTTCCCCCTGCATGAAAATTCAATGTAAATTGGCTGAAACCAGATATGAAGCAGAAACTGACAAAAGCTACAGGCACACAGGACAATTTCAAATGTTCCAGGAGCAATCATTCTTCCCCCAGTCAGCAGCTTGGTAATAGCGAAAGGATCGGGAGGGGGCAAAGGCGCTCGACAGGAGCGTCCTGTATGGACGACCTTTGCCCCCCCCGCCCGAGGTCCCCGCTGCTCCCTGCTTCCCCCTGCATGAAAACTTACTGTAAATTGGCTGAAACCAGATTTGAAGCAGAAACTGACAAAAGCTACAGCCACACAGGACAATATCAAATGTTCCAGGAGCATTCTTTCTTCCCCCAGTCGGCAGCTTGGTAATAGCAAAAGGATCGGGAGGGGGCAAAGGCGCTTGTCAAGAGCGTCCTGTATGGACGGCCTTGCCCCCCCCTCGCCCAAGGTCCCCGCTGCTCCCCGCTTCCCCCTGCTTGAAAATTCACTGTAAATTGGCTGAAACCAGATATGAAGCAGAAACTGACAAAAGCTACAGGCACACAGGACAATCTCAAATGTTCCAGGAGCATTCTTTCTTTCCCCAGTCGGCAGCTTGGTAATAGTGAAAGGATCGGAAGGGGGCAAAGGCGCTCGTCAAGAGCGTCCTGTATGGACGGCCTTGCCCCCCCCCGCCCCCGCCCGAGGTCCCCGCTGCTCCCCGATTCCCCCTGCATGAAAATTCAATGTAAATTGGCTGAAACCAGATATGAAGCAGAAACTGACAAAAGCTACAGGCACACAGGACAATTTGAAATGTTCGATGAGCATTTTTCTTCCCCTAGTCAGCTGCTTGGTAATAGCGAAAGGATCGGAAGGGGGCGAAGGCGCTCGTCAGGAGTGTCCTGTATGGACGGCCTCCCCCCCCGCCCGAGGTCCCCGCCGCTCCCCGCTGCTCCCCGCTTCCCCCTGCACGAAAACCAGATATGAAGCAGAAACTGACAAAAGCTACAGGCACACAGGACAATCTCAAATGTTCCAGGAGCATTCTTTCTTCCCCCAGTCGGCAGCTTGGTAATAGCAAAAGGATTCAGGAGGGGGAAAGGAGCTCCTCAGGAGCATCCTGTATGGACAGCCTTGCCCCCCCACCCGAGGTCCCCGCTGCTCCCCGCTTCCCCCTGCATGAAAACTCACTGTTAATTGGCTGAAACCAGATATGAAGCAGAAACTGACAAAAGCTACAGGCACACAGGACAATCTCAAATGTTCCAGGAGCATTTTTCTTCCCCTAGTCGGCTGCTTGGTAATAGCGAAAGGATAGTAAGGGGGCAAAGGCGCTCGTCAGGAGTGTCCTGTATGGACGGCCTCCCCCCCCCCCCCGCCCGAGGTCCCCGCTGCTCCCCGCTTCCCCCTGCATGAAAACCAGATATGAAGCAGAAACTGACAAAAGCTACAGGCACACAGGACAATCTCAAATGTTCCAGGAGCATTCTTTCTTCCCCCAGTCGGCAGCTTGGTAATAGTGAAAGGATCGGGAGGGGGCAAAGGCGCTCATCAGGAGCGTCCTTTATGGACAGCCTTGCCCACCCCCCTCCCGCCCGAGGTCTCCGCTGCTCTCCGCTTCCCCCTGCATGAAAACTCACTGTAAATTGGCTGAAACCAGATATGAAGCAGAAAATGAGAAAAGCTACAGGCACGCAGGACAATTTCAAATGTTCCAGGAGCATTCTTTCTTCCCCCAGTCGGCAGCTTGGTAATAGCGAAAGGATCGGGAGGGGGCAAAGGCGCTCATCAGGAGCGTCCTGTATGGACAGCCTCCCCCCCCCTCCCGCCCAAGGTCCCCGGTGCTCCCCGCTTCCCCCTGCATGAAAAATCACTGTAAATTGGCTGAAACCAGATTTGAAGCAGAAACTGACAACAGCTACAGGCACACAGGACAATCTCAAATGTTCCAGGAGCATTCTTTCTTTGCCCAGTCGGCAGCTTGGTAATAGCAAAAGGATTCGGGAGGGGAAAAGGAGCTCCTCAGGAGCGTCCTGTATGGACAGCCTTGCCCACCCCCCCCCCCCCCCCCCCCCCGCCCGAGGTCCCCGCTTCTCCCTTCTTCCCCCTGCATGAAAACTTACTGTAAATTGGCTGAAACCAGATTTGAAGCAGAAACTGACAAAAGCTACAGGCACACAGGACAATCTCAAATGTTCCAGGAGCATTTTTCTTCCCTTAGTCGGCAGCTTGGTAATAGCGAAAGGATCGGGAGGGGGCAAAGGCGCTCGTCAAGAGAGTACTGTATTGACGGCCTTGCCCCCCACCCGAGGTCCCCGCTGCTCCCCGCTTCCCCCTGCATGAAAACTCACTGTTAATTGGCTGAAACCAGATATGAAGCAGAAACTGACAAAAGCTACAGGCACAAAGGACAATCTCAAATGTTCCAGGAGCATTTTTCTTCCCCCTAGTCGGCTGCTTGGTAATAGCGAAAGGATCGGAAGGGGGCAAAGGTGCTCGTCAGGAGTGTCCTGTATGGACGGCCTTTCCCCCCGCCCGAGGTCCCCGCTGCTCCCCGCTGCTCCCTGCTTCCCCCTGCATGAAAACCAGATATGAAGCAGAAACTGACAAAAGCTACAGGCACACAGGACAATCTCAAATGTTCCAGGAGCATTCTTTCTTCCCCCAGTCGGCAGCTTGGTAATAGCGAAAGGATCGGGAGGGGGCAAAGGCGCTCGTCAAGAGCGTCCTTTATGGACAGCCTTGCCCACCCCCCTCCCGCACGAGGTCTCCGCTGCTCTCCACTTCCCCCTGCATGAAAACTCACTGTAAATTGGCTGAAACCAGATATGAAGCAGAAAATGAGAAAAGCTACAGGCACGCAGGACAATTTCAAATGTTCCAGGAGCATTCTTTCTTCCTCCAGTCGGCAGCTTGGTAATAGCGAAAGGATCGGAAGGGTCAAAGGCGCTCGTCAGGAGCATCCTGTATGTACCGCCTTGCCCCCTCCCCCCCGAGGTCCCCGCTGCTCCCCTCATCCCCCTGCATGAAAATTCACTGTAAATTGGCTGAAACCAGATATGAAGCAGAAACTGACAAAAGCTACAGGCACACAGGACAATCTCAAATGTTCCAGGAGCATTCTTTCTTTCCCCAGTCGGCAGCTTGGTAATAGCGAAAGGATCGGGAGGGGGCAAAGGCGCTCATCAGGAGCGTCCTGTATGGACGGCCTTGCCCCCCCTTCCGAGGTCCCCGCTGCTCCCCCCCTGCATGCAAACTCAAAGGTTTAGCAGCCCCGGCCCTCCCCGGAGCTGTGGGAGAGTACAGAGAAAGGAAGAGAGAAAGGGAGGGGGGCCGGGGCTGCTAAAATTTTGATTTTTCATACAGGGGGGAGCAGCGGGGAGCAGCAGGGAGCAGCGGGGACCTCGGGTGGGGGGGGCATGGCCGTCCATATTGGATGCTCCCGACGAGCGCCTTTGCCCCCTCCTAATCCTTTCGCTATTACCAAGCTGCTGACTGGGGGAAGAAAGAATGCTCCTTGAACATATCAGAATGTCCTGTGTGCCTGTAGCTTTTGTCAGTTTCTGCTTCATATCTGGTTTCTGTCAATTTACAGTGAGTTTTCATGCAGGGGGAAGCGGGGAGCAGCGGGGACCTCGGGCGGGGGGGGGGCAAGGCCGTCCATACAGGACGCTCCTGACGAGCGCCTTTGCCCCCTCCCGATCCTTTTTTGATTTTTGTTTTGATTTTGGAAGCCACGTGTTTGTGTTTATTTTTATTGTTGTTGTTTTGACGTTTGTGGCATGCGCAGAGCAGCCAGTAAAACGCTTGGCTGCTCTGAGCATGCTTTAGGGGCCGATTACCAACAGGGAATCCACCAGTTTAATGAATCTTTGATACAATGTACTTTTCAATACCGTACCGAACATGTGCGACTTTTTATGGTGCATTCTTCGTTTTTTCATATTCGGTAAGCACTTTTACGTTTTAGATTTTTTTTATGTTTGGTTGATGCATCTGGGCCTCAATGCTATATGCTTAGGGGTGAATTCTATATATGTCACTGAAAAAAAGCGCTATTATATAAGCCATGCTTAAAGTTAGGAGTGGTTTTTAGAGTATCAGTTAAGCCCGGGAATCAAGCTTAACTTTAAACACGGCCATTTGCACCAACTGAAACATGGTGCAAATGTATGTACCTATATTAGGCATATATCTCTGTTCTTCTGTAAAAATGCACGTTAATTTTAGGAATTCCCTGTTCTGCCCATGCCTTTTCTATTTCTGTGCCCCCTTTTTCAGACCGTGCATAAAATTAAGGTGCATAAATTCCAATTAAATATGATTAGTGCCAATAATTGCTTGTTGAAAGGCCAATTATTGTCGCTAATTAGCTTGTTATTCAATTAAATTTTGCACAAGCAATTTTTGGCGACTTTTATAGAATTAGGGTGTTAATGCACTCAAATGGCAAAACTAATAGAAATCGCTTAACACAGTTTAACAAAATGGCCTTTACCACTCTGTTTGCTGAGCCATGCTAGCGTTTGGTGCACGGCAATGCCGACACAGCCCATTCAAAGTGAATAGGCTGTGTCGGCCATAGCACACCCACCAGCCACTAGTGTGGCTTAATAAATAGAGTGGGTTAGTTTTTTAAAGGTAGTTAACCAAAGCTTTTTAGATGTAATTGTGTAATATCAAGGGTATACTTAATACTTTTCATTATGCTGCTAGCAATGATCCTTAAAAATAAAAATATGTCTGTAACGTATGCTGTAAAAATGATTATAGTAGTTGTATATGCATACATTTCCACTGCTTGCTGGCATGCACACATTCCCAGTTTAATTTATATGCATGGATGCACATTTCATAAAGTGTGCATGTAAATCTCTCTGCGGGAAAGTATCTACTCAGTGAAAATAAACATATTCTCATGTAAGTCATATGTGCAAATGTTTAACCACATATCTAGAGGACACTTTCCTGTGAACTGAGGCCATTTTTAGCTTGGAGTTAAAATACCCCTATTCCCATTTTTCCTATTAATGGCCACATGCTAATTACAGGCACAGCGAACATGAAGAACCTATACGTGAACAGTACAAGAGCAAAGGAGTAGAGGCTAGATGAAGGACAATCCAACACAGAAGATGGTGCTTTAAAAGATGCTTTATTTGGGTCTGGATGGGCTACCCAACGAATTTTATAAGGTCTTTAGGGGGGAGTTGGCTCCAATTCTGACAGAAATTATTAATGAGATCTTAGTGGGGGATGAATTCCCTGCTTCTATGATGGAAGCATGGATAGCAGTAATACCCAAACATGGTAAAGATGCAACCAAATGCACTTCCTATAGTCTTATCTCCATATTCAATTCAGATATAAAAACTTTGGCAAAAGTCTTGGCCAATCGACTGGCAAAAGTTATGCCGGATTTAATACACCCAGACCAGACGGGCTTTATTCCTAATAGACAAGCAATGGATAATGTTCGCAGAGTGGTTAATTTGCTGCATATTGCCAAAAAACATAATCTTCCTGTTTGCTGGGATTGGACGCTGAAAAGGCCTTTGACAGAGTCTATTGGCCTTTCATGTTCCAGGTGTTGGATCATTTTGGATTTGGTTCTGGTTTTATTAGATGGATTCAGGCCTTGTACACTTCACCTAGGGCCTGTGTTAGGGTTAATGGAGGTAATTCCCCAATGTTTTCTCTGTCTCGTGGGACCAGACAAGGATGCCTGCTACCGCCATTGCTTTTTTGCATTGGTTATGGAACCTCTTGCTATATATATCTGGTCAGACTTAAAAATATCAGGTATTCAGGTGGAAAATAGGGACTATAAACTGGCACTGTTTACGGATGATGTGCTCCTCTCTTTAACTAAACCTTTGATTTCATTGCCAAATCTGATGAAAGGCATATCACTATATTCAGCAGTCTCAGGCTTCAAATTGAATGTTAGGAAGTCGGAGGCTCTAGCTGTTGGGCTATCGGGACAGGTTCTGGAATTGCTCCAGCAGTCCTTTTCCTTTAAATGGATAAAGGGGGGTATAGCTTACCTGGGGGTTACTATTACTCCTCACCTCTCAGAGTTGTTTTTGGCTAATTACCCGCATCTTTTAAAAGCTATCTATAGGGACTTAGAACTGTGGGATATGTATAATTATGGTACAGCCAGAGACCCCCCCACTGGAATGGTGGCGGGCCCAGTCATAGAGCTCAGGCCATTACAGACCTTGGCTGAGTCAGAAATCTGATGGCTGACATAACTGGGAGCTTACTGGAAAAGTATGGCCTAGTTTGTAGCCCAGATTGAGGCCTAAAAGTTAAGTCAATAGATATGGAAACAAAATGGAGGATTTCAACACAAAATGGAAGCCCATATCTGTTACAAAGTGGAATTTTCTCTAATGTAAGTTAGAAAAACAAGTTGAGAAATAAGTGAGTCATAGCAGGTGCAAAGAAAATAGAGAACTAGCTGTTCCAGAGAGGAGGGAGACTTCCTGTGAGCAGGATTGTGGTCAGCTGGTCAGCTGGTGTGAGAAAGGAA